>NC_091283.1:512016323-512658823 GCF_032444005.1 Ranitomeya imitator
TCGGCCGGGCTGTACCCAACGATCTTCTAGCTTAGGGAGACTTCGCTTCTCCCAGAAGGCACCTGGAATATGCAAATTAGCCTCCTGAAGCTTGAATCCCTGGTTTGGTGATGCTTTCGAAGCAGCTGGTCCCGGCTGGTACCCAACGATCTTCTAGCTTTAGGGAGACTTCGCTTCTCCCAGAAGGCACCTGGAATATGCAAATTAGCCTCCTGAAGCTTGAATCCCTGGTTTGGTGATGCTTTCGAAGCAGCTGGGTCCCGGCTGTACCCAACGATCTTCTAGCTTAGGGAGACTTCGCTTCTCCCAGAAGGCACCTGGAATATGCAAATTAGCCTCCTGAAGCTTGAATCCCTGGTTTGGTGATGCTTTCGAAGCAGCTGGTCCCGGCTGTACCCAACGATCTTCTAGCTTAGGGAGACTTCGCTTCTCCCAGAAGGCACCTGGAATATGCAAATTAGCCTCCTGAAGCTTGAATCCCTGGTTTGGTGATGCTTTCGAAGCAGCTGGTCCCGGCTGTACCCAACGATCTTCTAGCTTAGGGAGACTTCGCTTCTCCCAGAAGGCACCTGGAATATGCAAATTAGCCTCCTGAAGCTTGAATCCCTGGTTTGGTGATGCTTTCGAAGCAGCTGGTCCCGGCTGTACCCAACGATCTTCTAGCTTAGGGAGACTTCGCTTCTCCAGAAGGCACCTGGAATATGCAAATTAGCCTCCTGAAGCTTGAATCCTGGTTTGGTGATGCTTTCGAAGCAGCTGGTCCCGGCTGTACCCAACGATCTTCTAGCTTAGGGAGACTTCGCTTCTCCCAGAAGGCACCTGGAATATGCAAATTAGCCTCCTGAAGCTTGAATCCCTGGTTTGGTGATGCTTTCGAAGCAGCTGGTCCCGGCTGTACCCAACGATCTTCTAGCTTAGGGAGACTTCGCTTCTCCCAGAAGGCACCTGGAATATGCAAATTAGCCTCCTGAAGCTTGAATCCCTGGTTTGGTGATGCTTTCGAAGCAGCTGGTCCCGGCTGTACCCAACGATCTTCTAGCTTAGGGAGACTTCGCTTCTCCCAGAAGGCACCTGGAATATGCAAATTAGCCTCCTGAAGCTTGAATCCCTGGTTTGGTGATGCTTTCGAAGCAGCTGGTCCCGGCTGTACCCAACGATCTTCTAGCTTAGGGAGACTTCGCTTCTCCAGAAGGCACCTGGAATATGCAAATTAGCCTCCTGAAGCTTGAATCCCTGGTTTGGTGATGCTTTCGAAGCAGCTGGTCCCGGCTGTACCCAACGATCTTCTAGCTTAGGGAGACTTCGCTTCTCCCAGAAGGCACCTGGAATATGCAAATTAGCCTCCTGAAGCTTGAATCCCTGGTTTGGTGATGCTTTCGAAGCAGCTGGTCCCGGCTGTACCCAACGATCTTCTAGCTTAGGGAGACTTCGCTTCTCCCAGAAGGCACCTGGAATATGCAAATTAGCCTCCTGAAGCTTGAATCCCTGGTTTGGTGATGCTTTCGAAGCAGCTGGTCCCGGCTGTACCCAACGATCTTCTAGCTTAGGGAGACTTCGCTTCTCCCAGAAGGCACCTGGAATATGCAAATTAGCCTCCTGAAGCTTGAATCCCTGGTTTGGTGATGCTTTCGAAGCAGCTGGTCCCGGCTGTACCCAACGATCTTCTAGCTTAGGGAGACTTCGCTTCTCCCAGAAGGCACCTGGAATATGCAAATTAGCCTCCTGAAGCTTGAATCCCTGGTTTGGTGATGCTTTCGAAGCAGCTGGTCCCGGCTGTACCCAACGATCTTCTAGCTTAGGGAGACTTCGCTTCTCCCAGAAGGCACCTGGAATATGCAAATTAGCCTCCTGAAGCTTGAATCCCTGGTTTGGTGATGCTTTCGAAGCAGCTGGTCCCGGCTGTACCCAACGATCTTCTAGCTTAGGGAGACTTCGCTTCTCCCAGAAGGCACCTGGAATATGCAAATTAGCCTCCTGAAGCTTGAATCCCTGGTTTGGTGATGCTTTCGAAGCAGCTGGTCCCGGCTGTACCCAACGATCTTCTAGCTTAGGGAGACTTCGCTTCTCCCAGAAGGCACCTGGAATATGCAAATTAGCCTCCTGAAGCTTGAATCCCTGGTTTGGTGATGCTTTCGAAGCAGCTGGTCCCGGCTGTACCCAACGATCTTCTAGCTTAGGGAGACTTCGCTTCTCCCAGAAGGCACCTGGAATATGCAAATTAGCCTCCTGAAGCTTGAATCCCTGGTTTGGTGATGCTTTCGAAGCAGCTGGTCCCGGCTGTACCCAACGATCTTCTAGCTTAGGGAGACTTCGCTTCTCCCAGAAGGCACCTGGAATATGCAAATTAGCCTCCTGAAGCTTGAATCCCTGGTTTGGTGATGCTTTCGAAGCAGCTGGTCCCGGCTGTACCCAACGATCTTCTAGCTTAGGGAGACTTCGCTTCTCCCAGAAGGCACCTGGAATATGCAAATTAGCCTCCTGAAGCTTGAATCCCTGGTTTGGTGATGCTTTCGAAGCAGCTGGTCCCGGCTGTACCCAACGATCTTCTAGCTTAGGGAGACTTCGCTTCTCCCAGAAGGCACCTGGAATATGCAAATTAGCCTCCTGAAGCTTGAATCCCTGGTTTGGTGATGCTTTCGAAGCAGCTGGTCCCGGCTGTACCCAACGATCTTCTAGCTTAGGGAGACTTCGCTTCTCCCAGAAGGCACCTGGAATATGCAAATTAGCCTCCTGAAGCTTGAATCCCTGGTTTGGTGATGCTTTCGAAGCAGCTGGTCCCGGCTGTACCCAACGATCTTCTAGCTTAGGGAGACTTCGCTTCTCCCAGAAGGCACCTGGAATATGCAAATTAGCCTCCTGAAGCTTGAATCCCTGGTTTGGTGATGCTTTCGAAGCAGCTGGTCCCGGCCTGTACCCAACGATCTTCTAGCTTAGGGAGACTTCGCTTCTCCCAGAAGGCACCTGGAATATGCAAATTAGCCTCCTGAAGCTTGAATCCCTGGTTTGGTGATGCTTTCGAAGCAGCTGGTCCCGCTGTACCCAACGATCTTCTAGCTTAGGGAGACTTCGCTTCTCCCAGAAGGCACCTGGAATATGCAAATTAGCCTCCTGAAGCTTGAATCCCTGGTTTGGTGATGCTTTCGAAGCAGCTGGTCCCGGCCGTACCCAACGATCTTCTAGCTTAGGGAGACTTCGCTTCTCCCAGAAGGCACCTGGAATATGCAAATTAGCCTCCTGAAGCTTGAATCCCTGGTTTGGTGATGCTTTCGAAGCAGCTGGTCCCGGCCGTACCCAACGATCTTCTAGCTTAGGGAGACTTCGCTTCTCCCAGAAGGCACCTGGAATATGCAAATTAGCCTCCTGAAGCTTGAATCCCTGGTTTGGTGATGCTTTCGAAGCAGCTGGTCCCGGCTGTACCCAACGATCTTCTAGCTTAGGGAGACTTCGCTTCTCCCAGAAGGCACCTGGAATATGCAAATTAGCCTCCTGAAGCTTGAATCCCTGGTTTGGTGATGCTTTCGAAGCAGCTGGTCCCGGCCTGTACCCAACGATCTTCTAGCTTAGGGAGACTTCGCTTCTCCCAGAAGGCACCTGGAATATGCAAATTAGCCTCCTGAAGCTTGAATCCCTGGTTTGGTGATGCTTTCGAAGCAGCTGGTCCCGGCCGTACCCAACGATCTTCTAGCTTAGGGAGACTTCGCTTCTCCCAGAAGGCACCTGGAATATGCAAATTAGCCTCCTGAAGCTTGAATCCCTGGTTTGGTGATGCTTTCGAAGCAGCTGGTCCCGGCCGTACCCAACGATCTTCTAGCTTAGGGAGACTTCGCTTCTCCCAGAAGGCACCTGGAATATGCAAATTAGCCTCCTGAAGCTTGAATCCCTGGTTTGGTGATGCTTTCGAAGCAGCTGGTCCCGGCCGTACCCAACGATCTTCTAGCTTAGGGAGACTTCGCTTCTCCCAGAAGGCACCTGGAATATGCAAATTAGCCTCCTGAAGCTTGAATCCCTGGTTTGGTGATGCTTTCGAAGCAGCTGGTCCCGGCCGTACCCAACGATCTTCTAGCTTAGGGAGACTTCGCTTCTCCCAGAAGGCACCTGGAATATGCAAATTAGCCTCCTGAAGCTTGAATCCCTGGTTTGGTGATGCTTTCGAAGCAGCTGGTCCCGGCTGTACCCAACGATCTTCTAGCTTAGGGAGACTTCGCTTCTCCCAGAAGGCACCTGGAATATGCAAATTAGCCTCCTGAAGCTTGAATCCCTGGTTTGGTGATGCTTTCGAAGCAGCTGGTCCCGGCTGTACCCAACGATCTTCTAGCTTAGGGAGACTTCGCTTCTCCCAGAAGGCACCTGGAATATGCAAATTAGCCTCCTGAAGCTTGAATCCCTGGTTTGGTGATGCTTTCGAAGCAGCTGGTCCCGGCCTGTACCCAACGATCTTCTAGCTTAGGGAGACTTCGCTTCTCCCAGAAGGCACCTGGAATATGCAAATTAGCCTCCTGAAGCTTGAATCCCTGGTTTGGTGATGCTTTCGAAGCAGCTGGTCCCGGCCGTACCCAACGATCTTCTAGCTTAGGGAGACTTCGCTTCTCCCAGAAGGCACCTGGAATATGCAAATTAGCCTCCTGAAGCTTGAATCCCTGGTTTGGTGATGCTTTCGAAGCAGCTGGTCCCGGCCGTACCCAACGATCTTCTAGCTTAGGGAGACTTCGCTTCTCCCAGAAGGCACCTGGAATATGCAAATTAGCCTCCTGAAGCTTGAATCCCTGGTTTGGTGATGCTTTCGAAGCAGCTGGTCCCGGCCGTACCCAACGATCTTCTAGCTTAGGGAGACTTCGCTTCTCCCAGAAGGCACCTGGAATATGCAAATTAGCCTCCTGAAGCTTGAATCCCTGGTTTGGTGATGCTTTCGAAGCAGCTGGTCCCGGCCGTACCCAACGATCTTCTAGCTTAGGGAGACTTCGCTTCTCCCAGAAGGCACCTGGAATATGCAAATTAGCCTCCTGAAGCTTGAATCCCTGGTTTGGTGATGCTTTCGAAGCAGCTGGTCCCGGCCGTACCCAACGATCTTCTAGCTTAGGGAGACGTCGCTTCTCCCAGAAGGCACCTGGAATATGCAAATTAGCCTCCTGAAGCTTGAATCCCTGGTTTGGTGATGCTTTCGAAGCAGCTGGTCCCGGCTGTACCCAACGATCTTCTAGCTTAGGGAGACGTCGCTTCTCCCAGAAGGCACCTGGAATATGCAAATTAGCCTCCTGAAGCTTGAATCCCTGGTTTGGTGATGCTTTCGAAGCAGCTGGTCCCGGCTGTACCCAACGATCTTCTAGCTTAGGGAGACGTCGCTTCTCCCAGAAGGCACCTGGAATATGCAAATTAGCCTCCTGAAGCTTGAATCCCTGGTTTGGTGATGCTTTCGAAGCAGCTGGTCCCGGCTGTACCCAACGATCTTCTAGCTTAGGGAGACTTCGCTTCTCCCAGAAGGCACCTGGAATATGCAAATTAGCCTCCTGAAGCTTGAATCCCTGGTTTGGTGATGCTTTCGAAGCAGCTGGTCCCGGCTGTACCCAACGATCTTCTAGCTTAGGGAGACTTCGCTTCTCCCAGAAGGCACCTGGAATATGCAAATTAGCCTCCTGAAGCTTGAATCCCTGGTTTGGTGATGCTTTCGAAGCAGCTGGTCCCGGCTGTACCCAACGATCTTCTAGCTTAGGGAGACTTCGCTTCTCCCAGAAGGCACCTGGAATATGCAAATTAGCCTCCTGAAGCTTGAATCCCTGGTTTGGTGATGCTTTCGAAGCAGCTGGTCCCGGCTGTACCCAACGATCTTCTAGCTTAGGGAGACTTCGCTTCTCCCAGAAGGCACCTGGAATATGCAAATTAGCCTCCTGAAGCTTGAATCCCTGGTTTGGTGATGCTTTCGAAGCAGCTGGTCCCGGCCGTACCCAACGATCTTCTAGCTTAGGGAGACTTCGCTTCTCCCAGAAGGCACCTGGAATATGCAAATTAGCCTCCTGAAGCTTGAATCCCTGGTTTGGTGATGCTTTCGAAGCAGCTGGTCCCGGCCGTACCCAACGATCTTCTAGCTTAGGGAGACTTCGCTTCTCCCAGAAGGCACCTGGAATATGCAAATTAGCCTCCTGAAGCTTGAATCCCTGGTTTGGTGATGCTTTCGAAGCAGCTGGTCCCGGCCGTACCCAACGATCTTCTAGCTTAGGGAGACTTCGCTTCTCCCAGAAGGCACCTGGAATATGCAAATTAGCCTCCTGAAGCTTGAATCCCTGGTTTGGTGATGCTTTCGAAGCAGCTGGTCCCGGCCGTACCCAACGATCTTCTAGCTTAGGGAGACTTCGCTTCTCCCAGAAGGCACCTGGAATATGCAAATTAGCCTCCTGAAGCTTGAATCCCTGGTTTGGTGATGCTTTCGAAGCAGCTGGTCCCGGCCGTACCCAACGATCTTCTAGCTTAGGGAGACTTCGCTTCTCCCAGAAGGCACCTGGAATATGCAAATTAGCCTCCTGAAGCTTGAATCCCTGGTTTGGTGATGCTTTCGAAGCAGCTGGTCCCGGCCGTACCCAACGATCTTCTAGCTTAGGGAGACTTCGCTTCTCCCAGAAGGCACCTGGAATATGCAAATTAGCCTCCTGAAGCTTGAATCCCTGGTTTGGTGATGCTTTCGAAGCAGCTGGTCCCGGCCGTACCCAACGATCTTCTAGCTTAGGGAGACTTCGCTTCTCCCAGAAGGCACCTGGAATATGCAAATTAGCCTCCTGAAGCTTGAATCCCTGGTTTGGTGATGCTTTCGAAGCAGCTGGTCCCGGCTGTACCCAACGATCTTCTAGCTTAGGGAGACTTCGCTTCTCCCAGAAGGCACCTGGAATATGCAAATTAGCCTCCTGAAGCTTGAATCCCTGGTTTGGTGATGCTTTCGAAGCAGCTGGTCCCGGCTGTACCCAACGATCTTCTAGCTTAGGGAGACTTCGCTTCTCCCAGAAGGCACCTGGAATATGCAAATTAGCCTCCTGAAGCTTGAATCCCTGGTTTGGTGATGCTTTCGAAGCAGCTGGTCCCGGCTGTACCCAACGATCTTCTAGCTTAGGGAGACTTCGCTTCTCCCAGAAGGCACCTGGAATATGCAAATTAGCCTCCTGAAGCTTGAATCCCTGGTTTGGTGATGCTTTCGAAGCAGCTGGTCCCGGCTGTACCCAACGATCTTCTAGCTTAGGGAGACTTCGCTTCTCCCAGAAGGCACCTGGAATATGCAAATTAGCCTCCTGAAGCTTGAATCCCTGGTTTGGTGATGCTTTCGAAGCAGCTGGTCCCGGCTGTACCCAACGATCTTCTAGCTTAGGGAGACTTCGCTTCTCCCAGAAGGCACCTGGAATATGCAAATTAGCCTCCTGAAGCTTGAATCCCTGGTTTGGTGATGCTTTCGAAGCAGCTGGTCCCGGCTGTACCCAACGATCTTCTAGCTTAGGGAGACTTCGCTTCTCCCAGAAGGCACCTGGAATATGCAAATTAGCCTCCTGAAGCTTGAATCCCTGGTTTGGTGATGCTTTCGAAGCAGCTGGTCCCGGCTGTACCCAACGATCTTCTAGCTTAGGGAGACTTCGCTTCTCCCAGAAGGCACCTGGAATATGCAAATTAGCCTCCTGAAGCTTGAATCCCTGGTTTGGTGATGCTTTCGAAGCAGCTGGTCCCGGCTGTACCCAACGATCTTCTAGCTTAGGGAGACTTCGCTTCTCCCAGAAGGCACCTGGAATATGCAAATTAGCCTCCTGAAGCTTGAATCCCTGGTTTGGTGATGCTTTCGAAGCAGCTGGTCCCGGCTGTACCCAACGATCTTCTAGCTTAGGGAGACTTCGCTTCTCCCAGAAGGCACCTGGAATATGCAAATTAGCCTCCTGAAGCTTGAATCCCTGGTTTGGTGATGCTTTCGAAGCAGCTGGTCCCGGCTGTACCCAACGATCTTCTAGCTTAGGGAGACTTCGCTTCTCCCAGAAGGCACCTGGAATATGCAAATTAGCCTCCTGAAGCTTGAATCCCTGGTTTGGTGATGCTTTCGAAGCAGCTGGTCCCGGCTGTACCCAACGATCTTCTAGCTTAGGGAGACTTCGCTTCTCCCAGAAGGCACCTGGAATATGCAAATTAGCCTCCTGAAGCTTGAATCCCTGGTTTGGTGATGCTTTCGAAGCAGCTGGTCCCGGCTGTACCCAACGATCTTCTAGCTTAGGGAGACTTCGCTTCTCCCAGAAGGCACCTGGAATATGCAAATTAGCCTCCTGAAGCTTGAATCCCTGGTTTGGTGATGCTTTCGAAGCAGCTGGTCCCGGCTGTACCCAACGATCTTCTAGCTTAGGGAGACTTCGCTTCTCCCAGAAGGCACCTGGAATATGCAAATTAGCCTCCTGAAGCTTGAATCCCTGGTTTGGTGATGCTTTCGAAGCAGCTGGTCCCGGCTGTACCCAACGATCTTCTAGCTTAGGGAGACTTCGCTTCTCCCAGAAGGCACCTGGAATATGCAAATTAGCCTCCTGAAGCTTGAATCCCTGGTTTGGTGATGCTTTCGAAGCAGCTGGTCCCGGCTGTACCCAACGATCTTCTAGCTTAGGGAGACTTCGCTTCTCCCAGAAGGCACCTGGAATATGCAAATTAGCCTCCTGAAGCTTGAATCCCTGGTTTGGTGATGCTTTCGAAGCAGCTGGTCCCGGCTGTACCCAACGATCTTCTAGCTTAGGGAGACTTCGCTTCTCCCAGAAGGCACCTGGAATATGCAAATTAGCCTCCTGAAGCTTGAATCCCTGGTTTGGTGATGCTTTCGAAGCAGCTGGTCCCGGCTGTACCCAACGATCTTCTAGCTTAGGGAGACTTCGCTTCTCCCAGAAGGCACCTGGAATATGCAAATTAGCCTCCTGAAGCTTGAATCCCTGGTTTGGTGATGCTTTCGAAGCAGCTGGTCCCGGCTGTACCCAACGATCTTCTAGCTTAGGGAGACTTCGCTTCTCCCAGAAGGCACCTGGAATATGCAAATTAGCCTCCTGAAGCTTGAATCCCTGGTTTGGTGATGCTTTCGAAGCAGCTGGTCCCGGCTGTACCCAACGATCTTCTAGCTTAGGGAGACTTCGCTTCTCCCAGAAGGCACCTGGAATATGCAAATTAGCCTCCTGAAGCTTGAATCCCTGGTTTGGTGATGCTTTCGAAGCAGCTGGTCCCGGCTGTACCCAACGATCTTCTAGCTTAGGGAGACTTCGCTTCTCCCAGAAGGCACCTGGAATATGCAAATTAGCCTCCTGAAGCTTGAATCCCTGGTTTGGTGATGCTTTCGAAGCAGCTGGTCCCGGCTGTACCCAACGATCTTCTAGCTTAGGGAGACTTCGCTTCTCCCAGAAGGCACCTGGAATATGCAAATTAGCCTCCTGAAGCTTGAATCCCTGGTTTGGTGATGCTTTCGAAGCAGCTGGTCCCGGCTGTACCCAACGATCTTCTAGCTTAGGGAGACTTCGCTTCTCCCAGAAGGCACCTGGAATATGCAAATTAGCCTCCTGAAGCTTGAATCCCTGGTTTGGTGATGCTTTCGAAGCAGCTGGTCCCGGCTGTACCCAACGATCTTCTAGCTTAGGGAGACTTCGCTTCTCCCAGAAGGCACCTGGAATATGCAAATTAGCCTCCTGAAGCTTGAATCCCTGGTTTGGTGATGCTTTCGAAGCAGCTGGTCCCGGCTGTACCCAACGATCTTCTAGCTTAGGGAGACTTCGCTTCTCCCAGAAGGCACCTGGAATATGCAAATTAGCCTCCTGAAGCTTGAATCCCTGGTTTGGTGATGCTTTCGAAGCAGCTGGTCCCGGCTGTACCCAACGATCTTCTAGCTTAGGGAGACTTCGCTTCTCCCAGAAGGCACCTGGAATATGCAAATTAGCCTCCTGAAGCTTGAATCCCTGGTTTGGTGATGCTTTCGAAGCAGCTGGTCCCGGCTGTACCCAACGATCTTCTAGCTTAGGGAGACTTCGCTTCTCCCAGAAGGCACCTGGAATATGCAAATTAGCCTCCTGAAGCTTGAATCCCTGGTTTGGTGATGCTTTCGAAGCAGCTGGTCCCGGCTGTACCCAACGATCTTCTAGCTTAGGGAGACTTCGCTTCTCCCAGAAGGCACCTGGAATATGCAAATTAGCCTCCTGAAGCTTGAATCCCTGGTTTGGTGATGCTTTCGAAGCAGCTGGTCCCGGCTGTACCCAACGATCTTCTAGCTTAGGGAGACTTCGCTTCTCCCAGAAGGCACCTGGAATATGCAAATTAGCCTCCTGAAGCTTGAATCCCTGGTTTGGTGATGCTTTCGAAGCAGCTGGTCCCGGCTGTACCCAACGATCTTCTAGCTTAGGGAGACTTCGCTTCTCCCAGAAGGCACCTGGAATATGCAAATTAGCCTCCTGAAGCTTGAATCCCTGGTTTGGTGATGCTTTCGAAGCAGCTGGTCCCGGCTGTACCCAACGATCTTCTAGCTTAGGGAGACTTCGCTTCTCCCAGAAGGCACCTGGAATATGCAAATTAGCCTCCTGAAGCTTGAATCCCTGGTTTGGTGATGCTTTCGAAGCAGCTGGTCCCGGCTGTACCCAACGATCTTCTAGCTTAGGGAGACTTCGCTTCTCCCAGAAGGCACCTGGAATATGCAAATTAGCCTCCTGAAGCTTGAATCCCTGGTTTGGTGATGCTTTCGAAGCAGCTGGTCCCGGCTGTACCCAACGATCTTCTAGCTTAGGGAGACTTCGCTTCTCCCAGAAGGCACCTGGAATATGCAAATTAGCCTCCTGAAGCTTGAATCCCTGGTTTGGTGATGCTTTCGAAGCAGCTGGTCCCGGCTGTACCCAACGATCTTCTAGCTTAGGGAGACTTCGCTTCTCCCAGAAGGCACCTGGAATATGCAAATTAGCCTCCTGAAGCTTGAATCCCTGGTTTGGTGATGCTTTCGAAGCAGCTGGTCCCGGCTGTACCCAACGATCTTCTAGCTTAGGGAGACTTCGCTTCTCCCAGAAGGCACCTGGAATATGCAAATTAGCCTCCTGAAGCTTGAATCCCTGGTTTGGTGATGCTTTCGAAGCAGCTGGTCCCGGCTGTACCCAACGATCTTCTAGCTTAGGGAGACTTCGCTTCTCCCAGAAGGCACCTGGAATATGCAAATTAGCCTCCTGAAGCTTGAATCCCTGGTTTGGTGATGCTTTCGAAGCAGCTGGTCCCGGCTGTACCCAACGATCTTCTAGCTTAGGGAGACTTCGCTTCTCCCAGAAGGCACCTGGAATATGCAAATTAGCCTCCTGAAGCTTGAATCCCTGGTTTGGTGATGCTTTCGAAGCAGCTGGTCCCGGCTGTACCCAACGATCTTCTAGCTTAGGGAGACTTCGCTTCTCCCAGAAGGCACCTGGAATATGCAAATTAGCCTCCTGAAGCTTGAATCCCTGGTTTGGTGATGCTTTCGAAGCAGCTGGTCCCGGCTGTACCCAACGATCTTCTAGCTTAGGGAGACTTCGCTTCTCCCAGAAGGCACCTGGAATATGCAAATTAGCCTCCTGAAGCTTGAATCCCTGGTTTGGTGATGCTTTCGAAGCAGCTGGTCCCGGCTGTACCCAACGATCTTCTAGCTTAGGGAGACTTCGCTTCTCCCAGAAGGCACCTGGAATATGCAAATTAGCCTCCTGAAGCTTGAATCCCTGGTTTGGTGATGCTTTCGAAGCAGCTGGTCCCGGCTGTACCCAACGATCTTCTAGCTTAGGGAGACTTCGCTTCTCCCAGAAGGCACCTGGAATATGCAAATTAGCCTCCTGAAGCTTGAATCCCTGGTTTGGTGATGCTTTCGAAGCAGCTGGTCCCGGCTGTACCCAACGATCTTCTAGCTTAGGGAGACTTCGCTTCTCCCAGAAGGCACCTGGAATATGCAAATTAGCCTCCTGAAGCTTGAATCCCTGGTTTGGTGATGCTTTCGAAGCAGCTGGTCCCGGCTGTACCCAACGATCTTCTAGCTTAGGGAGACTTCGCTTCTCCCAGAAGGCACCTGGAATATGCAAATTAGCCTCCTGAAGCTTGAATCCCTGGTTTGGTGATGCTTTCGAAGCAGCTGGTCCCGGCTGTACCCAACGATCTTCTAGCTTAGGGAGACTTCGCTTCTCCCAGAAGGCACCTGGAATATGCAAATTAGCCTCCTGAAGCTTGAATCCCTGGTTTGGTGATGCTTTCGAAGCAGCTGGTCCCGGCTGTACCCAACGATCTTCTAGCTTAGGGAGACTTCGCTTCTCCCAGAAGGCACCTGGAATATGCAAATTAGCCTCCTGAAGCTTGAATCCCTGGTTTGGTGATGCTTTCGAAGCAGCTGGTCCCGGCTGTACCCAACGATCTTCTAGCTTAGGGAGACTTCGCTTCTCCCAGAAGGCACCTGGAATATGCAAATTAGCCTCCTGAAGCTTGAATCCCTGGTTTGGTGATGCTTTCGAAGCAGCTGGTCCCGGCTGTACCCAACGATCTTCTAGCTTAGGGAGACTTCGCTTCTCCCAGAAGGCACCTGGAATATGCAAATTAGCCTCCTGAAGCTTGAATCCCTGGTTTGGTGATGCTTTCGAAGCAGCTGGTCCCGGCTGTACCCAACGATCTTCTAGCTTAGGGAGACTTCGCTTCTCCCAGAAGGCACCTGGAATATGCAAATTAGCCTCCTGAAGCTTGAATCCCTGGTTTGGTGATGCTTTCGAAGCAGCTGGTCCCGGCTGTACCCAACGATCTTCTAGCTTAGGGAGACTTCGCTTCTCCCAGAAGGCACCTGGAATATGCAAATTAGCCTCCTGAAGCTTGAATCCCTGGTTTGGTGATGCTTTCGAAGCAGCTGGTCCCGGCTGTACCCAACGATCTTCTAGCTTAGGGAGACTTCGCTTCTCCCAGAAGGCACCTGGAATATGCAAATTAGCCTCCTGAAGCTTGAATCCCTGGTTTGGTGATGCTTTCGAAGCAGCTGGTCCCGGCTGTACCCAACGATCTTCTAGCTTAGGGAGACTTCGCTTCTCCCAGAAGGCACCTGGAATATGCAAATTAGCCTCCTGAAGCTTGAATCCCTGGTTTGGTGATGCTTTCGAAGCAGCTGGTCCCGGCTGTACCCAACGATCTTCTAGCTTAGGGAGACTTCGCTTCTCCCAGAAGGCACCTGGAATATGCAAATTAGCCTCCTGAAGCTTGAATCCCTGGTTCATAATTGCGCTCAGCAGGTGAAAACTTTCTAGAAAAGAAGGCTCATGGTTTCATCACCGAGCCATCAGAACTTCTTTGCGACAAAACAGCCCCTGCTCCAATCTCAGAAGCATCAACCTCGACCTGAAACGGGAGCAAAACATCTGGCTGGCACAACACAGGGGCAGAAGAAAAACGACGCTTCAACTCCTGAAAAGCTTCCACAGCCGCAGAAGACCAATTGACCACATCAGCACCCTTCTTGGTCAAATCAGTCAACGGTTTAGCAACACTAGAAAAATTACTGATGAAGCGACGATAAAAATTAGCAAAGCCCAGGAACTTTTGCAGGCTCTTCACAGATGTCGGCTGAGTCCAATCATAAATGGCCTGGACTTTAACAGGGTCCATCTCGATAGTAGAAGGGGAAATAAATGAAACCCAAAAATGAAACCTTCTGAACTCCAAAGAGACACTTTGACCCCTTCACAAACAAAGAATTCGCACGAAGGACCTGGAACACCATTCTGACCTGCTTCACGTGAGACTCCCAATCATCCGAAAAGACCAAAATATCATCCAAATATACAATCAGGAATTTATCCAGGTACTCTCGGAAGATGTCATGCATAAAGGACTGAAATACTGATGGAGCATTGGAAAGCCCCAATGGCATAACCAGGTACTCAAAATGGCCCTCGGGCGTATTAAATGCTGTGTTCCATTCATCGCCCTGTTTAATACGCACAAGATTATACGCCCCTCGAAGATCTATCTTGGTGAACCAACTAGCCCCTTTAATACGAGCAAACAAATCATACAGCAGCGGCAAAGGATACTGAAACCTGACTGTAATTTTATTAAGAAGGCGGTAATCAATACAAGGTCTCAAAGAACCATCCTTCTTGGCCACAAAAAAGAACCCTGCTCCTAATGGTGATGACGACGGGCGAATATGACCTTTCTCCAAGGATGCCTTTATATAACTCCGCATAGCGGCGTGTTCTGGCACAGATAAATTGAACAGTCGGCCCTTAGGAAACTTACTACCAGGAATCAAATTAATAGCACAATCGCAATCCCTATGAGGAGGTAGGGCACTGGATTTGGGCTCATCAAATACATCCCGGTAATCTGACAAAAACTCCGGGACTTCAGAAGGAGTGGACGACGAAATTGACAAAAATGGAACATCACCATGTACTCCCTGACAACCCCAGCTGGACACAGACATAGATTTCCAATCCAATGCTGGATTATGGACCTGTAGCCATGGCAACCCCAAAACGACCACATCATGCAGATTATGCAACACCAAAAAGCGAATATCCTCCTGATGTGCAGGAGCCATGCACATGGTCAATTGGGTCCAGTACTGAGGCTTATTCTTGGCCAAAGGCGTAGCATCAATTCCTCTCAATGGAATAGGATACTGCAAGGGCTCCAAGAAAAAACCACAGCGCCTAGCAAACTCCAAGTCCATCAAATTCAGGGCAGCGCCTGAATCCACAAATGCCATAACAGAATAGAATGACAAAGAGCAAATAATAATAATAATCTTTATATAGCGCTAACATATTCCGCAGCGCTTTACATTTTGCACACATTATCATTACTGTCCCTGATGGGGCTCACAATCTAAATTCCCTGTCAGTATGTCTTTCGATTGTGGGAGGAAACCGGAGTGCCCGGAGGAAACCCACGCAAACACGGAGAGAACATACAAACTCTTTGCAGATGTTGTCCTTGGTGGGGTTTGAACCCAGGACTCCAGCGCTGCAAGGCTGCTGTGCTAACCACTGCGCCACCGTGCCGCCCGAATCAGAGTAACGGACAAAAGAAATTTCAACTGTACCGTACCAATGGTGGCAGACCTAGCGAACCGCTTAGTGCGCTTAGCGCAATCGGAGATAGCATGAGTGGAATCACCACAGTAAAAACACAGCCCATTCCGACGTCTGTGTTCTTGCCGTTCAGCTCTGGTCAAAGTCCTATCACATTGCGTAGGCTCAGGTCTATGCTCAGATAATACCGCCAAATGGTGCACAGCTTTACGCTCACTCAAGCGTCGATCGATCTGAATGGCCAAAGACATAGACTCATTCAGACCAGCAGGCATGGGAAATCCCAACATGACATCCTTAAGGGCTGTTGTGAATTCTGTGGCAGAGCTCCCTCCTGTGGCCTGCTGCTCTGCATAGCTAAGTTCTTCTTTGCTATTTGTTTGCTATTTTTTCTGTCCAGCTTGTCTAATTGTTTTGCTGGAAGCTCTGGGATGCAAAGGGTGTACCTCCGTGCCGTTAGTTCGGTACGGAGGGTCTTTTTGCCCCCTTTGCGTGGTTTTCTTTAGGGTTTTGTGTAGACCGCAAAGTTATCTTTCCTATCCTCACTCTGTTAATAAAGTCGGGCCTCACTTTGCTGAATCTGTTTCATCCCTACGTTTGTCTTTTCATCTTACTCACAGTCATTATATGTGGGGGGCTGCCTTTTCCTTTGGGGTATTTCTCTGAGGCAAGGTAGGCTTATTTTCTATCTTCAGGCTAGTTAGTTTCTCAGGCTGTGCCGAGTTGCATAGGCAGAGTTAGGCGCAATCCACGGCTGCCTCTAGTGTTGTTTGGAGAGGATTAGGGATTGCGGTCTGCAGAGTTCCCACGTCTCAGAGCTCGTTCTATTATTTTGGGTTATTGTCAGATCACTGTACGTGCTCTGACCGCTATGTCCATTGTGATACTGAATTGCCTATCACAACAGTACAGGAAGCCAAAAGTGCTAATGATTCTCAATAGAGGGAAAAAAGAAGTTCTGAGACCATTTTTTTTTCTTTGCACTGTGTTTTGCCTTTTTTTCCCCCTAGACATTTGGGTGGTTCAGGACACAGGTGTAGCAATGGACATTAAAGGTCTGTCTTCATGTGTGGATCAGCTCACGGCAAGAGTTCAAGATATTCAAGATTTTGTGGTTCAGAATTCTTTGTTAGAACCGAGAATTCCTATTCCAGATTTGTTTTTTGGAGATAGAACTAAATTTCTGAGTTTCAAAAATAATTGTAAATTATTTCTGGCTTTGAAACCTCGCTCATCTGGTGACCCAGTTCAACAGGTTAGGATCGTCATTTCTTTTTTGCGTGGCGACCCTCAGGATTGGGCATTTTCTCTTGCGTCAGGAGATCCTGCATTAAGTAATATCGATGCGTTTTTCCTGGCGCTTGGATTGCTGTACGATGAGCCTAATTCAGTGGATCAGGCAGAAAAAAATTTGCTGGCTCTTTGTCAGGCTCAGGATGAGATAGAGGTATATTGCCAGAAATTTAGAAAGTGGTCCGTGCTCACTCAATGGAATGAATCTGCGCTGGCAGCTATATTCAGAAAGGGTCTCTCTGAAGCCCTTAAGGATGTCATGGTGGGATTTCCTATGCCTGCTGGTTTGAATGAGTCTATGTCTTTGGCCATTCAGATCAGTCGACGCTTGCGTGAGCGTAAATCTGTGCACCATTTGGCGGTATTACCTGAGATTAAACCTGAGCCTATGCAGTGCGATAGGACTATGACCAGAGTTGAACGGCAAGAACACAGACGTCTGAATGGGCTGTGTTTCTACTGTGGTGATTCCACTCATGCTATCTCTGATTGTCCTAAGCGCACTAAGCGGTTCGCTAGGTCTGCCACCATTGGTACAGTACAGTCAAAGATCCTTCTGTCCGTTACCTTGATCTGCTCTTTGTCATCGTATTCTGTCATGGCGTTTGTGGATTCAGGCGCTGCCCTGAATTTGATGGACTTGGAATATGCTAAGCGTTGTGGGTTTTTCTTGGAGCCCTTGCAGTGTCCTATTCCATTGAGAGGAATTGATGCTACGCCTTTGGCCAAGAATAAGCCTCAATACTGGACCCAGCTGACCATGTGCATGGCTCCTGCACATCAGGAGGTTATTCGCTTTCTGGTGTTGCATAATCTGCATGATGTGGTCGTGTTGGGGTTGCCATGGCTACAAGCCCATAATCCAGTATTGGATTGGAAATCCATGTCGGTGTCCAGCTGGGGTTGTCAGGGGGTACATGGTGATGTTCCATTTCTGTCAATTTCGTCATCCACCCCTTCTGAGGTTCCAGAGTTCTTGTCTGATTACTGGGATGTATTTGATGAGCCCAAGTCTGATACCCTACCTCCGCATAGGGATTGTGATTTTGCTATCAATTTGATTCCTGGTAGTAAATTCCCAAAAGGTCGACTGTTTAATTTATCCGTACCTGAGCACACCGCTATGCGCAGTTATGTGAAGGAATCCCTGGAGAAGGGGCATATTCGCCCGTCATCGTCGCCATTAGGAGCAGGGTTCTTTTTTGTAGCCAAGAAGGATGGTTCGCTGAGACCTTGTATAGATTACCGCCTTCTTAATAAGATCACTGTTAAGTTTCAGTACCCCTTGCCATTGTTATCTGATTTGTTTGCTCGGATTAAGGGGGCTAGTTGGTTCACCAAGATAGATCTTCGTGGTGCGTATAATCTGGTGCGAATCAGGCGAGGCGATGAATGGAAAACTGCATTTAATACGCCCGAGGGTCATTTTGAGTATCTAGTGATGCCATTCGGACTTGCCAATGCTCCATCAGTGTTTCAGTCCTTTATGCATGACATCTTCTGAGAGTACCTGGATAAATTCCTGATTGTGTACTTGGATGACATTTTGATCTTCTCGGATGATTGGGAGTCTCATGTGAAGCAGGTCAGAACGGTTTTTCAGGTCCTGCGTGCTAATTCTTTGTTTGTGAAGGGATCAAAGTGTCTCTTTGGTGTGCAGAAGGTTTCATTTTTGGGGTTCATCTTTTCCCCTTCTACTATCGAGATGGATCCTGTTAAGGTCCATGCCATCCATGATTGGACTCAGCCGACATCTCTGAAAAGTCTGCAAAAGTTCCTGGGCTTTGCTAATTTTTATCGTCGCTTCATCTGCAATATTTCTAGCATTGCCAAACCATTGACCGATATGACCAAGAAGGGTGCTGATTTGGTCAATTGGTCTTCTGCTGCTTTGGAAGCTTTTCAAGAGTTGAAGCGTCGTTTTTCTTCTGCCCCTGTGTTGTGTCAACCAGATGTTTCTCTTCCGTTCCAGGTCGAGGTAGATGCTTCTGAGATTGGAGCAGGGGCTGTTTTGTCGCAGAGAGGTTCTGATTGCTCAGCGATGAAACCATGCGCTTTTTTTTCCAGGAAGTTTTCGCCTGCTGAGCGAAATTATGATGTGGGCAACCGAGAGTTGCTGGCCATGAAGTGGGCATTCGAGGAGTGGCGTCATTGGCTTGAAGGAGCTAAGCATCGCGTGGTGGTATTGACTGATCATAAGAACTTGACTTATCTCGAGTCTGCTAAGCGTTTGAATCCTAGACAGGCTCGTTGGTCGCTGTTTTTTGCCCGTTTTGACTTTGTGATTTCGTACCTTCCGGGCTCTAAAAATGTGAAGGCAGATGCTCTGTCTAGGAGTTTTGTGCCTGACTCTCCGGGTTTATCTGAGCCGGCGGGTATCCTCAAGGAAGGAGTAATTGTGTCTGCCATCTCCCCTGATTTGCGGCGGGTGCTGCAAAAATTTCAGGCTAATAAACCTGATCGTTGTCCAGCGGAGAAACTGTTTGTCCCTGATAGGTGGACGAATAAAGTTATCTCTGAGGTTCATTGTTCGGTGTTGGCTGGTCATCCTGGAATCTTTGGTACCAGAGAGTTAGTGGCTAGATCCTTTTGGTGGCCATCTCTGTCACGGGATGTGCGTACTTTTGTGCAGTCCTGTGGGATTTGTGCTCGGGCTAAGCCCTGCTGTTCTCGTGCCAGTGGGTTGCTTTTGCCCTTGCCGGTCCCGAAGAGGCCTTGGATACATATCTCTATGGATTTTATTTCAGATCTTCCCATCTCTCAAAAGATGTCAGTCATTTGGGTGGTCTGTGATCGCTTTTCTAAGATGGTCCATCTGGTACCCTTGTCTAAATTGCCTTCCTCCTCTGATTTGGTGCCATTGTTCTTCCAGCATGTGGTTCGTTTGCATGGCATTCCAGAGAATATCGTTTCTGACAGAGGTTCCCAGTTTGTTTCGAGGTTTTGGCGAGCCTTTTGTGATAGGATGGGCATTGACTTGTCTATTTCCTCGGCTTTCCATCCTCAGACTAATGGCCAGACCGAACGAACCAATCAGACCTTGGAAACCTATCTGAGATGCTTTGTTTCTGCCGATCAGGATGACTGGGTGTCCTTTTTGCCTTTGGCTGAGTTCGCCCTTAATAATCGGGCCAGCTCGGCTACCTTGGTTTCGCCATTTTTCTGCAATTCTGGGTTCCATCCTCGTTTCTCTTCAGGACAGGTTGAGTCTTCGGACTGTCCTGGTGTGGATACTGTGGTGGACAGGTTGCCGCAGATTTGGACTCATGTAGTGGACAATTTGACCTTGTCCCAGGAGAAGGCTCAACGTTTCGCTAATCGCAGACGCCGTGTGGGTCCCCGACTTCGTGTTGGGGATCTGGTTTGGTTATCTTCTCGTCATATTCCTATGAAGGTTTCCTCTCCTAAGTTTAAACCTCGTTTCATTGGTCCGTATAGGATTTTTGAGGTTCTTAATCCTGTGTCTTTTCGTCTGATCCTCCCAGATTATTTTTCCATACATAACGTATTCCATAGGTCATTGTTGCGGAGATACGTGGCACCTATGGTTCCATCTGTTAACCCTCCTTCCCCGGTTTTGGTGGAGGGGGAATTGGAGTATATTGTGGAGAAGATTTTGGATTCTCGTGTTTCAAGACGGAAACTCCAGTATCTGGTTAAATGGAAGGGGTATGCTCAGGAAGCTAATTCCTGGGTTTTTGCCTCCGATGTCCATGCTCCCGATCTTGTTCGTACCTTTCATGTGGCTCATCCTGGTCGGCCTGGGGGCTCTGGTGAGGGTTCGGTGACCCCTCCTCAAGGGGGGGTACTGTTGTGAATTCTGTGGCAGAGCTCCCTCCTGTGGCCTGCTGCTCTGCATAGCTAAGTTCTTCTTTGCTATTTGTTTGCTATTTTTTCTGTCCAGCTTGTCTAATTGCTTTGCTGGAAGCTCTGGGACGCAAAGGGTGTACCTCCGTGCCGTTAGTTCGGTACGGAGGGTCTTTTTGCCCCCTTTGCGTGGTTTTCTTTAGGGTTTTGTGTAGACCGCAAAGTTATCTTTCCTATCCTCGCTCTGTTAAGAAAGTCGGGCCTCACTTTGCTGAATCTGTTTCATCCCTACGTTTGTCTTTTCATCTTACTCACAGTCATTATATGTGGGGGGCTGCCTTTTCCTTTGGGGTATTTCTCTGAGGCAAGGTAGGCTTATTTTCTATCTTCAGGCTAGTTAGTTTCTCAGGCTGTGCCGAGTTGCATAGGCAGAGTTAGGCGCAATCCACGGCTGCCTCTAGTGTTGTTTGGAGAGGATTAGGGATTGCGGTCTGCAGAGTTCCCACGTCTCAGAGCTCGTTCTATTATTTTGGGTTATTGTCAGATCACTGTATGTGCTCTGACTGCTATGTCCATTGTGATACTGAATTGCCTATCACAACAAAGGGCTTCAGAGAGACCCTTTCTGAAAATTGCTGCCAGGGCGCACTCATTCCACTGAGTGAGTACAGACCACTTCCTAAACTTCTGACAATATATCTCTACCTCATCCTGACCCTGACACAGAGCCAGCAAGATTTTCTCTGCCTGATCCACTGAATTTGGTTCATCATAAAGCAATCCAAGCGCCAGAAAAAATGCATCAACATCACGCAATGCCGGATCTCCTGGCGCAAGGGAAAATGCCCAGTCTTGAGGGTCGCCACGTAACAAAGAAATAATGATTTTCACTTGTTGAACAGGGTCACCTGAGGAGCGAGGTTTCAAAGCAAGAAACAATTTACAATTATTTTTGAAATTCAGAAACTTAGATCTATCCCCAAAAAAACAAATCAAGAATTGGAATCCTAGGCTCTGACATCGGATTCTGAACCACAAAATCTTGAATGTTTTGTACCCTTGCAGTGAGATTATCCATCCAAGAGGACAGACCTTGAATGTCCATATCTACACCTGTATCCTGAACCACCCAAAGGTAAAGGGGAAAAGAGAGACAAAACACACTGCAAAGAAAAAAAAATGGTCTCAGAACTTCTCTTATCCCTCTATTGAGATGCATTAATACTTTGGGCCACCTGTACTGTTATGACCTGGTGGTTAGGACAATAATGGACCTGGTGGTTAAGTGCACACGGAAAGACCTGATAGTTCCTATAATACAGGACAAGCTCTGGGACGTGTGAACTCTGCTGACCGCAATCCCTAATCCTATCACACACACTAGAAATAGCCGTGGATTGCTCCTAACGCTCCCTATGCAACTCGTCACAGCCTAAGAACTAGCTAGCCCTAAAGATAGAAAAATAAAGCCTACCTTGCCTCAGAGAAATTCCCCAAAGGAAAAGGCAGCTCCCCACATATAATGACTGTGAGTAAAGATGAAAATCACAAACAGAGAGATGAAATAGATTTTAGCAAAGAGAGGCCCGACTTACTGAACAGACAGAGGATAGGAAAGGTAACTTTGCGGTCAGCACAAAAACTACAAAAAACCACGCAGAGAGCGCAAAAAGACCCTCCGCACCGACTCACGGTGCGGAGGCGCCCCTCTGCATTCCAGAGCTTCCAGCAAGCAAGACAAAAATCAAAATAGCAAGCTGGACAAAAAGTAGCAAACAAGAGAAAATAAAGCAGGAACTTAGCTTCTGCTGGAGAAGACAGGTCACCAGAACGATCCAGGAGCGAACTAGACCAATATTAGAACATTGACAGGTGGCATGGAGCAATGATCTAAGTGGAGTTAAATAGAGCAGCCAGCTAACGAATTAACCTCGTCACCTGTGGAAGGAAACTCAGAAGGCACAGCCCCACTCACAACCACCAGAGGAAGCCCATGGACAGAACCAGCCGAAGTACCATTCATGACCACAGGAGGGAGCTTGACAACAGAATTCACAACAGGCATCTCTCTTATACCAGGTCCTAAACTTGCCTTACCTCGCTGAGAATAAACGTCTCCATCTGAATGGGTGCATGTGAAACCTCTTCTTAGACTAAAATTCTCTCTCTCTGTGGAGGGGTATTGGACCTGCTGTAATTAAAACACCTGAAGCAAGGAGGCGGAGTGCACGATCAGAAGGCTAAAGAATACATTTCAAAAACCTGACCGGCACATCCAAACATAGACTAAGTGTGAACAGGTGCTGAACCTAGAGTCGCCAACTCGAATATAAAAAATTTCGTGTTTTCATGTTTACATGTTTTAGCGCTGCAGTGTGCTGCCTTATTTACTTAACTATATACGAGTTGGCGACTCTAGGTTCAGCACCTGTTCACACTTAGTCTATGTTTGGATGTGCCGGTTAGGTTTTTGAAATGTATTCTTTAGCCTTCTGATCGTGCACTCCGCCTCCTAGCTTCAGGTGTTTTAATTACAGCAAGTCCAATACCCCTCCACAGAGAGAGAGAATTTTAGTCTAAGAAGAGGTTTCACATGCACCCATTCAGATGGAGACGTTTATTCTCAGCGAGGTAAGGCAAGTTTAGGACCTGGTATAAGAGAGATGCCGTAAAGGGGCTACCAGGTACACATAAAATTGGCCATTTTTATGCGCTAAAAGCTCTCATTTTTCATATTTCTAGTGCAGTAATGCAGTTCAAATTTCGTGTTTTCAAGTTTACATGTTTTAGCGCTGCAGTGTGCTGCCTTATTTACTTAACTATATACGAGTTGGCGACTCTAGGTTCAGCACCTGTTCACACTTAGTCTATGTTTGGATGTGCCGGTCAGGTTTTTGAAATGTATTCTTTAGCCTTCTGATCGTGCACTCCGCCCCCTAGCTTCAGGTGTTTTAATTACAGCAGGTCCAATACCCCTCCACAGAGAGAGAGAATTTTGGTCTAAGAAGAGGTTTCACATGCACCCATTCAGATGGAGACGTTTATTCTCAGCGAGGTAAGGCAAGTTTAGGACCTGCTTTTAGAGAGATGCCGTAAAGGGGCTACCAGGTACACATAAAATTGGCCATTTTTATGCGCTAAAAGCTCTCATTTTTCATATTTCTAGTGCAGTAATGCAGTTCAAATTCCGTGTTTTCAAGTTTACATGTTTTAGCGCTGCAGTGTGCTGCCTTATTTACTCAACTATATACGAGTTGGCAACTCTAGGTTCAGCACCTGTTCACACTTTGTCTATGTTTGGATGTGCCGGTCAGGTTTTTGAAATGTATTCTTTAGCCTTCTGATCGTGCACTCCGCCTCCTAGCTTCAGGTGTTTTAATTACAGCAGGTCCAATACCCCTCCACAGAGAGAGAGAATTTTAGTCTAAGAAGAGGTTTCACATGCACCCATTCAGATGGAGACGTTTATTCTCAGCGAGGTAAGGCAAGTTTAGGACCTGGTATAAGAGAGATGCCGTAAAGGGGCTACCAGGTACACATAAAATTGGCCATTTTTATGCGCTAAAAGCTCTCATTTTTCATATTTCTAGTGCAGTAATGCAGTTCAAATTTCGTGTTTTCAAGTTTACATGTTTTAGCGCTGCAGTGTGCTGCCTTATTTACTTAACTATATACGAGTTGGCGACTCTAGGTTCAGCACCTGTTCACACTTAGTCTATGTTTGGATGTGCAGGTCAGGTTTTTGAAATGTACTGCCGGGTGATGGACTGGAGCATATTGAACGAGCTGAGGTCAAACCAGGAAGTCAGAGAGATACCACAGGATGAGATGAGGGGGCGAAGTCAAACACAAAGCCCAGGTCAGAATGCCAGAGATAACGGTGAAGTACAAGTGGGACAAACAGGTGCAGAGTCAGGGAAGCAAAACTGGAAGGTCAGAACCAGATGGAACGATAAGACTGAATTAGAAGACTAAGCGCAATACCAGAAAACGGACCGAATCAAAGCACAACAAGGCAAAACCAGCAAGCAGTACACACACACCAGGGTGTCAGACACACAGACAGAATGAACGTATAACTGACAAAGAACCTAAGCCTGGTGTGGGTATATATGTCCCTCCCATATACAAAAGGAGGCCAAAAACAATTAACCCCTTGAGGACTGGGAGAGAACCCAGACCATAACCATGACACAGATATAGGGTTAATAGCATTCCAAAGCTGCCTGGCTGCCTTACTGGAAGCTTGACTACCAAGAAGAAATAAACTATATTTTTCCCAGGAGCCTTTGGCTTTTAGTCATAGAGACGTGCATGGAGCGACTTCAGGCAATGCTCAATTTACAGTGAGCGGAAGCTGTAAGCAGGCCCGGCACTTTATGTGATAGATTCCTTTGCAGGACTTCTGTGTATAGTGAGCTGTCAATCAAAGTGCCAGGGCACGCTTACAGCTGCTCACATATGCTGAGAGAAGCTGCTCTGTGCACGCCTCAGATTGAGAAGCGGCGGCTTCTGAGAAGAATAAAGCTAATTTCCTTCCAGAAGCAGCACTTTCAAAGCAGCAGCCAGACAACATTGGAACGTTATTAACCTGAAGATTAATCCCATATCTGTAGGTTAGTAGTGTTTTTGGGAGCATGACAGGTTCTCTTTAAAGACAGTCATCATAGTATTCCTGTCCGAACCATGTAAAGGTGCTTGGTCTTGGCTGGCGTCACCACCCGGGCAAAGGCTGGGCCCCTGAATGAACTAAGGGTCCCACTCATGGTCCTTGAGACCGGCATGATGTGGGGCCCATGAGTCGGGGAGCCAGTGCTGGCACCGTCCCCCCCTCCTCAAATTCTCCCCTCTCCTCGTTCCCCGCTGCTTCAAACTCTTCAGTGTCTTCTGACTCTCTGTGACGTCTAAGGGCAGAGGGCAAAATGACATCACTACAGCGCGGCCTCTGTACTGAGCAGTGCAGAAAGTCAGAAGATTCTGAGAAGACCGAAGCAGCGAGGAATGAGGAGAGGTGAGTATTCAACTATTTTTTTTCTAATGTATGCAGCATTAATTAGGGTCATTATAGTCTGTATGGAGCAGTATATGGGGCCATAATACTGTATGGGGCACTGTGTGGGGCCCTTTATATACTGTATGGAGCCATTATACTGTATGGAGCAATATATGGGGCCCATTATATACTGTACTAGATGGTAGCCCGATTCTAACGCATCGGGTATTCTAGAATATGTATGTAGTTTATTTATGAAGATTTTAGAATAATACATTGGATACACAGTATTCGGCCGGCCGGGCACGACCAATTAGCGAAGCGTGGTTCAAATCCCGTGCCAATTCGCGGCCGGACTGCGCCTGTCGCTGATTGTTCGCAGCCGGCCACGTAGTATATAGCACAGCCACGTAGTATATTGCACAGCCACGTAGTATATAGCACAGCCACGGAGTATATAGCACAGCCCACGGAGTATATAGCACAGCCCGCAGAGTATATAGCACAGCCCGCACAGTACCACGCACGCAGTATATAACATAGGCCACGTCGTGTATAATACAGGCCCCGTAGTGTATAACACAGGCCACGTAGTGTATAACACAGGCCACGTAGTGTATAACACAGGCCACGTAGTGTATAGCAGGGGTGTCAAACTGCATTCTTCGAGGGCCGCAAACCATGCGTGTTTTCAAGATTTCCTTAGCATTGCACAAGGTGCTGCAATCATTATGTTTGTAAGTGATTAAATTATCACCTGTGCAGTACAAGGAAATCTTGAAAACATGACCTGTTTGCAGCCCTCGAGGAATGCAGTTTGACACCCCTGGTGTATAGCACAGCCCACGTAGTATATAGCACAGCCCACGCAGTATATAGCACAGCCCACGCAGTATATAGCACAGCCCACGTAGTATATTGCTCAGCCCACGTAGTATATTGCCCAGCTCACGTAATATATTGCACAGCCCACGCAGTATATAGCAATGTGGCCACCATATCCCTGTTAAAAAATATAATTAAAATAAAAAATAGTTATATACTCACCCTCCGTTAGCCCCCGGATCGAAGCGATTACCGACGCTCCTCGCGCGCTCCGGTCTTAAGAGTGCATTGTGGTCTCGTGAGATGATGACGTAGCGGTCTCAAGAGACCGCTACGTCATCATCTCGCAAGACCACAATGCATGGAGCGGTCACCGGGGCGTCGGGAGGAGCGAGAAAGGCCGGTTCCTGGTCCGGGTGGGCCGACGGACGGTGAGTATATAAAGATTTTTTATTTTTTTTATTATTTTTAACATGAGATCTTTTTACTATTGATGCTGCATAGGCAGCATGAATAGTAAAAAGTTGGTCACACAGGGTTAGTAGCAGCGTTAACCGAGTGCGTTACACCGCGGTCAACGCTGCCATTAACCCTGTGTGAGCGCTGACTGGAGGGGAGTACGGAGCGGGCCTGACTGCGGGGAGGAAGGAGCGGCCATGTTGCCGCCGGACTGTGCCCGTCGCTGATTGGTCGTGGCTGTTTTGCCACGACCAATCAGCGACTTGGATTTCCATGACAGACAGAGGCCGCGACCAATGAATATCCGTAACAGACAGACAGAAGGACAGACAGACGGAAGTGACCCTTAGACAATTATATAGTAGATGGGGCAATATATAGGGCCTACTACATACTGTATGGTGCAATATATGGGGCCATTATACTGTATGGAGCAGTGTAAGGGGCCAATTATACTGTAAGGAGTGATATATGGGGCCCATTATTTACTGTATGGAGCAGTATATGGGGCCCATAATACTATATGGAGCAATATATGGGGCCATTATATACTGTATGGAGAAATATATGGGGACATTATATACTGTATGGAGCGATACATTGGGCCATTGTATACTGTATGGAGCAATATATGGGGCCATTATACTTTATGAAGCAATAAATGTGGCATTATATACTGTATGGAGTAATATATGAGGTCCATTATACTGTATGGAACAATATATGGGGCTCATAATACTGTATGAAGCAATATATGGGGCCCATTATACTGTATGGAGGACTATATGGGGTCCTTTATATACTTTATGGAGCCATTATACTGTATGGAGCAATATATGGGGCCATTATACTGTATGGAGCAATATTTGGGGCCCATTATATACTGTATGGAGAAATATATAGGGCCTATTACATACTATATGGAGCAATGTATGAGGCCATTATATACATTATATACTGTATGGGGCAATATATAGGGCCTATTACATACTGTATGGAGCAATATATGGGGCCATTATACTGTATGGAGAAGTGTAAGGGGCCAATTATACTGTATGGAGTGATATATGGGGCCCATTATTTACTGTATGGAGCAGTATATGGGGCCCATAATACTATATGGAGCAATATATGGGGCCATTATATACTGTATGGAGCAATACATTGGGCCATTATATACTGTATGGAGCAATATATGGGGCCATTACACTTTATGAAGCAATAAATGGAGCATTATATACTTCATGGAGTAATATATGGGGCCCATTGTACTGTATGGAACAATATAAGGGGCTCGTAATACTGTAGGGAGCAATATATGGGGCTCATTATACTGTATGGAGGACTATGTGGTGCCCATTATACTATATGTAGAGCCCATAATTCTGTATTAAGGACTATGTGGAGTCCATAATTCTACATAGAGGACTATGTGGTGTACATAATACTGTATGGAGGACTATGTGGTGCCTATAATACTGTATGGAGGACTCTACTGTCTGATCTAAAATGAAAAGTCCGTTGTCACTCTGTGTGACTGCGAGAATTTGCCCGTTTCTGAGCAATTGTAGATTTTACAATAGATATCACTCTTGTAATTTATGAAGTAAGTGAAATCTTTGGCATTGTACTGTACCTGTATTTCTTATTTGTGCATGATGAATTGTGGTATGTGTTACAAGGGCCCACTGAGACTTTTTTGCCTAGGGCCCACGAAAACCTGCAGCTGGCCCTGAGCTCTGTGCATTATGGTGTGGCCAAACATTTAAGTGTACCTTCTCGCCTGCTTGTTTTCCATTTATCTCCACCCTATAAAGACAGAGTTGTTAAAGAAAAGGTGGGGTTGGTGATAGAGGAAAACCAAGTAGGTGGGAAGGTGTATTTAAATGTTTGGCCATGATGAAGGTGCATAGTGCTCCTGTACTTGGTTCAAACAGTCATTCTGTGCTGACAGTCTCCCTTTAAACAGTTATTCCCCAAAAAGTTGTTCCCTTTCTGTTGGTTAGAGATATCTTGCTGATTGATGGTGGTCCGAACCTGAGATTGGGGCTTTAGAACTCTGCAGCACCATCCTGAATGAAGTGGCGTGTGCTGACGCGCGGCCACTTCTCCATTTTCGCCAAATACAGTACTCCTGCATATGCATTCAGAGATCGCTGGGGATCCAAGCAGTCGCACCCCCAGCGATCAGCAAGTTATCCTCTATCACATGGATAGAATATAACTTGCTTTTTTGGAAATAACCCTTTAACCTTTGTCTCCAAAACTAACATTTCTTGTCTTTGTATACATGTCACGATGAGTTACCTGCCTCAGTCTATTCAAATGCATTTGGCATTCCTGCAGCTGTTTTGCAAATGTCCAGCAGACATCTCCACTAGTTAATGAGGTCTTCCAGAGGACCCTATAGATCACTGCCTTCAACAATTCCTTGCTCTGCTTTTGCCTTTCAAACACAATGGGGCAGATCTACTAAGCTATAGAAGTCAGAAATCTGTCTTAAATTGTGTCAAAAAATTAAAACCTGAGGTTGGGGAAAAGGGATGAGTCCTAAACTGTGACCCTGTGTGCCACGACTATGCTATAATTTGGTGCAATTTAGTAGACCAGAGTATAGTAAGCCAATTTACAGTCTATCATATTACCTGAGACACTGTGATGCATTTGGCACATTTTAAGGCTGACCAGTCTAAGTTTGCACTTTCTAAAAGTTACACAATGTTAGTAAATGTACCCCCTGTTTTCTTCTACTGTTCATCCTGATTCTGCTGAACAGAATTCACGTGAGTTATTATATATTTTAGGGGGTAGATCCCTAGTGCATTTATGGCCCCTAGTCATACTTTTATAAAGAGTTTTTACAGTAGAGATTAGTGAATCAATTCTCATGTCCCTGGTCCAAGTCATTACTCCATGTTTTCTGAACTGGAGCCTTGCAAACAGCCTCCTACCTACCGGCATCCCCGATGTCTCTTCTGATTAGTAGCCTCGGGGAAACATCATGCATGCCTCATACTGCAATTTTGTGCTGTGCTAGGACTGCAAAGGCGCTGCATGGATTCTGGCAGGTAGATGGTGGTTTGCAGGGATCCCATCCTGTCCAGAATGCTGATGTGGCCACTGGACTAGGGTCCTGTGAATCGATTCACTCATCTCTATTTTACAAATGTTTCTCTTCATTGTAAAATTGGCCGACAAAAGACTTGACTGCCATTACAGTTCCCACAGGGATTATTATTATTATTTATTTTTAGAGCACCATTGATTCCATGGTGCTGTACATGAGGAGGGGTTACATGCAAAAATACAAATAGATTGCAGTCAAGGAACTAAAAATGACAGACTGATACAGGGGGAAGAGTACCCTGCCCTTGTGGGCTTACAGTCTATAGGATGGTGGGGTAGGAGACAGTAGGTTGGGGGTTGCAGTAGCTTTGATGGTAGTGAGGAGGCAGAGTCGTCATTGTAGGCTGTAAGCTTTCCCGGAAGAGATGGATTTTCAAGTTCCATCTGAAAGTTCAGAATGTGGTGATAATCGGACCTTTTGGGGCACAGAATTACAGAGGATGGGCAATACCTGGAGAGGTTTTGGAGGAGATTAGGTGAGGGACGTACAAGTATGGAGGAATGAGGGAGGTCTTGGAGATTACTTGTTAGAATGTAACTGGAGATTAGTTCGGAGATATATGGAGGAGACAGATTATGGATGTAATTGTAGACCAATTTTCGTAGCTTGAACTGGATACATTGGAGAATTGAATGCCAATGAGGGATTTGAAGAGCAGAGAAGCAGAGGAGGATAATCAGGCATCAGAGTTAACGATGGAATGGAGAGGCACGAGAGAGTGAGCAAGGAAGGCCACAGAGGAAGATATTGCAGTAGTCCAGGCAGGAAATGATGAGGGCATGCACTAACATTTTAGTAGATTCATGGTCGAGGAAGCAACAGATTTTGGGGATATTTTTGAGTTGGAGGCGACAAGATGTGGAAAGAGCTTGGATGTGCAATTTGAAGGACAGGATTAATTGCCCAAAATTTTTTGTCCCAATAGTAAATCCACCTAGTTATATAGTCCTATTTTTCCCACTCCTGTTTTGTTACATGACTGGGCAAATAATAATAATAAATAATAATAAATTTTTATTTATATAGCGCCAACATATTCCGCAGCACTTTATAATTAAGCGGGGACATGTACAGACAATAAATTCAGTAGAAGTTAAGACAATTTAAACAGTGACATTAGGGGTGAGGTCCCTGCTCGCAAGCTTACAATCTACAAGGAAATCGGGGGACACAATAGGTGAAAAGTGCTTGTTATTTCAGGTCTGGCAATTATAATAAATAGGGATTTTCATATAAAGCTGCATGATCCGGTCATCAGCCCGTGTGTTTAAGTGCAATAGTCAGGTATCAAGTGCAGTTATCATGTGCATGGAGGGTGTGGAGACAGATGAATAGTAGGGTGCAGATTCACATGCAGATAATATTTGGAAGGAGGGAACAGGACAAAGTTAGTTTACTGAGTAGTTGATGTGGTAGGCTTGTTTGAAGAGATGGGTTTTTAAAGCGCGCTTCAATAGATCGGGGCTAGGTATCAGTCTGATCGTCTGGGGAAGTGCATTCCAGAGAGCTGGCTCAGCACGAGAAAAGTCTTGTAGACGGAGGTGCGAGGTTCGGATTACGGGGGACGTTAGTCTTAGGTCATTTGTAGAACGGAGGGCACGTGAAGGGCGATAGACAGAGATGAGAGAGGAGATATAAGGCGGTGCAGAACTGTGGAGAGCTTTGTGGGTGAGAGAGATGAGTTTATACTGGACCCTGTAGCGAATGGGTAGCCAGTGTAATGACTGGCACAAGATGGAGGCATCGGTGAAGCGGCTGGACAGAAATATGACCCTGGCTGCCGCATTCAAGATGGATTGGAGAGGAGCTAGTTTGGAAAAAGGGAGACCGATCAGAAGAGACTTGCAGTAGTCCAGACGAGAATGAATAAGAGTGACAGTAAGAGTCTTAGTAGTTTCAAAGGTGAGAAAAGGTTGGATTCTGGAGATGTTTTTAAGATGCAGGTGACAGGAGCGAGTGAGTAATCGGATATAGGGAGTAAAGGAAAGTTCGGTGTCGAATATGACCCCAAGACTGCGGGCATGCTGCTTGGGAGTTATGGTTGAACCCTCCAGGGTAATTTCGATGTTGGGTAGAGTGAGGTTAGTAGAAGGGAGAAACACAAGTAGTTCAGTTTTGGAGAGATTTAGTTTCAGATAGAGGGAGGACATGATGTTAAGGTACCGTTACACTAAACGACGCTGCAGCGATCCAGACAACGATCCAGATCGCTGCAGCGTCGCTGTTTGGTCGCTGGAGAGCTGTCACACAGACAGCTCTCCAGCGACCAACGATGTCGGTAACCAGGGTAAACATCGGGTTACTAAGCGCAGGGCCGCGCTTAGTAACCCGATGTTTACCCTGGTTACCATCCTAAAAGTAAAAAAAACAAACGCTTCATACTTACCTTCCGGTGTCTGTCCCCGGCGCTCTGCTTCTCTGTACTGGCTGTGAGCACAGCGGCCGGAAAGCAGAGCGGTGACGTCACCGCTCTGCTTTCCGGCCGCTGTGCTCACAGTGAGTGCAGGACAGCGCCGGAGGACAGACAGCGGAAGGTAAGTATGAAGTGTTTGTTTTTTTTACTTTTAGGATGGTAACCAGGGTAAACATCGGGTTACTAAGCGCGGCCCTGCGCTTAGTAACCCGATGTTTACCCTGGTTACCAGCGAAGACATCGCTGAATCGGTGTCACACACACCGATTCAGCGATGTCAGCGGGAGAGCCAGCGACCAAATAAAGTTCTGGCCTTCTAGCCCCGACCAACGACATCACAGCAGGATTCTGATCGCTGCTGCGTGTCAAACTGAACGATATCGCTAGCCAGGACGCTGCAACGTCACGGATCGCTAGCGATATCGTTTAGTGTGAAGGTACCTTTAGAGACAGCAGACAGACAATCCTTGGTATTTTGAATTAGAGTGGGGGTGATGTCAGGGGAAGAAGTGTATAATTGGGTGTCATCAGCATAGAGATGGTACTGGAACCCAAATCTGCTGATTGTTTGTCCAATAGGGGCAGTGTATAGAGAGAAAAGGAGGAGGCCCAGGACTGAGCCCTGCGGAACCCCGATAGTAAGGGGATGAGGAGAGCAAGAGGAGCCGGCAAAAGATACAGTGAAGGAGCGGTCAGAAAGGTAGGAGGAGAACCAGGAGAGGGCTGTGTCCTTGAGGCCTATGGAGCGGAGCATAGTGAGAAGGAGCTGGTGATCCACAGTATCAAATGCGGCAGATAGATCCAGGAGAATCAGCAGAGAGCAATAACCTTTGGATTTAGCTGTTATTAGATCATTAGAGACTTTAGTGAGGGCAGTTTCAGTGGAGTGTAAAGAGCGGAAACCAGATTGTAAGGGGTCAAAGAGAGAGTTATCCGAGAGATAGCGGATTAGACCGGAGTGGACCAAGCGTTCCAGGAGTTTAGAGATGAAGGAAAGGTTAGAGACAGGTCTGTAGTTAGCCGTGCAGTTCTGGTCCAGAATAAGCTGTTAAGGTACTCAGATGAAAGCTGTGGCAGCTTTCATGGTGGCCCTGTCAACTGTTAGGATGGATTCACAAATCATGTTCAAGTTTGCACTGAAATTCCTGCACAAAGTAGAGGACAATGGAGTTTTAACAAATGTAAGTCCTTGCAATGCAGTGACTAAAACCTGTGGCTAAGTTCTGCGCCCAAATCATCAGTAACACATTTGGATTTCATTGAAGGTGCTGGTGTGTGTCCTTATTTTGACACAAAGTAAGAACATTGCCAGTTGTCAGAAGATGGATAAAGTTAATTGTGCAAGTTGCATCCCGGCCCTGGTACGTGAAGAAGCCTTAAGACCCCACTGCCATATGGAAAGTTACCAATATTAGAAATGGCACTTGGAAGATGGGGCCCTCCTACAGATTTTGCCCTAGGAGCTTCAAGGTATGACTGCTAAATAATGTGGCCACCACCTACTTTTATAATATATGTTTGAATTGTCTGCAAATCTGCCATGTATGAGCCAGGATATTGGAATATAGTATACAAGGAAGACTCTTGTTTTGGTTGTAATAAAGAGGACATGTTACATTCTCCAAAATATATTTGAGTCACATGTTCTTATTGGTATACATACTTTTTCCTCTTTGTTTCAGTGTTTTGTTTTCTTCACATCTCTACCCCTTCCCAGTCTCCCAATGATTTGCCCACCCCCATAAGCATTTAATCCTGGATCAATAGCAAGAGCTCTCATTTACTAGCCCACAGGCAAATCCTCTTTTGTAAATTACATGTGTTTTTATTTTGCCGTGAATTTCCTCTCTCCCTGGAACTAGTCTCAGACATTTGGTCACTTTTTTTTCTTTCTCCAATACACAGAATTGGAATTTCAGGCTTGTACTATATCACCAAGTATTATCTAAACCATACAACCAGCAAAATTCAGGTTATATCTTATGAAAATCTACTAAAATACAGAAAAGGTATTTATTTTACAGTTTTACAGCTTGAAAGTATATGATGTCAATTTCTGTCTTAAAATTTTTGCCAAAAGTACTATATATATATATATATATATATATATATATATATATATATATACAGTACAGTCCGAAAGTTTGGACACACCTCATTTTAAGATTTTTCTGTATTTTCATGACTATGAAAATTGTACATTCACACTGAAGGCATCAAAACTATGAATTAACACATGTGGAATTATATTCTTAACAAAAAAGTGTGAAACAACTGAAATTATGTCTTATATTCTAAGTTCTTCAAAGTAGCCACCTTTTGATTTGATGACTGCTTTGCACACTTTTGGCATTCTCTTGATGAGCTTCAAGAGGTAGTCATGGGGAATGGTCTTCCAACAATCGTGAAGGAGTTCCCAGAGATGCTTAGCACTTGTTGGCCCTTTTGCCTTCACTCTGCGGTCCAGCTCACCCCAAACCATCTCGATTGGGTTCAGGTCTGGTGACTGTGGAGGCCAGGTCATCTGGCGTAGCACCCCATCACTCTTTTTCTTGGTCAAATAGCCCTCACACAGCCTGGAGGTGTGTTTGGGGTCATTGTCCTGTTGAAAAATAAATGATGGTCCAACTAAACGCAAACCGGATGGAATAGCATGCCGCTGCAAGATGCTGTGGTATCCATGCTGGTTCAGTATGCCTTCACTTTTGAATAAATCCCCAACAGTGTCATCAGCAAAGCACCCCCACACCATCACAGCTCCTCCTCCATGCTTCACGGTGGGAACCAGGCATGTAGAGTCCATCCGTTCACCTTTTCTGCGTCGCACAAAGACACGGGGGTTGGAACCAAAGATCTCAAATTTGGACTCATCAGACCAAAGCACAGATTTCCACTGGTCTAATGTTCATTCCTTGTGTTCTTTAGCCCAAACAAGGCTCTTCTGCTTGTTGCTTGTCCTTAGCAGTGGTTTCCTAGCAGCTATTTTGCCATGAATGCCTGCTGCACAAAGTCTCCTCTTAACGGTTGTTGTACAGATGTGTCTGCTGCTAGAACTCTGTGTGGCATTGACCTGGTCTCTAATCTGAGCTGCTGTTAACCTGCGATTTCTGAGGCTGGTGACTTGGATAAACTTATCCTCAGAAGCAGAGGTGACTCTTGGTCTTCCTTTCCTGGGGCGGTCCTCATGTGAGCCAGTTTCTTTGTAGCGCTTGATGGTTTTTGCCACTGCACTTGGGGACACTCGCAAAGTTTTCCCAATTTTTCGGACTGACTGACCTTCATTTCTTAAAGTAATGATGGCCACTCGCTTTTCTTTGCTTAGCTACTTTTTTCTTGCCAATAATACAAATTCTAACAGTCTATTCAGTAGGAGTATCAGCTGTGCATCCACCAGACTTCTGCACAACACAACTGATGGTCCCAACACCATTTATAAGGCAAGAAATCCCACTTATTAAACCTGACAGGGCACACCTGTGAAGTTAAAACCCTTCTTGGTGACTACTTCTTGAAGCTCATCAACAGAATGCCAAGAGTGTGCAAAGCAGTCATCAAAGGAAAAGGTGGCTACTTTTAAGAACCTAGAATATAAGACATAATTTCAGTTGTTTCACAGTTCTTTGTTAAGTATATAATTCCACATGTGTTAATTCATAGTTTTGATGCCTTCAGTGTGAATGTACAATTTTCATAGTCATATGAATAATCTACTATATAATTGTCTAAGGTTCACTTCCGTCTGTCTGTCTGTCACGGAAATCCCGCGTTGCTGATTGGTCGCGGCCCGAGGCCATGACCAATCAGCGACGGGCACAGTCCGGCCACGAATTGGCCCCTCCCTCCTCCCCTGCAGTCAGTGCCCCCTCCCTTCTCCCCCCCAGTCAGCGCCCACATAGCGTTAACCGGACTGCCTTACACCGCGGCATAACGCGGTGTAAGGCAGTCCGTTAACGCTGCTATTAACCCTCTGTGCGACCAACTTTTTACTATTGATGCTGCCTATGCAGCATCAATAGTAAAAACGAATAATGTTAAAATAATGTTAAAAATAATTAAAAAAAATTAAAAAATCATTATATACTCACCCTCTGACGGCCCCCTGATCCAGCCCAGGCCTTTCCCCGCTCCTCGCGTGCTGCTCTGGTCCCCAGAATGCATTGTGGCAATGACCGGAGATGACGTAGCGGTCTCACGAGAACGCTACATCATCGTGTGTTATTGCCGCTTGGGACTGAGCCACGCGCGAGGAGCGGGAAAGGCCTGGGATGGATCCGGGGGCCATCGGAGGGTGAGTATATAACTATTTTTTATCTTAATTATTTTTTTAACAGGGATATGGTGCCCACATTGCTATATACTGCATGGGTTGTGTTATATACTATGTGGGCAGTGTTATATACTGCGTGGGCAGTGTTATATAGTACATCGGCTGTGCAATATAATACGTGGCTGTGCTATATACTACGTGGGCTGTGTAATATACTACGGGGCTGTGTAATATACTGCGCAGGCTGTGCTATATACTCTGTAGGCTGTGTTATATACTGCTTCGGCTCTGCAATATACTGCGTCGGCTGTGCAATTTGCTACGTGGCTGTGCTATATACTACGTGGGCTGTGCTATATACTACGTGGACTGTTTAATATACTATGTGGCTGTGCAATATAGTGCAATATACAACGTGGCTGTGCAATATACTACATGGCTGTGCAATATACTTCGTGGCTGTGCAATATACTACTTGGCTGTGCTATATACTACGTGGGACTACGTGGGCTGTGTTATATACTGCATGGGCTGTGTTATATACTATGTCGCTGTGCTATATACTACGTTGGCTGTGCAATATACTACGTGGGCTGTGTAATATATTACGTGGCTATAATATACTGTGTGGCCTGTGGTATATACTGCATGGGCTGTGTAATATAATACATCGGCTGTGCAATATACTACGTGGGCTGTGCTATATACTACGTGGGCTGTACTATATACTACGTGGACTGTGCAATATACTATGTGAACTGTGCAATATAGAACGTGGCTGTGCTATATTCTACTTGGCTATGCTATATACTATGTGGGACTACGTGGCTGTGTTATATATTGCATGGGCTGTTATATACTACGTCGCTGTGCTATATACTACGTCCGCTATGTAATATATTACGTGGCTGTAATATACTACGTGGCTGTGCTATATACTACGTGGGCTGTGCTATATACTATGTGGACTGTGCAATATGCTATGTGGACTGTGCAATATGCTACGTGGACCGTGCAATATACTACTTGGCTGTGATATATACTATGTGGGACTACGTTGCTGTGTTATATATTGCATGGGCTGTGTTATATACTACATCGCTGTGCTATACACTACGTGGGCTATATAATATACTACGTGACTGTGTAATATACTGCGTGGGCTGTGCAATATACTAAGTGGCTGTGCTATATACTATGTGGCTGTGCAGTATACTACGTGGCTGTGTAATATACTGCGTGGGCTGTGCAGTATACTACGTGGCAGTTCTATATACTATGTGGGCTGTGCAATATACTACGTAGCTGTGCAATATACTACATGGGCTGTGCAATATACTACGTGGGCTGTGCTACATACTACGTGGCTGTGCAATATACCGCGTGGGCTGTGCAATATACTACGTGGCTGTGCTATATACTACGTGGGCTGTGCTATATACTATGTGGACTGCACAATATACTACGTGGACTGTGCAATATAGTACGTGGCTGTGCTATGTAATACTTAGCTGTGCTATATACTATGTGTGACTACGTGGCTGTGTTATATATTGCATGGGCTGTGTTATATACTACGTCGCTGTGCAATATACTACGTGGGTTGTGTAATATATTACCTGGCTGTAATATACTGTGTGGGCTGTGCTATATACTGTGTCGGCTGTGCAATATACTACATGGCTGTGCTATATACTACGTGGACTGTGCAATATAGTACGTGGCTGTGCTATATACTACTTAGCTGTGCTATATACTATGTGTGACTACGTGGCTGTGTTAGATATTGCATGGGCTGTGTTATATACTACGTTGCTGTGCCATATACTGCGTGCGCTATGTAATATATTACGTGGCTGTAATATACTGCATGGGCTGTGCTATATACTGCATGGGCTGTGTTATATACTGCATCAGCTGTGCAATATAATACGTGGCTGTGCTATATACTATGTGGGCTGTGCTATATACTACGTGGACTGTGCAATATACTACGTGGACTCTGCAATATACTACGTGCACTGTGCAATATAGTACTTGGCTGTGCTATATACTACTTGGCTGGGCTATTAACTATGTGGGACTACGTAGCTGTGTTATATATTGCATGGGCTGTGTTATATAGTACATCGTTGTGCTATATTCTATGTGGGCTGTGCAATATACTACGTGGCTGTGTAATATACTGCGTGGGCTGTGCAATATACTACGTGGCTGTGCTATATACTACGTGGCTGTGCTATATACTACATGGCTGTGCTATATACTACAAGGCTGTGCAATATACTATGTGGCTGTGCAATATACTACGTGGGCTGTGCAATATACAACATGGGCTGTGCTACATACTACGTGGCTGTGCAATATACTATGTGGGCTGTGCAATATACTCGGTGGCTGTGCTATATACTGCGTGGACTGTGCAATATACTGTTATGACCTGGTGGTCAGGACAATAATGGACCTGGTGGTTAAGAGCACACGGAATGACCTGATAGTTACTGATAATAAAGGACGAGCTCTGGGACGTGGGAACTCTGCTGACCGCAATCCCTAATCCTATCACGCACACTATAAATAGCCATGGATTGCTCCTAAAGCTCCCTATGCAACTCGGCACAGCCTAAGGAACTAGCTAGCCCTGAAGATAGAAAAATAAAGCCTACCTTGCCTCAGAGAAATTCCCCAAATGAAAAGGCAGCCCCCCACATATAATGACTGTGAGTAAAGATGAAAATACAAAACACAGAGATGAAATAGATTTATCAAAGTGAGGCCCGACTTACTGAACAGACTGAGGATAGGAAAGGTTACTTTGCGGTCAGCACAAAAACCTACAAAAAGACCATGCAGAGGGCGCAAAAAGACCCTCCGCACCGACTCACGGTGCGGAGGCGCTCCCTCTGCGTCCCAGAGCTTCCAGCAAGCAAGACAACAATAAAAATAGCAAGCTGGACAGAAAAATAGCAAACCAAAGAAAATACAAGCAGGAACTTAGCTTCTGCTGGGAAGACAGGTCACAAGAACGATCCAGGAGTGAACTAGACCAATACTGGAACATTGACAGGTGGCATGGAGCAAAGATGTAAGTGGAGTTAAATAGAGCAGCAAGCTAATGAATTAACCTCGTCACCTGTGGAAGGAAACTCAGAAACACCCACCAGAGGAAGTCCATGGACAGAACCAGCCGAAGTACCATTCATGACCACAGGAGGGAGCCCGACAACAGAATTAACAACAGTACCCCCCACTTGAGGAGGGGTCACCGAACCCTCACCAGAGCCCCCAGGCCGACCAGGATGAGCCAAATGAAAGGCACGAACCAGATCGGCAGCATGAACATCAGAGGCAAAAACCCAGGAATTATCTTCCTGACCATAACCCTTCCACTTGACCAGGTACTGGAGTTTCCGTCTCGAAATACGAGAATCCAAAATCTTCTCCACCACATACTCCAACTCCCCCTCAACCAACACCGGGGCAGGAGGATCAATGGATGGAACCACAGGCGCCACGTATCTCCCCAATAACGACCTATGGAACACATTATGGATGGCAAAAAAAGCAGGAAGGGCCAAACGAAATGACACAGGATTGATAACCTCAGAAATCTTATACGGACCAATGAAACGAGGCTTAAACTTAGGAGAGGAAACCTTCATAGGAACATAACGAGACGACAACCAAACCAAATCCCCAACACAAAGTCGGGGACCCACACAGCGCCGGTGGTTAGCGAAACGTTGAGCCTTCTCCTGGGACAATGTCAAATTGTCCACCACATGAGTCCAAATCTGCTGCAACCTATCCACCACGGTATCTACACCAGGACAGTCCGAAGACTCAACCTGCCCTGAAGAGAAACGAGGATGGAAACCAGAATTGCAGAAAAACGGCGAAACCAAAGTAGCCGAGCTGGCCCGATTATTAACAGCGAACTCAGCCAACGGCAAAAAGGACACCCAATCATCCTGATCAGCAGAAACAAAGCATCTCAGATGTGTTTCCAAAGTTTGATTAGTTCGTTCGGTTTGGCCATTTGTCTGAGGATGGAAAGCCGAGGAAAAAGACAAATCAATGCCCATCCTAGCACAAAAGGATCGCCAAAACCTCGAAACAAACTGGGAACCTCTGTCAGAAACAATGTTTTCCGGGATACCATGTAAACGAACCACATGCTGGAAAAATAATGGCACCAAATCAGAGGAGGAAGGCAATTTAGACAAAGGTACCAAATGGACCATCTTAGAAAAGCGATCACAAACCACCCAAATGACCGACATCTTTTGAGAGACGGGGAGATCCAAAATAAAATCCATAGAAATATGCGTCCAGGGCCTCTTCGGGACCGGCAAGGGCAAAAGCAACCCACTGGCACGAGAACAGCAGGGCTTAGCCCGAGCACAAGTCCCACAGGACTGCACAAAAGAACGCACATCCCGTGACAAAGACGGCCACCAAAAGGATCTAGCCACCAAATCTCTGGTACCAAAGATTCCAGGATGCCCAGCCAACACTGAACAATGAATCTCAGAGATAACTCTACTAGTCCATCTATCAGGGACAAACAGTTTCTCCGCTGGGCAACGGTCAGGTCTATCAGCCTGAAATTTTTGCAGCACCCGCCGCAAATCAGGGGAGATGGCAGACAAAATTACCCCCTCTTTGAGAATACCCGCCGGCTCAGGAACACCCGGAGAGTCAGGCACAAAACTCCTTGATAGGGCATCAGCCTTCACATTCTTAGAGCCCGGAAGGTACGAAACCACAAAATCAAAACGGGAGAAAAATAACGACCATCGAGCCTGTCTCAGATTCAACCGTTTGGCAGACTCAAGATAAGTCAAATTCTTGTGATCTGTCAAGACCACCACGCGATGCTTGGCTCCTTCAAGCCAATGATGCCACTCCTCGAATGCCCACTTCATGGCCAACAACTCTCGATTACCAACATCATAATTGCGCTCAGCAGGCGAAAACTTTCTAGAAAAGAAAGCACATGGCTTCATCACCGAGCCCTCAGAACTTCTCTGCGACAAAACAGCCCCTGCTCCAATCTCAGAAGCATCAACCTCAACCTGAAACGGGAGCGAAACATCTGGCTGGCACAACACAGGGGCAGAAGAAAAACGACGCTTCAACTCCTGAAAAGCCTCTACAGCTGCAGAAGACCAATTGACCACATCAGCACTCTTCTTGGTCAAATCAGTCAACGGTTTAGCAACACTAGAAAAATTAGCGATGAAGCGCCGATAAAAATTAGCAAAGCCCAGGAACTTTTGCAGGCTCTTCACAGATGTCGGCTGAGTCCAATCGTAAATGGCCTGGACTTTAACAGGGTCCATCTCGATAGTAGAAGGGGAAAAAATGAACCCCAAAAATGAAACCTTCTGAACTCCAAAGAGACACTTTGACCCCTTCACAAACAAGGAATTTGCACGAAGGACCTGGAACACCATTCTGACCTGCTTCACATGAGACTCCCAATCATCCGAAAAGACCAAAATATCATCCAAATACACAATCAGGAATTTATCCAGGTACTCTCGGAAGATGTCATGCATAAAGGACTGAAATACTGATGGAGCATTGGAAAGCCCCAATGGCATAACCAGGTACTCAAAATGGCCCTCGGGCGTATTAAATGTTGTTTTCCATTCATCGCCTTGTTTAATACGCACAAGATTATACGCCCCCGAAGATCTTTCTTGGTGAACCAACTAGCCCCTTTAATACGAGCAAACAAATCAGACAGCAACGGCAAAGGATACTGAAATTTGACTGTAATTTTATTAAGAAGGCGGTAATCAATACAAGGTCTCAAAGAACCATCCTTCTTGGCCACAAAAAAGAACCCTGCTCCTAACGGTGATGACGACGGGCGAATATGGCCTTTCTCCAAGGATTCCTTTATATAACTCCGCATAGCGGCGTGCTCTGGCACAGATAAATTGAACTATCGGCCCTTAGGAAACTTACTACCAGGAATCAAATTAATTGCACAATCGCAATTCCTATGAGGAGGTAGGGCACTGGCTTTGGGCTCATCAAATACATCCCGATAAGCCGACAAAACTCTGGAACTTCAGAAGGAGTGGAAGACGAAATAGACAAAAATGGAACATCACCATGTACCCCCTGGCAACCCCAGCTGGACACAGACATAGATTTCCAGTCCAATACTGGATTATGAACCTGTAGCCATGGCAACACCAAAACGACCACATCATGCAGATTATGCAACACCAGAAAGCGGATATCCTCCTGATGTGCAGGAGCCATGCACATGGTCAATTGGGTCCAGTACTGAGGCTTATTCTTGGCCAAAGGCGTAGCATCAATTCCTCTCAATGGAATAGGATACTGCAAGGGCTCCAAGAAAAAACCACAGAGCCTGGCAAACTCCAAGTCCATCAAATTCAGGGCAGCGCTTGAATCCACAAACGCCATAACAGAATAGGATGACAAAGAGCAAATCAGAGTAACGGACAATAGAAATTTAGACTGTACCGTACCAATGGTGGCAGACCTAGCGAACCGCTTAGTGCGCTTAGGACAATCGGAGATAACATGAGTGGAATCACCACAGTAAAAACATAGCCCATTCCGACGTCTGTGTTCTTGCCGTTCAGCTCTGGTCAAAGTCCTATCACATTGCATAGGCTCAGGCCCATGCTCAGATAGTACCGCCAAATGGTGCACAGCTTTACGCTCACGCAAGCGTTGATCGATCTGAATGGCCAAAGACATAGACTCATTCAGACCAGCAGGCAAGGGAAATCCCACCATGACATCCTTAAGGGCTTCAGAGAGACCCTTTCTGAAGATTGCTGCCAGGGCACATTCATTCCACTGAGTGAGCACAGACCACTTTCTAAACTTCTGACAATATATCTCCGCTTCATCCTGACCCTGACACAGAGCCAGCAAGATTTTCTCTGCCTGATCCACTGAATTAGGTTCGTCATAAAGCAATCCAAGCGCCAGGAAAAACGCATCAACATCACGCAATGCCGGATCTCCTGGCGCAAGGGAAAATGCCCAGTCTTGAGGGTCACCATGTAACAAAGAAATAATGATCTTTACTTGTTGAACAGGGTCACCTGAGGAGCGAGGTTTCAAGGCAAGAAACAATTTACAATTATTTTTGAAATTCAAGAACTTAGATCTATTACCAAAAAACAAATCAGGAATTGGAATCCTAGGCTCTGACATCGGATTCTGAACCACAAAATCTTGAATGTTTTGTACCCTTGTAGTGAGATTATCCATCCAAGAGGACAGACCTTGAATGTCCATGTTTACACCTGTGTCCTGAACCACCCAGAGGTAAAGGGGAAAAGAGAGACAAAACACACTGCAAAGAAAAAAAATGGTCTCAGAACTTCTCTTATGCCTCTATTGAGATGCATTAGTACTTTGGGCCACCTGTACTGTTATGACCTGGTGGTCAGGACAATAATGGACCTGGTGGTTAAGAGCACACGGAATGACCTGATAGTTACTGATAATAAAGGACGAGCTCTGGGATGTGGGAACTCTGCTGACCGCAATCCCTAATCCTATCACGCACACTAGAAATAGCCGTGGATTACTCTAAACGCTCCCTGTGCAACTCGGCACAGCCTAAGGAACTAGCTAGCCCTGAAGATAGAAAAATAAAGCCTACCTTGCCTCAGAGAAATTCCCCAAAGGAAAAGGCAGCCTCCCACATATAATGACTGTGAGTAAAGATGAAAATACAAAACACAGAGATGAAATAGATTTAGCAAAGTGAGGCCCGACTTACTGAACAGACTGAGGATAGGAAAGGTTACTTTGCGGTCAGTACAAAAACCTACAAAAAGACCACGCAGAGGGCACAAAAAGACCCTCCGCACCGATTCACGGTGCGGAGGCGCTCCCTCTGTGTCCCAGAGCTTCCAGCAAGCAAGACAACAATAAAAATAGCAAGCTGGACAGAAAAATAGCAAACCAAAGAAAATACAAGCAGGAACTTAGCTTCTGCTGGGAAGACAGGTCACAAGAACGATCCAGTAGTGAACTAGACCAATACTGGAACATTGACAGGTGGCATGGAGCAAAGATCTAAGTGGAGTTAAATAGAGCAGCAAGCTAACGAATTAACCTTGTCACCTGTGGAAGGAAACTCAGAAACACCCACCAGAGGAAGTCCATGGACAGAACCAGTCGAAGTACCATTCATGACCACAGGAGGGAGCCCGACAACAGAATTCACAACAATATACTATTTGGACTGTGCAATATACTACGTGGACTGTGCAATATAGTACGTGGCTGTGCTATATACTATGTGAGATTACGTGGCTGTGTTATATATTGCATGGGCTGTGTTATATACTACGTCGCTGTGCAATATACTACGTGGGCTGTGTAATATATTATGTGGCTGTAATATACTGCGTGGGCTGTGCTATATACTCCGTGGGCTGTGTTATATACTGCGTCGGCTCTGCAATATACTACATGGGCTGTGCTATATACTACGTGGACTGTGTAATATACTACGTGGCTGTGCAATATACTACATGGCTGTGCTGTATACTATGTGGGACTACGTGGCTGTGTTATATATTGCATGGGCTGTGTTATATACTATGTCGCTGAGCTATATACTATGTGGGCTGTGTAATATACTGTGTGGGCTGTGCAATATACTACGTAGCTGTGAATATACTACGTAGCTGTGCTATATACTATGTGGTTGTGCAATATACTACGTGGCTGTACTATATACTACGTGGGCTGTGCAATATGCTACGTGGGCTGTGCAATATACTACATGGCTGTGCAATATACTACGTGGCTGTGCAATATACTACGTGGGCTGTGTAATATACTACGTGGCTGTTTTATATACTACATGGGCTGTGCCATATACTACATGGACTGTGCAATATACTACGAGGACTGTGCAATATACTACGTGGCTGTGCAATATACTGCGTGGGCTGTGCAATATACTACGTGGGCTGTACTATATACTACGTGGACTGTGCAATGTAATACGTGGACGGTGCAATATACTACATGGACTGTGCAATATAGTTCTTGGCTGTGCTATATACTATTTGGCTGGGCTATATATTATGTGGGACTACGTAGCTGTGTTATATATTGCATGGGCTGTGTTATATAGTACATGCATGCGCACTCGCTCACCTTTGCTCCTGCATCGATGAAGGTCTCTCTGAATTTCCAATGCGCGTTCAATGACGTCAATGAGGTATTTCCTCTAACGCGCGCCTGAATTGAGTGCCGGACTCGATGCACCTGTGAGCATGGCGGAGTGTCCTCACATGCGAAATACTATTGGCTAACCGGAATATTCAGGGGGTATTTAAAGAGGTAAGGTGGGGGTAAGGTACACACTCCCCTTGAGAAAGCTCGTGGGTGGCGAAATGCGCGTCGGGGCGTTTTTGCAGCAACACTCAGGATGGGTAAGCATTGATTCAATTTCCAACTATTTCTGAGGTGTCCATTATATTTGAGCTCTCATCATCCGAGTAGAACACATTACATAATGACCTTAAAGGGTGTTTTTGTGATCCGCTTATAGGACCAGTACTGTGATATATATACTATTACAATGCTAAGTGAGATGTAAAAGTATGTCACCGCTGCTTAATATGGAACTTTGTTTGAGTCTTCTGTTTCAATAAACTTTATTGATTTTATTTTCTGTGCTATAGTGGTCTGTGAGTACCTGGTACTCATTTTTTGGTAGTAGTATATATTTGTCCACTATCTTTTTGAATTTGTGGTACATTATTAGAGAAGCAGTTATAGCAATTCTTCTGGCTGAGATTGGTTATCTATGCTTTTTGTATCTATATCTTGATACTACGTGGACTGCACAATATACTACGTGGACTGTGCAATATACTACGTGGATTGTGCAATATAGTACGTGGCTGTGCAATATACTACGTGGCTGAACTATATATTATATGGACTGCAATATACTATGTGGACTGTGCAATATACTACGTGGACTGTGCAATATAGTATGTGGTCGTGCTACATACTACTTGGCTGTGCTATACCAAAAGGAGAGCAATTCAGAGCAATGATTTATAAAACAAACTTTAATTGTCATAAATAATACAAAAACATATATCAAAATATTACACTATCTAATGACTAGAGCACAGGATGAATGTCCCAGGAATGCTGGAAAAGCGCCCATCCCCCCGCTTCCCCAGATGTAAATACCCTTGTAATGGTATGCATAAGAAAAAGCACCTACACTATCCAACCAAAGTCACCCCAAAGCAGTGGGACTCTATAGTAATGCCATTAAGTATGGTGGTGGAAAAAGGGTGCTAGCACTTACCACTACACAGAGGTAGGGGGGGGCGGTCAGGCGATGGTCCCCAACGCACGTTTCGTGGCCACCAGTGCCACTTCCTCAGGGGGAGGCTGTGCTATATACTATGTGGGACTACGTGGCTGTGTTATATATTGCATGGGCTGTGTTATATACTACGTTGCTGTGCCATATACTACGTGCGCTGTGTAATATATTACGTGGCTGTAATATACTGCGTGGGCTGTGCTATATACTGCATGGGCTGTGTTATATACTGCATCGGCTGTGCAATATACTATGTGGCTGTGCTATATACCACGTGGGCTGTGCTATATTCTACGTGGACTGTGCAATATACTACGTGGACTGTGCAATATACTACGTGGACTGTGCAATATAGTACTTGGCTGTGCTATATACTACTTGGCTGGGCTATATACTATGTGGGACTACTGTTGTGAATTCTGTTGTCGGGCTCCCTCCTGTGGTCATGAATGGTACTTCGGCTGGTTCTGTCCATGGACTTCCTCTGGTGGGTGTTTCTGAGTTTCACAGGTGACAAGGTTAATTCGTTAGCTGCTGCTCTATTTAACTCCACTTAGATCTTTGCTCCATGCCACCTGTCAATGTTCCAGTATTGGTCTGTTCACTCCTGGATCGTTCTTGTGACCTGTCTTCCCATCAGAAGCTAAGTTCCAGCTTGTATTTCTTTGGTTTGCTATTTTTCTGTCCAGCTTGCTATTTAATTTGTTGTCTTGCTTGCTGGAAGCTCTGGGACGCAGAGGGAGCGCCTCCGCACCGTGAGTCGGTGCGGAGGGTCTTTTGCGCCCTCTGCGTGGTCTTTTTGTAGGTTTTTGTGCTGACCGCAAAGTAACCTTTCCTATCCTCGGTCTGTTCAGTAAGTCGGGCCTCACTTTGCTAAATCTATTTCATCTCTGTGTTTGTATTTTCATCTTTACTCACAGTCATTATATGTGGGGGGCTGCCTTTTCCTTTGGGGAATTTCTCTGAGGCAAGGTAGGCTTTATTTTTCTATCTTCAGGGCTAGCTAGTTTCTTAGGCTGTGCCGAGTTGCATAGGGAGCATTAGGCGCAATCCACGGCTATTTCTAGTGTGTTTGATAGGTTTAGGGATTGCGGTCAGCAGAGTTCCCACGTCCCAGAGCTCGTCCTTATTATCAGTAACTATCAGGTCATTCCATGTGCTCTTAACCACCAGGTCCATTATTGTCCTGACCACCAGGTCATAACAGTACAGGTGGCCCAAAGTACTAATGCATCTCAATAGAGGCATAAGAGAAGTTCTGAGACCATTTTTTTTCTTTGCAGTGTGTTTTGTCTCTATTTTCCCCTTTACCTCTAGGTGGTTCAGGACACTGGTGTAAACATGGACATTCAAGGTCTGTCCTCTTGTATGGATAATCTCACTACAAGGATACAAAACATTCAAGATTTTGTGGTTCAGAATCCGATGTCAGAGCCTAGGATTCCAATTCCTGATTTGTTTTTTGGTGATAGATCTAAGTTCTTGAATTTCAAAAATAATTGTAAATTGTTTCTTGCCTTGAAACCTCGCTCCTCAGGTGACCCTGTTCAACAAGTAAAGATCATTATTTCTTTGTTACGTGGTGACCCTCACGACCGGGCATTTTCCCTTGCGCCAGGAGATCCGGCATTGCGTGATGTTGATGCGTTTTTCCTGGCGCTTGGATTGCTTTATGACGAACCTAATTCAGTGGATCAAGCAGAGAAAATCTTGCTGGCTCTGTGTCAGGGTCAGGATGAAGCGGAGATATATTGTCAGAAGTTTAGAAAGTGGTCTGTGCTCACTCAGTGGAATGAATGTGCCCTGGCAGCAATCTTCAGAAAGGGTCTCTCTGAAGCCCTTAAAGATGTCATGGTGGGGTTTCCCATGCCTGCTGGTCTGAATGAGTCTATGTCCTTGGCCATTCAGATCGATCGACGCTTGCGTGAGCGTAAAGCTGTGCACCATTTGGCGGTACTATCTGAGCATGGGCCTGAGCCTATGCAATGTGATAGGACTTTGACCAGAGCTGAACGGCAAGAACACAGACGTCGGAATAGGCTATGTTTTTACTGTGGTGATTCCACTCATGCTATCTCCGATTGTCCTAAGCGCACTAAGTGGTTCGCTAGGTCTGCCACCATTGGTACGGTACAGTCTAAATTTCTATTGTCTGTTACTCTGATTTGCTCTTTGTCATCCTATTCTGTTATGGCATTTGTGGATTCAGGCGCTGCCCTGAATTTGATGGACTTGGAGTATGCTAGGCGCTGTGGTTTTTTCTTGGAGCCCTTGCAGTATCCTATTCCATTGAGAGGAATTGATGCTACGCCTTTGGCCAAGAATAAGCCTCAGTATTGGACCCAATTGACCATGTGCATGGCTCCTGCACATCAGGAGGATATCCGCTTTCTGGTGTTGCATAATCTGCATGATGTGGTCGTTTTGGGGTTGCCATGGCTACAGGTTCATAATCCAGTATTGGACTGGAAATCTATGTCTGTGTCCAGCTGGGGTTGCCAGGGGGTACATGGTGATGTTCCATTTTTGTCTATTTCGTCTTCCACTCCTTCTGAAGTTCCAGAGTTTTTGTCGGATTATCGGGATGTATTTGATGAGCCCAAAGCCAGTGCCCTACCTCCTCATAGGGATTGCGATTGTGCAATTAATTTGATTCCTGGTAGTAAGTTTCCTAAGGGCCGATTGTTCAATTTATCTGTGCCAGAACACGCCGCTATGCGGAGTTTTCTAAAGGAATCCTTGGAGAAAGGCCATATTCACCCGTCGTCATCACCGTTAGGAGCAGGGTTCTTTTTTGTGGCCAAGAAGGATGGTTCTTTGAGACCTTGTATTGATTACCGCCTTCTTAATAAAATTACAGTCAAATTTCAGTATCCTTTGCCGTTGCTGTCTGATTTGTTTGCTCGTATTAAAGGGGCTAGTTAGTTCTCCAAGATAGATCTTCGAGGGGCGTATAATCTTGTGCGTATTAAACAAACCGATGAATGGAAAACAGCATTTAATACGCCCGAGGGCCATTTTGAGTACCTGGTTATGCCATTCGGGCTTTCCAATGCTCCATCAGTATTTCAGTCCTTTATGCATGACATCTTCCGAGAGTACCTGGATAAATTCCTGATTGTGTATTTGGATGATATTTTGGTCTTTTCGGATGATTGGGAGTCTCATGTGAAGCAGGTCAGAATGGTGTTCCAGGTCCTTCGTGCGAATTCCTTGTTTGTGAAGGGGTCAAAGTGTCTCTTTGGAGTTCAGAAGGTTTCATTTTTGGGGTTCATTTTTCCCCTTCTACTATCGAGATGGACCCTGTTAAAGTCCAGGCCATAAACGATTGGACTCAGCCGACATCTGTGAAGAGCCTGCAAAAGTTCCTGGGCTTTGCTAATTTTTATCGGCGCTTCATCGCTAATTTTTCTACTGTTGCTAAACCGTTGACTGATTTGACCAAGAAGGGTGCTGATGTGGTCAATTGGTCTTCTGCGGCTGTGGAGGCTTTTCAGGAGTTGAAGCGTCGTTTTTCTTCTGCCCCTGTGTTGTGCCAGCCAGATGTTTCACTTCCGTTTCAGGTTGAGGTTGATGCTTCTGAGATTGGAGCAGGGGCTGTTTTGTCGCAAAGAAGTTCTGAGGGCTTGGTGATGAAGCCATGTGCTTTCTTTTCTAGAAAGTTTTCGCCTGCTGAGTGTAACTATGATGTTGGTAATCGTGAATTGTTGGCCATGAAGTGGGCATTCGAGGAGTGGCGTCATTGGCTGGAAGGAGCCAAGCATCGCGTGGTAGTCTTGACAGATCACAAGAATTTGACTTATCTTGAGTCTGCCAAACGGTTGAATCCGAGACAGGCTCGATGGTCGTTATTTTTCTCCCGTTTTGATTTTGTGGTTTCGTACCTTCCGGGCTCTGTGTGAAGGCTGATGCCCTGTCAAGGAATTTTGTGCCTGACTCTCCGGGTGTTCCTGAGCCGGTGGGTATTCTCAAAGAGGGGGTAATTTTGTCTGCCATCTCCCCTGATTTGCGGCGGGTGCTGCAAAAATTTCAGGCTGATAGACCTGACCGTTGCCCAGCGGAGAAACTGTCCCTGATAGATGGACTAGTAGAGTTATCTCTGAGATTCATTGTTCAGTGTTGGCTGGGCATCCTGGAATCTTTGGTACCAGAGATTTGGTGGCTAGATCCTTCTGGTGGCCGTCTTTGTTGCGGGATGTGTGTTCTTTTGTGCAGTCCTGTGGGACTTGTGCTCGGGCTAAGCCCTGCTGTTCTCGTGCCAGTGGGTTGCTTTTGCCCTTGCCGGTCCCGAAGAGGTCCTGGACGCATATTTCTATGGATTTTATTTCGGATCTCCCCGTCTCTCAAAAGATGTCGGTCATTTGGGTGGTTTGTGATCGCTTTTCTAAGATGGTCCATTTGGTACCTTTGTCTAAATTGCCTTCCTCCTCTGATTTGGTGCCATTATTTTTCCAGCATGTGGTTCGTTTACATGGTATCCCGGAGAACATCGTTTCTGACAGAGGTTCCCAGTTTGTGTCAAGGTTTTGGCGATCCTTTTGTGCTAGGATGGGCATTGATTTGTCTTTATCCTCGGCTTTCCATCCTCAGACAAATGGCCAAACCAAACGAACTAATCAGACTTTGGAAACATATCTGAGATGCTTTGTTTCTGCTGATCAGGATGATTGGGTGTCCTTTTTGCCATTGGCTGAGTTCGCCCTTAATAATCGGGCCAGCTCGGCTACTTTGGTTTCGCCGTTTTTCTGCAATTCTGGTTTCCATCCTCGTTTCTCTTCAGGGCAGGTTGAGTCTTCAGACTGTCCTGGTGTAGATACTGTGGTGGATAGGTTGCAGCAGATTTGGACTCATGTGGTGGACAATTTGACATTGTCCCAGGAGAAGGCTCAACGTTTCGCTAACCGCCGGCGCTGTGTGGGTCCCCGACTTCGTGTTGGGGATTTGGTTTGGTTGTCGTCTCGTTATGTTCCTATGAAGGTTTCCTCTCCTAAGTTTAAGCCTCGTTTCATTGGTCCGTATAAGATTTCTGAGGTTATCAATCCTGTGTCATTTCGTTTGGCCCTTCCTGCTTCTTTTGCCATCCATAATGTGTTCCATAGGTCGTTATTGCGGAGATACAAGGCGCCTGTGGTTCCATCCGTTGATCCTCCTGCCCCGGTGTTAGTTGAGGGGGAGTTGGAGTATGTGGTGGAGAAGATTTTGGATTCTCGTGTTTCGAGACGGAAACTCCAGTACCTGGTCAAGTGAAAGGGTTATGGTCAGGAAGATAATTCCTGGGTTTTTGCCTCTGATGTTCATGCTGCCGATCTGGTTCGTGCCTTTCATTTGGCTCATCCTGGTCGGCCTGGGGGCTCTGGTGAGGGTTCGGTGACCCCTCCTCAAGGGGGGGGGGTACTGTTGTGAATTCTGTTGTCGGGCTCCCTCCTGTGGTCATGAATGGTACTTCGGCTGGTTCCCTCCTGTGGTCATGAATGGTACTTCGGCTGGTTCTGTCCATGGACTTCCTCTGGTGGGTGTTTCTGAGTTTCACATGTGACGAGGTTAATTCGTTAGCTGCTGCTCTATTTAACTCCACTTAGATCATTGCTCCATGCCACCTGTCAATGTTCCAGTATTGGTCTGTTCACTCCTGGATCGTTCTTGTGACCTGTCTTCCCATCAGAAGCTAAGTTCCAGCTTGTATTTCTTTGGTTTGCTATTTTTCTGTCCAGCTTGCTATTTAATTTGTTGTCTTGCTTGCTGGAAGCTCTGGGACGCAGAGGGAGCGCCTCCGCACCGTGAGCCGGTGCGGAGGGTCTTTTGCGCCCTCTGCGTGGTCTTTTTGTAGGTTTTTGTGTTGACCGCAAAGTAACCTTTCCTATCCTCGGTCTGTTCAGTAAGTCGGGCCTCACTTTGCTAAATCTATTTCATCTCTGTGTTTGTATTTTCATCTTTACTCACAGTCATTATATGTGGGGGGCTGCCTTTTCCTTTGGGGAATTTCTCTGAGGCAAGGTAGGCTTTATTTTTCTATCTTCAGGGCTAACTAGTTTCTTAGGCTGTGCCGAGTTGCATAGGGAGCGTTAGGCGCAATCCATGGCTATTTCTATTGTGTTTGATAGGTTTAGGGATTGCGGTCAGCAGAGTTCCCACGTCCCAGAGCTCGTCCTTTATTATCAGTAACTATCAGGTCATTCCGTGTGCTCTTAACCACCAGGTCCATTATTGTCCTGACCACCAGGTCATAACAGACTACGTAGCTGTGTTATATATTGCATGGGTTGTGTTATATAGTACATCGTTGTGCTATATACTATGTGGGCTGTGCAATATACTACGTGGCTGTGTAATATACTGCGTGGGCTGTGCAATATACTACGTGGCTGTGCTATATACTACGTGGCTGTGCTATATACTACGTGGGCTGTGCAATATGCTACGTGGGCTGTGCAATATACTACATGGCTGTGCAATATACTACGTGGCTGTGCAATATACTACGTGTCTGGGTAATATACTGCGTGGGCTGTGCAATATACTACGTGGCTGTGCTATATACTACATGGCTGTGCTGTATACTACAAGGCTGTGCAATATACTACGTGGCTGTGCAATATACTACGTGGGCTGTGCAATATACTACATGGGCTGTGCTACATGATCGTTGGGTACAGCCGGGACCAGCTGCTTGGAAAGAATAACCAAACCAAATAACCAAATTTTTGCCTGTAGGACATTATTGCAAGAGAGCTTGGCTGAGTAGATTACACAAGAAGGAAAACACACAGCAAGTCAGCAGGATCTAGGAGCAACATGGCAGATGTGACAACCTACATGGTGAGCTGCAGCATGTGCTACATGTTCACAGATCGACCAGAAGAAGAATTAAATTTCACCTGTCAGAAGTGTAGACTAGTGGCCCTTTTAGAAGAAAAGGTGCGGGGTCTGGAAGAAAGAATAGCAACTTTGAAACTCATCAAAGAGAATGAAGACTTTATAGACAGAACAGAAGCATCTCTACTGGTCACAGAAGGTGAAAAAAGTGTCAGAGAACCTCCAAAAGCAGATGAGTGGAAGCATGTGACCAAAAGAAGCAAGAAGACCATGGAGAAATCACCAACCACACAACTGAAGAACCGATATCAAATCTTTGTAGAGGATGAAGATGGCACACCTAAGGATGAAGCAATACCAGCAAGCAAAAAAGAAAAGGGCACACAGCAACAAGTGACAGCAAAAAGTACAGCCAAGAAGCAACGAAGAGTGGTGGTGGTGGGAGACTCACTACTGAGAGGCACAGAAGCAGCCATCTGCAGACCGGACATAACTGCAAGAGAAGTATGCTGCCTTCCAGGTGCGATGATCAAGGATGTGACCGATAGGATACCAAAGCTCTTCAACTCCAAGGACGTCCACCCATTTCTTCTGATACATGTTGGCACCAATGACACGGCAAGGAAGGACCTACCGACAATCTGCAAAGACTTTGAAGAGTTGGGGAAGAAAGTAAAGGAACTGGATGCACAGGTAGTTTTTTCTTCTATCCTTCCAGTAGACGGGCATGGCACCAGGAGATGGAACAGGATCCTTGATGCAAACAACTGGCTAAGACGATGGTGCAGACAACAAGGATTCGGATTCCTGGACCACGGTGTGAATTACTTGTATGATGGACTCCTCGCCAGAGACGGACTACACCTCAACAAACCTGGGAAACACACATTCGCCAGAAGACTCGCTACACTCATCAGGAGGGCGTTAAACTAGAAGAAGAGGGGACGGGAAGAAAAACATTAGACTTGAACAAAGAAGATCCAGGAAAACATACTCAGAAGGGAGGTAAGAACATTTCTAAAACAATCCACAGCGAGGAGATTGGAACAAAACAAAATCCTCTAAACTGCATGCTCGCAAACGCCAGAAGCCTGACAAACAAGATGGAAGAACTAGAAGCAGAAATATCTACAGGTAACTTTGACATAGTGGGTATAACCGAGACATGGTTAGATGAAAGCTATGACTGGGCAGTTAACTTACAGGGTTACAGTCTGTTTAGAAAGGATCGTAAAAATCGGAGAGGAGGAGGGGTTTGTCTCTATGTAAAGTCTTGTCTAAAGTCCACTTTAAGGGAGGATATTAGCGAAGGAAATGAGGATGTCGAGTCCATATGGGTCGAAATTCATGGAGGGAAAAATGGTAACAAAATTCTCATTGGGGTCTGTTACAAACCCCCAAATATAACAGAGACCATGGAAAGTCTACTTCTAAAGCAGATAGATGAAGCTGCAACCCATAATGAGGTCCTGGTTATGGGGGACTTTAACTTCCCGGATATTAACTGGGAAACAGAAACCTGTGAAACCCATAAAGGCAACAGGTTTCTGCTAATAACCAAGAAAAATTATCTTTCACAATTGGTGCAGAATCCAACCAGAGGAGCAGCACTTTTAGACCTAATACTATGTAATAGACCTGACAGAATAACAAATCTGCAGGTGGTCGGGCATCTAGGAAATAGCGACCACAATATTGTACAGTTTCACCTGTCTTTCACTAGGGGGACTTGTCAGGGAGTCACAAAAACACTGAACTTTAGGAAGGCAAAGTTTGACCAGCTTAGAGATGCCCTTAATCTGGTAGACTGGGACAATATCCTCAGAAATAAGAATACAGATAATAAATGGGAAATGTTTAAGAACATCCTAAATAGGTAGTGTAAGCGGTTTATACCTTGTGGGAATAAAAGGACTAGAAATAGGAAAAACCCAATGTGGCTAAACAAAGAAGTAAGACAGGCAATTAACAGTAAAAAGAAAGCATTTGCACTACTAAAGCAGGATGGCACCATTGAAGCTCTAAAAAACTATAGGGAGAAAAATACTTTATCTAAAAAACTAATTAAAGCTGCCAAAAAGGAAACAGAGAAGCACATTGCTAAGGAGAGTAAAACTAATCCCAAACTGTTCTTCAACTATATCAATAGTAAAAGAATAAAAACTGAAAATGTAGGCCCCTTAAAAAATAGTGAGGAAAGAATGGTTGTAGATGACGAGGAAAAAGCTAACATTTTAAACACCTTCTTCTCCACGGTATTCACGGTGGAAAATGAAATGCTAGGTGAAATCCCAAGAAACAATGAAAACCCTATATTAAGGGTCACCAATCTAACCCAAGAAGAGGTGCGAAACCGGCTAAATAAGATTAAAATAGATAAATCTCCGGGTCCGGATGGCATACACCCACGAGTACTAAGAGAACTAAGTACTGTAATAGATAAACCATTATTTCTTATTTTTAGGGACTCTATAGCGACAGGGTCTGTTCCGCAGGATTGGCGCATAGCAAATGTGGTGCCAATATTCAAAAAGGGCTCTAAAAGTGAACCTGGAAATTATAGGCCAGTAAGTCTAACCTCTATTGTTGGTAAAATATTTGAAGGGTTTCTGAGGGATGTTATTCTGGATTATCTCAATGAGAATAACTGTTTAACTCCATATCAGCAAGGGTTTATGAGAAATCGCTCCTGTCAAACCAATCTAATCAGTTTTTATGAAGAGGTAAGCTATAGGCTGGACCACGGTGAGTCATTGGACGTGGTATATCTCGATTTTTCCAAAGCGTTTGATACCGTGCCGCACAAGAGGTTGGTACACAAAATGAGAATGCTTGGTCTGGGGGAAAATGTGTGTAAATGGGTTAGTAACTGGCTTAGTGATAGAAAGCAGAGGGTGGTTATAAATGGTATAGTCTCTAACTGGGTCGCTGTGACCAGTGAGGTACCGCAGGGGTCAGTATTGGGACCTGTTCTCTTCAACATATTCATTAATGATCTGGTAGAAGGTTTACACAGTAAAATATCGATATTTGCAGATGATACAAAACTATGTAAAGCAGTTAATACAAGAGAAGATAGTATTCTGCTACAGATGGATCTGGATAAGTTGGAAACTTGGGCTGAAAGGTGGCAGATGAGGTTTAACAATGATAAATGTAAGGTTATACACATGGGAAGAAGGAATCAATGTCACCATTACACACTGAATGGGAAACCACTGGGTAAATCTGACAGGGAGAAGGACTTGGGGATCCTAGTTAATGATAAACTTACCTGGAGCAGCCAGTGCCAGGCAGCAGCTGCCAAGGCAAACAGGATCATGGGGTGCATTAAAAGAGGTCTGGATACACATGATGAGAGCATTATACTGCCTCTGTCCAAATCCCTAGTTAGACCGCACATGGAGTACTGTGTCCAGTTTTGGGCACCGGTGCTCAGGAAGGATATAATGGAACTAGAGAGAGTACAAAGGAGGGCAACAAAATTAATAAAGGGGATGGGAGAACTACAATACCCAGATAGATTAGCGAAATTAGGATTATTTAGTCTAGAAAAAAGACGACTGAGGGGCGATCTAATAACCATGTATAAGTATATAAGGGGACAATACAAATATCTCGCTGAGGATCTGTTTATACCAAGGAAGGTGACGGGCACAAGGGGGCATTCTTTGCGTCTGGAGGAGAGAAGGTTTTTCCACCAACATAGAAGAGGATTCTTTACTGTTAGGGCAGTGAGAATCTGGAATTGCTTGCCTGAGGAGGTGGTGATGGCGAACTCAGTCGAGGGATTCAAGAGAGGCCTGGTTGTCTTCCTGGAGCAGAACAATATTGTATCATACAATTAGGTTCTGTAGAAGGACGTAGATCTGGGGATTTATTATGATGGAATATAGGCTGAACTGGATGGACAAATGTCTTTTTTCGGCCTTACTAACTATGTTACTATGTTACTATGTTACATACTACGTGGCTGTGCAATATACTATGTGGCTGTGCTATATACTGCGTGGACTGTGGAATATACTATGTGGATTGTGCAATATACTATGTGGACTGTGCAATATAGTACGTGGCTGTGCTATATACTACTTGGCTGTGCTATATACTATGTGAGACTACGTGGCTGTGTTATATATTGCATGGGCTGTGTTATATACTACGTTGCTGTGCAATATACTACGTGGGCTGTGTAATATATTATGTGGCTGTAATATACTGCGTGGGCTGTGCTATATACTCTGTGGGCTGTGTTATATATTGCGTCGGCTCTGCAATATACTACATGGGCTGTTCTATATACTAAGTGGACTGTGTAATATTCTATGTGGCTGTGCAATATACTACGTGGCTGTGCTATATACTATGTGGGACTACGTTGCTGTGTTATATATTGCATGGGCTGTGTTATATACTATGTCGCTGAGCTATATACTATGTGGGCTGTGTAATATACTACGTGGCTGTGTAATATACTGTGTGGGCTGTTCAATATACCATGTGGCTGTACTATATACTACGTGGGCTCTGCAATATGCTACGTGGGCTGTGCAATATACTACATGGCTGTGCAATATACTACGTGGCTGTGCAATATACTACGTGGGTTGTGTAATATACTACGTGGCTGTTTTATATACTACATGGGCTGTGCTATATACTTCATGGACTGTGCAATATACTACGTGGACAGTGCAATATACTACGTGGCTGTGCAATATACTGGGTGGGCTGTGCAATATACTACATGGCCGTGCTATATACTACGTGGCTGTGCAATATACTAAGTGGCTGTGCTATATACTACGTGGACTGTGCAATATACTACGTGGACTGTGCAATATACTACTTGGCTGTGATATATACTATGTGGGACTACGTGGCTGTGTTATATATTGCATGGGCTGTGTTATATACTACATCGCTGTGCTATATACTATGAGGGCTGTGTAATATACTACATGGCTGTGTAATATACTGCGTGGCTGTGTAATATACTGCGTGGGCTGTGCAATATACTAAGTGGCTGTGCAGTATACTATGTGGCTGTGCAATATACTACGTGGCTGTGCAATATACTACATGGGCTTTGCTGCATACTACGTGGCTGTGCAATATACTACGTGGGCTGTGCAATATACTACGTGGCTGTGCTATATACTATGTGGGCTGTGCTATATACTACGTGGACTGAACAATATACTACGTGGACTGTGCAATATACTACGTGGACTGTGCAATATAGTATGTGGCTCTGCTATATACTACTTGGCTGTGCTATATACTATGTGGGACTACGTGGCTGTGTTATATATTGCATGGGCTGTGTTATATACTACGTCGCTGTGCAATATACTACGTGGGCTGTGTAATATATTATGTGGCTGTAATATACTGCGTGGGCTGTGCTATATACTCTGTGGGCTGTGTTATATACTGCGTCGGCTCTGCAATATACTACATGGGCTGTTCTATATTCTAAGTGGACTGTGTAATATTCTATGTGGCTGTGCAATATACTACGTGGCTGTGCTATATACTATGTGGGACTACGTTGCTGTGTTATATATTGCATGGGCTGTGTTATATACTATGTCGCTGAGCTATATACTATGTGGGCTGTGTAATATACTACGTGGCTGTGTAATATACTGTGTGGGCTGTTCAATATACCATGTGGCTGTACTATATACTACGTGGGCTCTGCAATATGCTACGTGGGCTGTGCAATATACTACATGGCTGTGCAATATACTACGTGGCTGTGCAATATACTACGTGGGTTGTGTAATATACTACGTGGCTGTTTTATATACTACATGGGCTGTGCTATATACTTCATGGACTGTGCAATATACTACGTGGACAGTGCTATATACTACGTGGCTGTGCAATATACTGGGTGGGCTGTGCAATATACTACATGGCCGTGCTATATACTACGTGGCTGTGCAATATACTAAGTGGCTGTGCTATATACTACGTGGACTGTGCAATATACTACGTGGACTGTGCAATATACTACTTGGCTGTGATATATACTATGTGGGACTACGTGGCTGTGTTATATATTGCATGGGCTGTGTTATATACTACATCGCTGTGCTATATACTATGAGGGCTGTGTAATATACTACATGGCTGTGTAATATACTGCGTGGCTGTGTAATATACTGCGTGGGCTGTGCAATATACTAAGTGGCTGTGCAGTATACTATGTGGCTGTGCAATATACTACGTGGCTGTGCAATATACTACATGGGCTTTGCTGCATACTACGTGGCTGTGCAATATACTACGTGGGCTGTGCAATATACTACGTGGCTGTGCTATATACTATGTGGGCTGTGCTATATACTACGTGGACTGAACAATATACTACGTGGACTGTGCAATATACTACGTGGACTGTGCAATATAGTATGTGGCTGTGCTATATACTACTTGGCTGTGCTATATACTATGTGGGACTACGTGGCTGTGTTATATATTGCATGGGCTGTGTTATATACTACGTCGCTGTGCAATATACTACGTGGGCTGTGTAATATATTATGTGGCTGTAATATACTGCGTGGGCTGTGCTATATACTCTGTGGGCTGTGTTATATACTGCGTCGGCTCTGCAATATACAGTTAGGGCCAGAAATATTTGGACAGTGACACAAGTTTTGTTATTTTAGCTGTTTACAAAAACATGTTCAGAAATACAATTATATATATAATATGGGCTGAAAGTGCACACTCCCAGCTGCAATATGATAGTTTCCACATCCAAATCGGAGAAAGGGTTTAGGAATCATAGCTCTGTAATGCATAGCTTCCTCTTTTTCAAGGGACCAAAAGTAATTGGACAATGGACTCTAAGGGCTGCAATTAACTCTGAAGGCGTCTCCCTCGTTAACCTGTAATCAATGAAGTAGTTAAAAGGTCAGGGGTGGATTCCAGGTGTGTAGTTTTGCATTTGGAAGCTGTTGCTGTGAGCAGACAACATGCGGTCAAAGGAACTCTCAATTGAGGTGAAGCAGAACATCCTGAGGCTGAAAAAAAAGAAAAAATCCATCAGAGAGATAGCAGACATGCTTGGAGTAGCAAAATCAACAGTTGGGTACATTCTGAGAAAAAAGGAATTGACTGGTGAGCTTGGGAACTCAAAAAGGCCTGGGCGTCCACGGATGACAACAGTGGTGGATGATCGCCGCATACTTAATTTGGTGAAGAAGAACCCGTTCACAACATCAACTGAAGTCCAGAACACTCTCAGTGAAGTAGGTGTATCTGTCTCTAAGTCAACAGTAAAGAGAAGACTCCATGACAGTAAATACAAAGGGTTCACATCTAGATGCAAACCATTCATCAATACCAAAAATAGACAGGCCAGAGTTAAATTTGCAGAAAAACACCTCAAGAAGCCAGCTCAGTTCTGGAAAAGTATTCTATGGACAGATGAGACAAAGATCAACCTGTACCAGAATGATGGGAAGAAAAAAGTTTGGAGAAGAAAGGGAATGGCACATGATCCAAGGCACACCACATCCTCTGTAAAACATGGTGGAGGCAACGTGATGGCATGGGCATGCATGGCTTTCAATGGCACTGGGTCACTTGTGTTTATTGATGACATAAGAGCAGACAAGAGTAGCCGGATGAATTCTGAAGTGTACCGGGATATACTTTCAGCCCAGATTCAGCCAAATGCTGCAAAGTTGATTGGATGGCGCTTCATAGTACAGATGGACAATGACCCCAAGCATACAGCCAAAGCTACCCAGGAGTTCATGAGTGCCAAAAAGTGGAACATTCTGCAATGGCCAAGTCAATCTCCAGATCTAAACCCAATTGAGCATGCATTTCACTTGCTCAAATCCAGACTTAAGATGGAAAGACCCACAAACAAGCAAGACCTGAAGGCTGCGGCTGTAAAGGCCTGGCAAAGCATTAAGAAGGAGGAAACCCAGCGTTTGGTGATGTCCATGGGTTCCAGACTTAAGGCAGTGATTGCATCCAAAGGATTTGCAACAAAATATTGAAAATAAAAATATTTTGTTTGGGTTATGTTTATTTGTCCAATTACTTTTGACCTCCTAAAAAGTGGAGTGTTTGTAAAGAAATGTGTACAATTCCTACATTTTCTATCAGATATTTTTGTTCAACCCTTCAAATTAAACGTTACAATCTGCACTTGAATTCTGTTGTAGAGGTTTCATTTCAAATCCAATGTGGTGGCATGCAGAGCCCAACTCGCGAAAATTGTGTCACTGTCCAAATATTTCTGGCCCTAACTGTACTACATGGGCTGTGCTATATACTACGTGGCTGTGCAATATACTACGTGGCTGTGCTATATACTATGTGGGACTACATGGCTGTGTTAAATATTGCATGGGCTGTGTTATATACTATGTCGCTGAGCTATATACTATGTAGGCTGTGTAATATACTACGTGGCTGTGTAAAATACTGTGTGGGCTGTGCAATATACTACGTGGCTGTGCTATATACTACGTTGCTGTGCAATATACTACGTGGCTGTACTATATACTACGTGTGCTGTGCAATATGCTACATGGGCTGTGCAATATACTACATGGCTGTGCAATATACTACGTGGCTGTGCAATATACTACGTGGGCTGTGTAATATACTACGTGGCTGTTTTATATACTACATTGGCTGTGCTATATACTACATGGACTGTGCAATATACTACGTGGACTGTGCAATATACTACATGGCTGTGCAATATACTACGTGGCTGTGCTATATACTATGTGGGACTACGTGGCTGTGTTATATATCGCATGGGCTGTGTTATATACTATGTCGCTGAGCTATATACTATGTGGGCTGTGTAATATACTACGTGGCTGTGTAATATACTGTGTGGGCTGTGCAATATACTACATGGATGTGCTATATACTACGTGGTTGTGCAATATACTACCTGGCTGTGCAATATGCTATGTGGGCTGTGCAATATACTACATGGCTGTGCAATATACTATGTCGCTGTGCAATATACTACGTGGGCTGTGTAATATACTACGTGGCTGTGTTATACACTACGTGGGCTGTGTTGTACACTGCGTGGGCTGTGTTATATACTGCATGGGCTGTTATATACGTCGCTGTGCTATATACTACGTGGGCTGTGTAATATTCTACGTGGCTGTGTAATATACTGTGGGGCTGTGAAATATACTACGTTGCTGTGCTATATACTATGGGGCTGTGCTATATACAATGCGGGCTGTGATATATACTACGTGGCTGTGTTATACACTACGTGGGCTGTGTTATACACTACATGGGCTGTGTTATATACTACGTGGGCTGTTATATACTACATTGCTGTGCTATATACTACGTGGCTGTGCTATATACTACGTGTACTGTGCAATATACTACGTGGCTGTGCAATATACTACGTAGCTGTGCAATATACTATGTGGGCTTTGCAATATACTAAGTGGGCTGTGCTACATACTACGTGGCTGTGCAATATACTATGTTGGCTGTGCAATATACTACGTGGCTGTGCTATATACTGCGTGGACTGTGCAAGATACTACGTGGACTGTGCAATATAGTACGTGGCTGTGCTATACACTACTTGGCTGTGCTATTTACTATGTGGGACTACGTGGCTGTGTTATATATTGCATGGGCTATGTTATGTACTACGTCGCTGTGCAATATACTAGGTGGGCTGTGTAATATACTACGTGGCTGTGCTATATACTATGTGGACTGTGCAATATACTACGTGGCTGTGCAATATACTACGTGGGCTGTGTAATATACCACGTGGCTGTGTTATACACTACGTGGGCTGTGTAATATACCACGTGGCTGTGTTATACACTACGTGGGCGGTGTTATATACTGCATGGGCTGTGTAATATTCTACGTGGCTGTGTAATATACTGTGTGAGCTGTGCAATATACTACGTTGCTGTGCTATATACTACGGGCTGTGCTATATACTACGCAGCCTGTGTTATACACTACGTGACTGTGTTATACACTACGTGGGCTGTGTTATACACTACATGGGCTGTGTTATATACTGCGTGGGCTGTTATATACTACGTCGCTGTGCTATAAACTATGTGGGCTGTGTAATATACTACGTGGCTGTGTAATATACTGCGTGGGCTGTGCAATATACTACATTGCTGTGCTATATACTACGTAGCTGTGCCAAATACTACGTGGGCTGTGCAATATTCTATGTGGCTGTGCAATATACTATGTGGCTGTGCAATATACTACGTGGGCTGTGCAATATACTATGTGGGCTGTGCAATATACTAAGTGGGCTGTGCTACATACTACGTGGCTGTGCAATATACTACATGGGCTGTGTTATATACTATGTGGCTGTGTTATACACTACGTGGGCTGTGTTATACACTACTTTGGCTGTGTTATATGCTATGTGGGCTGCTATATACTACGTGGCTGTGGTATATACTACGTGGCTTTGCTATATACTACATGGCCAGCCGCGAACAATCAGCGACAGGCGCACTCCGGCCGCGAATTGGCGCGAGATTTGAACCACGCTTTGCTGATTGGTCACGCCCGGCCAGCTGAATTCTGTGTATTCCATGTATTATTCTAAAATCTTCATAAATAAGCTACATACATATTCTAGAATACCCGATGCGTTAGAATCGGGCCACCATCTAGTGGATATATATAAATATATATATATATATATATATAATTTATTTTAATTTATTTATTTATATTTTTGTACAGGCAACTAAAAACCATTGTAGAATTAAATTCTACTCTACAGAGCTAATAATCTAATCCTTGTGAAAGATAAAGATCCCACTGTTCTGCTGTCAGGCAGGCCACAGGGTAGAATCCACTATGGGTGGAGAGATTTACAGTGGGGCAAAAAAGTATTTAGTCAGTCAGCAATAGTGCAAGTTCCACCACTTAAAAAGATGAGAGGCATCTGTAATTTACATCATAGGTAGATCTCAACTATGGGAGACAAACTGAGAAAAAAAAATCCAGAAAATCACATTGTCTGTTTTTTTAACATTTTATTTACATATTATGGTGGAAAATAAGTATTTGGTCAGAAACAAAATTTAATCTCAATACTTTGTAATATATCCTTTGTTGGCAATGACAGAGGTCAAACGTTTTCTGTAAGTCTTCACAAGGTTGCCACACACTGTTGTTGGTATGTTGGCCCATTCCTCCATGCAGATCTCCTCTAGAGCAGTGATGTTTTTGGCTTTTCGCTTGGCAACACGGACTTTCAACTCCCTCCAAGGGTTTTCTATAGGGTTGAGATCTGGAGACTGGCTAGGCCACTCCAGGACCTTGAAATGCTTCTTACGAAGCCACTCCTTCGTTGCCCTGGCGGTGTGCTTTGGATCATTGTCATGTTGAAAGACCCAGCCACGTTTCATCTTCAATGCCCTTGCTGATGGAAGGAGGTTTGCACTCAAAATCTCACGATACATGGCCCCATTCATTCTTTCATGTACCCGGATCAGTCGTCCTGGCCCCTTTGCAGAGAAACAGCCCCAAAGCATGATGTTTCCACCACCATGCTTTACAGTAGGTATGGTGTTTGATGGATGCAACTCAGTATTCTTTTTCCTCCAAACACGACAAGTTGTGTTTCTACCAAACAGTTCCAGTTTGGTTTCATCGGACCATAGGACATTCTCCCAGAACTCCTCTGGATCATCCAAATGCTCTCTAACAAACTTCAGACAGGCTCGGACATGTACTGGCTTAAGCAGTGGGACACGTCTGGCACTGCAGGATCTGAGTCCATGGTGGCGTAGTGTGTTACTTATGGTAGGCCTTGTTACATTGGTCCCAGCTCTCTGCAGCTCATTCACTAGGTCCCCCCGTGTGGTTCTGGGATTTTTGCTCACCGTTCTTGTGATCATTCTGACCCCACGGGGTGGGATTTTGCATGGAGCCCCAGATCGAGGGAGATTATCAGTGGTCTTGTATGTCTTCCATTTTCTAATTATTGCTCCCACTGTTGATTTCTTCACTCCAAGCTGGTTGGCTATTGCAGATTCAGTCTTCCCAGCCTAGTGCAGGGCTACAATTTTGTTTCTGGTGTCCTTTGACAGCTCTTTGGTCTTCACCATAGTGGAGTTTGGAGTCAGACTGTTTGAGGGTGTGCACAGGTGTCTTTTTATACTGATAACAAGTTTAAACAGGTGCCATTACTACAGGTAATGAGTGGAGGAAAGAGGAGACTCTTAAAGAAGAAGTTACAGGTCTGTGAGAGCCAGAAGTCTTGATTGTTTGTTTCTGACCAAATACTTATTTTCCACCATAATATGCAAAAAAAATGATAAAAAAACAGACAATGTGATTTTCTGGATTTTTTTTTCTCAGTTTGTCTCCCATAGTTGAGGTCTACCTATGATGTAAATTACAGACGCCTCTCATCTTTTTAAGTGGTGGAACTTGCTCTATTGCTGACTGACTAAATACTTTTTTGCCCCACTGTATGTAGATTAGATTAGCAATCCGAAATGAGACACCTGTAAATACAGACAAACAAAAAAAATGTTTAGTGCAATGTCAACATTACATTTTATGTAACATATAGTAACATAGTAACATAGTTAGTAAGGCCGAAAAAAGACATTTGTCCATCCAGTTCAGCCTATATTCCATCATAATAAATCCCCAGATGTACGTCCTTCTACAGAACCTAATTGTATGATACAATATTGTTCTGCTCCAGGAAGACATCCAGGCCTATCTTGAACCCCTCGACTGAGTTCGCCATCACCACCTCCTCAGGCAAGCAATTCCAGATTCTCACTGCCCTAACAGTAAAGAATCCTCTTCTATGTTGGTGGAAAAACCTTCTCTACTCCAGACGCAAAGGTATAATTTTTTTCTGTAATTTTGTTTAAATTCTGGTGAAATAAAGTAACATTGTGCCTTTTTTCTTAAGTTTATTTATTAATTTTTTTTGATACCTTAAAGTCAGAGGACAACAAAATCCATTTCACTATTTATGTAAAAGAAAGAAGAGTATTATAGCAAAATTCATTTTGAAAAATTAAATCACTTTTACATTAATTAGTTATCTCATGTTTTGATTTCTTGTACTAAATACAAATATTTATTAACCCCGTAAAAACAAAAAATCTAAAATTCAAATACTGAAAATACCACAATATCTCTAAAATTGCATTGTCACGTTTCCCGAATTCCATCCTCCTTGTAGAGGTGTGTAGTATCTGGACTGAAGGTGTAAGGAGCGCTGGAGCCACTTAATGCATTTATGACTTAGTATTTGACTGTTAATTGGTTATTAGAGAGCTGGAGGTGAAGTTCATGCTGTGCAGCCACAGGAGTGAGAGGTCTGCCAGGGTAGGAGGGGGAAAGGGACTTGTGTCACTAAATTCTCCTCCAGTCTTTGTTTACATGTGACCAAACGAAAAGAGCAGACAAAGGGTTATTGTAAGCCAGGGGTCTCCCCACTGCCCCCTCCTACTGGAGGCTTTTTACAAAGAACAAAATGGCTTGTTCCCATCCACACACCCAGATTTCCCACCCACAAACCTGATGTTTCAAAACAACTTTAAATAAACGATACAGTCACCTTACCCCCCCAATGTACAATAGAAAATAAATGGGAGGCGGGTGGCAGCTCGGAGCCTGGCCTCCACATAGAAATCCAATTATTTGACACTATTTTAGGTAATTTGACCCCTAACTTCAGTTGGTTAGTGAAACTGTATCCTTTTAATTAATAGTGAAAGAGAACGGAATAAAAAGGACTAGAGAATATGATTAGCACCTTCCACGGAGCACATAAAGCTTTCTAAAAACCAGGTGAAATCTACATCTGACGCCATATTATATGAAAACATAGGCCAGAATTCATCAATTGCATTTCTTATGTTATTTGTCTGTCTGTTTTTTCCTATTTTTGCTGACGGACATCAAATTCATCAAAATGGCATACGATGTTCGATGAGTTTGGCTCAAATTAAACATTTTTTTCTCTTTTATGCCTTTCAGTAAAAATTTTTCAATAAGCATTAAAATGTCACACACTAGTCTTTAACTGCAGAAAAAAAAGATTCAGTAATTCATTAAGATGCTGGAGCACGATTCCACAAAAAATTTGCAACATTTTGAAAAGTCGGAAACAACGAATTAACCAAAAACATCTGGATAAGAAAGGTCAAAAGCCCAAAAAGTAGGAAGATTGAAAAAAAAAGCGTAAAAATTGTGCAAAAGACACAATGAATTTGATGCAAATATAAAAATACCTAAATTGAAAACTCGTGCAGCGCCCCAGGGTCCTGGTCGTTGCAGTAATATCATTCTCCTCCAGGGGGGAGTGATGTTACGTTTGGAGGCAATAAAAGAGATCTCTTTACCAGGTATCACAAACATGCAACACATTTCAAACTCCAGTCCACCAGGGGGACCTATGCTCCTATTTATTAGGGCATTCTTCACAATTAGGTAAAACTGGTGGTCTGGATAGGAAGTTAGGCAGAAGCTGGCTGAGCTTCACTCAGGCGGCTGCTAGCTGAGCTCCGCTCAGTTAGTTGGTCCCTGACAGGGGTGGCAGCTGTGCCTGCCCCACGTGCGGCAGTTCCTAAGAAAGGACAGGAACAGAGAACTGTATTGTAGAGGGTGAGAAACGAAGTCATAGCAAAAGGAATGGAAACCAAAGGGAGTTCTACCCTGCACAGGCTGCCTCCTTCTGAGGCGCAGGATCCGGTAGCCGGGACACCGAGGGAGCAACAGTCCTTTATGCCTTGCTCCAGAGACCGACAGGACAGCTAATTGCAAGTTACTGATCCGCCCTATACCCAGGAGGCATGGTGGCAACTCTCAGAGGCCGGGGCGTGCTAGAGTCCCTGTAAAAAGCCTCAAGCCACCAGTTATACAGGTTTATCCTATCCATCTGGGGGACAGAGAAAGAGACATAACATCTAGAACATCTACAACAGTTGTGAGGACCTTATGAGAGGCTCAGCAATAAGATACTACAACACCCAGGCGCGAGAGGAAGGCTACTGATTTCCACCTGGATAAGGGGACTCTAGATTTGCCTCCAAACCTGCCGGACTCTGCCTGCCCTGTGATCTGTGCTCTGGACTGTGGATGCTGAAACCTTCAGTAAAGAGGTAAAGAGACTGCACCCTTGTGTCTCCGTTCTTCACTGCACCTCACACCATCCACCATCTACACACTGGGAAGCCCTGGGGACATACTTCACCTGTGGGAAGGTATACCATCTAGCTGCCATAACATCACCCCAGCGGACCCCTAACCAGCGTCGGTCACCCTGACCGAATACCACAGGTGGCGTCACGAACATTACCCCTTTAAAGACTTGCCCCCCTTTATTCACGGATGTCCCTAGGGCCACGAACCGGGTCAGCCACTGTGACATCCCCTTGAGAACCGAAGGACCCGGTGCCGAGTACCCCTTGCCCTACACGTGGGGCGATCCACTCGTACTCCAAAAAAAAGAAACAAAAGAATGATGAGTTGGGGAGTATGGGTTTTTTAATTCTTTGTGGTTAAGGTTCAGCCTCATTTTATTTTTATGACTTGTATAAAAAGTGCACAAAAGTCATAATCTCCTAGATCCAAGCATATATAAATCTTGGTAACACTTGCATGGGAATTATGTAATAACTGGAATAAAAATATGAATTGCAAAAAAAAAATCACCAAAATGGTGCAAGTAGGTCTCCTAAAACAGAACTTTTATTGAAAACAATAATGATGCAATAAAACAAATAAAAAAAAACAGAGTAGCCCAATGAAGAACCATATGTGCAAAATCAGATGCTCACAAATACTTAAACTTGTTTATCTCACCATGCCGGAGCTAATAATAATAATAGTGTGAAAAAACAGACCATACTCTACCAAATTGAAGGAGTAACTAATCCTGGATTTGGCGTCATTAGTACACTAACATTAGTATGTCAGATAATAAACACCTTCTAAGAGCCTAGTAACATTAAAGGAATTGCACATGGAGCCTCTGATGAAAAGATGATATAAAAAGAAGGTGTTAATAATGATAAACATACAGTATATGCACATTAAATAAAGCCCTCGTGGGAAAATAAGTTTATCAAATAATGGTAGCAGTGGTGTGCTAAAAAAAAGACATTAACCCTAGTAGAGGGATGAACATATAAAAATAATAATACACTTACTGTACATATGGTAATGGGATAGTTAGTAATCGCATGTAGTTCTGGCGCCCCAGTGCGCGTTTCACCCTTGCTTCATCAGGGGGCATGCCATCTGGGGCACCAAAAAAGTACTGTAATGCATATGTGCCAGCGCTCTTTGACCTTTCCCCACGCATGAGTATTACAGTACTTTGCTCTGTGTGGATTATGTAGAACACTTCAACCACATGAAGCACGAAAGGAGGAGGCATCAAATCAAGATCAACAGCGCACATCGGACCGAACCGCCCCTTAGGTGAGTATAATAAAAGCTATGTTTTGTTTTATGGAGAGCACATTGGGGACTTATATACAACATTCTAGAATGCTGTCACATAGGGCGAACACGTGCTGGCCCTACTTTATATGGAAAAATCCTGGTGACAGGTTTCATTGAAACTTTTTCATAATGATTCCATGAGATATCATTTATATAAAATTTAATTAATCAAACCCCCTTTTTTAAAAATATAATATTGGGAACTACTGTACTGCAACCAGTAAAGGAGTTGTCCATTATATGAATGGGCCTGGGGAGTGGAAATACATAAAAAAGGTCTCCTTCTGGATCAATACACTCATCTGTACTTAGCAATGAATCTCTTTGTTTCTTCTGCTTGTATAAAATGTGAATGCTGCAGTCAATCAATGGTGGCTGATTGGCTGCAGTGTGTAATGTGCTTCTGCAGTGCAGTATAGTGCAACCTCCACCAGAGGGTGCTGGTGAGGGCAGAGAGGTTGTACACACAGCGTAGCAACACTGCATAGCAGCACAGGTGCCACAGGTAACGAAAGAGTAGTTAGACAAGCCAAGGTCATACACAGAGAGGTCAGCACAGTACACAGGGGCAGTCAGAAGAATAGTCAGGGACAAGCAAGAAATCAGAGCCTACCTACGTGGTAACCAAAACGTGAGACGTAAGACAAAGTGCAAACTCTGGGTGCAAACCAGAGTCGAAGCCAGTGGGGGAGCGTGGTATCAGAAACGGAAAACCAGGGGCAAAGTCCAGAGATCAGATCGAGTCATACACGGCTAAAGGCAGTCAGAGACACAAGGATCTCTAATACAGGTCAGGGGCTCAAGCCTCGAAGCAAGAACTATCACTAACACCGGTCAACAGGCTGAGACGGACTGAAATAGCCCAGTTAGCTCCAGAACGAGGCTAAGGAGATAAACCCCTGCATGACCAGTCTCGGGAGAGGAAAGAAGAAAGTAAACTCCGGACTGGACCATGACACAGTGCTTTCAGGATGTTTCTGTTGAATGTTGATCACAGCAGACTGACGCGGGACACAGCGCTATGCATGGAGGAGTGGGATCGGTCAGGGAGGTATAATTTTTTTTTATTTTGTTCACCTCCATGCACCCATTCATAAGGGATTGTCCACTACTTTAGAGGAGTCGTCCGAAGTCCAATATAATTTTCATCCTAAATCCCCATCCATTTAATGCCATAATATACACTATTTTCTAATATACTTTAATTAAAAATTCTCTATTCTTCCCTAAGTACACTAACTACTGCTTTCTATTGTTTGTTTTCCACTTCCTTTTTCATGACGCTTTGTGTGAGAATCCCAGTAAATGCTGTGATAGTCAAGTTTTATTTCTTTTACTCACTTATATACCACGATTAATTCCACAGCGCTTTACAGACATAATGAAGCATCATCCAGGGGTGGAAACTGCAGTCACTGCCGAAGCTTCTGCTGCCTCCCTGAAACGAAGCGTCATCAGTGTGAACAAACATAAGTCCAGGTCACCCTAGAAGACACCCGTTGGTATTCGAAACACAGGAAATGTTGTGTCAGAGCATAAGGCAATCACATAGACAGGAGAAAATCCAGCTCAACGGACTTATGAACAAACTTTTTCTTTATTCACCAAAAGTTCTCAGTAGAGGATAAAACAAGAATCAGCAATGGAAGTTACATGATATGTGGCATCTGGATTTTCTCCTGTCGATGTCCATCAGTGTCGTTTATTTAGCTTATGGCACTATATAGATAAGAATTTAGAAAGAAAATTAATTTGGACTTTGGCCAACCCCTTTACGGTACCGTATGAGTTATGCATTACACTGTGTATTTCATCATAAAAGCAATCTCAACAAACTTCTATGGTTAATATCCTCCAGAATACACCATCTTATTGATCATGTGGCCTATTAAACATTTCTGAATATAATAATATTGTTTCTGTATACTGTAGTGACTGCATAAGAACAGGGGGCAGAGGCAAAAAGCAGGTAAATTGCTCCATAAACTAAGTACACGTTGGTGGGTTTACTTTTTGGATAGAGATTGTAGTTCACTTATGAATTCCATTGTCCGTAAGGAACAGTAAGCAATTTATGAATGTACCAATAGGTGTCAAGGCAACACTAAGGCATAAACTTCCTGTCCAACAGCCCTCACATTTACGCCCTATTCTTCCCTCTCCACTGTGTTTCAGCTCATCAGGGAGCTGCTGATATATCGGACACTTTTTGTATATATTAGAAAACCTTATTATAAGTAAATGTATGTATTTGCTGCTGATAAATACCTCTGCCCACATTACACTTCTGCATGGCTGTGTTTGGATTGACTTCTCAGAATATGTAAAAACTACACATTAATATAATAGTTAGATCCGCTCAGCTACTTGACAAATTGTCAAAGATTAAACATTTTCAGACAGCTGAAAGGAAATTCCCCTGACAGTATATTTAGGGATAAGTGCATAAGAGCGTTTCTTCTTCCCTGCCATAGGAGCGTTTCACTATTCTCAGCACTCACTGGGGTATTGTGGGAAGATATTCTTATGATAACGTACTGAATTTACATCACAAAGGATAAAACATAAGGCTCTAAGCAGGAAAAAAACATTTACATTGCGTTCAATTGTTAAGTTTAACCCTTCACTATTAGGGCATATTTATACAATGTTTTACTGTAACTTTACTTTTTTTAATCTGTGGTTATGAATTTACATCACAAAGTATAAAATATAAGGCTCTAAGCAGGAAAAAAACATTTACATTGCGTTCAATGGTTAAGTTTAACCCTTCACTATTAGGGCATATTTATACAATGTTTTACTGTAACTTTACTTTTTTTAATCTGTGGTTATTTTTTTAAGCAGCATGTCAGTTCTTTTAGCAGCAGATACATTTATTTCCGTTAGTGATAAAACATTATATAATAAAATGCAGAACAAGGAGTAATTCCCATCAGCTCACCAGTGCCATCAATTATACATAGTGGGTGCGATTCCTGGAAAAATCCTACTGTATGTCCGATCCCCAGATAGAAGAGTCACTGTGACTGAAAACAGCTATCCGCGTACTGCCCCCTACCCAAAAAAAATAAATAAATTGGCTTAAAAATATTATTTATTAATATGCTCTAAAAACCCTACAAAATTAAGGTTATTATAACACTAGGCCTAGCCGTTTCAAGCATCGCAACACTCTTAATGATTAAGAGCATTGAACTGTTCGAAACATGTGGGTTCAGTGTTATAATAACTTGAAATTTTTTTTAGAGCATATTAATAAAACATAAAACATTATATACCATGTTTGAATGCTAGTATCCAATATCTACCTGAGGATTTTATTACTAGTGGAACCATAAGGGCATGTAACAAAGACAGTTCTGAGTTGCTAATTTTTTTTTTTATTAATTCCAGAATTTTGTTATTTTATTTAATTTTTAACATTATCCAAAGGTCATTTCTTAGGAGCCTAAGTGTGACAAATTGAGAACTCACATTTGACGTAAAGTTGTTCATCTGTCATCCTTAACCTTAGGCATTATTCACATGGCACAGCTTGTACAGAGTCTCTACAGTTCTGTATTAAATGGCCATGAGAGCATTGTTTCTTTTCGGTGTCTTTGTATAGTATAGTATTATATTCCCTAATATAGTTGGGTTCTTGTTGAACTCTGACTTACAAATTTATAGTTTAAATCTGCTACCAAAAAGTTAAAAAACTTTGGAGTCAATATTTTTTAACTGATTTTGTGTTCGTTATAGTATTTGTGTTATATATTTATGTAATCAATATAGATGGTTCATACAATTTGTAAAGGTATTCTGCCCTTCGGACCAGGCAGCAGTATATATATATATATACATACATGAGGGAAGCTCATTAAAGATTTCCCCTGACCCACTTCCTGTGGACTTAGTGCAATGAAACTTGGCACAGTTATTAGTCCTTCTCTACATAGGAGCCACTTAGGGACACACACTTCTCCCTTTTCTTTAAGCAACTGTAAACACCTCGCTTGTAGAAGTCGACAGGTTGCTCCAAAAGCCACGTTGTGACTTCGAAAATCAGTCTTATCATCTGGAAAATGCTTGCCCTTCAAAAATAACTTCATTGCTGGAAAAAGGTGGAAGTGGTAGAATTTCAAAGCCACAGGAGCATGCTTCTATTTGGGCAACATGTGAGTTGTGAACTGGTGCATTGTCTTACAGAAGGCGGACACCTTTGGTGAGCATGCCAAGTCTCTTGGTTTTGATGGCCTCCCGCAATTTCTGCTGCAGGGAAGCATAGTATGCCCCAGTGATCATGGTACCCTTTGCTAGAAAATCCATCATCAATATTACTCTGTGCTGGTCCAAAAACACTGTGAGCATGACCTTTCCTGCCAAGGGTTGAGCACGTGCCTTTTTTGGAGGTGGTGAGACATGATGCTTCCATTGCATCGACTGGACTTTAGTCTCAGGATCATAGTGATGGACCCAGCTTTCATCCTGTGTGATCAGTTGAAAAAGTCCTCCTGGTTTCCATGGCACATCTTTAATAGAGCCTGAGAGCATTCGACTCGTTCCTGCTTCAGGAAAGGTGTGAGCAGCCGGGGAACACATGAGCAGATACCTTATGCATGTGAAGATGGTCTTGGATGATTTTTTCCATGGACCCCACACTAATCTTGACAGGCTAGGTGGCAAATGGTTATGCTGTGATTTTCCAAAATGGCGACCTCCACTTGCTGAATGGTGTGTTCATCAATAGCAGAGTGGGGTCGCCCTGGGATTGGAGCTGTTTGCACCGAAGTCAGACCACATTTGAATGGAAGATGCTAGTTCTTGCGTACATCATATGATGTGGAATCATCACCATAAACCGCTTTCATCTCATCAAACGTCTCCTTTGGTGAGCGACCTTTCAAGTAAAGGAACTTGATGACTGCTCTGTATTCCACTGGGTCCAATATCAAACCTCACACCTCTTCAGCACCTGTAAAATCGAGACCACGTAACCTATAGAGACTTATCATTACACATGTGCAGTTTCAGCATCCTGTGATAAATAGAAATGGGTCAGGGGAAAACTTTAATGAATGCCCCTCGTATGTGTATGTGTATATATATATGTAATATATATATAATGTTCTACTGTCAGACACTGGCAAGAAATGTGTAAGTAAAGGTTTAAAAGAAAACTTTTCCTTTAGACTGAGGTTGCACACAGACTTTTTGCAGTGAGATTTTATCAAACTATAAGAGCACAATCGGGAAAATGTATAAATACTAGTGTTTCATGCGGCTCATCTTTGGCTGATAGTCTGCCAGAAAGTCAAATGTGAGCCAGCTATCAGCTGTTGTAGTTTTGTGCTATAAATTCCACCAATTTCTGCTACAAATTATAGTGAATTTGTTGGATTGTGGAAGGGCACCCTCTTTTTGATAACACACTTTCACAATATTCGGACCCCCATATATCTCTATGACCTGTAGGCAATAATAAACCTCATAGTTATGGATCATAAAAGATTTTTCTTCTCTAGTGGACTTTGAGATTCAGAATAGTAATATTTGGGGTGAAGGATTTCTGTACAGAATCAATGCAAATTTATATACAATATATACTCCAAAGACATACAATGCTAATGATATCTGTAAAGCACTGTGGAATTAATGGCACTATACAAGTGAGTAAAAGAAATATATATATATTATATATATGTGTGTGTATGTGTGTGTGTGTGTGTGTGTGTGTGTGTGTGTGTGTGTGTGTGTGTGAAAATTCATCTAAATATCAAATAATATCAAAGACAAGAATAGCGTTGTGGTTTTAAGGTTGATTGGAGACATAAGTCCGTCGACGTCAAACTTTAATCTAACAAGTTGATTCAGAGGAAAGTAAAATCGTCATTAAGTGAATGTTATCATTTTAGGGGAAGAAAATTTTTCCATAGTTCTGCATAATTTTGACCAAAAACCACATGAGATTTAAAAAAAAAAAAAAAATCATAAAAGCAGATAAAGAGAAAAGAAAAATCAAACGAATAAGTCTTTAGACTAATATTAGACTTTCATCTTTCAGTTGAGGAAAAAAATCCAATATCATGTCTGTGAGTTGCAAAAATATGTGAACCTTTATTTTTAGTATCTGGTGTGATCCCCTCGTGTAGCAATAACTGTAACTGAACATTTCTGGTAATTGTTGATTGGTCCTAATCCATCCACAAAACATTGTTTCAATAGAATTCTGGCTAGGTTGTAATAAGATTGGCACTAAGCCTTTGTTTTTCCAAATTTATAGTACGCAGTGTTATTCTTGATGTCAAAAATGCCAAAACTCCTGTATAATATAATAAAATAAAAATATAATTCACTAGGGTTCATTAGAAATTGCTGATTTCCATTTGTAAATGGATGAGACCCCATTATCATGGCTCTGTTGTAAACAGAAGCTTTAACTCTAGTGTGGATAGAGCCTTAGCTTGAGCCTCCAAACAATTCCAAAGGGCGACACATGAAATAGCAAAGATCATCTGATTAACAATGGTTCATATATTGCCACAGCTATAGTTATTTGAAATTTTGTTTTCTTAAAAAGAAAAAAAAAAGTAAATGATGCTGTCCATTTTACATGTAATTAGGATGCTGGTAATTATTGACCTTTGCCCCAACACAACTAGCATTCATTCCCTTCAGACTTTGACTATTAGATCTGTGAACCTTTCCAGACTGGTAAAAATTCCTCTTGTCCCACCGTCATTAAGGCACTAATAAGTCACAGATGAGGCCTCAGATCTGTCAATTTAACTACTTATAATGATTAATCACTGATTGAGAATATTGTAATGAGTGCCCCCTCTAGTGGAAACAATGGGGTAGTGAAAACAATAATATCACAGTCACTGGATTGAACAAATAAATGCTGTTTGTTTGCACAATTTGGACTACATTCAAACAATTTTGTGCCTATTGACCATTTTCTTCAGGGGAAGTTTATTTAACTTATTTTATCTATCTATCTATCTATCTATCTATCTATCTATCTATCTATCTATCTATCTATCTATCTATCCCATATCTATCTAGCTATCCCATATCTATCTATCTATCTATCTATCTATCTATCTATCTATCTATCTATCTATCCCATATCTATCCGTCCCATATCTATCTATTTATCTATCTGTTCCTTATCTATCTAGCTATCCCATATCTACAGTTATATGAAAAAGTTTGGGCACCCCTATTAATCTTAAGCTTAATGTTTTATAAAAAATTGTTTTTTTTTTGCAACAGCTATTTCAGTTTCATATATCTAATAACTGTTGCACACAGTAATGTTTCTGCCTTGAAATGAGGTTTATTGTACTAACAGAAAATGTGCAATCTGCATTCAAACAAAATTTGACAGGTGCATAAGTATGTACATCACACCAGAAAAGTGACATTAATATTTAGTAGATCCTCCTTTTGCAAAAATAACAGCCTCTAGTCGCTTCCTGTAGCTTTTAATGAGTTCCTGGATCCTGGATGAAAGTATTTTTGGCCATTCCTCTTTACAAAACAATTCCAGTTCAGTTAAGTTTGATGGTCGCCGAGCATGGGCAGCCCTCTTCAAATTATCCCACAGATGTTCAATGATATGCAGGTCTGGGGACTGGGATGGCCATTCCAGAACAGTGTAATTGTTCCTCTGCATGAATGCCTGAGTAGATTTGGAGCGGTGTTTTGGATCACTGTCTTGCTGAAAGATCCATCCCCTGCGTAACTTCAACTTTGTCACTGATTCATGAACATTGTTGTCAAGAATCTGCTGATACTGAGAGGAATCCATGCGTCCCTCAACTTTAACAAGATCCCCGGTGCCGGCATTGGCCACACAGCCCCAAAGCATGATGGAACCAAATTTTACTGTGGATAGCAAGTGTTTTTCTTGGAAAGCTGTGTGTTTTAGCTGCCATGCACAACGCCTTTTTGTATGACCAAACAACTCAATCTTGGTTTCATCAGTCCACAGGACCTTCTTCCAAAAAGAAATTGGCTTCTCCAAATGTGCTTTTGCATACCTCAGCCGACTCTGTTTGTGGCGTGCTTGCAGAAATGGCTTCTTTTGCATCACTCTCCCATACAGCTTCTCCTTGTGCAAAGTGCGTTGTATAGTTGACCGATGCACAGTGACACCATCTGCAGCAAGTTGATGCTGCAGCTCTCTGGAGGAGGTCTGAGGATTGTCCTTGACTGATCTCACCATTCTTCTTCTCTGCCTTTCTGATGTTTTTCTTGGCCTGCCACTTCTGGCCTTAACAAGAACTGTACCTGTGTTCTTCCATTTCCTTACTATGTTCCTCACAGTGGAAATTGACAGGTTAAATCTCTGAGACAGCTTTTTGTATCCTTCCCCTGAACAACTATGTTGAATAATCTTTGTTTTCAGATCATTAGACAGTTGTTTTGAGGAGCCCATGATGCCACTCTTCAGAGGAGATTCAAACAGGAGAACAACTTGCAAGTGGCCACTTTAAGTAGCTTTTCTCATGATTGCATACACCTCGCTATGAAGTTCAAAGCTCAATGAGGTTAGAAAATAAAAAAAATGCTTTAGTAAGTCAGTAAAAAGTAGGTAGGAATATTTAAAACAAGAAAATGATAAGGGTGCCCATACTTATGCACCTGTCAAATTTTGTTTAAATGCAGATTGCACATTTTCTGTTAGTACAATAAACCTCATTTCAAGGCAGAAACATTACTGTGTCCAACAGTTATTAGATATATGAAACTGAAATAGCTGTTGCAAAAAAAACCCAATTTTTATAAAACATTAAGCTTAAGATTAATAGGGGTGCCCAAACTTTTTCATATAACTGTATCTACAGTTGTGGCCAAAAGTATTGACACCCCTGCAATTCTGTCAGATAATACTCAGATGCTTCTTGAAAATGATTGCAATCACAAATTCTTTGGTATTATCTTCATTTAATTTGTCTTAAATGAAAAAACACAAAAGAGAATGAAGCAAAAAGCAAAACATTGATCATTTCACACAAAACTCCAAAAATGGGCCAGACAAAAGTATTGGCACCCTCAGCCTAATCCTTGGTTGCACAACCTTTAGCCAAAATAACTGCGACCAACCGCTTCCGGTAACCATCAATGAGTTTCTTACAATGCTCTTCTGGAATTTTAGACCATTCTTCTTTGGCAAACTGCTCCAGGTCCCTGATATTTGAAGGGTGCCTTCTCCAAACTGCCATTTTTTGATCTCTCCACAGGTGTTCTATGGGATTCAGGTCTGGACTCATTGCTGGCCACCTTGGAAGTCTCCAGTGCTTTCTCTCAAACCATTTTCTAGTGCTTTTTGAAGTGTGTTTTGGGTCATTGTCCTGCTGGAACACCCATGACCTCTGAGGGAGACCCAGCTTTCTCACACTGGGCCCTACATTATGCTGCAAAATTTGTTGGTAGTCTTCAGACTTCATAATGCCATGCACACGGTCAAGCAGTCCAGTGCCAGAGGCAGCAAAGCAACCCCAAAACATCAGGGAACCTCCGCCATGTTTGACTGTAAGGACCGTGTTCTTTTCTTTGAATGCCTCTTTTTTTCTCCTGTAAGCTCCATGTTGATCCCTTTGCCCAAAAAGCTCTACTTTTGTCTCATCTGACCAGAGAACATTCTTCCAAAACGTTTTAGGCTTTTCAGGTATGTTTTGGCAAACTCCAACCTGGCTTTTTTATGTCTCGGGGTAAGAAGTGGGGTCTTCCTGGGTCTCCTACCATACAGTCCCTTTTCATTCAGACGCCGATGGATAGTACGGGTTGACACTGTTGTACCCTCGGACTGCAGGGCAGCTTGAACTTGTTTGGATGTTAGTCGAGGTGCTTTATCCTACATCCGCATGCGTTGAAATCTCTTGTCAATTTTTCTTTTCCGTCCACATCTAGGGAGGTTAGCCACAGTGCCATGGGCTTTAAACTTCTTGATGACACTGCGCACGGTAGACACAGGAACATTCAGGTCTTTGGAGATGGACTTGTAGCCTTGAGATTGCTCATGCTTCCTCACAATTTGGTTTCTCAAGTCCTCAGACAGTTCTTTGGTCTTCTTTCTTTTCTCCATGCTCACTGTGGTACACACAAGGACACAGGGCAGAGGTTGAGTCAACTTTAATCCATGTCAACTGGCTGCAAGTGTGATTTAGTTATTGCCAACACCTGTTAGGTGCCACATGTAAGTTACAGGTGCTGTTCATTACACAAATTAGAGAAGCATCACATGATTTTTCGAAGAGTGCCAATACTTTTGTCCATCCCCTTTTTTATGTTTGCTGTGGAATTATATCCAATTTGGCTTTAGCACAATTCTTTTTGTGTTTTTTTCATTTAAGACAAATTAAATGAAGATAATAATACCAAAGAATTTGTGTTTGCAATCATTTTCAGGAAGAAAATGAGTATTATCTGACAGAATTGCAGGGGTGTCAATACTTTTGGCCACAACTGTATCCCATATCTATCTATCTATCTATCTATCTATCTATCTATCTATCTATCTATCTATCTATCTATCTATCTATCTATCTATCTATCTATCCCTTATATATCTAGCTATCCCATATCTATCTATCTATCTATCTATCTATCTATCTATCTATCTATCTATCTATCTATCCCTTATCTATCTAGCTATCCCATATCTATCTATCCCATATCTATCCATCCCATATCTATCTATCTATCTATCTATCTATCTATCTATCTATCTATCTATCCCTTATCTATCTGGCTATCCCATATCTATCCATCCCATATCTATCTATTATCTATCTATCTATCTATCTATCTATCTATCTATCTATCTATCTATCTATCTATCTATCTATCTATTCCTTATCTATCTAGCTATCCCATATCTATCTATCTATCTATCTATCTATCTATCTATCTATCTATCTATCCCATATCTATCTATCTATCTATCTATCTATCTATCTATCTATCTATCCCATATCTGTCTACAGTACCTTGCAAAAGTATTCGGCCCCTGGAACTTTTCAACCTTTTCCCACATATCATGCTTCAAACATAAAGATACCAAATGTAAATTTTGGGTGAAGAATCAACAACAAGTGGAACACAATTGTGAAGTTGAACGAAATTTATTGGTTATTTTAAATTTTTGTGGAAATTCAAAAACTGACAAGTGGGGCGTGCAATATTATTCGGACCCTTTAACTTAATACTTTGTTGCGCCACCTTTTGCTGCGATTACAGCTGCAAGTCTCTTGTGGTATGTCTCTATCAGTTTTGTACATCGAGAGACTGAAATTCTTGCCCATTGTTCCTTGGCAAACAGTTCGAGCTCAGTGAGGTTTGATGGAGATCGTATGTGAACAGCAGTTTTCAGCTCTTTCCACAGATTCTCGGTTAGATCGAGGTCTGGACTTTGACTTGGCCATTCTAACACCTGGATACGTTTATTTGTGAACCATTCCATTGTAGATTTTGCTTTATGTTTGGGATCATTGTCTTGTTGGAAGACAAATCTCCATCCCAGTCTCAGGTCTTTTGCAGACTCCAACAGCTTTTCTACAATAATGGTCCTGTCTTTGGCTCCATCGATCTTCCCATCAATTTTAACCATCTTCCCTGTCCCTGCTGAAGAAAAGCAGGTCCAAACCATGATGCTGCCACCACCATGTTTGACAGTGGGGATGGTGTGTTCAGGGTGGTGAGCTGTGTTGCCTTTACGCCAAACATATCATTTGGCATTGTTGCCAAAAAGTTTGATTTTGGTTTCATCTGACCAGAGCACCTTCTTTTTATGGATATCTTCGAGAAATGGCTTTCTTCTTGCCACTCTTCCATAAAGGCCAGATTTGTGCAGTGTACGACTGATTGTTGTCCTATGGACAGACTGTCCCACCTCAGCTGTAGATCTCTGCAGTTCATCCAGAGGGATCATGGGCCTCTTGGCTGCATTTCTGATCAGTCTTCTCCTTGTTTGAGATGAAAGTTTAGAGGGACGGCCGGGTCTTGGTAGATTTGCAGTGGTATGATACTCCTTCCATTTCAATATGATCGCTTGCCCAGTGCTCCTTGGGATGTTTAAAGTTTTGGAAATCATTTTGTATCCAAATCCGGCTTTAAACTTCTCCCAACAGTATCACAGACCTGCCTGTTGTGTTCCTTGGTCTTCATGATGCTCTCTGTGCTTCAAACAGAACTCTGAGACTATCACAGAGCAGGTGCATTTATACGGAGACTTGATTACACACAGGTGGATTATATTTATCATCATTAGGCATTTATGACAACATTGGATCATTCAGAGATTCACAATGAACTTCTGGAGTGAGTTTGCTGCACTGAAAGTAAAGGGGCCGAATAATATCGCACGCCCCACTTTTCAGTTTTTGAATTTCCACAAAAATGTAAAATAACCAATAAATTTCATTCAACTTCACAATTGTGTTCCATTTGTTGTTGATTCTTCACCAAAAATTTACATTTGGTATCTTTATGTTTGAAGCATGATATGTGGGAAAAGATTGAAAAGTTCCAGGGGGCCGAATACTTTCGCAAGGCACTCTATCTATCTATCTATCTATCTATCTATCTATCTATCTATCTATCTATCTATCTATCTATCTATCTATCTATCTATCTATCTATCTATCTATCTATCTCTATCCCATATCTATCTATCTATCTATCTATCTATCTATCTATCTATCTATCTATCTATCTATCTATCTATCTATCTATCTATCTATCCCTTATCTATATAGCTATTCCATATCTATCTATTATCTATCTATCTGTTTATCCCATATCTATCTATCTATCTATCTATCTATCTATCTATCTATCTATCTATCTATCTATCTATCCCATATCTATCTATCTATCTATCTATCTATCTATCTATCTATCTATCCCATATCTATCTATCTATCTATCTATCTATCTATCTATCTATCTATCTAAATATCCCTTATCTATATAGCTATTCCATATCTATCTATTATCTATCATCTATTATCTATCTATCTGTTTATCCCATATCTATCTATCTATCTATCTATCTATCTATCTATCTATCTATCTATCTATCTATCTATCTATCTATCTATCCCATATCTAGCTATCTGTTTATCCCATATCTATCTATGTATCTACAGTATCTATCTATCTATCTATCTATCTATCTATCTATCTATCTATCTATCTATCTATCTATCCCATATCTATCTATCCCATATCTATCTATCTATCTATCTATCTATCTATCTATCTATCTATCTATCTATCTATCCCATATCTATCTATCTATCTATCTATCTATCTATCTATCTATCTATCCCATATCTAGCTATCTGTTTATCCCATATCTATCTATGTATCTACAGTATCTATCTATCTATCTATCTATCTATCTATCTATCTATCTATCTATCTATCTATCTATCTATCTATCCCATATCTATCTATCCCATATCTATCTATCTATCTATCTATCTATCTATCTATCTATCTATCTTAGTGTAGCGCCCGCATCTCTGCCTGCAGTCCACCTCTCCCTACAGAGACATCAGGGTACTCACTGCCAATGTTCCCGTCCTGCTCCTTCCAGGTCTGTTGCTGCCCGGGGTACACACAAACCTAGCAGGTCTCCAGGCACCGTGCTTAGAGCACGCGTGCACCCTTCCTCTTTCTTAAAGGGGCGGAGCGCATCCTCTAAAGCAGGGGTGGGGAATCTTTTTCCTGCCAAGGGCCATTTGGATATTTATACCATCCTTCAGGGGCCGTACAAACTCCGCCCACAAAGTGCATCCTGATTCTGGCACTGGTTTCAGCATGTACTCTTTCATTGCATGCTCTTCAAGTGTTCAGTAGTGACTACTGTGTGTGTGTGCTAACAGAGCAAGAAGAAATTAATGAGCTGGTGGCAATCAAGATACACCTCCCTGTCCAAGAATGCGGTCCCTGAGAATCTGCTCTGGGACCTGGATAAAAGGTAATCGAGGGCCATAAATGGCCCTGGGGCCTGAGGTTCCCCACCCCTGCTCTAAAGTGTCCTCAACCAATAGCTGTAGGTCTTTTTCTATTTAAATCGCCTCCTCCAACATGGAGGTGCCTTTGCAATGTTGTGAGTTTGTTCCTTACATGCTTGTCAGTTCTCAGGTCCCTGTTCTTACATCCGAGTCTGCTGCACCCTCTAGTGCTTCCTCCAACGGTAGCAGAGCCAGCTGCACCTGCCAGTGCTCACCTCAACAGCAGCTGAGCCAGTTATTAATTCTTTACTGCTTTTTTACCTTTTAATATTCCCCCTTTTTTTTATATATGAGCACATCATGATTATCTGATCTTATTTTATCTTTGGACCCCCTACTTGTATATTTGAATGTATATGTTTTCTTTTGTGTATTTATTAATATTTAATAATATTTGTAATTCTTTTTATATTATATTTAGTTACCTTACATATACCAATGTTGACCAGCATTTTCATGCCCTTGTGTCCTGCCTCCTTGATGCTGATCTTCACTTTTTGGTTGGACCCCCATCCAGTCTCTCAGTTGCAAAATATTGTCACTCTTCACGCAAATTGATGGCGTTCACTGTATGGACAATTAAGAAATATGCATCCATAATCATGTAGTTTATGGGGGTTTTCCATATTCTCTATATATTATCTTTTATTGTCCACTTTTATTTATTTTTATATTTTTGTTTCTTGTTATTCATTGTATTTGTTTTATCTTTATTGTTCAACACATTAAGTTTATTTATATTATTTATTCATCTTCTCCCTTTGCACATTTCCTTACTCATAATATAATTCTGCATTAAATAGATTCTCACACACATACTTTATACCATATTTTTATATTTTCCTTTATTATATCATATCACCACACTATATGGCATTCTTTTCCACCCTCATACTATCACCTTACATTATATCACTTTGCTCTATTTTTCTTTCACATTGCTGAGTTTCTTTATTAATGCATTCAATATTAGTGTATCACCAGCACTGCAGGACCTTCCTTATCCCTCCAGGACCTTAGCCATGTGATCACACGTCACCTCCTGCAAGACAGCGGACTGGGTGGAACGCACGCTTCCATTGCGTTCCTGGTGGCTCCACCTTCTGTCCTCGCATCATAGACAGATTATAGGTCTATCTAGTCTGCTTACAAATTTGAATGTCAAAGGACATTGCAGGTATGTAGATATTTCCTGTAAGTGCATTATGTGACTCCTTAGTCTATCTTTTTCTGATCTGTTATAAGATCTACTCCAGAATGTTCCTTTGGCTATTCTACCAGGACCTAGATATTCTCCTGTGATGTCCTCCTTATCCTACCTTTAGGGAAACCTTTCACGTCATGATTGCATATTCCTACATAAACACTATACTCTTGTTCTGCATGCTGCAATATCAGGAAAAGCTAGCATCATAAATGTGAGCACAACCTCTAGAGACATTTATAACAATACATTACACAATCTGCTTTTAAATATATATTTATCATTGACATGCCAAGAAATGTTTTATTTAATAATAATTAATTCATTAATTAATAATCTTTATATACCCCCTGCATATTTGGCAGCACTTTACAAATCAGAGGGGACATATACAGACAATGTATACAGAGTAACACATAATTCAACAATTGCCAAGAGAAGTGAGGAAGGGTCTTGGAATTACCAAGGGCGGAAAGATCACAGTCACATCACAGAGGGTGTGAATGCGACCAGGCCCATGCGGAAGGTGGGGCTCATCAACAGCAACACCTATTTCAGCTGGATGTAAAATGTATTGTGGTGCAGAGACACGTTGGGTCTCTGCGCAGCAATACACACCGCTGGCCTATCGGAGGTCAGTAGCTGATGCCAGCAGGTGACATTACAGGTCTCCCATAGCAGGCACGCTGATGTCAGTTGTCGGCCTCTGCGCCTGCTACAGAAGAGGACCCCACGTGAAGTAGGGGCATGGGAAGTTAAGTAAAATGTTTTTATGCCCCCAGTCCTTGTATATACAGTGGGGCAAAAAAGTATTTAGTCAGTCAGCAATAGTGCAAGTTCCACCACTTAAAAAGATGAGAGGCGTCTGTAATTTACATCATAGGTAGACCTCAACTATGGGAGACAAACTGAGAAAAAAAAATCCAGAAAATCACATTATCTGTTTTTTTAACATTTTATTTGCATATTATGGTGGAAAATAAGTATTTGGTCAGAAACAAAATTTCATCTCAATACTTTTTAATATATCCTTTGTTGGCAATGACAGAGTTCAAACGTTTTCTGTAAGTCTTCACAAGGTTGCCACACACTGTTGTTGGTATGTTGGCCCATTCCTCCATGCAGATCTCCTCTAGAGCAGTGATGTTTTTGGCTTTTCGCTTGGCAACACGGACTTTCAACTCCCTCCAAAGGTTTTCTATAGGGTTGAGATCTGGAGACTGGCTAGGCCACTCCAGGACCTGGAAATGCTTCTTACGAAGCCACTCCTTCTTTGCCCTGGCGGTGTGCTTTGGATCATTGTCATGTTGAAAGACCCAGCCACGTTTCATCTTCAATGCCCTTGCTGATGGAAGGAGGTTTGCACTCAAAATCTCACAATACATGGCCCCATTCATTCTTTCATGTACCCGGATCAGTCGTCCTGGCCCCTTTGCAGAGAAACAGACCCAAAGCATGATGTTTCCACCACCATGCTTTACAGTAGGTATGGTGTTTGATGGATGCAACTCAGTATTCTTTTTCCTCCAAACACGACAAGTTGTGTTTCTACCAAACAGTTCCAGTTTGGTTTCATCAGACCATAGGACATTCTCCCAAAACTCCTCTGGATCATCCAAATGCTCTCTAGCAAACTTCAGACGGGCCCGGACATGTACTGGCTTAAGCAGTGGGACACGTCTGGCACTGCAGGATCTGAGTCCATGGTGGCGTAGTGTGTTACTTATGGTAGGCCTTGTTACATTGGTCCCAGCTCTCTGCAGTTCATTCACTAGGTCCCCCCGCGTGGTTCTGGGATTTTTGCTCACCGTTCTTGTGATCATTCTGACCCCACGGGGTGGGATTTTGCGTGGAGCCCCAGATCGAGGGAGATTATCAGTGGTCTTGTATGTCTTCCATTTTCTAATTATTGCTCCCACTGTTGATTTCTTCACTCCAAGCTGGTTGGCTATTGCAGATTCAGTCTTCCCAGCCTGGTGCAGGGCTACAATTTTGTTTCTGGTGTCCTTTGACAGCTCTTTGGTCTTCACCATAGTGGAGTTTGGAGTCAGACTGTTTGAGGGTGTGCACAGGTGTCTTTTTATACTGATAACAAGTTTAAACAGGTGCCATTACTACAGGTAATGAGTGGAGGAAAGAGGAGACTCTTAAAGAAGAAGTTACAGGTCTGTGAGAGCCAGAAATCTTGATTGTTTGTTTCGACCAAATACTTATTTTCCACCATAATATGCAAAAAAAATGATAAAAAAAACAGACAATGTGATTTTCTGGATTTTTTTTCTCAGTTTGTCTCCCATAGTTGAGGTCTACCTATGATGTAAATTACAGACGCCTCTCATCTTTTTAAGTGGTGGAACTTGCACTATTGCTGACTGACTAAATACTTTTTTGCCCCACTGTATGCCCCCCATCATGGGTTCAATTCTGGTATATATGCCCCTGATTCTGGGTTTCTTCCTGGTATATATGCCCCCATCCTGGGTTTCTTCTTGGTGTATATGTCACTCAAATATACCCAGAAGGAACATAGGATGGGGGGCATATATACCAGGAGGGGGCCCAGGATGGAGGACTTATACACCAGCAAAGAACCCAAGATGAGAAGTAACCCAGGATGGGGGACATATACACCAGGATGGGGGACATACAGTTAAGGAAATAATATTTGATCCCTTGCTGATTTTGTAAGTTTGCCCACTGACAAAGACATGAACAGTCTATAATATTAAGGGTAGGTTAATTTTAACATTGAGAGATAGAATATCAAAAATAAAATCCAGAAAATCTCATTGTATAAATTGTGGTACGGTATTCCACAGTCCTACTGCTCTTACTGTAAATAAACTCTTTCCCATTTAGTTGCCAGAATTGCTTTTCCTCCATATGCAATGAAGGTCCTTGGAAAGAATAAGTCGTGTGCCAGTTCTTTGTACTAACCACACATATATTTACAGTTATATGAAAAAGTTTGGGCACCCCTATTAATCTTAAGCTTAATGTTTTATAAAAATTGTTTTTTGCAACAGCTATTTCAGTTTCATATCTCTAATAACTGTTGGACACAGTAATGTTTCTGCCTTGAAATGAGGTTTATTGTACTAACAGAAAATGTGCAATCTGCATTCAAACAAAATTTGACAGGTGCATAAGTATGGGCACCCTTATCATTTTCTTGTTTTAAATACTCCTACCTACTTTTTACTGACTTGCTGAAGCACTTTTTTTTGGTTTTCTAACCTCATTGAGCTTTGAACTTCATAGCCAGGTGTATGCAATCATGAGAAAAGCTACTTAAAGTGGCCACTTGCAAGTTGTTCTCCTGTTTGAATCTCCTCTGAAGAGTGGCATCATGGGCTCCTCAAAACAACTGTCTAATGATCTGAAAACAAAGATTATTCAACATAGTTGTTCAGGGGAAGGATACAAAAAGCTGTCTCAGAGATTTAACCTGTTAATTTCCACTGTGAGGAACATAGTAAGGAAATGGAAGAACACAGGTACAGTTCTTGTTAAGGCCAGAAGTGGCAGGCCAAGAAAAACATCAGAAAGGCAGAGAAGAAGAATGGTGAGATCAGTCAAGGACAATCCTCAGACCTCCTCCAGAGAGCTGCAGCATCAACTTGCTGCAGATGGTGTCACTGTGCATTGGTCAACTATACAACGTACTTTGCACAAGGAGAAGCTGTATGGGAGAGTGATGCGAAAGAAGCCGTTTCTGCAAGCACGCCACAAACAGAGTCGGCTGAGGTATGCAAAAGCACATTTGGAGAAGCCAATTTATTTTTGGAAGAAGGTCCTGTGGACTGATGAAACCAAGATTGAGTTGTTTTGGTCATACAAAAAGGCGTTATGCATGGCGGCCAAAATACACAGCATTCCAAGAAAAACATTTGCTACCCACAGTAATATTTGGTGGAGGTTCCATCATGTTTTGGGGCTGTATGGCCAATGCCGGCACCGGGAATCTTGTTAAAGTTGAGTGACGCATGGATTCCTCTCAGTATCAGCAGATTCTTGACAATAATGCTCATGAATCAGTGACAAAGTTGAAGTTACGCAGGGGATGGATCTTTCAGCAGGACAATGATCCAAAACACCGCTCCAAATCTACTCAGGCATTCATACAGAGGAACAATTACACTGTTCTGGAATGGCCATCCCAGTCCCCAGACCTGAATATCATTGAACATCTGTGGGATCATTTGAAGAGGGCTGTCCATGCTCGGTGACCATCAAACTTAACTGAACTGGAATTGTTTTGTAAAGAGGAATGGTCAAAAATACCTTCATCCAGGATCCAGGAACTCATTAAAAGCTACAGGAAGCGACTAGAGGCTGTTATTTTTGCAAAAGGAAGATCTACTAAATATTAACCCCTTTCTGCCAGCTGATGGAATAGTACGTCAGCTGGCAGATCCCCTGCTTTGAGGTGGGCTCCGGCGGTGAGCCCACCTCAAAGCCGCGACATGTCAGCTATTTTGCACAGCTGACATGTGCTCGCAATGAGTGCGAGCAGAATCGCGATCCGCCCGCGCCCATTAACTAGTTAAATGCCGCCGTCAAGCGCTGACAGCGGCATTTAACTAGCGCTCCCGGCCGCGCGGCCGGGAGTGCTCGCACTGCTGACCCCCGTCACGTGATCGGGGGTCAGCAGTGCATTGCCATAACAACCAGAGGTCTCCTTGAGACCTCTATGGTTGTTGATGGCCGATTGCTTTGAGCGCCACCCTGTGGTCGGCGTTCAAAGTACACCTGCATTTCTGCTACATACATAGAGGTGATCTGTTCTTCACCTCTATGTAGCAGAGGCGATCGTGTAGTGCAGCCTCCTATGGAGGCTATTGAAGCATGCCAAAATAAAAAAAAGTGTTTAAAAATATAAAAAAAATAAAAAATATATAAAAGTTCAAATCACCCCCATTTCGCCCCAATCAAAATGAAACAATTAAAAAAAATCAAACATACACATATTTGGTATCGCCGCGTTCAGAATCGCCCGATCTATCAATAAAAACAAAGGATTAACCTGACCGCTAAATGGCGTAGCAAGAAAAAAAATCAAAACGCCAAAATTACGTTTTTTTGGTTGCCGCGACATTGCATTAAGATGCAATAACGGGTGATCAAAAGAACGTATCTACACCAAAATGGTATCATTAAAAACGCCAGCTTGGCACGCAAAAAATAAGCCCTTACCTGACCCCAGATCACAAAAATTGGAGACGCTACGGGTATCGGAAAATTGCATATTTTTTTAAAAAAATTTTTTTAGCAAACTTTGGAATTTTTTTTCACCACTTAGATAAAAAATAACCTAGACATGTTTGGTGTCTATGAACTTGTAATGACCTGGAGAATCATAATGGCAGGTTAGTTTTAGCATTTGGTGAACCTAGCAAAAAAGCCAAACAAAAAACAAGTCTGAGATTGCACTTTTTTTGCAATTTCATCACACTTGGAATTTTTTTCCCGTTTTCTGTTACATGGCATGGTAAAACCAATGGTATCGTTCAAAAGTACATCTCGTCCCGCAAAAAATAAGCCCTCACATGGCCATATTGACAGAAAAATAAAAAAAGTTATGGCTCTAAGAAGGAGGGGAGCGAAAAACGAAAATGAAAAAATTGAAAAAGCTCCGGGGGTGAAGGGGTTAATGTCACTTTTCTGGTGGGGTGCCCATACTTATGCACCTGTCAAATTTTGTTTGAATGCAGATTGCACATTTTCTGTTAGTACAATAAACCTCATTTCAAGTCAGAAACATTACTGTGTCCAACAGTTATTAGATATATGAAACTGAAATAGCTGTTGCAAAAAAAAAACAATTTTTATAAAATATTAAGCTTAAGATTAATAGGGGTGCCCAAACTTTTTCATATAACTGTATATATATACAGGTGCTTCTCACAAAATTAGAATATCATCAAAAAGTTAATTTATTTCAGTTCTTCAAAGCAAAAAGGGATCTCATATATTAGATAGAATCATTACAGAGTGATCTATTTCAAGTGTTTATTTCAGCTAATGCTGTTGATTATGGCTTACAGCCAATGAAAACCCAAAAGTCATTATCTCAGTAAATTAAAATACTTTATAACCCCAGCTTGAAAAATGATTTTAAAATTAGAAATGTTGGCCTACTGAAATGTACGTTCAGTAAATGCACTCAATACTTGGTTGGGGCTCCTTTTGCATCAATTACTGCATCAATGCGGCGTGGCATGGAGGCGATCAGCCTGTGGCACTGCTGAGGTGTTATGGAAGCCCAGGTTGCTTTGATAGCAGCCTTTAGCTCATCTGCATTGTTGGATCTGGTGTCTCTTATCTTCCTCTTGACAATATCCCATAGATTCTCTAGGGGGTTAAGGTCAGGCGAGTTTGCTGGCCAATCAAGCACAGTGATACTTTTGTTTTTAAACCTGTATTGGTACTTTTGGCAGTGTGGACAGGTGCCAAGTCCTGCTGGAGAATGAAATTTCCATCTCCAAAAAGCTTATCGGCAGAGGGAAGCATGAAGTGTTCTAAAATTTCCTGTAAGACGGATGCGCTGACTTTGGTCTTCATAAAATACAGTGGACCTATAACAGCAGATGACATGGCTCCCCAAACCATCACTGATTGTGGAAACTTCACACTAGACCTCAAGCAGTGTGGACTGTGGCCTCTTTACTCTTCCTCTAGACTCTGGGACCTTGATTTCCAAATGAAACGCAAAATTTACTTTTATCTAAAAACAACACTTTGGACCACTGAGGAACAGTCCAGTTCTTTTTCTCCTTGGCCCAGGTAAGACGCTTCTGGTGTTATTTATTGGTCATGAGTGGCTTGACACAAGGAATGCGATACTTGTAGCCCATGTCCTAGATACAGCTCTGGCAAAAATTAAGAGACCATTGCAAAATTGTCAGTTTGTCTGATTTTTCTCTTTATAGGTGTATTTTTTAGTAAAATGTAAATTATTATTTTATTCTATAAACTTCTGACAACATGTCTCCGAATTTCCAAGCAATAAATTTTGTATTTTTTTTCTGAAAAGGCGAAATGGTCAGATTTAAAAAAAAAAAAAAACAGTGCTTTTAGACCTCAAATAATGCAAAGAAAACAAGTTCATAATCATAAACAATACTAATGTTTTAACTCGGGAAGAGTTCAGAAATCAATATTTTGTGGAATAACCATGATTTTTAACCCCTTTACCCCCAAGGGTGTTTGCACGTTAATGACCAGGCCAATTTTTACAATTCTGACCACTGTCCCTTTATGAGGTTATAACTCTGGAATGCTTCAACGGATCCCAGTGATTCTGACATTGTTTTCTTGTGACATATTGTACTTCATGATAGTGGTAAAATTTATTTAACATTACCTGCGTTTATTTGTGAAAAAAACGGAAATTTGGCAAAAATGTAGAAAATTTCACAATTTTCCAACTTTGAATTTTTATCAAATTAAATCACAGAGATATGTCACACAAAATATTTAATAAGTAACATTTCCCACATGTCTACTTTACATCAGCACAATTATGGAACCAAAATTTTTTTTTGTTAGGGAGTTATACGGGTTAAAAGTTGACCAGCAATTTCTCATTTTTACAACACCATTTTTTTATCGACCACATCTCATTTGAAGTAATTTTTAAGGGTCTATATGATAGAAAGTAACCAAGTGTGACACCATTCTAAAAACTGCACATCTCAAGGTACTCAAAACCACATTCAAGAAGTTTATTAACCCTTCAGGTGTTTCACAGGAATTTTTGGAATGTTTAAAAAAATGAACATTTAATTTTTTTTCACAAAAAAATTACTTCAGCTCCAATTTGTTTCATTTTACCACGGGTAACAGGATAAAATAGACCCCAAAAGTTGTTGTACAATTTGTCCTGAGTATGCTGATACCCCATATGTGGGGGTAAACCACTGTTTGGGCGCATGGCAGAGCTCGGAAGCGAAGGAGCTCCATTTGACTTTTCAATGCAAAATTGACTGGAATTGACGCCAAATTGCGTTTGGAGAGCCCCTGATGTGCCTAAACATTGAAACCCCCCACAAGTGACACCATTTTGGAAAGCAGACCCCTTAAGGAACTTATCTAGATGTGTGGTAAGCACTTTGACCCACCAAGTGCTTCACAGAAGTTTATAATGCAGAGCCGTAAAAATAAAAAATATTGTTTCACAAAAATGATCTTGTCGCCCCCAATTTTTTATTTTCCCAAGGGTAAGATAAGAAATTGGACCCCAAAAGGTGTTGTACAATTTGTCCTGAGTACGCTGATACCCCATATGTGGGGGTAAACCACTGTTTGGGCGCATGGCAGAGCTCGGAAGGGAAGGATCGCCATTTGACTTTTCAATGCAAAATTGACTGGAATTGAGATGGGACACAATGTTGCGTTTAGAGAGCCACTGATGTGCCTAAACATTGAAACCCCCCACACGTGACACCATTTTGGAAAGTAGACCCACTAAGGAACTCATCTAGATGTGTTGTGAGAGCTTTGAACCCCCAAGTGTTTCACTACAGTTTATAACGCAGAGCCGTGAAAATAAAAATTCCTTTTTTTTCCCACAAAAATTAATTTTTAGCCCCCAGTTTTGTATTTTCTCAAGGGTAACAGGAGAAATTGGACCCAAAAGTTGTTGTCCAATTTGTCCTGAGTACGCTGATACCCCATATCTGGGGGGGAACCACCGTTTGGGCGCATGGGAGGGCTCGGAAGAGAAGGAGTGCTTTTCCACTTTTTGCTTGGCGGTATGATAATAAAGCGTTGTTTTTTTGCCTCGTTTTTTTTTTACGGTGTTCAATGAAGGGGTTAACTAGTGGGACAGTTTTATAGGTTGGGTCGTTACGGACGCGGCGATACTAAATATGTGTACTTTTATTGTTTTTTTTATTTGGATAAAGAAATGTATTTATTTGAACAATATTTTTTTTTTTAGGAATTAAAAATTTTTTTTTTTTACACATGTGAATATATGTAAACATATGACCCAAACCCATTCCCTAAGGCTTCTTTCACACTAGCGTCGGAATCTCCCCGTCGCAATGCGTCGGGGAGAGATTCCGACGCTAGCTTTTGCTGCATTGCACAATGGAGGCAGCGGATGCATTTTTCCGGCGCATCCGCTGCCCCATTGTAAGATGCGGGGAGGTGGGGGCGGAGTTCCGGCTGCGCATGCGCGGTCGGAAAAAGCGGTCCGCCAAAGCACGACGCATCCGAAGTGTGCCAATCCGTCGCAAATGCGTCGTCAATAGAAGTCTATGGGGAAAAAACGCATCCTGCAAGCACTTTTGCAGGATGCGTTTTTTCTGCAAAACGACGCATTGTGACGGATTTAAAAAAACGCTAGTGTGAAAGTAGCCTTACTATCAGGGAGGGTAGCACTCAAATCAATATCAACACATACTGATCTACGACGCAAATAATAAACTGCACGTAAATCAAGAGGCGTGTTTCTAGTTTTTTTAGATAAAAAGATATAACTTTATTACTACACAGCAATGCATACATTAATTAACCCCTTTCTGCCATTGGACGTACTATTCCGTCCATGTGGGGTGGGCCCCACTTCCCAAGGAAGGAATAGTACGTCCAGCGCGATCGGCCGCGCTCACGGGGGGAGCGCGGCCGATCGCGGCCTGGTGTCAGCTGCCTATCGCAGTTGACATCCGGCACAATGTGCCAGGAGCGGTCACGGACCGCCCCCGACACATTAACCCCCGACACACCGCGATCAAACATGATCACGATGTGCCGGCGGTATGGGGAAGCATCGCGCAGGGAGGGGGCTCCCTGAGTTCCCCGCAGCAACGCGATGTGATCGCGTTGCTGCGAGGGTCTCCTCACCTCCCTCCCTGCTCCAGATCCGGATCCAATATGGCCGCGGCATCCGGGTCCTGCAGGGAGGGAGGTGGCTTCACAGAGCCTGCTCAGAGCAGGCACTGTGAAGCCTGCAGTGCTGCAAGTCAGATCGGTGATCTGACAGAGTGCTATGCAAACTGTCAGATCATCGATCTATGATGTCCCCACCTGGGACAAAGTAAAAAAGTTTAAAAAAAAAATTCTACACATGTAAAAAAAATTAAAAAAAATCCTAAATAATGGAAAAAAAAAATTATTCCCATAAATTCATTTCTTTATCTAAATAAAAAAAACAAACAATAAAAGTACACATATTTAGTATCGCCACGTCCGTAACGACCCCACCTATAAAACTATATCACTGGTTAACCCCTTCAGTAAACACCATAAGAAAAAAAAACAAACGAGGCAAAAAACAACGCTTTATTATCATACCGCCGAACAAAAAGTGGAATAACACGCGATCAAAAAGACAGATATAAATAACCATGGTACCGCTGAAAGCGTCATCTTGTCCCACAAAAAACGAGCTGCCATACAGCATCATCAGCAAAAAAATAAAAAAGTTATAGTCCTCAGAATAAAGCGATGCAAAAATAATTATTTTTTCTATAAAATAGTTTCTATTGTATAAAAGCGCCAAAACATTAAAAAATGATATAAATGAGGTATCGCTGTAATCGCACTGACCCGAAGAATAAAACTGCTTCATCCATTTTACCAAACGCGGTACGGTATAAACACCTCCCCCAAAAGAAATTCATGAATAGCTGGTTTTTGGTCATTCTGCCTCACAAAAATCGGAATAAAAAGCGATCAAAAAATGTCACGTGCCCGAAAATGTTACCAATAAAAACGTCAACTCGTCCTGCAAAAAACAAGACCTAACATGACTCTGTGGACCAAAATATGGAAAAATTATAGCTCTCAAAATGTGGTAACGCAAAAAATATTTTTTGCAATAAAAAGCGTCTTTTAATGTGTGACGGCTGCCAATCATAAAAATCCGCTAAAAAACCCGCTATAAAAGTAAATAAAACCCCCCTTCATTGCCCCCTTATTTAGGGAAAAATTAAAAAATTTAAAAAATGTATTTATTTCCATTCTCCCATTAGGGCTAGGGTTAGGGTTAGGGCTAGGGTTAGGGCTAGGGTTAGGGCTAGGGTTAGGGTTAGGGCTAGGGTTAGGGCTAGGGTTAGGGTTAGGGCTAGGGTTAGGGCTAGGGTTAGGGTTAGGGTTAGGGCTAGGGCTAGGGTTAGGGCTAGGGTTAAGGCTACAGTTAGGGTTGGGGCTAAAGTTAGGGTTGGGGCTAAAGTTAGGGTTTGGATTACATTTACGGTTGGGAATAGGGTTGGGATTAGGGTTATGTTGTGAATTCTGTGGCTGAGTTCACTTCTGTGGTCACAAGTGGTATTGCAGTCTCTGGGCTTCCTCCCTCAGGTGTTTTGGTGAGCTCGTTGGCTGCCTTGCTATTTAGCTCCACCTGAGTCTGTCTTCCTTGCTCCTTGTCAATGTTCCAGTGTTGGATCTGAGCTACTGCATCTTTCCTTGGGCCTGCTGCTCTGCTAGATAAGTGCTTCTAGTTTGTTTTCTGTTTTTTCTGTCCAGCTTGCTATTAACTTTTGCTGGAAGCTCTGAGAAGCAAAGGGGTGCACCGCCGTGCTGTTAGTTCGGCACGGTGGGTCTTTTTGCCCCTTTGCGTGGTTTTCGTTTTAGGGTTTTTTGTAGACTGCATAGTTCTCTTTGCTATCCTCGCTCTGTCTAGAATATCGGGCCTCACTTTGCTGAATCTATTTCATTCCTACGTTTGTCTTTTCATCTTGCTAACAGTCATTATATGTGGGGGGCTGCCTATTCCTTTGGGGGTATTTCTCTGAGGTAAGTCAGGCTTGTATTTCTATCTTCAGGCTAGTCAGCTCCTCAGGCAGTGCCGAGTTGCATAGGTAGTGATAGGCGCAATCCACTGCTGCTTATAGTTGTGTGAGGATAGATCAGGTACTGCAGTCTACAGAGATTCCACGTCTCAGAGCTCGTCCTATTGTTTTTGGTTATTGCCAGATCTCTGTATGTGCGCTGATTACTGCACGCTGTGTTGCCTGATTGCCAGCCATAACAGTACAAGGAGCCACACCAATGATTCCCAATAGAGGGAAAAAAGAAATCCTGACATCATTTTTTTTTCTTAGCTCTGTCTTCAGTCTTTTTTTCCCCCTAGACATTAGAGTGCTTCAGGACACAGCTGTGGACATGGATATTCAGGCTCTGTGCTCCTCAATGGATAATCTCGTTGTAAATGTACAAAAGATTCAAGATACTATTGATCAGAAATCGATGCTAGAACCAAGAATTCCGATTCCTGATTTGTTTTTTGGTGACAGAACTAAGTTCCTGAGCTTCAGAAATAATTGTAAGCTATTTTTGGCCTTGAATCCTCATTCTTCTGGTAATCCTATTCAACAGGTTTTGATTATTATTTCTTTTTTGCGCGGCGACCCACAGGACTGGGCGTTTTCTCTTGCACCAGGAGATTCTGCATTGAGTAATGTTGATGCATTTTTCCAGGCGCTGGGATTGCTTTACGATGAGCCTAATTCAGTGGATCAGGCTGAGAAAAATCTGCTGGCTTTATGCCAGGGTCAGGATGATGTAGAAGTATATTGTCAGAAATTTAGGAAGTGGTCAGTACTCACTCTGTGGAATGAATCTGCACTAGCGGCTTTGTTCAGAAAGGGTCTCTCTGAAGCTCTTAAGGATGTAATGGTGGGATTTCCTATGCCTGCTGGTTTGAATGAGTCTATGTCCTTGGCCATTCAGATCGGTCGTCGCTTGCGCGAGCGTAAATCTGTGCACCATCTGGCGGTATTGTCTGAGAGTAAACCTGAGCCTATGCAGTGCGACAGGACTATGACTAAAGTAGAACGGCAAGAACACAGACGTCTGAACAGACTGTGTTTCTATTGTGGTGATTCTACTCATGCTATTTCTAATTGTCCTAAATGCACTAGGCGGTTCGATAGCTCTGCCGTTATTGGTACTGTACAGTCCAAATTCCTTTTGTCCATTACCTTAATGTGCTCTTTGTCATCGTATTCTGTCATGGCGTTTGTGGATTCAGGCGCTGCCCTGAATCTGATGGATTTGGATTATGCTAAACGTTGTGGATTTTTCTTGGAGCCTTTGCGGTGTCCTATTCCGTTGAGAGGAATTGATGCTACACCTTTGGCCAAGAATAAGCCTCAGTACTGGGCCCAGCTGACCATGTGCATGGCTCCTGCACATCAGGAAGTTATTCGCTTTCTGGTACTGCATAATTTGCATGATGTGGTCGTGTTGGGGTTGCCATGGCTACAAACCCATAATCCAGTATTGGATTGGAACTCTATGTCGGTAACCAGCTGGGGTTGTCAGGGAGTACATGGTGATGTTCCATTTTTGTCTATTTCGTCATCCATTCCTTCTGACATCCCAGAGTTCTTGTCGGACTTTCAGGATGTATTTGAAGAGTCCAAGTCTGATGCCCTACCTCCGCATAGGAATTGTGATTGTGCTATCGATTTGATTCCTGGTAGTAAATTCCCTAAGGGTCGTTTATTTAATTTGTCCGTACCTGAACACACCGCTATGCGCAGTTATGTGAAGGAGTCCCTGGAGAAGGGACATATTCGCCCATCGTCGTCACCATTGGGAGCAGGGTTCTTTTTTGTAGCCAAGAAGGATGGTTCGCTAAGACCGTGTATTGATTACCGCCTTCTTAATAAGATCACTGTTAAGTTTCAGTATCCCTTGCCATTGATTTCTGACTTGTTTGCTCGGATTAAGGGGGCTAGTTGGTTTACTAAGATTGATCTTCGTGGTGCGTATAATCTGGTGAGAATCAGGCAGGGAGATGAATGGAAAACGGCATTTAATACGCCCGAGGGTCATTTTGAGTATCTGGTGATGCCGTTCGGACTTGCCAATGCTCCATCTGTTTTTCAGTCTTTTATGCATGACATTTTCCGTGAGTATCTGGATAAATTCTTGATTGTTTACTTGGATGACATTTTGATCTTCTCAGATGATTGGGAGTCTCATGTGAAGCAAGTCAGAATGGTTTTCCAGGTACTGCGTGCTAATTCCTTGTTCGTGAAGGGATCAAAGTGTCTCTTCGGTGTGCAGAAAGTTTCATTTTTGGGGTTCATCTTTTCCCCTTCTACTATCGAGATGGATCCGGTTAAGGTTCAGGCCATCCAGGATTGGACTCAGCCGACATCTCTAAAAAGTCTGCAGAAATTCCTGGGCTTTGCTAATTTTTATCGTCGCTTCATCTGTAATTTTTCTAGCATTGCCAGACCATTGACCGATTTGACCAAGAAGGGTGCTGATTTGGTTAATTGGTCTTCTGCTGCCGTGGAAGCTTTTCAGGAGTTGAAGCGTCGTTTTTGCTGTGCCCCTGTGTTGTGTCAACCTGATGTTTCTCTTCCGTTCCAGGTCGAGGTTGATGCTTCTGAGATTGGTGCAGGGGCGGTTTTGTCACAGAGAGGTTCTGGTTGCTCAGTGTTCAAACCATGTGCTTTCTTTTCCAGGAAATTTTCTGCTGCTGAGCGTAATTATGATGTGGGCAACCGAGAGTTGCTGGCCATGAAGTGGGCATTCGAGGAGTGGCGTCATTGGCTTGAGGGTGCTAAGCATCGCGTGGTGGTATTGACTGATCATAAGAACCTTACTTATCTTGAGTCTGCCAAGCGCTTGAATCCTAGACAGGCCCGTTGGTCGTTATTTTTTGCTCGTTTTGATTTTGTGATTTCATACCTTCCGGGCTCTAAAAATGTGAAGGCGGATGCTCTGTCTAGGAGTTTTGTGCCCGACTCTCCGGGGTTATCTGAGCCGGCGAGTATCCTCAAGGAAGGAGTCATTGTGTCTGCCATCTCCCCTGATTTGCGGAGAGTGTTGCAGAAATTTCAGGCTAATAAACCTGATCGTTGTCCGGCCGAGAAACTGTTCGTCCCTGATAGGTGGACTAGTAAAGTTATCTCTGAACTTCATTGTTCGGTGCTGGCCGGTCATCCAGGAATCTTTGGTACCAGGGAGTTGGTTGCTAGATCTTTCTGGTGGCCATCTCTGTCACGGGATGTGCGTGCTTTTGTGCAGTCCTGTGGAATTTGTGCTAGGGCTAAGCCCTGCTGTTCACGTGCCAGTGGGTTGCTTTTGCCCTTGCCGGTCCCGAAGAGGCCTTGGACACATATTTCAATGGATTTCATTTCTGACCTTCCCGTTTCTCAAAAAATGTCGGTCATTTGGGTGGTCTGTGATCGCTTTTCTAAAATGGTCCATCTGGTGCCCTTGGTTAAATTGCCTTCCTCCTCTGATTTGGTGCCTTTGTTCTTCCAGCATGTGGTTCGTTTACATGGCATTCCTGAGAATATTGTTTCTGACAGAGGTTCCCAGTTTGTCTCGAGGTTCTGGCGAGCCTTTTGTGGTAGGATGGGCATTGACCTATCTTTCTCCTCGGCCTTCCATCCTCAGACTAATGGCCAGACCGAACGAACCAATCAGACCTTGGAAACATATCTGAGATGTTTTGTTTCCGCTGACCAGGATGATTGGGTGTCATTTTTGCCGTTGGCTGAGTTCGCCCTTAATAATCGGGCCAGCTCGGCTACCTTGGTCTCTCCATTTTTCTGCAATTCTGGGTTCCATCCTCGTTTCTCTTCAGGACAGGTTGAGTCTTCGGACTGTCCTGGTGTGGATTCTGTGGTGGACAGGTTGCAGCAGATCTGGACTCAGGTAGTGGACAATTTGACCTTGTCCCAGGAGAAGGCTCAGCTTTTCGCTAATCGCAGACGCCGTGTGGGACCCCGACTTCGTGTTGGGGATCTGGTTTGGTTATCTTCTCGTCATATTCCTATGAAGGTTTCCTCTCCTAAATTTAAACCTCGTTTTATTGGTCCGTATAGGATTTCTGAGATTCTCAATCCGGTGTCTTTTCGTCTGACCCTCCCAGACTCCTTTTCCATACATAATGTATTCCATAGGTCGTTGTTGAGGAGATACGTGGCACCTATGGTTCCATCTGTGGAGCCTCCTGCCCCTGTTTTGGTGGAGGGGGAATTGGAGTATATTGTGGAGAAGATTTTGGATTCTCGTGTCTCTAGACGGAAACTCCAGTATCTGGTCAAATGGAAGGGTTATGCTCAGGAAGATAATTCCTGGGTTTTTGCCTCTGATGTCCATGCCCCAGATCTTGTTCGTGCCTTTCATGTGGCTCATCCTGGTCGGCCTGGGGGTTCTGGTGAGGGTTCGGTGACCCCTCCTCAAGGGGGGGGTACTGTTGTGAATTCTGTGGCTGAGTTCACTTCTGTGGTCACAAGTGGTATTGCAGTCTCTGGGCTTCCTCCCTCAGGTGTTTTGGTGAGCTCGTTGGCTGCCTTGCTATTTAGCTCCACCTGAGTCTGTCTTCCTTGCTCCTTGTCAATGTTCCAGTGTTGGATCTGAGCTACTGCATCTTTCCTTGGGCCTGCTGCTCTGCTAGATAAGTGCTTCTAGTTTGTTTTCTGTTTTTTCTGTCCAGCTTGCTATTAACTTTTGCTGGAAGCTCTGAGAAGCAAAGGGGTGCACCGCCGTGCTGTTAGTTCGGCACGGTGGGTCTTTTTGCCCCTTTGCGTGGTTTTCGTTTTAGGGTTTTTTGTAGACTGCATAGTTCTCTTTGCTATCCTCGCTCTGTCTAGAATATCGGGCCTCACTTTGCTGAATCTATTTCATTCCTACGTTTGTCTTTTCATCTTGCTAACAGTCATTATATGTGGGGGGCTGCCTATTCCTTTGGGGGTATTTCTCTGAGGTAAGTCAGGCTTGTATTTCTATCTTCAGGCTAGTCAGCTCCTCAGGCAGTGCCGAGTTGCATAGGTAGTGATAGGCGCAATCCACTGCTGCTTATAGTTGTGTGAGGATAGATCAGGTACTGCAGTCTACAGAGATTCCACGTCTCAGAGCTCGTCCTATTGTTTTTGGTTATTGCCAGATCTCTGTATGTGCGCTGATTACTGCACGCTGTGTTGCCTGATTGCCAGCCATAACAGGGTTAGGGGTGTGTCTGGGTTAGAGGTGTGGTTAGGGTTACCGTTGGGATTAGGGTTAGGGGTATGTTTGGATTAGGGTTTCAGTTATAATTGGGGGGTTTCCACTGTTTAGGCACATCAGGGGCTCTCCAAACGCGACATGGCGTCCAATCTCAATTCCAGCCAATTCTGCGTTGAAAAAGTAAAACAGTGCTCCTTCCCTTCCGAGCTCTCCCGTGTGCCCAAACAGGGGTTTACCCCAACATATGGGGTATCAGCGTACTCAGGAAAAATTGGACAACAACCTTTGGGGTCCAATTTCTCCTGTTACCCTTGGGAAAATACAAAACTGGGGGCTAAAAAATAATTTTTGTGGGAAAAAAAGGATTTTTATATTTTCACGGCTCTGCGATATAAACTGTAGTGAAACACTTGGGGGTTCAAAGTTCTCACAATACATCTAGATAAGTTCCTTGGGGGGTCTAGTGTCCAATATGGGGTCACTTGTGGGGGGTTTCTACTATTTAGGTACATATGGGGCTCAGCAAACGCAATGTGACACCTGCAGACCAATCCATCTAAGTCTGTATTCCAAATGATGCTCCTTCCCTTCCGAGCTCTGCCATGCACTCAAACGGTGGTTTCCCCCCCACATATCGGGTATCAGCGTACTCAGGACAAATTGGACAACAATATTTAGGGTCCAATTTCTCCTGTTACCCTTGGAAAAATACAAAACTGGGGGCTAAAAATTAATTTTTGTGAAAAAAAAATATTTTTTATTTGCACGGCTCTGCGTTATAAACTGTAGTGAAATACTTGGGGGTTCAAAGCTCTCACATCATATCTAGATGAGTTCCTTAGGGGGTCTACTTTCCAAAATGGTGTCACATGTAGGGGGTTTCTACTGTTTAGGTACATTAGGGGCTCTGCAAACGCAATGTGACGCCTGCAGACCATTCCATCTAAGTCTGCATTCCAAATGGCGCTCCTTCCCTTCCGAGCCCTCCCATGTGCCCAAATTGTGGTTCCCCCCCCCCCCCACATATGGGGTATCAGTGCACTCAGGACAAATTGGACAACAACTTTTGGGGTCCAATTTCTCCTGTTACCCTCGGGAAAATACAAAACTGGGGGCTAAAATATAATTTTTGTGGGAAAAAATTTTTGTTTTATTTTTACGGCTCTGCATTATAAACTTCTGTGAAGCCCTTGGTGGGTCAAAGTGCTCACCACACATCTAGATAAGTTCCTTAGTGGGTCTACTTTCCAAAATGGTGTCACTTGTGGGGGGTTTCAATGTTTAGGCACATCAGTGGCTCTCCAAACGCAACATGGCGTCCCATCTCAATTTTTGTCAATTTTGCATTGAAAAGTCAAACGGCGCTCCTTCCCTTCCAAGCTCTCCCATGCACCCAAACAGTGGTTTACCCCCACATATGGGGTATCAGTGTACTCAGGACAAATTGTACAACAACTTTTGGGGTCCAATTTCTTCTCTTACCCTTGGGAAAATAAAAAATTGGGGGCGAAAAGATAATTTTTGTGAAAAAATATGATTTTTTAGTTTTACGGTTCTGCATTATAAACTTCTGTGAAGCACTTGGTGGGTCAAAGTGCTCACCACACCTCTAGATAAGCTCCCTGATATCAGCCTACCAATATACAACAGTGCATCAAAGCCAAAGTAGGTTGACCCTTAATTAGTCACATTTGTCACCTCCACAATAAGCAGCACAATTATACTACATCCATTGGAATATATTGTTGGAAAACATCCATCAAATTCATTGGAATATACTATTGGAATAAATAATGAAAACATCCATCAAATCAAAAGTAACGTACACCCTGATGTAAATATATACCCATGGTCATGGTGCTACAAGACAACAGCTAAATTAGCTTTGCACTTCCTCCTAAGAGGATTATAGCCCCAACAATAATATGTGGTCAGAATCAATAACTACACCGGTATCATATACGATCAAACAATGTGCAAACTTCATGAGTAAGATATAAAGAACAGGGTACCATTTGCATGCAACAAAAACTGCTGCCTATATGAATGTAACCATGTAAATTCCCTTTGGCTAAGAGACCTGTGCGGTCAGAGAACCTGCTCCCACCGCAACTGCATTGCATACACCAGGACCTCATACGGCCATATCAAGGGTGAAAATGTGGAACTCAAAGCAATGCGATGAAGGCCACAGCTAGATAGAATGTAGCCGGGTCACACGCAACTGGCTTAAAATCTGAATGCATACATATTACTTAGATGAGAGGTGCTCCCTGCTCGCAGCCACACAAGGCACGCCGAACCCTGCCAACTCCGACGCGCATTTCGCGACAGCTTCCTCTTGGGGGCGTGTCTATGGGGAGGCGTCATAGAGAATGTAACTACCCTTGGTCCAATCAAATTGCAGATAGGCGGAGTTTACCGTCACTATGCTACTAGGCAACACGCCGCTCACTGCTGTTCGCACTGATATACCGCCAAGTTATCTCCAAACTATTAATAATCAAATGGCGATCACATGAATGACAAGCCATTTAACAATATGGACTCAGAGCGATATGTCCGTATCAATAGGGAAGACCTTGTGGAGTAGCCGATAAACAAACCTAACTAATAAACACATTTTGAATTACATATAAAACCTAAGCAATCCTATTTAAAACAATATAGACACATATAACCAAATTGAAAACTAATGATAACCTAATAGTGCATAGTTGTAATATGTTATGCATGTGTAAATGACAAAGAGTCATATGACTGTATGTGTCTTCCGTGAACACTCAGTCAAGATTGATGAAGCAATGAAAATAAATATAAATAAATTTAGTGCTTGCAGTGCGGTAGTCGTCAATGACTATATAAATAGTGAAAAATGCATAGAACTATATGCAATTTCCTGCTAAATTCAAGTGCCAAAAGGAATGTGAAAAGGAATATTAAATTAATCCAAGCGCAAGGTGAGGAGCGACTGAAGCCTCCCCCTGCAGGTTGGGGCAAACAGTCCCAACCCTAACCTCCGCCTAGGTGAAAGTGAAATTAAAAGAAATTAGGGACAAAGAATAAAAAGTGACGAAAAACGTGATCCGACAAATATGGTGCACCATACCACGGACAACATTGTCCAATTATAAGTATAGAAAAATTATGTGAAAAAACATGCGTATTATAGCGGACAAAAATACTAACAAATAACTACATAAGAATGTGAAATCATACACGAAAAACCAACAAGGCTCCGCCGAGAGCTCACCTGCAGGATGAGACCACCAGCAGACACCTATATAGCCGGTATGATTAAAATCACATTCCATAGGAAGAAACAAACAGTCAAGTGAAAATAAGTAAAGAAAATAAAGCACCCAAAACCAATTAAGGTCAAAAGAAAACTATTTAATGGAAAAAAAGAACTCGGTGAGAAGTATATTGTAAGTTGTGTTCTATTCATTTATATAAATAATTAAACAAGACTTTTTATTTCCAAAATGAACACTAATATATTGATCTTGAAATAAGTGGTTAAAACATCATTAAAGCGTCTATATTTTCGTCAATCTGCATCAGATGTATTTGAATAAATATCCTACACCCTGACAGATCCACAACTATACAAAAATACACATATATAAAAATGTCTTCCATTAGAGGACCATCACACTACATTTAGGGACCACATAAAACATGCTTATTAGAGTAATAATTTTTCACTGCACCATATATATCTATTCTTGAAATGTCACTCAACATCCCAGATGGATATATGGATTTCCAAACTTGTGTAAAAAACACCTCCACAGGTAGACCACATAAGATGTTTGGTCACACACGACCATCCTCAAAGGTGAAACATCTTCAAAATCAGAATATTAATAAAAACTCAAAAAGTCGTTCCAGTCTCCTAATAAACACAGTTCTATCCCAATTGGGATTCTTGATTGATAAGGATCAACCGCCGTTGAAATACAGAACTAACATCCAGGCAATCCCTTGTTCTTCCACATAGAGTCAGAGTCATGATGATACGCTGATTAAATATGTGACTCATGTTGTCAGATAAGTCGAGGAAATAAGGATTCTTGACAATAGTGCATAAAGGAAGTCTTGAATTGTTAGCCTTGACCCAAAATTTGAAGAATTCATTTGTTGCTCATATGATCTCATAAATTATATTGGCCAGTGGCTATCCAATAACTCCATGGACTGAAGATTCTCGGTGATATAATCCTGAAGACATACCCCCATCAAGGTCGTGACACGAACTGGCGATAAACATATGACTTATATCATCTCATGATTGGATTGATCAAGGACTCTGACAGAGATAAAACTGGATTAAAAAATATAAAAACACAACAAAAGCAAAACCTCAAAGACACAACTACATTATAAAAAAGACGAATGACTGATGCTGCTATGTAATTACTGAATGTTAAACTATGTAAGTCACAAAAAAGCCCAAAATCCTAAATTTTCATTGAGGCCTTGAGGTGCTAAAGTCCCAAGGTGGTAGATCCACCTGCTTTCAATCTGGGCCAATTTCCTGGCTAGATCACCCCCTCTTGGTCCCATACTCACTTGATCTATAGCTTTTACTTTCATTTGTCTTGGGTCACTATTAGGGAATTTTTTATAGTGCCTAGGGAGCGTTTTCAGACTAGCCATATCCTGAACCATTTTAGCCTTCTCTATAAATAGTGCTCTCGAGTGCGAATTTTTAACTCTAAGGGCTCGGAAGAGAAGGAGCGCTTTACCACTTTTTGTTTGGCGGTATGATAATAAAGCGTTGTTTTTTTTGCCTCGTTTTTTTTTTACGGTGTTCAATGAAGGGGTTAACTAGTGGAACAGTTTTATAGGTCGGGTCGTTACGGACGCGGCGATACTAAATATGTGTACTTTTATTGTTTTTTTTAATTTGGATAAAGAAATGTATTTATTTGAACAATATTTTTTTTTTAGGTATTTAAAAATTTTTTTTTACACATGTGAATATATATATATTTTTTTTACAGTAAAGAAATCCGGCACTCTCAGTTCATATGCAAAAATAGTGAAACAGAGTTTATGGATCCACTGTGACAAATAATATATTGACGTTTCGGCCAATACCTAGGCCTTCCTCAGAACTCTAATAAATAAACATAAAAATTACATATCAGTGTAAAACACATAACATGGACATAAAGAAACCATAACAGTGGAAAAACATTAGTTTTAGAAACAAAAGATGGGCTTCTAATATCAAGCTAACCATATACAGGATCTGTGTGTTAAATGCTCTCAAGACTAATAAAGCGGGTCCTAGGACAATGATATAAGAGAATCACAGATCTAATTATGGCCATAGTCATAGGATGATATAGGGCCATACAAACAAAAAGCCATATGGAAAAGGGGGAAACTATAGATCAATAGTAACATTGAAGGCAACGTCAAAATGAATAACAGGGAGAATTCAAAACGTGGCATCTGGTGTATCATCACATACATTTGTCTTCAGAGAATATGGATCGCTGGACGAGTGATAACACTAAAACGGAAACAAATAAACATATGCACAGCAAATTAATATAGAGGACCACAGTATCTAGTATCAAGTAGGAGGCACTGCGCTGCGAAGTGATAGAAAACCGGTGTAAGATCCGACTCACCGTACGATGCCGCATCTAGGTGCATAAGAGGTAATAGCACACAACGTGCTGGAGGAGTAACGGCATGTAGGCAGAGTCCGAGTGTCGGTTTAAATAGAGACTACAGCTTCATACCTGCTGATTTTGGCGCCGTGCTGCCGCGAAACCGGAAGTGTCTGGTAATGTGACGTCACCGGAAGTGACGTGACGCTGCCGTGCGGGAGCAAAAAAGCTCCTCTGTGTACAAACTACTGTGAGTAAAGGTACCGGCCGACTGTATTGAAATCAGTGACCGGAAAGGACATAGTAAGTAACCTTCCCTGCGCGATGCTTCCCTATACCGCCGGAACACTGCGATCATGTTTGATCGCAGTGTACCGGGGGTTAATGTCCGTGACCGCTCCTGGCACATAGTGCCGGATGTCAGCTGCGATAGTCAGCTGACACCCGGCTGCGATCGGCCGTGCTCCCCCTGTGAGCGCGGCCGATCGCATATGACGTACTATCCCGTCGGTGGTCATACGGGCCCACCCCACCTCGACGGGATAGTACGTCTAATGTCACAAAGGAGATAATCACAGCTTTAATGCGTCTTGGCATGCTTTCCACCAGTATTTCATACTACTTCTAGCACAAAAATTGAATCAGTTCTTCTTTGTTTGATGGCTTGTGACTATCCATCATCCTCTTGATTACATTACAGAGGTTTTTAATGGGATTCAGGTCTGGAGATTGGGCTGCCCATGACAGGGTTTTGATGTGGTGGTCTCTTAATTTTTAGAAAAAAGTCCAGCTCGCAGTAGAAGACATCCTTAGGTGTTCGGAGCAGGAAGAATGCTGTCTCAAAGCGTGAGGCAATCAAAACATGAGAAATCTAGCTCAACAAACTTGTGAACAAACTCGTTCTTAATTCACCAAGAGGTGCTCAGCAGAGGATAAAACAAAATCAGCGTTGACAGTTACATGATATGTGACATTGACGCGTTTCAGGTGACTACGCACCCTTAATTATGATGTTTCTTAATTTTTGCCAGAGCTGTACGTCTGTGTGTGGTGGCTCTTGAAGCAATAACTCCAGTAACAGTCTACTCCTTGTGAATCTCCCCCCAATTTTTGAATGGCTTTTTCTTAACAATCCTTTCAAAGCTGCAGTTATCCCGGTTGCTTGTGCTCCTTTTTCTACTACACTTTTTCCTTCCACTCAACTTTCCATTACAATGCATGGATACAGCACTCTGTGAACAGCCAGCTTCTTTAGCAATGACCTTTTGTGACTTACCCTCCTTGTGGAGTGTGTCAGTGACTGCCTTCTGGACATCTGTCAAGTCAGCAGTCTTTCCCATGATTGTGGAGCCTACTGAAACAGACTAAGGGACCTTTTTAAACACTGAGGAAGCCTTTGCAGATGTTTTTGTTTTTTATTCTAATTTACTGAGATAATTATTTTGGGGTGTTCATTGGCTGTAAGCCATAATCATCAACATTAACAGAAATAAACACTTAAAATAGATCACTCTGTTTGCATTGACTCTATATAATATTTGAGTTTCACTTTTTGTATTAAACAACTGAAATAAATTAACTTTTTGATGATATTCTAATTTTGTGAGAAGCACTAGTAAATGAGATCTGAGGTGTCTTTTTTCTAAACTAAACAAGCCCAACTTTTCCAACCTCTCACATTTGACAGGCCTTCAATCCCTTGTAATAATCGAGTTGCTGCCTTTGAACTGACTCTTAACTTCTGAATTTCCTTTTTAAATTGTGGAGCCCAAAACTGGATCCCTTATTCTAGATGTGGCCTCACCAGTAACAATACATTGGGATTGCCTGATTTTATCTCTCTTTTTATACATCCTAAAATCGTATTTGCTTTTGAAGCTACTGCTTGACATTGAGTACTGCTGCTCAGCTTATGTGTAACCAGAACACCCAAGTCCTTCTTCTGTTCTGTAGTTCTGAGTATATTTTAATTTAAAAGGAAAGTGCCATTAGAACATTACAATATGTATTATTTAATCAGGTTTTTGTGTTCCATGTATTTTTTTAAGATTTACAATAAAACATTGTTTTGTGGTAAAATATTAGTCAGAAAAATCAAATGTAAATACTTTTAAGCCCCAAAATGACAAAAGTATTATGATTCCTTCACTGTCTATCCAGAAACATATATTTGCAAGTTTTTGGATCACAGGGCACCTTCATTAGGCCAGTTTACAAATGAGAGACTGAGACAAGAGCACAACATTTCAGAGATGTTACATCAAGACATTTGTGCATGGAGTAGATAGAGTGATGAAATCTTGCAAATATAATTTTTTTTGCTTAAACAATAAAGGTATCAGTTCTAAAATACTTTTTTGGGGTATAAACGTATTTACAAGTATTTTTGTTTTATTTTTGGTAATGGTTTGATTTGACATTGGCACTTTGACTTATTTTCAACTTGTGATTCTTGCCCTTTCTGGAAGAGTTTTCAGCAGTCTCATTATCATGAGAGTCAGGATTACAATGACAATTAACACCTCTGTAACAATGTGGCAGCGAGCACCTAATGATTATACAGTGCTCACTCCTACACTGAAAACAGGTTCTCTCAGTGAACTTCACACATTTATTTACTGTAGTTTACGTACTTATATAGCACCATTAAATCCACAGCACTTTACAGACATCATCATAGCTGTCCCCAGGCTCGGACTGGCCCACAGGGTAACAAGGGAATCCCCCGGTGGGCCCCTGTGTAGATCTGGGCCCCCAACCCCACCGTATGGGCAGTACTTGGCATAATTCACTTGATTCACTCTGTACAGAAAAAAGCAGCATCTCATCATTCATTAACCACTCTACCCAGTTTACTATTATATAGAGATATAGGTAAATTTGTGAACGAAGGTAGTATAATATTTGTATGCAGGTGAAAAGTATGTCCCCCCAAAGTTACTGGTGGGCCCTTGTCACCCCAGTCCGCCACTGGTTGTAGGGCTTGCACAAGTGCTGTGACTCATTCTAACAGCACTTGTGCTGATCTTTATGGGGTGTGAAGAGTCCCACTGATCTGATAATACTGGCCTATTCTAAGTATCAATAATCTAAACCTCAAGGCACTGAGTCAGAAATTACTGCTGGCAGATTACTGCTATTTATTCTGTAAAATTGTGAATGCAGCTGTTGGCTATTAACAGCCTGTAATCGATGATGGGTGCAAGATAAAGAAATATTAGATCATTTTCACTCATCCAATATTCTCATAGTGTTCTATCCATTATAAACAAGTACTCATTATAGTCTATGAGCATGCTAACATGTCCAGCTTTTTTATAGATAAATTGACGCTATCCGTTTGGCATCATAATGCTGTCCACTTTTCACTGTCAGATAGGTAGAAGTTGGGAAATGTTGATCTTTTTCAATCCTTTCAAACAAAAACCCCACTTATGGTAAAAATGTACATCGTGACCAAAAAAATGACAACAATCGTTTAAAAATCATTAACCAAAATGTATCCACATAAGGGGATAGATATGATTTCTCATTGCAGTTCTTGAAGAGAAACACATCTTATGAGCCCAGTTTCCTACATGAACCAGACACCTTAATAAACTCTAGAAGAAAAGCTATAATATCTGACGGGATCACATAATGTGTCAACTGATGGAAACTAAATTTTAAAACGCACTCCTCTTATTGCAATCATCATATTATACGGCACTGTGTACTTATAATTGCTCATTTTTCCCTTCTGCCTTTCATTTTTCCCTTCTTCCCAGTTACTGTATTTTCTGGTGACTGGTCACCTGACCGCGACGTCATCGAAGGTCCTTCACTCACTGCATTCTTAGGAACAGAGGCAGACGCTAGCAGCGCTGTGAGCCACGGGCCGTCCGAGGGTGAGTATATCCATGTTTTTTATTTTTATTTTTTATTTTTTACATGAATATGGATCCCAGGGCCTGAAGGAGAGTCTCCTCTCCTCCAGACCCTGGGAACCACACGCCGACATCCAGGATCGCTCCCTGCACACGCCGTACCCGGCGTATAAGACGATCCCCGACTTTTCGGACAATTTTTAGGGGTCAAAAAGTCATCTTATACGCCGGAAAATACTGTAATTATTTTCTTTTCTATTAGGTCTATGACATCACGTGAGTAAAAACAGAGAAGCTGAATCCTTCTAAGCTCTATGTAGAAACAGGAAGCCTCTCTTCCCTGCATGAGTCATCATTAGAACTACAATTCTACATCACATGATATAGAGCTAATGGAAAAGAGAAGAAATAGCTGGGTAGAAAAGCAAAATGAGCAATTGTAAGTACATGGTGATATACATTATGATTGCAATATACTGTACTATCTTAAAAGGAAAAAAACTTTAAAAAAAAGTTTCATGAATAAATGAGATTCCATGCTGTCAACATAGCATTTTTCGGTGCCAACAGGACACTATGTAGGTCTGTTACTGTTTTGCAAATTACATTTCTTGCATCAATTAAGTAACACCGGATGGGTGCTTTATGTACCTGATTTAAATGGATGAAGTAATTCAATTCCCCTGTGTTACACCTGTTATGACCTGGTGGTTAGGAGCACCCGACCTGATAGTTAAACTCATACAGGACGAGCTCTGGGATGTGGGAGCTCTGCTGACTGCAAGCTCTAATCCTATCGCACACACTAGAAATAGCCGTGGAGCGCTCCTGACGCTCCCTAGGCGCCTCGTCACAGCCTAAGAGCTAGCTAGCCCTAGAGAAGAAAATAAAGCCTACCTTGCCTCAGAGAAATTCCCCAAAGGAATAGGCAGCCCCCCACATGTAATGACTGTGAGTAAAGATGAAAGTCACAAACGCAGAAATGAGATAGGTTTCAGCAAAGGGAGGCACGACTTACTAAATAGACAAAGGATAGGAAAGGAATCTTTGCGGTCAGCACAAAAACCTACAAAAGACCACGCAGAGTGTGCAAAAGGGTCCTCCGCACCGACTCACGGTGCGGGGGTGCCACCCTGCATCCCAGAGCTTCCAGCTAGCAAGACAAAATCAAGAAACCAGCTGGACAAAGAAACAAGAACAATAATAACAATCAGGAACTTAGCTTCTGCAGGAGAAGACAGGACACCAGACAGATCCAGGAGCGAACTGAACCAATGCTAAAACATTGACAGCTGGCATGGAGAAACGATCTGAGTGGAGTTAAATAGAGAAGCCAACCAAAGGATAAACCACGTCACCTGTGTAAGGAACCTCAGAAGCAGCAGCTCCACTCACAGCCACCAGAGGGAGCCCACGGACCGAACTCACCGAAGTACCATTCATGACCACAGGAGGGAGCTCGACAACAGAATTCACAACATACAGCCTTCCCAATTTGCTGTCCAGGAAGGAGGCATTGATGCCTCTTGCCCACAATCTGCAGTTGCAGAGACACAACAGTCAGCAACCACGTCCAGTTCAGCGTTCAGATGTCCTTTGTCAGCATATATGTCTGTTCCGAAATTTTTAGTTAGATAGGGCATATACAGTATATTCATTAGCACTTTACATTGTCCGGTGCTAGACAAAGGCCATTGCTGGCTTTTAGAGGCTCCTAAAGTAGACTTGTGTCTCTTTATTAAACTGTCGCTTCCCTTAAATTTTCTAAATTTTGATTAAAAAAAAAATGGTGATGGGGTATTGACCAGTTTCTGTATATTTTAAGCAGCTCTAAGGGTCTGGGTTACCCACTAGACGGGGCATTGTAGAACACTGAGATTAGAGTATTCGGTCAATATTTTACATCAGTATTTGGAAGCCAAAACCAGGAGTGGGTGATAAATGCAGAAGTGGTGCTTATGTTTCTAGTATACTTTTCTTCTAATTGTCCCACTCCTGGTTTTGGCTTACTGATATAAAATACTGACCAAATACTGCTAGTGTGACGGCAGCCTAACAGTTAACTTAGGAGGGGCCATCTGTGGGTAAGACAGGAGGATTTACTGGTTTTGGGTCAGTCAGGCTGGAGAGCCCAGGCAGGTCAGCTGGGCCCGGGGGCCCCCAGCTAAGCAGTGGGCCACGTAACGTTAAGTGTGAAGCCCTGTCGTCCAGGACAGCAGAAGTGAGAGTAGCAGGACAGCAGAAGTGAGAGCAGCAGAAACATCAAAAGTGAGAGCAGAGGTGATAGCAGAAGTCACCGCAGAACAGAAATGCAGGTCGCTCCAAAATGTGGCAGCTTCTACTTGGGTAAATGCCCTTATGTCTGCGGCGAAACAAACAAGGGAATCCTGAACATTGCGAAGCTGAACAGGGAGGACACTGCAGTACCAGTCAAGACAGGACAAACCGGGTACATCCTAAAGGACATAGAGAAGAGCACAGGGAAAGCAAAGGATGTGAACTGTGCAGAACTCTGTGTTGATACTGTAACTGATGTGGACGTGCTGCGATTGAAAACAAGCAGAGTTCTGCCTTTTAAGTTGGAATTGGATTCTGTCTCTTTATGTGAAGAAGTGTCCCTGAGTCTAAGGGAGACCTCTGAGAACCAGGCATGTGAGACAGTGGGACTGTGTATATGTGATGCGGGTGGTCAGGGCACGCTAAAACAGACACCTATGTGGGCCATGACTACGGCCCTGGCTGCCGCTCACAATACAGCGCTTATTCATATCTCTGGATTGTCAGTTACTGCAGGGTATAACAGCCGTCTGGAGGCAAGAACAAGACATGTTCTCTGTAACCACACTGACCACGAGGAACACGGACAAAGGATACCCCTATATTCCTTAGTATTCTTCAAGATACCATATCAAAATATTTTGTTTTGGGGGTTTTTGTGCACTTTTTTCTTAGCTGGACACATGGGCCCCGACATGCGGGACGCCGTCATCTGCGGGTACAAGCCCTTCTCTGTGTGGGCCGCGCAGAGCGGGGGAGAGCTGTGCAAGATCACGGCAGCAGAGGTTAACGCTTTGGTCAGCGAGGATCACTCTTCTTTCTACACACGGTCTGACGATCGCAGGTATAAGGTGCAGCCTCCTCAGGGACAACTTCGCTGACTCCTTCACATTGGATGTAAGGACAAAGGCGACAGAAGGGCCAACGTACAACGTGGCCATTGCCAAATCATGTACAGCTCTTATAGTCTTGATGGGAAAAGATGGCACCCATGGGGGAGTTCTCAATACTAAAGTACACGCCGTTGCAAAGTATCTGCGAGACCAAAGTATGTAAAGCCTGCCCTCCATTACTACTGATCCAGCTGCCAACATCGGACCAACCCAATAATTTCTTGTCTGCCCCTTCTCCCCTTTTTTATCACCTGGTTTTTGCTTTCCCTGTCATCACAATGAGTTTTTTTTTTTGGAAGAAAACAAATTTATATCTGTTTTAAGAATAAAAAACAATATGCCATAATTTAAACCACAAATTCTCTCCCATTGGCAGCAGACTTGTCTCTCATCTCCCGTCTCACAATCAGTGAAATTAAGTCTAAGGCTATCTTTCTATGATGAGTATTTGGTGAAATTTTGACACTGTAGATTTCCTGCAGAATTTCATTCTTCAATTTGCCAGATTAGGTTGTGTTTCTTCGTTGCCTTTTGAGTGTTTTTTACATGTTTTTATTGATTTTTTTTTTGTTTCGCTCTTCAATATAATTTTTAAATTAAAATTACCGTATTATCTGGCGTATAAGATGACTTTTTGACCCCAAAAAATTGTCCCAAAAGTCAGGGGTTGTCTTATACACCGGGTACGGCATGTGCAGGGAGCGATCCTGCATTTCGACGTGTGGTTCCCAGGGTCTGGAGGAGAGGAGACTCTCCTTCAGGCCCTGGGATCCATATTCATGTAAAAAATATAGAATAAAAATAAAAAAACATGGATATACTCACCCTCGGACGGGCCCTGGCTGTCACCGCTGCTAGCGTCTCCCTCCGTTCCTTAGAATGCGGTGAGTGAAGGACCTTCAATGATGTCGCGGTCACATGAGCGGTCTGGGCGAAGACTGTGTGTCTGTGTGTGCGGGGTCTGTACGGGCCTCTCGGGGGTCTGTGCGGGCCTGCCGGGGGTCTGTATGGGCCTCTTGGGGGTCTGTGCGGGCCTGCCGGGGGTCTGTACGGGCCTCTCGGGGGTCTGTGCGGGCCTGCCGGGGCCTGTACGGGCCTCTCGGGGGTCTGTGTAGGCCTGCTGGGGGTCTGTACGGGCCTCTTGGGGGTCTGTGCGGGCCTGCCGGGGGTCTGTACGGGCCTCTTGGGGGTTTGTGCGGGCCTGCTGGGGCCTGTATGGACCTCTCGGGGGCCTGTGCGGGCCTGCCGGGGCCTGTACGGTCCTCTCAGGGGTCTGTGCGGGCCTGCCGGGGCCTGTATGGGCCTCTCGGGGGTCTGTACGGACCTGCCGGGGGTCTGTACGGGCCTCTTGGGGGTCTGTGCGGGCCTGCCGGGGGTCTGTACGGGCCTCTCGGGGGTTTGTGCGGGCCTGTACGGGCCTCTCGGGAATCTGTGCGGGCCTGCCAGGGGTCTTTATGGGCCTCTCGGGGGTCTATGCGGGCCTCTTGGGGGTCTTTGTGTCTGTGTGCAGGCATCGTCCGATGGGACTACAAGTCCCATCGGGCTATGCCGGCTACAATGACTGTGATTGACGCATTAGCCAATGATGGGACAGTAGTAGTCCCATCATCCGGCTAATGTGTTGAATGTAAAAAAACCCCCACAAACATACATGCTACATACAACATACTACATACATACAACATACATACTACATACATACTACATACGTACAGCATACATACAACATACTACATACATACTACATACATACTACATACATACATACTACATACATACGACATACATACTACATACATACAGTACAGACCAAAAGTTTGGACACACCTTCTCATTTAAAGATTCCTCTGTATTTTCATGACTATGAAAATTGTACATTCACACTGAAGGCATGAAAACTATGAATTAACACATGTGGAATTATATACAGTCATGGTCAAAAGTATTGACACCCCTGCAATTCTGTCAGATAATACTCAGTTTCTTCCTGAAAATGATTGCAAACACAAATTATTTGGTATTATTATCTTCATTTAATTTGTCTTAAATGAAAAAACACAAAAGAGAATGAAGCAAAAAGCAAAACATTGATCATTTCACACAAAACTCCAAAAATGGGCCAGACAAAAGTATTGGCACCCTCAGCCTAACACTTGGTTGCACAACCTTTAGCCAAAATAACTGCGACCAACCGCTTCCGGTAACCATCAATGAGTTTCTTACAATGCTCTGCTGGAATTTTAGACCATTCTTCTTTGGCAAACTGCTCCAGGTCCCTGATATTTGAAGGGTGCCTTCTCCAAACTGCTATTTTTAGATCTCTCCACAGGTGTTCTATGGGATTCAGGTCTGGACTCATTGCTGGCCACCTTGGAAGTCTCCAGTGCTTTCTCTCAAACCATTTTCTAGTGCTTTTTGAAGTGTGTTTTGTGTCATTGTCCTGCTGGAAGACCCATGACCTCTGAGGGAGACCCAGTTTTCTCACACTGGGCCCTACACTATGCTGCAAAATTTGTTGGTAGTCTTCAGACTTCATAATGCCATGCACACGGTCAAGCAGTCCAGTGCCAGAGGCAGCAAAGCAACCCCAAAACATCAGGGAACCTCCGCCATGTTTGACTGTATGGACCGTGTTCTTTTCTTTGAATGCCTCTTTTTTTCTCCTGTAAACTCCATGTTGATGCCTTTGCCCAAAAAGCTCTACTTTTGTCTCATCTGACCAGAGAACATTCTTCCAAAAAGTTTTAGGCTTTTTTAGGTAAGTTTTGGCAAACTCCAGCCTGCCTTTTTTGTCTTGGGGTAAGAAGTGGGGTCTTCCTGGGTCTCCTACCATACAGTCCTTTTTCATTCAGACGTCGATGGATAGTACCGGTTGACACTGTTGTACCCTTGGACTGCAGGGCAGCTTGAACTTGTTTGGATGTTAGTCGAGGTTCTTTATCCAACATCCGCACAATCTTGCGTTGAAATCTCTTGTCAATTTTACTTTTCTGTCCACATCTATGGAGGTTAGCCACAGTGCCATGGGCTTTAAACGTCTTGATGACACTGCGCACGGTAGACACAGGAATATTCAGGTCTTTGGAGATGGACTTGTAGCCTTGAGACTGCTGATGCTTCCTCACAATTTGGTTTCTCAAGTCCTCAGACAGTTCTTTGGTCTTCTTTCTTTTCTCCATGCTCAATGTGGTACACACAAGGACACAGGACAGAGGTTAAGTCAACTTTAATCCATGTCAACTGGCTGCAAGTGTGATTTAGTTATTGCCAACACCTGTTAGGTGCCACAGGTAAGTTACAGGTGCTGTTAATTACACAAATTAGAGAAGCATCACATGATTTTTCGAACAGTGCCAATACTTTTGTCCACCCCCTTTTTTATGTTTCGTGTGGAATTATATCCAATTTGGCTTTAGGACAATTCTTTTTGTGTATTTTCATTTAAGACAAATTAAATGAAGATAATAATACCAAATAATTTGTGTTTGCAATCATTTTCAGGAAGAAAATGATTATTACTTGACAGAATTGCAGGGGTGTCAATACTTTTGGCCATGACTGTACTTAACAAAAAAGTGTGAAACAACTGAAAATTTGTCTTATATTCTAGGTTCTTCAAAGTAGCCACCTTTTGCTTTGATGACTGCTTTGCACACTCTTGGCATTCTCTTGATGAGCTTCAAGAGGTAGTCATCGGGAATGGTCTTCCAACAATCTTGAAGGAGTTCCCAGAGATGCTTAGCACTTTTTGGCCCTTTTGCTTTCACTCTGCGGTCCAGCTCACCCCAAACCATCTCGATTGGGTTCAGGAATGACGTAGCACCCCATCACTCTCCTTCTTGGTCAAATAGCCCTTACACAGCCTGGAAGTGTGTTTGGCGTCATTGTCCTGTTGAAAAATAAATAATTGTCCAACTACACACAAACCAGATGAAATAGCATGCTGCTGCAAGATGCTGTGGTAGCCATGCTGGTTCAGTATGCCTTCAATTTTGAATAAATCCCCAACAGTGTCACCAGAAAAGCACCCCCACACCATCACATCTCCTCCTCCATGCTTCACGGTCGGAACCAGGCATGTAGAGTCCATCCGTTCACTTTTTCTGCGTCTCACAAAGACACGGTGTTTGGAACCAAAGATCTCAAATTTGGACTCATCAGACCAAAGCACAGATTTCCACTGGTCTAATGTCTATTCCTTGTGTTCTTTAGCCCAAACAAGTCTCTTCTGCTTGTTGCCTGTCCTTAGCAGTGGTTTCCTTGCAGCTATTTTACCATGAAGGCCTGCTGCACAAAGTCTCCTCTTAACAGTTGTTGTAGAGATGTGTCTGCTGCTAGAACTCTGTGTGGCATTGACCTGGTCTCAAATCTGAGCTACTGTTAACCTGCGATTTCTGAGGCTGGTGACTCGGATAAACTTATCCTCAGAAGCAGAGGTGACTTTTGGTCTTCCTTTCCTGGGGCGGTCCTCATGTCAGCCAGTTTCTTTGTAGTGCTTGATGGTTTTTGCCACTGCACTTGGGGACACTTTCAAAGTTTTCCCAATTTTTCAGACTGACTGACCTTCATTTCTTAAAGTAATGATGGCCACTCGTTTTTCTTTACTTAGCTGCTTTTTTCTTGCCATAATACAGATTCTAACAGTCTATTCAGTAGGATTATCATCCCCCAGACTTCTGCACAACATAACTGATGGTCCCAACCCCATTTATAAGGCAATAAATCCCACTTATTAAACCTGACAGGGCACACCTGTGAAGTGAAAACCATTCCCGGTGACTACCTCTTGAAGCTCATCAAGAGAATGCCAAGAGTGTGCAAAGCAGTCTTCAAAGCAAGAGGTGGCTACTTTGAAGAATCTAGAATATAAGACATAATTTCAGTTGTTTCACACTTTTTTGTTAAGTATATAATTCCACATGTGTTAATTCATAGTTTTGATGCCTTCAGTGTGAATTTACAATTTTCATAGTCGTGAAAATACAGAAAAATCTTTAAATGAGAAGGTGTGTATGTAATCATGGGTTACCCTAAAAACACGAATTTTATTAAATATAACTCTAAAAAGCCAACAACCAATGGCTCACCAAAAACGAAAAACAACACACCGTGAACAAACTAAAGTGGGGGGAATAATCAGCCCTACTGAAACGTCTATGCTGAATGGCTGCCTATCTGCGGGGGTAGGCACCCTAGGGGAAGCGTTATGGTGCCCCCGCTCCGCGATGGCTGACCCTGGGGTCCCTAGATGAGCCCTGATACACCCACGGGGTCCCGCTACCCGGACAATGTTGTACTAAAGGTACCCCTATCCACTAAACATAGACCATTCCTATCTCTAGGGAATCCTACACCCCACACTGTGTATATTTAAATATATTAAATATTTTTAAATATACACAGTGTGGGGTGTAGGATTCCCTAGAGATAGGAATGGTCTATGTATAGTGGATAGGGGTACCTTTAGTACAACATTGTCCGGGTAGCGGGACCCCGTGGGTGTATCAGGGCTCATCTAGGGACCCCAGGGTCAGCCATCGCGGAGCGGGGACACCATAACGCTTCCCCTAGGGTGCCTACCCCCGCAGATAGGCAGCCATTCAGCATAGACGTTTCAGTAGGGCTGATTATTCCCCCCACTTTAGTTTGTTCACGGTGTGTTGTTTTTCGTTTTTGGTGAGCCATTGGTTGTTGGCTTTTTAGAGTTATATTTAATAAAATTTGTGTTTTTAGGGTAACCCATTATTACATAGATACTATTAACCCGTTATATTTACTTTAAACTAAAATGAGAAGGTGTGTTTAAACTTTTGGTCTGTACTGTACATGAATACTATACATACATACATACAACATACTACATACATACATACATACTACATACATACATACAACATGCTACATACATACTACATACATACTACATACATACAACATACATACATACTACATACAGTTGTGGCCAAAAGTATTGACACCCCTGCAATTCTGTCAGATAATACTCACAGTTTCTTCCTGAAAATGATTGCAAACACAAATTCTTTGTTATTATTATCTTCATTTAATTTGTCTTAAATGAAAAAAACAGAAAAATAATTGTCCTAAAGCCAAATTGAATATAATTCCACACCAAATATAAAAAAGGGGGTGGACAAAAGTATTGGCACTGTTCGGAAAATCGTGTGATGCTTCTCTAATTTGTGTAATTAACAGCACCTGTAACTTACCTGTGGCAACAGGTGTTGGCAATAACTAAATCACACTTGCAGCCAGTTGACATGGATTAAAGTTGACTTAACCTCTGTCCTGTGTCCTTGTGTGTACCACATTGAGCATGGAGAAAAGAATGAAGACCAAAGAACTGTCTGAGGACTTGAGAAACCAAATTGTGAGGAAGCATGAGCAATCTCAAGGCTACAAGTCCATCTCCAAAGACCTAAATATTCCTGTGTCTACCGTGCACAGTGTCATCAAGAAGTTTAAAGCCCATGGCACTGTGGCCAACCTCCCTAGATGTGGACGGAAAAGAAAAATTGACAAGAGATTTCAACGCAAGATTGTGTGGATGTTGGATAAAGAACCTCGACTAACATCCAAACAAGTTCAAGCTGCCCTGCAGTCCGAGGGTACAACAGTGTCAGCCCGTACTATCCATCGGCGTCTGAATGAAAAGGGACTGTATGGTAGGAGACCCAGGAAGACCCCACTTCTTACCCCGAGACATAAAAAATCCAGGCTGGAGTTTGCCAAAACTTACCTGAAAAAGCCTAAAACGTTTTGGAAGAATGTTCTCTGGTCAGATGAGACAAAAGTAGAGCTTTTTGGGCAAAGGCATCAACATAGAGTTTACAGGAGAAAAAAAGAGGCATTCAAAGAAAAGAACACGGTCCCTACAGTCAAACATGGTGGAGATTCCCTGATGTTTTGGGGTTGCTTTGCTGCCTCTGGCACTGGACTGCTTGACCGTGTGCATGGCATTATGAAGTCTGAAGACTACCAACAAATTTTGCAGCATAATGTAGGGCCTAGTGTGAGAAAGCTGGGTCTCCCTCAGAGGTCATGGGTCTTCCAGCAGGACAATGACCCAAAACACACTTCAAAAAGCACTAGAAAATGGTTTGAGAGAATGGTTTGAGAGAAAGCACTGGAGACTTCCAAGGTGGCCAGCAATGAGTCCAGACCTGAATCCCATAGAACACCTGTGGAGAGATCAAAAAATGGCAGTTTGGAGAAGGCACCCTTCAAATATCAGGGACCTGGAGCAGTTTGCCAAAGAAGAATGGTCTAAAATTCCAGCAGAGCATTGTAACAAACTCATTGATGGGTACCGGAAGCGGTTGGTCGCAGTTATTTTGGCTAAAGGTTGTGCAACCAAGTATTAGGCTGAGGGTGCCAATACTTTTGTCTGGCCCATTTTTGGAGTTTTGTGTGAAATGATCAATGTTTTGCTTTTTGCTTCATTCTCTTTTGTGTTTTTTCATTTAAGACAAATTAAATGAAGATAATAATACCAAAGAATTTGTGATTGCAATCATTTTCAGGAAGAAACTGAGTATTATCTGACTGAATTGCAAGGGTGTCAATACTTTTGGCCACAACTGTACATACAACATACATACAACCAGGTACAGACTGGGGCTGAAATTCAGTCCAGGCATTTGAAATCACACAGGCCCATGTTGTCCCCGTCCCCATGAACCAGATGGAATATATTACTAATATTACCCTGGATGAAGGAAAGAAAGACTTACTACAAGACCAATATTTCCAATGATACCTGTGGCTGCTGGGGGAAGTGACGGAGTCAGCGACTTTGTGCTTTGTCACAACTGTTAACAGTATAGTATGGGTGTCCTCAGAACATCAATTCTGATAACAATGTAGCAGACAAGGCAGCCCACAGCCAGGCAGGCCCTTCTGGTATTTGGCAGAATTGCCCAATGGCCAGTCCGGCCCTGCATACAACATACATACATACAACATACTACATACATACTACATGCATACATACTACATACAATACATTCATACATTACATACAATACATACATATAGACATACAGTATATATAACATAGATTACATACTCACCATCACTTGTCACTTTGTTCCCCGAAGCCAGTGTCATCTGTAAAAAATATTAAAATAACAAACAAAATACTCCCTGATCCGCAGAAATCCACGAGTGTCCCACGACGATCTCCCGTGGAGAACAGCAGCATCAGCTGATGCAACCTCTCTTTAGGGGCTCCAGGAATACAATGATGGGAGGAAGGTATCCTTCCGCACTGTATTCCTCCGCCACTGTAAAAAATAGTCCCTAGTCTCACTTTTGGCATTGCTGTGTGAGAAAGTTCCCACGCAGCAATTGCCATAAAGTTATACTCTGAACTATAGTAACCTCTCAGTGATGCACTGCAGGAGCCATTGTCTCCTGTCAGTGTGTCACTGAAGGTCCTATAGAGCAGTGACATCACCCGATGTCACTGTTCTATAGGGGAGATCGTCGTGGGACACTCGTTATTAATTGGACTGCGTCAGACAGGGAGTATATGGTTTATTATTTTACGTTTTTTGCAGGCGCTGAAGTATGGTAAGTATGGTTAAATTAAGAATATTAAAATGCTTTTTTCTGGCTGTGTCTTTTACTCTTTATTTATTTCACTACTGTAGGATTAATAATGGATAGGCGTCTTATTAAACCTGTGGCCATCAGGTGCAATCCGGCGCTAATACAACTCTATGAGAAAAAACGGATCCAGCAGAAAAAAAAATGGATCTTTTTTGTCAAAACTCGCTGGATTGTGCCTGACGGCAAAAACCTGATGTGTGAAATTAGCCAGATAGATATATGGATATAAACATCTATGTATCTATAGATAGATATATCCATAGATAGGCCGATGTTGATAAATGAACATAAAGAAAAAAACGTGAAAAAAACTGCGTGGACACCCACGCAATTTTCTACGCCAGAGGGGGAAAGCCGATGGTCGGGGGCCAATATTTGTAGCCTGGGAAGGGGGTAATACCCATGGCCCCTCCCGGGCTATGAATATCAGCCCGCAGCTGTCTGTGTAGCCTTTACTGGCTATTAAAATAGGGGGACCCCCCAAAAAATGACGTGGGGTCCCCCTATATTTTATAGCCAGAAAGGCTACGCAGACAGCTGCGGGCTGATATTCATAGCCTAGAGAGGGGCCATGGATATTGCCCCCCCGGCTACAAATACCAGTCCGCAGCCGCCCCAATTCCGGCACTTAGCCCCTCTCTTCCCACTCCCGTGCAGCGGTGGGATATGGGGTAATAAGGGGTTAATGTCACCTTGCCATAAAGACATAGCCAGAAAAAAAGTATTTTAATATTCTTAATTTAACCATACTTACCATATTTCAGCGCCTGCAAAAAACATAAAATAATAAACCGTATACTCCCTGTCCAATGCTGTCCAATTAATAATGAGTGTCCCACGACGATCTCCCCTATAGAACAGTGACATCGGGTAATGTCACTGCTCTATAGGACCTTCAGTGACACACTGACAGGAAACAATGGTTGTGGAGGAATACAGTGCGGAAGGATACCTTCCTCCCGTCATTGTATTCCTGGAGCCCCTAGAGAGCAGTTGCATCAGCTGATGCTGCTGTTCTCCACGGGAGATCGTCGTGGGACACTCGTGGATTTCTGCAGATCAGGGAGTATATTGTTTGTTTGATATTTTAATATTTTTTACAAATGACACTGGCTTCGGGGAACAAAGTGACAAGTGATGGTGAGTATGTACTCTATGTTATATGTACTGTATGTCTGTATGTATTGTATGTAATGTATGAATGTATTGTATGTAGTATGTATGTAGTATGTTGTATGCATGTATGTATGTAGTATGTTGCATGTATGTATGCATGTAGTATGTGTGTAGCATGTATGCTGTATGTAGTATGTATGTAGTATGTACTGTATGTAGTATGTTGTATGTATGTATGTATGTAGAATGTATGTAGTATGTAGTATATAGTATGTAGTATGAAGTATGTATGTTGTATGTATGTAGTATGTTGTATGTATGTAGTATGTATGTAGTATGTTGTATGTATGTATGTATGTATGTAGTATGTATGTAGTATATAGTATGTTGTATGGTATGTAGTATGTATGTTGTATGTATGTAGTATGTTGTATGTATGTAGTATGTATGTTGTATGTACTGTATGTATGTATGTATGTAGTATGCATGTAGTATATAGTATGTTGTATGTATGTAGTGTGTATGTAGTATGTTGCATATATGTATGTATGTAGTGTGTATGTTGTGTATATATGTAGTATGTTGTATGCAGTATGTATGTTTGTGGGTTTTTTTTACATTCAACACATTAGCCGGATGATGGGACTACTACTGTCCCATCATTGGCTAATGTGTCAATCACTGTCATTGTAGCAGGCATAGCCCGATGGGACTTGTGGTCCCATCGGACGATGCCTGCACACAGACACAAAGACCCGCGAGAGGCCCGCACAGACCCCTGAGAGGCCCGTACAGACCCTCGGCAGGCCCGCACAGACCCCTGAGAGGCCCGTACAGACCCCCGGCAGGCCCGCACAGACCCCCGAGAGGCCCGTGCAGGCCCGTACAGACCCCGGCAGGCTCTCACAGACCCCCGAGAGGCCCATCCAGACCCCCGAGAGGCCTGCATAGACCTCCGAGAGGCCCGTACAGACCCCGGCAGGCCCGCACAGAACCCCGAGAGGCCCGCACAGACCCCTGAGAGGCCCGTACAGACCGTCGGCAGGCCCGCACAGACCCCCGAGATGCCTGTACAGACCCCCGGCACTCCCGCACAGACCTCCGAGATGCCTGTACAGACCCCCAGCAGGCCCGCACAGACCCCCGAGAGGCCCATACAGACCCCCGAGAGATCCGCACAGACCTCCGAGAGGCCCGTACAGACCCCAGCAGGCCCACACAAACCCCCGAGAGGTCCGTACAGACACCCAGCAGGCCCGCACAGACCCCCGAGAGGCCCGTACAGACCCCTGGCAGGCCTGCACAGACCCCCGAGATGCCCATACAGACCCCTGGCAGGCCTGCACAGACCCCCGAGAGGCCCGTACAGACTCCACCCGCACACACAGACACACAGTCTCCGCCCACGCACTGCCCACACATCATGACATCATTTGAGCAGCCAATCACAGCCATGCCATTAGTTAACATGGCTAACATGCCTAACAGGATGTACCCACACTTCTTAGGATCATCATTGGCTGAATAGAATAAAACTGGCTCATTGCATTATGGGAACTTCCGATTCCGGTATTCGATATTGTATAAGTATCGGAACTCAGTATCGGAACTCCAATACAGCGAATATTGGCTGATACCCGATATTGCAGTATTGGAATGCTCAACACTAGTGATAATGTTATGTGTACATGTGAAATACATCCATTTTTTTGCTGCTGAAATGTAAAAAAAACCCATATGAATTTTTTATATGCGAATATTTGGCATATCTTTAAAGTGTATGGGAAAATCCCGCAAATAAAACACATATAATTCGCAAGATTTAAGCACTTTCACATGGCGATATTTTGCCTCAGTATTTGTTAACAGACTCCAGGAGTGGATCCAAAACACAGAAGAGGTGAAAGTCATTCAGTTATTATTTTTCCTCAGTGTTTGCTCCTGTCTGTTTTTTTAGCTGACAAATATTGATGTAAAATACTGGCCAAAATACTCACTGCGTGAATGAGGCGAGGAAGCTGCTTGTAATCCTGCTGTATTGTAAGTCCTTATTGCAATGATGAGTGCACACTTGCTTGTCTTCTCTGCTCCATGATATTCATCAGTGCAGGAGCAACCCCTTGGGCAAAACTGTGGCCGGCAGATGTCTGGCACTATGACACTGACATGTGATGGACCCTGACTCCCAAACAAAATGAATCACACAGACGCACACAAAATAAATACACGAAGCATTGTAATTAGGTGTCAAATGTTCTCAATTTTATTTACATTCACATGACAACAAAAATGGCATAACCCCCGGCTCACAAAGAGTCACCATCCAGCACTCAGGAGGGGAAAAAACCCCTGTGGTGGAAACCTCTAGGAAACCATTGCTGGAGGATCGCCCTTCCCTTGGGCTTAGAGAGTTAGTGCCAATATATAACAGATGTAACAAGTTTTAACATTTGTACATTTTACCAGATTTACAGAGAACAACATAACAAATATAGACTATAAATGTGAAAAACCGGATGTGGGAGAGATCTGGCTGCGATATCGGTCACCACATTGGTTGTTAGACCCAATTTAGTTGATCTTATTGCCCAGATGGATGAATCATTTCTTCCTTACAGATCCAGGTACACCTCTCCTAAATTTAGACTTTTGGTTACAGGGATTGTTCATAATGGATAACCCCTAATAGGAGAAATACCCCCTCTCCCCTTCTCTCATCCCAATTTATCACCCATTAAAGTCATAGGTGTTTCCATGAACTCCCAAAGGAGAGCAGCTCTTTGTAGAGGGTAACAGAAGGGGATCCTATGCTGGGGACTCCCCTCGGTTACCTTCCCATGCACTGGGGGTGTCTAAAACAGGCAAACCCTTTCCCTGCTAGAACCTCCAAATTTCACCAAGGTCAGCACATTACGTGGTGTGGTCAAGCTCAACGTCCTCAGGCGCATCAGTAATGGCGCTGATCGTGGCAGCACGGCCTTCTATTATGGAATCTTCTTTATCACACTTGTTTATGACCTCATAACAGTTGTCATGGTTACTACAAGGGCTGAAAAAACAACGGAACCAAATCAGAAGAAGAAGGCAAGTTAGGCAAAGGCACCAAATGAACCATCTTAGAAAATCGGTCACAAGCAACCCAGATAACCGACATCCTTTGGGAAACAGGAAGATCGGAAATAAAATCCATAGAAATATGTGTCCAGGGCCTCTCGGAGACCGGCAATGGCAAAAGCAACCCACTAGCACGGGAGCAACAAGGCTTGGACCGCGCACAAGTCCCACAGGACTGCACAAAAGACCGCACATCACGCGACAAAGAAGGCCACCAAAAGGACTTACCAACCAAGTCTCTGGTACCAAAAATACCAGGATGACCAGCCAACACAGAACAATGAACCTCAGAAATCACTCTACTAGTCCATCTGTCAGGAACAAACAGTTTCCCCACAGGACAACGGTCAGGTTTGTCAGCCTGAAATTTCTGAAGAACCCGTCGTAAATCAGGAGAAATGGCAGAAAGGACCACCCCTTCCTTCAAAATACCGACTGGTTCCAAAACCTCAGGAGAATCAGGCAAAAAACTCCTAGAGAGGGCATCAGCCTTAACATTCTTAGAACCAGGAAGGTACGAGACCACAAAAACAAAACGAGAAAAAAACAAGGACCATCGTGTTGTGAATTCTGCTTTTGGGCTCCCTCCGGTGGTTGTAGAGAGTAATGCAGTTGTGCCTGGACTGCAGGATTGGACAGGTGTATCTGCTAATTGCCAAGCTGACTGAGGTATATAGCTTTGCAGGACTCTTTAGTCCCTGCCAGTTGCCCATTGTTCCTTTGGAAGTGTTGGTCCTGCCTGGCCTCTCCTGCTTGCTGCCAATTCAGCAAAGTTAAGTGTTTGCTTCATTTTGTTTTAGACACACTGCTGTGTGTTTATTTTCTGTGCTATCTTGTTTCTATTTTGTTCCTACTCTCCACATCTTTAGTTAGGTGGTGGAGTTTTTGTATTTTTCTGCTGTGGATATTTTGTAGTGTTTTATGCTGACCGCATAGTATCCTGTACTTTCCTTTCCTTTCGAGGTAGAAGTGGCCTCCTTTGCTTATCCCTGTTTTCAGTCTGCGTGTGTCTTTTCCTCTCCTACTCACAGTCATTATTTGTGGGGGGCTGTCTATCCTTTGGGGGTCTACTCTGAGGCAAGAGAGTTTTCCTATTTCCATCTTTAGGGATATTTAGTTCTCCGGCTGTGTCGAGGTGTCTAGGTCTGGTTAGGCACACCCCACGGCTACTTCTAGTTGCGGTGATAGGATCAGGGTTTGCAGTCAGTATAGTTACCACTGCTCCAGCGAAGGTCATTTCATGCTGCTCCAAGGCCACCTGATCATAACAGTACAATTGGCCCACAATGAGTTAAATGCATCTCAGAAGAAGGGAGAAAGGGTCTTGAGCCATTTTTTTTTCTTCAGTTTGATCTGTCTTCTCCTCCTTCTTAATCTCTGGGTGGCCGAGGAACCTAGTGCTAACATGAATGTTCAGGAGTTAGCTTCTCGTGTGGATCAGCTTGCTGCTAGGGTACAGGGTATTTCGGATTATATTGTTCAGACTCCTGCTTTAGAACCTAAGATTCCCACTCCTGATTTATTTTTTGGTGACAGATCCAAATTTTTGAGTTTCAAAAATAACTGTAAACTGTTTTTTGCATTGAGACCCCGGTCCTCTGGTGATCCCAGTCAGCAGGTTAAAATCATCATATCCCTGCTGTGTGGTGACCCACAGGATTGGGCATTTTCCCTGGAATCTGGCAATCCTGCTTTGCTTAATGTTGATTCTTTCTTTCAAGCATTCGGGTTATTGTATGATGAGCCTAATTCTGTGGATCAATACGGTGCTTAGCTCCCTCAAGCCAATGTCGCCTCCTCAAACGCCCACTTCATAGCCAACAACTCCCGATTTCCAACATCATAATTGCGTTCTGCAGGCGAAAATTTACGGGAAAAGAAGGCACACAGTTTCATCAAGGAACCAACAGGATCCCTCTGAGACAAAACGGCCCCTGCCCCAATCTCAGAAGCGTCAACCTCAACCTGAAACGGAAGAGAAACATCCGGCTGGCGCAACACTGGATCAGAAGAAAAACAACGTTTAAGTTCTTGAAAGGCAGAGACAGCCGCAGAGGGCCAATTCGCCACATCAGCGCCCTTCTTAGTCAAATCAGTCAAGGGTTTAACCACGCTGGAAAAATTAGCAATGAAACGGCGATAAAAATTAGCGAAACCCCAAAATTTCTGAAGGCTCTTCACGGATGTGGGCTGAATCCAATCATGAATGGCCTGAACCTTAATCGGATCCATCTCAATAGATGAGGGAGAAAAAATAAAGCCCAAAAAGGAAACCTTCTGCACCCCAAAAAGACACTTAGACCCTTTCACAAACAAGGCATTGTCACGAAGGATCTGAAATACCATCCTGACCTGCTGCACATGAGACTCCCAATCATCGGAAATAATCAAAATATCGTCCAAATAAATGATCAAGAATTTATCAAGATAACTCCGGAAGATATCATGCATGAAGGACTGAAAAACAGATGGAGCATTAGAGAGTCCGAATGGCATCACAAGGTATTCAAAATGGCCTTCGGGCGTGTTAAATGCAGTTTTCCATTCATCACCCTGCTTTATACGAACAAGATTATAAGCCCCCCGAAGGTCAATCTTAGTAAACCAACTAGCTCCCTTAATCCTAGCAAACAAATCAGAAAGCAAAGGCAAGGGGTATTGAAACTTGACCGTGATCTTATTTAAGAGGCGATAATCAATACAGGGTCTCAAAGAACCATCTTTTTTAGCAACAAAAAAGAACCCTGCTCCCAACGGTGAAGAAGATGGACGAATATGCCCCTTCTCCAAAGACTCCTTAATATAGCTCCGCATGGCGGTATGTTCAGGTACAGAAAGGTTGAAAAGTCAACCCTTAGGAAACTTACAGCCTGGAATCAAATCAATAGCACAATCGCAGTCCCTGTGCGGTGGAAGGAAACTGGACTTAGGCTCATCGAATACATCCTGAAAATCAGACAAAAACTCCGGAATTTCAGAAGAGGGAGAAGGGGCGATTGACATCAGAGGAACATCATTATGAACCCCCTGACAACCCCAACTAGTTACAGACATGGACTTCCAATCCAAAACAGGATTATGGACCTGCAACCACGGGAAACCCAGCACGACAGCATCATGGAAATTATGCAACACCAGAAATCGACAATCTTCCTGGTGGGCTGGCGCCATGCGCATGGTCACCAGTATCCAAAACTGAGGCTTATCTTTAGCCAAGGGTGTAGCATCAATTCCCCTTAAAGGAATAGGATTCTGCAAAGGCTGCAAGGGAAAACCACAACGCCTAGCAAAGTCAAAGTCCATCAAATTCAAGGCGGCGCCTGAATCCACAAACGCCATGACAGAAAATGACGACAATGAGCAGATCAAGGACACAGATAACAGAAATTTAGGTTGTACAGTACTGATGGTAAATGAACTGGCGATCCTTTTTGTCTGTTGAGGGCAGACAGAAATGACATGAGAAGCGTCGCCACAATAAAAACACAACCTGTTGAGACGTCTGAAACCTTGTCGTTCCGTTTTAGACAGAATCCTATCACACTGCATAGGCTCAGGAATTTGCTCTGAGGATAATGCCATAGCGCGCACAGTTCTGCGTTCCCGCAAGCGCCGGTCAATCTGAATGGCCAAAGACATAGAATCACTCAGATTGGAGGGTGTGGGAAACCCCACCATAACATCCTTAACGGATTCAGAAAGACCCTTTCTGAAAATTGCCGCCAAAGCATCATCATTCCATTTAGTCAGCACAGACCATTTTCTGAATTTCTGACAATACAATTCAGCCGCCTCTTGCCCCTGAGATAGGGCCAACAAGGTTTTCTCAGCTTGATCCACAGAATTAGGCTCATCATACAACAATAACCCCAATGCTTGAAAGAAAGAATCAACATTAAGCAAAGCAGGATTGCCAAATTCCAGGGAAAATGCCCAATCCTGTGGGTAACCACGCAGCAGGGATATGATGATTTTAACCTGCTGAATGGGATCACCAGAGGACCGGGGTCTCAATGCAAAAAACAGTTTACAGTTATTTTTGAAACTCAAAAATTTGGATCTGTCACCAAAAAATAAATCAGGAGTGGGAATCTTAGGTTCTAATGCAGGAGTCTGAACAATATAATCCGAAATAGCCTGTACACTAGCAGCAAGCTGATCCACACGAGAAGCTAACTCCTGAACATTCATGTTAGTACTAGGTTCCTCAGCCACCCAGAGATTAAGAGGGAGGAGAAGACATATCAAACTGAAGAGAAAAAAAAATGGCTCAAGACCCTTCCTCCCTTCTTCTGAGATGCATTTAACTCATTGCTGGCCAGTTGTACTGTTATGATCAGGTGGCCTTGGAGCAGCATGAAATGACCTTCGCTGGAGCAGTGGTAACTATACTGACCGCAAACCCTGATCCTATCACCGCTACTAGAAGTAGCCGTGGGGTGTGCCTAACCAGACCTAGACACCTCGACACAGCCGGAGAACTAAAAATCCCTAAAGATGGAAATAGGAAAACTCTCTTGCCTCAGAGTAGACCCCCAAAGGATAGACAGCCCCCCACAAATAATGACTGTGAGTAGGAGAGGAAAAGACACACGCAGACTGAAAACAGGGATAAGCAAAGGAGGCCACTTCTACCTAGATAGGAAAGGAAAGTACAGGATACTATGCGGTCAGCATAAAACACTACAAAATATCCACAGCAGAAAAATACAAAAACTCCACCACCTAACTAAAGATGTGGAGAGTATATCTGCGACTCCAGCTAATCCAACTAGACTGAGAAAAACATCAGGCACAGTCTAGCAGGAACAAAATAGAAACAAGATAGCACAGAAAATAAACACACAGCAGTGTGTCTAAAACAAAATGAAGCAAACACTTAACTGCTGAATTAGCAGCAAGCAAGAGAGGCCAGGCAGGACCAACACTTCCAAAGGAACATTAAACAATGGCAGGGACTAATGAGTCCTGCAAAGCTAAATACCCCAGTCAGCTTGGCAATTAGCAGATACACCTGTCCAATCCTGCAGTCCAGGCACAACTGCATTACCCTCTACAACCACCAGAGGGAGCCCAAAAGCAGAATTCACAACAGGACCCCGAGTGAAAGAGTCTCAGAGGTCCTCTTTAAAGCCAAAATGTCCGGATTTGAATCTAGCAACTCATGTGCCCCAGTCGGCAGCTCTTCCTTCTGAGCTATTCAGCTCACTAGACAATTCCGTGCTTATCCAAATACTTGAACCTATGTTGTTGCTGATGTCTCCTCCCTGAGTTTCCTGTTGCTTACCACCCTGAGTTCCTTATTGGCTCATTCTGATTGCACACCCTATTTAAACCTGGTCTTGCTCTCAGTTCCTTGCATGACTATTGAGCTACATACCTGCCTTTGGTCAAGCTTCCTTCCACCTGCTGTTCCTTCAAACGACACTGCTGCTCCTGTTAACGACCTTTGGCTTCCTTGGCTATGATTCCTGCTTATTCCTTCAAACTACATTGCTGTTCCTGTATATCGACTCCTTGGCTATTCCAGACTATGCTACTGCCTGGTGCTGCCACTAGTGGTTACAATATCATTACTCCAACCAGGTCAGTCCATAATACAAACATTTCACTTACTTCTTACATTTCATGAATGATATCTATTGTAAATTCTACACTAGCTCAGAAACTGGCGAATCCTCACATCACACAAGTGACTGTACACTTATCATTTTAGACCGGACAGTATAGTCCTCCATGCATTATTATGGGCACCACATAGTACTCCATACAGTATGGGTACCACATAGTCCTCCACACAGTATTACGGGCACCACATAGTCCTCCATATAGTATTATTGTAATGACTTAGTCTTCCATATAGTCTTATGGGTACCACATAGTCCTCAATACTGTATTATGGGCACCATATATTGCTCCATACACTATTATAGGCCCCATATATTGCTCCGTACAGTATAATGGGCCCCATATAATTCTCCGTACAGTATATTGCCCCATATAATGCTTGATACAGAATAATGGGCCCCATATATTGCTCCACACAGTATAATGGGCCACATATATTGCTCCATACAGTAAAATTGGCCCCACAAAGTTCTCCATAAAGTATAATGGGCCCCACATAGTGCTCTATACAGTATAATAAGCCCCATATAATGCACCATGCAGAATAATGAGCACCATATAATGCTCCATACAGTATAATGGGCCCCATATAATGCTCCATAAAGTATAATTGGCACCATATAATGCTCCATATAGTATAATGCGCCCCATGTAATGTTGCATATAGTATAATGGCCCTATATAATACTCCATACAATATAATGGCCCCATATATTGCTCCATATAGTATAATGGCACCATATATTGCTACGTATGTAAAAAATAATACAGTAAATAATCAAATACTCATCTCTCCTAATTCCCTGCTGCTGCAGTTACCTCAGTATAATCTGACTCGGGTGAGCTGTAGTGCTGTAGTGACATCATCGCGCTCTCTGCCCTGCGATGTCACACAGAGCTACAAGACGCTGAAGAGACCAGAGGAGTGCGGAATGGGGACAGGTGAGTATTTGAGGAGGTGGCACTGGGCTCCCCTGACTCAAGGCCTCAGAGTGTGCTGGTGTCCCGATGGCGAGTGGGCTACCTCGTTTGTCCAGGGCCCAAGCACTTGCCCAGGTGCGCCGGGCGGTGACACCGGCTCTGTACCGTCGTGAAACCCTTATATCCCATTTATAGTATAACTTCCTGGATGATATATGGGTGAAACATCTTTTGCTATGTCTGAATTTACCTTAAATTTAGCTAATGTACAGGGGAAAATCTACAGCTCTAGTGGAAAATGTGTTCGTAAGGGGCTCCAGGATGCCGTCTTAACACGTAACTGCAGAGCCATCTGCTCTGAGATCCAATCCTGTCCATCACTGTTGGACCTCCTGCAGTGTGTTCAGCTCTGTGTGTGCAGGTGTTGCCAGAGCAGAAGCCGGCAATGCTGTAGGGTCCGAGGGTGATGATGGGGGGGCCCCACTCAAACATTTAATATAGAGCCCAGGCATTTCTAATAATTCCCCTGCTAGTGTATACAGCATAGCATGCTATGCAAGGGCAACCGGTATGAGATCAGTTTTTCCTTGGCTAGCATTGGATGAGTACTTGCAATTTTTAATTTTCAAAGACATAAATGAGCGATTTGACAAATGTCAGCAGTAGATGGCAGCATCTGCTTACTACATGTTTGGCTCCGGGATTGAGACACATCTTCCTAGAAATCGGGCTTCTCACTAACATCATCCAGGGTCAAGATGCCGCATGTTTTCCATAAGGGAGACAAGGCATTGTATCAACACAATGGCTGAAAGTTACACATCTCTCTAAACCACTTAGCTATAAACATTAAAACACCTTAATCTGTACATGATACCATTTTTGGGAACTGCATTATATAGGATAACAAAGGCAGTCGGCCATGTTGATTTACCAAGATCCAGAGCTTGTCTCTTTATTGTCGCCTTTCCTAGGTATAATTTGATTTCTTGCTGACTACTGCAGTTAATGAGATTTTAACAAGACACTGCTATTTCTACACTGTGACATTAAGGCATCTGTTACAAGAACACAATGTTCGGAGGATACCAGGCAGCGTTCACATGTGTGATGATTAAACCTTTGTGAGGATTGTAGGTTTCTATGGCAACCGCCTCACAATTGCGTGCTGTGTTTAGGGTAACAAAACCAGAGGCAGGTGACTTGCAGGAGAAATCCGGGCTGGTTTGTGATGATAAAGTGAATAAAGAATAACGCTACCACAATTCTTCATTTTTGCTTTTGAATCTCTGCCCTCCACCTATTCACAAAATTCAGTGCCCAATGAGCCAGGTGGCCGGATCAGGGCCCAGTGATGAAGGTGTGGCATACCCAACGGCAGAAAAAGGACAGCTTTTAATAAAAAAAGGGATTTAGGAATATTCAGGATATATAGCATGCACCATAATATTTGTTTGGTGGGGGTCTAATGCTGAGTGCTCCAGCGAGAGATAACTCCCCTACATTGTTTACACAGGCACAGCACCAAACACGTACATGGCACCGAGCTATTTCAACTGATAGGAGGAAGCTGCGGTACAAGACATGGCCACAAATGTATGTACAGGCAGAGCAGAGCCCGGGGACTATACACAAATGTATAATGAATGTGTGGTGCTGTGCCTGGCATCTCCAACAGCACCGCCAGTCGTGATGGCCATGTCAGCCCTCGTGGCAAGTTTGACTACAGCACATTAATAATCTAGAGTCATTAATTATCAGAAAACCCCAAGTTATTAATTATAAGAGAGCTCCCATGTATATATTCTGAGCATTTCACGATGGTGCCAAATTAGAGGCTGTAGAAATGTCCTTGGTCCAGAATCACCCATCTTTGCAGCACAGGAATGTCTTTCCACCTTTTCCAAGATATGGCACATCGTCCCCTCATCATTCCCATACTTCTTTGTTCTTCCTTGGAGTCCAAAGCTTGGTAGCAGTTGCTTTGCTACATTATTTCTTAGGCTCCTTTTACTTTGCATTCTTGCCCAAGTTCAGTGGTCTCCTAGGGGCTTGTGTCTGAACACCTTGCAAAATAGCATTCGGGTAAGCACCGATGAGCCCATTGACTAATATGGCATCGACAGAATCAACATGTGCTGTGTTGTGCATCATTTTTGGGTGTATACGCCTACTGGAGGCGGACACTCAGGCATAGTAGACCGCTTGGATGGCTTTGACTCTAGATTGTCTTTAATTTTATATTTCTGGGGTTACATTCCTCAAATGTTTGACCTGCTTCAACATTATTTGGATTTTACAATACAATGGTCAAATAGACCAGCTATTCAGCTGCAGAGGGATGCATGTCAGGTATACTTTACAAGGGTAGCACATTGGCATTGAGGGGTTTTGCATTGGAGTTGTTGGCCGCTGACATGCGTTCAACAGTGTGTTCCAATAGATGTGGGTCTCACCAGGGATGACATCAGACATGAGCGATCGGAAGTATTCAGTGCGTTCCAAAAGTGGGAGGTCACACCGTAAGTGACGTCAATCACGAGCAACCGGAAGTCTTCACGGTGTGTTCAAACACCACAAGGGGGAACTGCTAGTTATTTTATAATCATCATTTGAGTATATATGAGTCGCTGTTTGATATTGAATTTATGATGTTTGAACAATTTATGTAGGTTATATGATGAAGGGTTTGAATTCTGCATTTTGACAGTATGTACAGTTAGGTCCATATATATTTGGACAGAGACAACATTTTTGTAATTTTGGTTATAGACATTACCACAATTAATTTTAAACAAAACAATTCAGATGCAGTTGAAGTTCAGACTTTCAGCTTTCATTTGAGGGTATCCACATTAAAATTGGATGAAGGGTTTAGGAGTTTCAGCTCCTTAACATGTGCCACCCTGTTTTTAAAGGGACCAAAAGTAATTGGACAATTGACTCCAAGGCTATTTCATGGACAGGTGTGGGCAATCCCTTCGTTATGGAATTCTCAATTAAGCAGATAAAAGGCCTGGAGTTGATTTGAGTTGTGGTGCTTGCATTTGGAAGGTTTTGCTCTGAAGCAAACATGCGGTCAAAGGAGCTCTCCATGCAGGTGAAACAAGCCATCATTAAGCTGCGAAAACAGAACAAACCCATCCGAGAAATTGCTACAATATTAGGAGTGGCAAAATCTACAGTTTGGTACATCCTGAGAGAGAAAGAAAGAAAGCACTGGTGAACTGATAAATGCAAAAAGACCTGGGCGCCCACGGAAGACAACAGTGGTGGATGATCGCAGAATAATCTCCATGGTGAAGAGAAACCCTTTCACAACAGCCAACCAAGTGAACAGCACTCTCCAGGAGGTAGGCGTATCAATATCCAAATCTACCATAAAGAGAGGACTGCATGAAAGTAAATACAGAGGGTTCACTGCACGGTGCAAACCACTCATAAGCATCAAGAATAAAAAGGCTAGGCTGGACTTTGCAAACAAACATCTAAAAAAGCCAGCACAGTTCTGGAATAACATTCTTTGGACAGATGAAACCAAGATCAACCTCTACCAGAATGATGGACAGAGAAAAGTATGGCGAAGGCGTGGTACAGCTCATGATCCAAAGCATACCACATCATCTGTAAAACACGGCGGAGGCAGTGTGATGGCTTGGGCATGCACGGCTGCCAGTGGCGTGTTACCATGCGAGACTCGGCCGTATTTCACGCAAGTGTGAGCCTTAACCTGGAGAATCATATTGCCAGGTCAGTTTTATCATATAGTGAACTTGATAATTAACAAACCCAAAATACAATTGTGGAATTGCACACCCATAAAAAAGAAGCCCTCACATGCCCATATTATCGGAAATATAAAAAAGTTATGACTCTTGGAAGAAGGAGAGGAAGGGGGGGGGGGGGGGGAATGAAAAAAAAACACCAACAGAAAATGGCCAGAGTCGAACATCTCACACAGCAACTGTCTGTACTAAGTGATCGTCAGCTTTAGGGCTTATGCCCACTTGCGATGAAATCGGACGAATTCAATCAGATTGCATTCAGACCAATGTTAATCTATGATTGTGTAATCATCTGCATTTTTTTTCCAGCTCGGATCGGATCACAATCGGGCTAGAAAAAAATTGCAGCATTCTGCGAATGTAATCAGAAAACGGATTGCATCCCGCAATAGAAGTCAATATGTGCGATTTTTACACACCGGTGTCCTTTGAAAAGCCTGCATTTCATATGCGGCTAACGTAAAAAACACACTGACAGGCTGTAATATAAAAGATAGATTACATATGTACACATAGAATAGATCTGTATCTACTATGTAATTGTCTAAGGGTCACTTCCGTCTTTCTGTTTTTCCTTCTTTCTGTCACGGATATTCATTGGTTGCGGCCTCTGTCTGTCATGGAAATCCAAGTCGCTGATTGGTCGCGGCAAACGACCAATCAGCGACGGGCACAGTCCGGAAGAAAATGGCCGCTCCTTACTCCCCGCAGTCAGTGCCCGGAGCCCGCATACTCCCCTCCAGTCACCGCTCACACAGGGTTAATGCCCGTGGTAACGGGCTGCGTTATGCCGCGGGTAACACACTCTGTAACCGCTGCTATTAACCCTGTGTGACCAACTTTTTTACTATTGATGCTGCCTATGCGGCACAGAAAATTGCGCGGGAGCCCACGCCATTTTTTTCCGTGAAAACATTCTTTTATTAAATACATACAGGTCCCAAATTTTATACACACATACTAATAACTGTATTAGTCACTGACATCTATAAATCTAACTGTTCTGCAATAGTTTACTGTATGTAAACCATGTCTCCTATTCTGTCGGCTTCTGCAATGATTTTGCAGAAGCCGACAAATGAATTATCGGCTATTCTGCTATCTATCTGTCTATGAAATATAAAGATATATATGTTAGGAGTCGAGTTCCCGCTGCTGTACAGGGGGAATCTCGAACCATGTCTGCTGCGGTCTCCCATTCTGCATCGGCCGCAGTGGAGCCTGCTCAGCGGAGATGTCGGTCCCAGCGTCTCACTGAATCTGATACTGTGCAAAGGGTTACTGCTGCCTCTCCAGGCTTTACTATTGTACCCTGCACTGGTCTGCGGCGAGCAGGCTTTTCTGGGACTAAGTCCTGCTTTGCACACACTGAGCATGCTGTTGTGAATTCTGCTCTTGGGTTCCCTCCAGTGGTTGTAGGTGGGAATGCAGTTGTCTCTGACTCGCAGTCCTGGCCAGGTGTATCGGATGATTACAATTCTGACTGGGATATTTAGGTGTGCAGGATCCTTTAGCCCTTGCCAGTTGGCAATGTTCCTTGTGAAGTGTTGGATCACTTTCTGGCTTCTCCTGCTTGCTGCCAAATTCAGCAAAGATAAGTGTTTGGTTTTTGTATCTGTGGCACACTGCTGTGTGCTTGTTTCAGTTTTATTCCTGCTCTGCTTGTAGGATTCACTGGAGTTGCAGATTTACGCTCCTACATCTTTTAGTTAGATGTAGGAAGTTTTTGTATATTCTGCTGTGGATGTTTTAAAGGGTTTAAATACTGACCGCACAGAACTCTGTCCTATCCTGTCCTATCTAGCTAGAGTGGCCTCCTGTGCTAAATCCTGTTTTTCTGCCTGTGTATGTTTTTTCCTCTCCGACTCACCGCCAATATTTGTGGGGGGCTGTCTATCCTTTGGGGATTTTCTCTGAGGCAAGATAGTATTCCAATTTCCATCTTTAGGGGTATTTAGTCCTCCGGCTGTGACGAGGTGTCTAGGTGTGTTAGGTACACTCCATGGCTACTTCTAGTTGCGGTGTTAAGTTCAGGATTGTGGTCAGTATAGTGGCCACCTTCTCCAGTGAAAGTTCTCATGCAGCTCCAAGGTCACCGGATCATAACAGCATGCCCAGGGTAAGATCTCTCAGTGGAGATCAAGGGCCACATGCTCAGGTACTGCAGCAACTTCCATTGGCCTCTAGGAAGGCCCTGTACCTGATCAAGTTCTGTGGCAGCCTTCCATTGGTCCTTCTTGGAAGGTCCTGTAGGTGCTACAGCTATAAAGGGTTCTCATGACCGCACAGCCATGCGCTATTGTCAATTTATGTATGAGCTCAGCGCCAGTGTGGTCATGTTTTGTATGCAGTCAGAGACCCGGCTGAAATAAGCCCCTAGAATGCTGGCACCTCCGGCGAGGAGTTTCATGTTTGCATTTGACTGCATGACCACCATCTGCTCTACTGAGTAGCTGTGTTCCTTTGTGAGCCAAACAGGGCACAGCATTATCTTTGCTAACAGACTCTGTGAAGTAACAGAGTCTGTTTATACCACTATATAGTACCGCCATATCTAGCTGCAGGTGCTTTCCTGCACGGTGGATCCCGGGTTGCGAACGCACCAATTTCCTCTAATAAATATATATTCGGTGCGTTCCGCCAACCCTAACAATATATATATATACCAAATCTAGTCCAGACATTGACAAGGTTCGAAAAAGATTTTTATTTGAAATATTAATTTTCTTCTTCAAACTTTGCTTTTGTCAACGAATGCTCTCTTTGCAGCAATTACAGCATTGCAGACCTTTGGCATTCTAGCAGGTAATTTGCTGAGGTAATCTGGAGAAATTTCCCAGATGCCCCTCCCACAAGTTGGTTTGGCTTGATGGGCACTTTTTGTGTAGCATATGGTCAAGCTGCTCCCACAACAGCTCAATGCGGTTGAGATCTGGTGACTGCGATAGCCACTCCATTACAGATAGAATACCAGCTGCCTGCTTCTTCTCTAAATAGTTCTTGCATAATTTGGAGGTGTGCTTTGGGTCATTGTCCTGTTGTAAGATGTAATTGTCTCCAATCAAGCGTTGGCCACATGGTATGTCATTGCAAAATGGAGTGATAGCCTTCCTTATTCAAAATCCCTTTCACCTTGTACAAATCTCCCACTTTACCAGCACCAAAGCAACCCCAGACCATCACATTACCTCCACCATGCTTGACAGATGGCGTCAGGCACTCTTCCAGCATCTTTTCAGTTGTTCTGCGCTTCACAAATGTTCTTCTGCTTGATCCTAACACCTCAAACTTTGATTTGTCTGTCCATAACACTTTTTACCAATCTTCCTCTGTCCAATGTCCAATGTCTGTGTTCTTTTGCCCATGTTAATCTTTTCCTTTTATTAGCCAGTCTCAGATATGGCTTTTTCTTTTCCACTCTGCCCTGAAGGCCAGCATCCCAGAGTCGCCTCTTCACTGTAGACGTTGACACTGGCATTTTTTTTGGCATTTTTTTTGTGTGTACTATTTAATGAAGCTGCCAGTTGAGGACCTGTGAGGCGTCAATTTCTCAAACTACAGACTCTGATATACTTGTCTTGTTGCTCAGTTGTGCAGCGGGGCCTCTCACTTCTCTTTCTATTCTGGTTAGAGCCTGTTTGTGCTCTCCTCTGAAGGGAGTAGTACACACCGTTGTAGGAAATCTTCAGTTTCTTGGCAATTTCTTGCATGGAATAGCCTTCATTTCTAAGATCAAGTATAGATTGTCGAGTTTCACATGAAAGTTCTTTTTTTTCTGGCCATTTTGAGAGCTTAATAGAACCAACAAATGTAATGCTCTAGATTTTCAACTAGCTCAAAGGAAGGTCAGGTTTATAGGTTCTCTAATCAGCCAAATTGTTTTCAGCTGTGGTAACACACTTGCACAAGGGTTTTCAAGGGTATTCTAACCATCCATTAGCCTTCTTACACAGTTAGCAAGCACAAAGTATCATAAGAACACTGGAGTGGTGGTTGTTGGAAATGGGCCTCTATACACCTATGAAGATATCGCATTACAAGCCAGACGTTTGCAGCTAGAATAGTCATTTACCACATTAACAATGTAGAGTGTATTTCTGAATCATTTACTGTTAGCTTCATTGGAAAAAAACTGTGCTTTTCTTTCAAAAATAAGGAATGATAAGGAAAGTGACCCTAAACTTTGGAACGGTAGTCTATATATGTTTTGCTGAATATTTTGTTTTAAAATGATGTATAAATGACTTTAAGAATTTCTCTATGTAAAAGCTCATGTTAAAATCACATTGCCATCTGATAGCAATCGCGCTGTATTTGCATGTAAATCGGGTGCTAGGTATGAAAAATCAGATTGTACTCGCACAAAAAAATCATGACACTCCCATGACAATTGCATTACACTTGTCCGACTCTCCTGCATCAAAATCGGACCGATTTTTAAATCGCTAGTGTGTCTCCAGCCTTAAAGCCATAATAGCTGGAAATAAGAAACTGGCATACCAGCTCTAGTAGCCATAAACACATTGGCATAAAACTTACTAGGTAACAACAATGCCCAGTCAGCTTCTCAGATGGCAACAACAGTTCAAGTGCAAAACAGCAACAATGTTATATTGCCTGTGCTAAGGTACAGATTCTGCAGCATACTGTTTTTTTTAACTCCTATTTTCTGTGGATTTATCATATTAAAACCTTGGGCAAAATCAGCACACACTATGGATTTTGCACTGAAATTTAGACCGATAAATCCAAAAAACATCTCAAGCAATGGTATAATTTCTATATCTCTATGTACTTGAGGGACAGACCTCGATATTCTGAATTACTAGCTTTGGCCAGCTATGTTTAGCTGAAGATGACTCACATTTCAGGTAGAACAAGATCAAAACCGTACAGTCAGATGCTCACAAATGGTTAGATTTCTCTTGCTCCGTGCTGTCATTATGCTGATCCTGCACATAAGCTAGGTACCTTTCTTCATGCATCTAAGGCACTACTCTGTTTCTGGTTGTGAAAAATGTCATGATTACTATGTGTTTTCTACAACGATTTTTATGGCTGTTTTCTTTTTCATATTCTCAAATGTTTTTTCCCTATAAGAGATTATTCAGATGAGCCTATTTTCGGGGTGTCAAACGGACTGCTCATGAATAGCATTCGGACCAATTCAGCTGAAAGAAGCCGTTTAGATTAACTTTTTTATAAGATGGTCTGTGTGGGAAAGAAAATGCAGCCTGCTTTACTCTGATCCATTTTTCGGATCAGACTCGCCCACTAAACTTTAAAAAAAATGGATGTCATATGAACATTATTGGTATGGTGGTCAGTTTTAATGGATCCATTGCAGTTATTAAAGTACGACGAAACTGTTTTTAGTCTTGTGTCTGATAAAAAGTTGTGTCTGATATGCGATTACTATCATATTGCATGCACCATTTTGATACAATGTGACTTTTTTTTTGTTGCAAAATTATGAATGTACAGTATGCATTTTATGACATGTGAAATCTCTTTGGAAACCTGTAGCCATGAATATATTTGTAATGCTGCGGATCCAATGTAACACCCTCAAGTCATAAGACTATTGTAACTTCACTGTGATTTAATGTTTATTTTGCAGGTTTTTTTTATGTCAGTTTTCATCGACCTCTTTCCATTTACGTAAGTTTGCAAAAAGATTGAATCGGCGAGATTCAGAATTTAATGTCAAGTCCAACCTTGTACAAGTTCCTTCCAGCAGCTGAAAACAACTTTATTTCATGATTCGCTCTCTCTTGCTTGAGCTTTCTGGCTGGAAAGGTCAAATTGTTCCTTAATGCTATATTAACCAGTTGGGGGTCAGCTAAAGATAAATCCTCCAAATGACACTGTAAGTCAAAAACTTCTCTACATCGTCTATATTGGGTCATTTAAAGCTTTGGAACATGCCTCTCTCTGGACCAATTTGTTTCTCAGCTGGATAGTACTTTTGTCCGTTTCGCATTAGTGGATGTTCTGAAAGACCGGAAAAATGATATTTTTTTATTGTACTATATTTGGATAATAGGATACTAAATTGCATACATCTATTATGATTACATAACATGTATCAAGTATACAGCGATACTGATAAACCTTATTGTCCAACCTGTGTCATACAGAAAGTAATTGGTTCATGGGTCCTAACCCCTACACTGCTAGTGCTGAGCGGTTTGGTGCTGCCATGCATCAATACACTAGGAACGGCTGAGCTATAAGAGTTAATGTTTTTTTTTTTTCTTTTTCATTCTTTTTGTGTCTGCTGTGAAATTGAGGGTAATTTTCTCTAGCAGGGGACGGAGAGCTACTGTAGGATTTGTACTGCTTTTAAGGGTGAGCCAGCTGCTCAGGGAGAATACAGAGCAGTCATAAAGCAATATACCACTTGAATCCCAATATTTTGCAGACCATTTCCAGCCTTTAAGAAAAAAAAAAAGAAGACCTAGAATGTCTAATTTGTACCTGTTTCAATGCATGTCTGATTTTTATAACATAAGGATCCACAGATCAGTTATTGCTACAGAATTGGCTTTTGGTTTGCTCCTATTATAGGTGATATACCGTATACAGTCCTCAGAATAAGTAAATAGGTAAGATTTTAATCAATAACTCACTGAACAAAAGCACATTTTTCATTTTTGCCAAAACTGAGTTTATAGAACATTTTTTTTATCCTATAATAGGAAAGTAAGGTTAATAATACAACTTTTAATTACAATATCTTCTCTTCAGTTTTATTCTGATCAGTTGATGCAAAAAATGAATACACCCCACATTGAAATCTACTACACATAATATTTTGCATGACCGCCATGATTTTCTTCTAGGCATGGAATGAACAAGCTGGCGGCATGTTGCAACATCTATCTTTTACCATTCTTCAAGAATGATGTCTTCTAGAGCCTGGATGTTGGAGAGTGATGCTCAATTTGTCTCTTCAGAATTTCCCATAGGTGTTTGATTGGGTTCATATCAGGAGACGTAATTGGCCACTGAATCACTTTCACCCTGTTCTTCTTCATTGTAATATTCAAAAAGTACACGTCTACCAAGGGCACAGGGTGATGGTAGCATCTTCCCTTTTGATATAGAACAGTTCATCTGTGAATTCATGTCATCATCAATGAAATGCAGTTTCCCGACATCAGCAGCACTCATGCAGACGCAAATACAATTGAGAACAGGGATGGAAAGGCGGCCAAGCAGAGAGAGGTGTAAGTGGTATCAATGACTGACACTGCTCCCCAGTGTGCCACCTCTCTGGTTGTCACTGTACTGAATGCCTGTGGCCAGATGAAGATGCTGGGCAGCCGCAGGCATTCAGCCATGTCACTTTTTTCTCCTTAGAGTGCACCCTCCTAAGGAGGCAAGAGGTAGTGCCTAGGCAGGTGCCTACCCTGCCTACCCCTCGTCATGGCACTTCAGGACAGTACCATCTCTGGATGTCAGATGGTAGAGCTTTGTGGAGGAAAGATTGTTTTCTGTGAGAGCAGTTGCACCGTCAAACAAAAATGATGTAATTTTTTCTGAAGGAAAGACTTATTTTCTGTGAACTTATGAATTACCCACCTAAAATATTGTTTTTCACAAATTGAAATGATCATTTCGTCACATGGTTAAATAGATTCTTGATATAGAACAACAAAAATACATTTGAAAGTATGTAAAATTACATGGTTGAATGATGATCCAGTCAAAATATTAAAAAGATGTTTTTTCTTTTTGGGCAAATTAGTGGAACTTTAGGTAGGACCAAAGCATGCAATGCTCATGAGAAAATGATCAGCAAATCTTACCAATGTGAACAAGATTGTCAGACAAACTAATAAGTATAGTGGCAGACCTGCTGCTCGCTGACATCTGCGTTAAAGGAAAGCAAGTATCTGCCATTTTGTATTCTGACCCATCTGATCCATTGTTCCCATTACGTTCATGTAAAAATCTGTCAGATCATCCATTTTTTATTCCATTCTGTGCTTTGAAAAAATGTACATGGTGGTATGCAAATAATGCACACATCTGCAGAGTGTGCGCTAAGCTATATATTCCTGCGATATTCACCGACAGCGGGGGGTTAGGAAAAACTTCTAACCAGTTTCACACATCACAGATTCTCTCTTTCTACTTTCACAGACAATTCTTATTTAATGGAGATTTGTATGCAAATAAGATTATATCTTTTCAGAATTAATGTAAGCAGAGAAAAGCGCAACATTAACAGTTTCTGTACAAATTACTCCCCATTCCTTGCTTGTTTCTAGCAGCTTATTATACAGCTGTATTTATCTACATAGCGTGGGTCCTGTAAAAATATGTCCTTCACCCCCTTATCCTTTTTAAACTAGTGATTCTTAAGGCCCCCATGCACATTGGAGTAGTGTCGGCTAAACACGCCAATATCATCTAGTTCGTTCGACAATGTAATGTGTATGGGCGCCTCAACAAATGATGGTCAGGGAAGATAGGGATCCGGCATGTCAACTTTTTTTAATAATGATCCTTTTGTTCTCTAAGCGTCCATTTACACGGACCAACTAGTGGCACTAAACGACTGAAAAAAGTCTGATGTGCTGTGGATTAATAGTCTGTTTTCACAGGCAAAACAAAGCCCACTGAATAATCTGTAATACTTATTTTCCCCACCATAGATGGCTCAATGCGCATAGGCTACCATAACTTTCGACAGTATGAGTCCTGTTTACACAGGACAAAGCGCTCCTAAGAACGATGGTCTTTTGCACTGCACAAGCATTTTGCTCATTCATCTGGTGATCAGCTGCCTGTTTACACTGAAATATTATGGAGAAACTGGCATTATTTAGAATGCTCGTTCAGTCTTTCAGTCTAAATGCATCTTAAGTGGTAAGCTGCCACCAGAGATGTCTGACAGCGGCTTTGTCATAGAGAACATAGAGAGTGAGTGCTCATGTGTAGGAACAGATGGGTAAGATAGCTGCCGTCTAGAAATCTAAAGTGTTTTGGGGATTTAGACTATTGTTTCATTATTAATGCTTTACTGTCCAATGTAAATATATTTCAACAGTTTTGTTTCCTTGAATGGGTTGTCCAACGAACAAGTTCATTTTAATGAATAGAACTTGAAAAAATAAATAAAATAAAATCCATAATTGGATTTTTACATTTTTTTGCATGTGGTGTGAAAATCTTACAAACGTGCCCCTGCTATATGTACTGTGTTATTTGCTGTATCCTAACATACAGAGCTGCACAAGTTAATGGTCGGCACAGAACAGAGCTCCTTTGGGCGGCTTCCGCTTGGAAGACACTCGCTATTTAAAGTTGAAACTGCAATACATGGCGCCACAAAAATGCCTGAAAAAAATGTCAACGAAGATATTTCAGAAAAACTAGCCCTGCGTCTTCGCCTTGGAAAATTTGCTGCATAAAAGATGTCTTCCGCACATACCCTTATACGGTGTTTTTGACTTATGTTTTTTATTTTCAACTTTTCTTTTTCGTCAACCTTTTGACTAATGTCATGTTTGGTGCTGATTCCACAAGAAATCCGATTCAAGAAAAGAGCAATGTTAGTTTCTGATTGGAATCAATGAAAAGCTTATTCAAAGGGTATTCAAAGCAATCAGTCCTCTCCAAAATACATGTAAAAAACTCTCTGGGCCCAATGTGGTGGTGTGCGGGAGTGAAACGCTTCTGATTCTATTGTCAGAGGCACCTGCCTCTTCATGAATGTGAAGGCTCTAACACATGGCGTATGTCTCTGTGCGTTATGCTGGAAATCTCACTCCACTTGTTGCCTGGAGTGAGACTACGGGCATACGGAGTGCCACAGCTCATCATGAACCCACAACCCCATCACATCCTCACGACACCCCATCCAGCCCCAGCTCTGCCCATTTTGTTGGAGCTGAAAGAAACTGTGGTGAAAATGTCAAAACTCACAAAATTTAGGTGCACCTGAGTTGGCTCTAAATTTTGCTAGTTTTATGAGCTTGAAAGCTTTGATGAACCTCTCCCTCAGTGTCAAGAAGCAAATCTAAAAATTGCATCAAAACTAAAAAACATTAAAAAATGCAGTGAATTTCTGACATGGATTTCTTTTGAAAACAATATCAAAGTTTTTCCATCTTAAAAATATTCCTTCAGAACATATGTGCCTTGAAAAATTATTTATACCCCATAAACTTTTTCACATTTTTTCACATCACACACACAAACTTAAATGTATTTTTATTAGGATGTTATGTGATGTACCAACAGAAAGTAGCAAGAATTTGTTAAGGAAATTATACATGGTTTTCTAAGTATTTAAAAAATATAAATTTAAACATTGTGTCTTACATTTGCATTCAGCGCCCCACCACTGAGTCAATACTTTGTATGGCCACCTTTCCCTGCAATTACTGCTGCAAGTCTTTAGGGGCATGTCTCTCCCAGCTTTGCACATCTAGAGGCTGACATTTGTGTCTATTCTTCTTTGCAAACTAGCCCTATCTCAGTGAGATTGGATGGAGACGTCTGAACAGTCATTTCTAGTCTTGTCACAGATTCTGAATGAGATTTAGGTCTGGACTGTGATTGGGCCAATCAATCACATAAATATGCTTTAATCTAAACCATCCCATTGTAACTTCAGCAGCATGTTTATGTTTGTTGTCCTGCTGCAAGGTTGTCCTGTTATTAGCTCCATCCATCTTCTCCTCAACTCAGACCATCTTCCCTGTCTTTGCTGAAGAAAAGCATTCCCACAACATGATGTTGCCACCACCTCTCCGTTTGATGGTAGGGATGGTATTTTCTGGGTGATGTGCAGTGTTAAGGTACCTTCACACTGAGCGACTTTAGAACGATAACGATAGTGATCCATGACGTTGCAGCGTCCTGGATAGCGATATCGTTGTGTTTGACACGCAGCAGCGATCAGGATCCTGCTGTGACATCGCTGGTCGGAGCTAGAAGGCCAGAACTTTATTTCGTCGCTGGATCTCCCGCAGACATCACTGAATTGGCATGTGTGATGCCGATCCAGCGATGTCTTCACTTGTAACCAGGGTAAACATCGGGTTACTAAGCGCAGGGCCGCGCTTAGTAACCCGACATTTACCCTGGTTACCATTGTAAATGTAAAAAAAAAAAACACTACATACTTACATTCCGGTGTCTGTCGCGTCCCCCGGAGTCAGCTTCCCTGCACTGTGTCAGCGCCGGCCGGCCGAAAAGCAGAGCACAGCGGTGAAGCCACCGCTCTGCTTTACGGCCGGCGCTTACACAGTGCAGGGAAGCTGACGCCGGGGGACGCGACAGACACCGGAATGTAAGTATGTAGTGTTTTTTTTTTACATTTACAATGGTAACCAGGGTAAATATCGGGTTACTAAGCGCGGCCCTGCGCTTAGTAACCCAATGTTTACCCTGGTTACCCGGGGACTTCGGCATCGTTGGTCGCTGGAGAGCTGTCTGTGTGACAGCTCTCCAAGCGACCACACAACGACTAAACAGCGACGCTGCAGCGATCGGCATCGTTGTCTATATCGCTGCAGCGTCGCTTAATGTGACGGTACCTTTAGTTTTCTGCCACAAATAGCGTTTTGCATTTTGCCAAAAAAGTTCTACTTTAATATGATTTAACCAGAGCACCTTCTTCCACATACAAGCTGTGTACCCAAAATGGCTTTTTGCAAACTGCAAACAGGACTTCTTATGGCTTGCTTTCAAAAATGGCTCTTTTCTTCTTGCCAGGCCAAATATGTGGAGTATACGACTTAGGCCGGGGTCACACTTGTGAGTGTGATGCGAGAAACTCGCACATCAATACCTGGCGCTGCCGCCGACACTCGGGACCAGAGTGTGCGGCTGAATATATTTCTATGCAGCGTCCCTCCAAAGGGGCATTTAAAATATGTATATCTTGTATATTATCATAATACAAAATTAATATTTAATTATTATTATTATGTATTAGCAATTATGATGTTGAATGTGGTCCTTTCTTGCGTAAAATTATCATTCATTTAAATCCTAATATATATTTTTCTCCTACAACAAAGACAAGAATATATGGCCCAGTTTTAGACTAACATTCTGTCCCCAATACATACAGTTATATGAAAAGGTTTGGGCACCCCTATTAATCTTAAGCTTAATGTTTTATAAAAATTGTTTTGTTTTTTTGTAACAGCTATTTCAGTTTCATATATCTAATAACTGTTGGACACAGTAATGTTTCTGCCTTTAAATGAGGTTTATTGTACTAACAGAAAATGTGCAATCTGCATTTAAACAAAATTTGACAGGTGCATAAGTATGGGCACCCTTATCATTTTCTTGTGTTAAATACTCCTACCTACTTTTTACTGACTTACTAAAGCACTTTTTTTGGTTTTCAAACCTCATTGAGCTTTGAACTTCATAGCCAGGTGTACGCAATCATGAGAAAAGCTACTTAAAGTGGCCACTTGCAAGTTGTTCTCCTGTTTGAATCTCCTCTGAAGAGTGGCATCATGGGCTCCTCAAAACAACTGTCTAATGATCTGAAAACAAAGATTATTCAACATAGTTGTTCAGGGAAAGGATACAAAAAGCTGTCTCAGAGATTTAGTCTGTCAATTTCCACTGTGAGGAACATAGTAAGGAAATGGAAGAACACAGGTACAGTTCTTGTTAAGGCCAGAAGTGGCAGGCCAAGAAAAACATCAGAAAGGCAGAGAAGAAGAATGGTTAGATCAGTCAAATACAATCCTCAGACCACCTCCAGAGAGCTGCAGCATCAACTTGCTGCAGATGGTGTCACTGTGCATCGGTCAACTATACAACGCACTTTGCACAAGGAGAAGCTGTATGGGAGAGTGATGCGAAAGAAGCAGTTTCTGCAAGCACGCCACAAACAGAGTCAGCTGAGGTATGCAAAAGCACATTTGGAGAAGCCAATTTCTTTTTGGAAGAAGGTCCTATGGACTGATGAAACCAAGATTGAGTTGTTTGGTCATACAAAAAGGCGTTATGCATGGCGGGCAAAAAACACAGCATTCCAAGAAAAACACTTGCTACCCACAGTAAAATTTGGTGGAGGTTCCATCATGCTTTGGGGCTGTGTGGCCAATGCTGGCACCGGGAATCTTGTTAAAGTTGAGGGACGCATGGATTCCTCTAAGTATCAGCAGATTCTTGACAATAATGTTCATGAATCAGTGACAAAGTTGAAGTTACGCAGGGGATGGATCTTTCAGCAAGACAGTGATCCAAAACACCGCTCCAAATCTACTCAGGCATTCATGCAGAGGAACAATTACACTGTTCTGGAATGGCCATCCCAGTCCCCAGACCTGAATATCATTGAATATCTGTGGGATCATTTGAGGAGGGCTGTCCATGCTCGGCGACCATCAAACTTAACTGAACTGGAATTGTTTTGTAAAGAGGAATGGTCAAAAATACCTTCATCCAGGATCCAGGAACCCATTAAAAGCTACAGGAAGCGACTAGAGGCTGTTATTTTTGCAAAAGGAGGATCTACTAAATATCAATGTCACTTTTCTGGTGGGGTGCCCATACTTATGCACCTGTCAAATTTTGTTTAAATGCAGATTGCACATTTTCTGTTAGTACAATAAACCTCATTTCAAGGCAGAAACATTACTGTGTCCAACAGTTATTAGATATATGAAACTGAAATAGCTGTTGCAAAAAAAAACAATTTTTATAAAACATTAAGCTTAAGATGAATAGGGGTGCCCAAACTTTTTCATACAACTGTATATTGCCCAGCCACGTAGTATATTGCCCAGCCATGTAGTATATTGCACAGTCACGTATTATATTGCCCAGTCACGTACTATATTGCCCAGCCACATAGTACATTGCCCAGTCACGTAGTATATTGCCCAGCCACGTAGTATATTGCCCAGCCACGTAGTATATTGCCCAGCCACGTAGTATATTGCCCAGTCACGTAGTATATTGCCCAGTCACGTAATATATTGCACAGCCCGCGTAGTATATTGCACAGCCCGCATAGTATATTGCACAGCCCGCGTAGTATATTGCCCAGCCCGCGTAGTATATTCCCCAGCCTGCGTAGTGTATTGCACAGCCCACGTAGTATATTGCCCAGCCCATGTAGTATATTGCCCAGCGCGCCTAGTATATTGCACAGCCCGCGCAGTATATTGCCCAGCGCGCATAGTATATTGCACAGCCCGCGTAGTACGTTGCCCAGCCCGCGTATTATATTGCCCAGCCCACGTAGTATATTGCAACGCCCACGTAGTCTATAGCAATGTGGGCATCATATCCCTGTTAAAAAAAAGAATTAAAATAAAAAATAGTTATATACTCACCTTCCGTTGACCCCTGGATCCAGGAAGCGTTTACCGATGCGCGCTCCGGTCTCAAGAGTGCATTGCGGTCTCGCGAGATGATGACGTAGCATGGACTGGTCACCGGAGCATCGCGAGGAGCGGGAAAGGCACCGGAAGGTGAGTATATGATGATTTTTTTAATTATTTTTAACATTAGATCTTTTTACTATTGATGCTGCATAGGCAGCATCAATAGTAAAAAAGTTGGTCACACAGGGTAAATAGCTGCTTTAATGGAGTGCGTTACACCGCGGCATAACGCGGTCCATTAGCGCTGCCATTAACCCTGTGTGAGCGCTGACTGGAAGGGAGTATGGAGCAGGCACTGACTGTGGGGAGGAAGGAGCAGCCATGTTGCCGCCGGACTGTGCCCGTCGCTGATTGGTCGTGGCAATGGGCGTGGGTGTTTTGCCACGACCAATCAGCGACTTGCATTTCATGACAGACAGAGGCCGCGACCAATGAATATCCGTGACAGACAGACAGACAGATGGAAGTGACCCTTAGACAATTATATAGTAGATGTTATCACGCCTTGTTTTGTGGATTAAATACAATAGAGCATACAGCAATCACATGGTTACATGTGTTGTAAAAATTAAGCAGATCTTCAAAGTACAGACTCATTTACTGACAATGCCTGGTTTGATCAAGTATTGTTTTTAGCCTGTGTCACAATTATCAACAGAACATCAACCCTGGCATAGTGTGGGTTAAAGTAAAAGAAAAAAATGTTCCAGCTTCTTGATAAAATGTAAAACTTTAATCCATCATATAAAATAGTAGAAGACACACTCCTGGGACAATGCCATGTCACAAGTGAAGAAAGCTACGCGTTTCGACCATACGGTCTTTGTCACAGCTGTGACAAAGACCGTATGGTCGAAACGCGTAGCTTTCTTCACTTGTGACATGGCATTGTCCCAGGAGTGTGTCTTCTACTATTTTATATGATGGATTAAAGTTTTACATTTTATCAAGAAGCTGGAACATTTTTTTCTTTTACTTGGATCTGCACTACGTCGAGTCAGGACGAAGTTCCGTGCTCCTTGCACATATCGGTGAGCTGGCTTTTTTCTTTCTTTGTACTTTATCTTTATAGTGTGGGTTACCAGTGCCCAGATATGCAAGTACGGTATATTGCATACACTAACCCGTGAACTAATAGCGCTTCCATAGTTCTTTCTACAAGTCAAGCATTTATCCCCCAAGTGCATGTATGGTAAGGAAACACATATTTGAGGAAATACTGATGTCATTTATAGCTTGTGATTTGATCTTAAAATGTAAAAAATAAAAATGATAAATATTGTGCTTCTTTTTGATTTTGTAATAATTTTTTTAATGTAAGAATTTTCTTAATCTAGCCTTATCCTTAACCCTAGTCCTATACTTAGCAACAGCCCTAAGCCTAACCCAATCCATAACCCTGAGACTAGCCCTAGACCTATGCCTAACCCTAGCCCTAAGACTAACTTTATACCTAAACCAAATCTCTAACCTTAGTTAGGATTAGAAAATGGGTAAATATCTAAAAGCAGATCTTAGTAATGGGTGAAAACAGTATTAAACCACATGCATTGCAATCTTCTGTCAATCGGCATTGCTGCTCATGAAGAGTGAAGCAGAGGTAGTGAGTTTGTCATCGGCTGCGCTCTGCAGAGGCAGTGATTCATTATACTGAGGTTTGTCATTTTGGTAGCTGCCTATCCAGGGCACATCACACCAGCTTTAGGTGGGTATTCACTGTGTGCTTGCAGATGCTGAGCAGCGTGGGCAGCATGGAGAAGGCAGGAGTGGGTAAAATTTGCACCTCCCATAGACTGTGGCATCCGCCCTTTGACCCTCTTATGCTACACCACTGTCAATAGACCATGTTTCCTTTTGAAGAAAGTGTCTCTCCCTGCATCGGTGAGAAATACCGGCATTTGCTCTGCTAACAATAATAAATCATCCCTATTTTTTATTTAAACTCTGGTCTCCCTAGTTCACCTTTTATGGCTTCATTGATAAAGCCAATATGTTTCTTTAGAAAAAAAAGCATTAAAACCCTTAAATATTTTATGGAGTTTCTTATTCTATTTAGATCTAATCCCATTTTAACGAAAACTTAAATCTCTGACATAGACTGTTTATTTAACTCTATGAATGAAGCTTTAGAATACTGTCACAAATACAAATTTTCTGCTGCTGATTTTGTAGCTTGTTGCATGCAGATTTGTGGATTTTGATCCAGGTTTGATGCAAATTTCACCCTATGCATAGCAAAGAATGAAATCCACTGTTAAAATTTTCACTGCAGATCAATTTGCTCTGCAGATTTACATATAGTGTTAACGAGATTGGGTCAATTCTCCTCCACATTGCTGCTACTTTTATATGCTGAAGTTTTCACAGCCATAACATCATTCAGAAAATGTGTTGTACATCCCCCAAGTGTGAACATATGTAGGGATGTGGATTGTCCTACCCTGTTCCTTCCCCTGAAGACAACAGACAAGCTATGTGAATACTGTTGTGCAGTTTTAGATGTAAAAGTAATGTGTATGTAATGTAATGTATTATGGTGATCTACAGTAGAAGAGGTTAATGCATAATGTGAATACAGAATAATGATAATCTTAGGGCAGCATAGGGTATAGCATAAGGATAATAGGCTAGCCAATAAGATAGGAAATGGTTAAGGTTAGGATTAGTCCAGTGGGTGGGCACTAGTGCTGATAAGAAGGGGGGCGCTTCCTGGTTGGGGAGAGTTCAGTGTTGGCTAGTCAAGTGTACAGTGGAGTTTAAGTTCAGGTGGGTGGGTCACTAGATGCAGCATGTTCCAAATGTTCGAGGCAGTGGGAGGCCAAATGGAGATCCCTAATGAACATTCCAACAGTGTCTGGAGCCTAGGGCCCGGGCCAGGCACCATGGAGCAAGCCTGGTCTTCTGACATCACAAGGTCAGTGGACATGGAAGTACATAAAGTGCAAATGATTGGTCCTGGGTGCACTGCCAGAGTGGACAACGAATTCCTGAGGCTAATGGAGTCAGTGGGTTTATGGGTAGTCCAGAAGAAACGGGTGGCAAGACAGAAGAGGCTTGATACTAAGGAGGAAGGAAGTGCGAGTTGCTGTGCCATAGCCCACTTAACACACCTGATGAACTTGGACTGTTTAGTAAAAATGTGACTGTTACAAAGAACTTGGTGTCTCATGCATTGTGTGTGGCTTCTCCCGAGGACGGAAACCTGGAGGCCGCAGAGGTCTGCGGCCTACAAAGGAAGTGTGATGCACCCCACACCCTACAGTACACTGGGACTGGGACACCCCTTGTCTTTAACGTGCCAGAGTGCAACCGGACAGCCGTTAGGTTGCGACTACTGCTCTCGGCCACTTTACACAAACTTTAACCCCTTTCCGACATCAGGCGTAATAGTACTATAGCAAAAGAGGGGAGAAGCCAGCACTGCTTATTGTCAGAACGCAATACACAAAGTACACACGCACATATTGATTTCTAACTGTATTTCAAAATGAGACATTTAGCAACAATTGATCAATTCTTTGAGCCACCCCGCCACGTCACGGCATTCTCATAATGGGGCAGTCCTACTCTACGTATTTTATATTCGCTGTGCCATAAAGGCCTCCTAAATGTAATAGTACTATAGTATGCTGATGTCGGACACCCTCCCCTTAATGTAGGCTCCGGCTGTGAGCGCACATCTTTCCCAGCACATGTCAGCTGTTTTGAACAGCTGACGTGCCCCTAACACCTCTAACTCTGACAGCGGCATTTAACACGTGCTTCCGGCAAGCATGCCAGAAATCCACCCATCAGTGACTCACGTGATCGCCGGTCACCGATGGGTTAGCATGACAACAAGATGTCTCCTGCAGACCTCTATGGTTGTCACTGCCGGATTGCTATGAGCGCCGCTCGGTGGTCGGCGCTCATAGCAAGTGAGTAACTCTGCTACATACTGGAGATCTGACTATTGCCTGTATGTAGCAGATGCGATCGGGTTATGGCAGTTTCTAGTCTTCCATGAAGACTATTGAAGCATGCAAAAAGTAAAAAAAAAAGTTTTTAAAAATATTAAAAAAATTAAAAATATAAAAGTTCAAATTACCCCTTTTTTGCCCATTCAAAATAAAACAATTAAAAAAAATCAAACATACACATATTTGGTATCGCCGCATTCAGAATCGCTCGATCTATCAGTAAAAAAAGGATTAACCTGATCGCTAAATGGTGTAGTAGAAAAAAAAAGTCAAAATCCCAGAATTACGTTTTTTGGTCTCTGAGACATTGCATTAAAATGATCACGAAAAATGGAGATGCTACGGGTATCGGAAAATGGCGCAATTTTTTTTTTTAACAAAGTTTGAATTTTTTTTTCCACCACATAGATTAAAAAGAACCTAGACATGTTTGGAGTCTATGAAATCGTAATGACCTGGAGAATCATAATGGCATATCAGTTTTAGCATTTAGTGAACATAGTAAAAAAAGCAAAACAAAAAACAACTGTGGAATTGCACTTTTTTGCAATTTCACCGCACTTGGATTTTTTTACCCATTTTCGAGTACACAACATGGTAAAACTAATGGTGTGTTTCAAAACTACAACTTGTCCTGCAAAAAAACAAGCCGTCACATGGCCATTTTGACCAAGGAATAAAAAAGTTAAGGCTCTGGAAATAAGGGAGAAAAAAATGAAAATGCAAAGCCAAAAATACCTGTGGTCATTAAGGGGTTAAAGGTGGTTTAAAAAAGTTTCATTTTTGTAGAGCAGCTCTGCATTTTTGCTATGTTTTTCCTTCAATCATTTATTTCTTTAAGTCAAGACATAAATAAGTTATCCATTATGCATTTTTGGGGTGTTTTATTTGCATTTGGTGCATTTATTGGCTGAGAATTTTTAATTTCTAAGCTGAGCAGGCTCCAAGTATGTCATATTTTTATAGTTTTCCCATGGGTATTTTTTTAGCGGACTTAAAGGGAACCTGTCACCTGTTTTGGCTGATATTAGCTGCGGCCACCGCCTTTCAGGGCTTATCTACAGCACTCTATAAGGCTGTAGATAAGCCCCCGATCTGACCTGCAAGAGAAGAAAATTAAGTTTTATTATACTCACCTGGGGGGCGTCCGGACCGATGGGTGTCGCAGATCCCGGTCCGGGGCCTCCCATCTTCTTGTGACGCCGCCCTCCTGTTGCATCATCGCTCCCCAGAATCGCGCTCCTGCACAGGCGTACTTCTCTGCCCTGGTGAGGGCAGAGCAAATTCCTGCAGTGTGCAAGTGCTGGGCATCTCTGACCTCTCCTGGCACCTGCGCACTGCAGTACTTTGCTCTGCCCTCAACAGGACAAGTACACCTGCGCAGGAACAGGGTGGTGACGTGATGACGTCCAGGAATTAATGCCAGGTGTTTCTCTGAAACTTCTATCTCAGTGTCTTAAAGACGGCCACCTACTCTCAGCAGCCCATCTTGGTCGACAATTGGATCGAGCTTTCCCAGCACGATGTCTCTAGTAACGGGTTGTCCCTTGTTGAGGTTGTCTTTTTCTCTGATGTAGGTTTCCTTTTGTACAACACGAAATATTGTAACCTTGGCTGTTTCCAGGTTAGGAGCGGTAAACGCCTGCTTGCAGTGATGCTAACATTTACAAGATCTCTGGCTTGCAGATAGTGCTGACTTGTAGGACTGGGCTACATGAAGTAGACAAGCAATGGTTCGAATAAGTGACTTCCAGGTTGAGAACCTGGTGAACCGATGAGATTCGAGGTGATGACTTGAAATCACTGTATGTAGAGCAGACACTTAAGGACGGAGCTCTTCGTCGGTATCTGGATCCACTAGTTCGAATGTATCAGGCCTGCTGATGTGGGGCATAAAACGGTTCAAGGAGGCAAGGCCTGTGAACAATGTAGCTAAGATGACTTGGTGCAACGGATCTAGTCGCATGGTCTGCAGGATTGTGGTGAGTAGGTATGTAGTGCCACTGATTAGGCCAAGTGGATCTTCTTATCCTCAGTACCCGGTTGCTGACGTAGACATAGAAGCGTCGCGTTACATTGCAGATGTATCCGAGTACCACCTTGCTATCAGTGTAGAACCCTGCATCCTTGATCTCCAGATTCATCGCATCTGAAATAAGCTCGGCCAAGTCAACTGCAAGAACAGCAGCGCAGAGTTCCAGTCTGGGTATCGTGTGTTCGCTGAGTGGCGCCAGTTTAGTCCTGCTCATCACAAATCCGATGTGGCTCTGTTTATTCACATCTATGGTTTTGAGGTATGCTACTGCTGCATCTGCTTTTACAGAAGAAGCAAAGTCTTTGTGCTCTGACTTCTGTGGATGGTACCGGAACATACGGTCGTTTCACATGAAGGTCGGTCAAGGCTTCGAGAGACTTCCTCCACTCTGCCCGCAGGTCAGCCGTTTCTGTTGGAAGTGGATAGCCCCAATCAGATGTGTCTTGGGTGAAGTCTCTTAGCATCATTTTTCCTTGGATGGTTTCTGGAGCTACAAACCCCAGAGGGTCGTACAAACTGTTTACCAAAGAAAGAACTCCTCTGCACGTGAAGGGTTTCTCTTCTTTGCTGGTGTGAAAAGTGGAGGCATACGTCTTCAGATCCCAAAGCAATCCAAGGCTCCGCTGCATGGGAAGGGAGTCTATGCTAAGGTCTAAGTCCTTTAGATTGCTGGAATAGTCTTGAGAGGGAAAGGCATCCATCAACTCTTGGCTGTTGGAGGAAATCTTGTGCAACCTTAGGTTAGACTAAGCGAGCATTTCTTGAATCCGTTTAGTAGACTGATTGCAACCTCGTTTGTCGGTGTGGACTTCAAACAGTCATCTACATAGAAGTCATTTTCTACAAAGGATCTGACGTCTGACCAGTTCTCTTCTTCGCCCTCTTTGGTGGAATTTTGGAGGCTGTAGATAGCAACTGCCAGGGAAGGGCTGTTCCTGGAGATGTGTACCCTCATCGGGTACTCTGCAATGTCTTTGTCCGGGTCGTTGTCGTGATACCAGAAGAACCTCAATTAGTTTCTGTGTTCCTCTTTGACGAGAAAACAGTGGAACATCTGTTGTATGTCAGCCATAAATGCCACCGTATCTCTGCGGAAACAGAGAAGTACTTCTAGAAGTCTGTTGTTGAGGTCTGGGCCCAACAGTAGGACATCATTCAATGAGACATCTTCGCATTTGGCGCTTGAGTCGAACACAACTCTTATTTGACCTGACTTAGGATGGGACACTCCGAAGATGGGCAAGTACCAACATTCCTCTGAGTGCCGAAGTGCAGGTGCAATCTCTGCGTCATTTTTCTGGAATATTTTCACCATAAAGGTAAAGAAATGTTCCTTCATCTCTGGTGACTTCTGAAGCTTGTGTCTGAGGGAGATGAATCGACTGTAGACCAGTTTCCTGTTGTTGGGTAGGCGTCTTCTCTGAGGCCAAAATGGTAGAGGTGTGACCCAACTGTTTGACTTGTCCTTAACTATTTGTCCATCCATGATGTCCAAGAACATCCTTTCCTCTATAGATATCGCTGCCTTATTGTCCTCTTTTGTCCTGTGGAAGACTGTACACCCTATGTGGTCTTGTTCACCTTCACAGGCGTGGTCTTTGTTGGTAGGAACTGAGAAAGAGCAAATTAAGGGAGTGCTGCTTGGTAATTCCTTTACCAGCAGACTATTGTGACATGGCTGGAAGAGAGACGGACATCCATTTTCTACTGTGCTGGTAAGCATACTGTGGACTGAGGCCAGCTTGTGTGCTCCTCCTAGACAGACGTCTCCTATGATGACCCATCCGAGGTCAAGTCTCTGTGCGTATGGAGTGTTCTGGAAGCCGTTGATATATTCTCTAGTCTTGTGGACTCATAGTATATCTCTTCCTAGGAGTAGGACTATAGGGGCCTCTGAATCCAACTCAGGTATCAGGTGGGCTATACGCCTCAGGTGGGGGTGATGTGTCGCCACCTCCAGGGAAGGTATCTCGGACCTGTTGTCGGAAGCTGGTTGCACTCCAGGATGGGCAGTAGCAATAGGCAGGTCTGGCCATCTATAGACTCCACCTTGTATTTGGTTGCTTTCCTCCCCGCCGTCTCAACAGTACCTAACACGTCCTCAAGGAGTAGGGAGAACTGGAGTCTACAATGTTGAAGTTATCACAGAAGATGGACTTGGCTAGAAACCCGTTACTTTAGTCATCCAGGATTACATATATCTTGAGCGCTTTGTCCCTGCGGCCAGCTGGGTAGACTCGGGCAAGGCAGATTTTTTAACAGGATCTTCCTCCTGTGAGTCCCTTACAGATCTCCGCACATTGAGAGGTGACCACAGGGGTGTCCTCATCAGTGTTCTTCTGCTTTCCATCGTGCTCCTCTGCCTGTGACAATATTTGTGGAGGTGGTCCAGGGTGCAGAGCTGTATTGTGATCCGTGCTGCTGCATTCTGCACATTTCACGCTAGCTTCACAATTCCTGGCGAGATGAGAGGTTGTGGCACAGCATTTGAAGCAGATGTTATTTTGCTTGAGGAAACCTTTGCATGCCGCCAAAGACTTCTCCCTGGAGTCTCTGAATTTTAGTAGAGGATGTGGTTTCCTGTTAGAGGATGTCTTGAGGTTTGTCCTTTTCTGGATGGGGCAAACTCGTACTGTGAGGGGGCCCTGTGGAAACAATATTAGTTTTGTGGACTGCCACGGGTGTCCTACTGGGTTTGACATCGGGAGCAGTGGAACATGACAGAGTGAAGTCAAAACTAGGGTCATTTCTAATCCTAGCTTACTGGGTGACAAAATCAACAAATACAGTGAAAGGAGGGAATGGTACATTATGAGTTTGCTTATACCATGAACCATATGTAACCCACTTTTCTTGTAGGTTCAAAGGAAGTTTTTGTATTATTGGATTGACACCCCTAGCGGTGTCTAAGAATGCCAATCCGGGCAAGTCTCCTTCCTCCTGGGTAACTTGTAACTCCATCAATAAATCACTCAATTCTCTAAGCTTTTGATAACCTTTAGGTCCTATCTTAGGGAAATCATCAATTCTATTGTATAAAGCATTCTCTATGACTTCTACTGTCCCATAGCATTCATCAAGTCTTTCCCACACTATACGTAGACCTGTGTGTGGATGCTTTATATTAATGTCTCTTAGTCTTTTGGCATGCTCGACCAACTCACTTCCAAGCCACTTTACTAGGAGATCTAACTCCTCGCTACTAGAAAGGTTCCAACCATGAACGGCGTTCTGTGACGAGGCTCGCCATGACCTATAGTTCCTGGGTTTATCGATGAACTTTACAAGTCTTTTTGTAAACAGTTCTCGGCGGTCAAAGGACTTTGCAATGTCCATGGTGGCTTGGTCAGTGCTGGCAGGAGGCCATGTGTTATAGTCATATCTAGTGTAGGGTGTATCACCATACCTGTAAGGCACTTCTGGACTCAGATAGTCTGTGCAGTACCTTCTTGGTGAAGAAGGTGTCTCTTTAAGGCGGGACGGAAGCTGTACCTTCTAATCGGTGGAACAGTAGCTGTGGTTGACATCTCTGTTCTGGATGTCTCATGTCGGTAGTAGCGAAGTTCGGGTTTGGATCGCTGGTAATCAGAGTAGGCTGGTCGATGTAGTGCATCAGGGCTGTCGTCCATGCCGGAATGTTGATGGACGTACTCTGCGACTCGCTGCACTGGATCTTGCTGCTCTAGATCTGTTCCAAGAACATTGCTGCATCTCTCATAATCAGGATCCATCATAGGTTCCAAGTACTCTGCCTTAGCTATTGCAGCTGCTGTCTCTTTGTCTGCCACAAGTGTTTCTAGAGACACTAGCAGGTGCCCTCTCTCTGCATCTTGGTCTGCCTGCAGATGTACCTTTGCTGCTGTGTGCTCTGCTTGTCTCAGCTTCAGATGCATCTCTTGTTTGGCGAAGGAGAACCTCGCTTTGGCCGCTTCAGCTTCAGCACGAGCGACAGCAGCAAGCTCTGCTATTGACGACTTGCTAGAGCTTGCTTGTGACCTCGTTTTGAGTGATGATGTGCTGCTTCGAGACATTGTGCGCTTAGGCTAGGTCCACATTGCGTTACGGCAATCCATTTAATGGATCTGTTAAAAGGATGCACTAACGATGAGCCCCAAATTGACTGCTTTTTTGCGATCGCGTTAACGCATGTGTTAATGTATGGCTGCATTGCGTCGACTTGCATTAGCAATTGAGTTCTATGCAGAGCGAATACTTCCGTTCTCTGTGCGTTCGCCGTAACATACCCAAAAACGCGGTAGTCCACACTCCAAGGTGCGTCACAAAATAACAGACCATCGCTAACGCATGCCAATTTTGACACGCGTTAGGATCCGTTAGCTAATGGAAGTTTATGGGTTTAACGGATACGTTACATTGCGTTAATGCCGCTTAGAAACAGATCCGTTTAACCAGTGTTTCTCAACTCCGGTTCTCAAGACCCACCAACAGGTCAAGTTTTCAGGATCTCTTAGTATTGCACAGGTGATAATTTCATCATCTGCTCCAGCATTAACTCCATCTCCTGTTATGACCTGGTGGTCAGGACAATAATGGACCAGGTGGTTAAGAGCACACGGAATGACCTGATAGTTACTGATAATAAAGGACAAGCTCTGGGACGTGGGAACTCTGCTGACGGCAATCCCTAATCCTATCAAACACACTAGAAATAGCCGTGGATTGCGCCTAACGCTCCCTATGCAACTCGGCACAGCCTAAGGAACTAGCTAGCCCTGAAGATAGAAAAATAAAGCCTACCTTGCCTCAGAGAAATTCCCCAAAGGAAAAGGCAGCCCCCCACATATAATGACTGTGAGTAAAGATGAAAATACAAACACAGAGATGAAATAGATTTAGCAAAGTGAGGCCCGACTTACTGAACAGACCGAGGATAGGAAAGGTTACTTTGCGGTCAGCACAAAAACCTACAAAAAGACCACGCAGAGGGCGCAAAAAGACCCTCCGCACCGACTCACGGTGCGGAGGCTCTCCCTCTGCATCCCAATGCTTCCAGCAAGCAAGACAACAATAAAAATAGCAAGCTGGACAGAAAAATAGCAAACCAAAGAAATACAAGCTGGAACTTAGCTTCTGCTGGGAAGACAGGTCACAAGAACGATCCAGGAGTGAACTAGACCAATACTGGAACATTGACAGGTGGCATGGAGCAAAGATCTAAGTGGAGTTAAATAGAGCAGCCAGCTAACGATTTAACCTCGTCACCTGTGGAAGGAAACTCAGAAACACCCACCAGAGGAAGTCCATGGACAGAACCAGCCGAAGTACCATTCATGACCACCGGAGGGAGCCCGACAACAGAATTCACAACAATCTCCTATGGAAATCCTGAAAACATGGCCTGTTGGTGGGTCTTGAGGACTGGAGTTGAGAAACACTGCGTTAAACGGATTGCCCTAACGCAATGTGGACCTAGCCTGAGCTGCGTACTGCAGTAAGTACTGCAAAATAATGACAGAGTATTTTGGCCTGAAAGCTGAGTCTATGCGTGAGCGGGCTTCCGCGTGGCAGGAATGATGTAGCACTTGTCGGTGGGCTGCACTCTTGTTCTGCAGCTGTATGGCGGATGCTGTGATACCCATATGCAGAGCGTGTAAGGGTGCCATTTGTGGGTAGCTAATATCCGCCAAAGGGATGTTCGACTGATGCCAGATCAGTGCGCTGAATTTACATAATTGGCAAAACGAAAATTAGAATAGGACTCTCAGTTTACACAGAACATTATGTTCAGTGATGAGGCAAACTTTTTGGGTGGACCATTTACATGGATACACCTAAATAACATGGGAATGGTGACTGTTTTCTTGTGTAGGGTGTCTTGCATTGAAATCTGCTGCAATGACCCGGATACTGCGTTGACCAGACATCAACAGAATTTCTATCCGTTCCTCACGTGTTAAACTCTGCGGCATGTCACTGGCTGTAAACAAAGAGAAACTTGTAAATAACTCATGAAAGAATAAAGTTACGTTAAAACCAAGCACACCTTTGTTTTTCTTGTGAAATTCTCAATAAGTTTGATCACATGACCCTCTTCCCATTGGAAAAAATAAAGTTGGATCCAAAATGGCCGACTTCAAAATGGCCGCCATGGTCACCACCCATCCTGAAAAGTTTTCCCCCTCCCATATAGTAATGTGCCACAAACAGGAAGTTGATGTCACCAACCATTCCCATTTTATTTAGATGTATCCATATACATGGTCCACCCTGTATAATTGATGACTTTCTTATCTTTCACATTTCACCTATCAAACTTCTGCTTCAGTGAAAAAGAAACAACATTTAGTAAAAAATGAATTTGTCAAGGTCTGAACATATTTCTTGGGTGTCTTCAGGTAAAATATTGACACATACCGATCTTGCTGTAGCTCCATAAAGAACTAGATGCATTGTCATGACCCACAAGGGTCGGTCCAGTGAATGGCACAAGAAACACCAACAATGGGATGGAAAGAAGGAGAGGAAAGCCCTAACAGTAGGGAACAAGGGATTGGGCACCTCCTAACACAGCCTGTGCTTATTTGTAAGCTCCGCTAACGCCCTATGCTGGTCCTTCTCTCCGCCGCCGTCAAGAGACTAGTTCCTAGCTGTCACCTCACTAAACCCTGGCTAGTGCACTGGCCGGCAAGGACGCTAGCCTCACCACTGCAGATGGTGTAAACACAGGGGGTAGTGACAAGCACGAGACAGACAAGGTAAGTAAATAATTAACTTAGCTCCAGGCTCCGCTGCCAAGCTCCACACATCATAGGATACGGAAACAGGACCCTGAACTCCATAGAAGTAGCAGATACAGCGCTGCCTCCAGAGAGCTGCAAAACTCCTAGTCTGGTTTACATAGAATAACTCTATTACAACAGTCAGCTGATGCATCATGTGGCTATTTAAAGGATCATGGGAGTGGTCACCAAACACATCAGCTGACCAGCACACAAAGCAACTTCCAGCAAGGAAACTGACATTAACCGTTGCTGGCACAGAAGCAAAAAACACAAATCCATAAATGAATAGGTAACACAGATAACAGGTACAGGTTCAAGTTCAGAATACAGGTTCAGATACTAACAATGGGAGAACTTGCACAACTGGTGGCTGACTTAATACTTTTTTCCCCACTGTATGTCCAATAGTCCACAATTCCCAAAGTTAAAAAAATCAGATAAAAAAATAACCTCAGAATAATTTCACATTTTAGAAAGTAAATGTAGACTAGATCTCTCCAGATAATTATACAATCTTATTTTTTTCAATACAAGTGATAAAGTGTCAATTGGTGCACAATATCACTTAATAAACCTTCAATCCCAATTAAGATGCCGCGCTGGAATAAGAAAGGAAAAATTCTGACTGTAAAGTTGATAGTAAATCAGTTGTTTACCTCGAAGTAGTTATAGCTGGTGTGTCCACTGGATAAAAAGTTAGCTGCTGTTATGCAGCGTTTGCATTTCACAGTAACAGGGGCCAATCCCAACGCTTTTCGAGGGAACCGTCCCTCTTTCTCAAGGTATGGCCACCCTGCTAACACTATTTGTTATATAGCTACGCTACCTTACTCTGTGTTCAACATTAAACCGCCCTCCAAACTGGGAATGCACAAAATGCCACAGAACATGAACCTCCAAACTGATTTTAATCTTAATTTTGTGCTGCCTGCAAATAATTGCTAAAGTCCCTGCACAAATGATAATAATAATAATAATCTTCCACATGAATACTGACACTACATCACATGCATATTCCCTGATGAACCCAAAACAAGATTTTTTATAAAATTAAAACTAAAAATGCTTTACTATGAACCTTTAAAACAAATCATATATGTGATAAGTGCCCTTAAAATATATGTAAAACATTTTTTCCCCATATCGTAAAAATTGGTATAAAATAACTATAAAATTACTATAAAAATCCTATAAAAATTGCCACTGAAAATCTTCTACAAATATATGATGCCCTTTTAAGGACACCAGCCGGCAATGCTCAATATTAAATACATAAATATATTCCCTAAAATATTTCTACCAGAAAATAATGTGAAAATGACAAAATTGCAATGTAAATACATGCCTTACAAGGCAATTAATAAACCTTCCTTTTAAGCCACCCGGCTGTACTTGGCCATATTCGCTTGAATAAGGACTTGCTTACACAGCAGGTAGCTTTTGTTTTGGGGAAAACAAGGAACGGGGCGCAGCTCTGTGGCCACTTCATTTTCAGGATCGGCATTAGGCTGTAGAGAATAGAAAAACCTTTTTAAGGTGTTGGAGTTGTTTTTCTCATGTGGAGCACCCCCAAGGGCTGTGGGGTACTCGGGCCGGGTCAGACAGTTCTTAAAGGGGATGTGGTCACGGCAGCGGTGACCCAGTCCTTGGCCCTGGGCGTCCAATTAAAGGTGAAATAAAGGGGAAATTAAATTTAAGGGAGATTTGTTTGTGACACCACCTGTGGTACTCCGCAATAAAGGTGATGAGATGATGGTGGTTGTGGTAGGCCGGGCAGGTGTTGTAGGAATAACAAAAGGACACAATAAGGTGCAGTTTCCACTTTCACTCACAGTTCTCAAGTCCACAAATGCCAGCCGGATGCTGTGTTCTCTGGGTCAGTGGTCCAGCAAACCCCCAGGTAAATTGGGATGCACCTTTCCAGGACTCCTTTCATATGCCTTTCTATGGCTGTCTCACTATGCTGGCTTCCACTTCTCCTGCCCAGCGCCTTACCCACAGTGTCCCAAGCCAGCAGCTATGAACCTGGTTGCCGACATATTCTCAGGATTCTATACGGCTGCCTTTTTGGCGACGTATGGGTGGATGTGGCTGTGACTCTTGCAAAGCCACAGCCTCCGGTTTCTTAGCTGAACTTGAAGTATTCCACTAAGTTGGGGCCGGTCCTAACTGCGACCTGGTCCCTACACGTCTAGATATAGGCCCCACAGGTGGCTTCTGCACTTCCCATGCCCATAGGACCTCTTCAGTCCTCCCGTGAACTTCCTTCAATCTCTCCCTTTCGATTCTCTCTTCCGCTCTGCTCTCTCACTCCTTCTCCTTTGGTCTCCTAGAACCCACTGCTCTGCACACTGTTCTCCCGCCTTATAAGCTCCTCTCCTTTTTCTACCTACCCCACCCACTCCCACCACCCATTCCTGTCCAGCCTGGGATGAGGCCTTCCTCCCTAAGGGTACACCCAGGTGCCCTGACTGAACTGGTGTGTGTTGGATGTGAGTGTTAGAGTCCTGGGTGATGCTCCCTCCTTACCTGAGAGTGGGATACCACACCTCTGGGTGAGGTGCAGTAACTCTGTGGTGACTGGACTTCATGCTTCTACATGGGTAGAAAGTGGTTTGCATTTATCTATCTTTATGTATAATGATACAATAATATGAGATATCTGCATGAAGGTAAAAACGACCCCCAAATGTGAACTTTCTTGGCGGGTGCATAAATCTGGCAGCTGGTGGTCACAAGTGACTTCATTTATTTTGACAAGGCATAGATTGTGTGCAAAGTTAACTCCTTCATGCCCATATAACATAAATATACTATACTACTATACGTCATGTGGTCAGATTGGGCGAGCTCAGTAGTTTCCTGCAGTTTAACCCCTTGTATTTCGCAGGCAATAGCATCAGTGATTAGGCAAAGGGGGTAAGCCCTGTATGTCAACCCATCATATAAAAGTGTAAAACAATTCAGGTCTGTCTGAATGGTGCATACATGTTACCATGGAAACTGCTCCAGTATGGAGATACAAGTCAGTGTGTGTTCCTGTGCACACTGGAATACGCATTGGTCATGGTGCAGTCTGCTTATGGTGAAAGCGGCTTAGTAAAATCACCATGGAAACAGCTGTTTACTAAGTGGTCATTACACAGTAGTCAATGGCAGAGGGACTTGTAGTCCAAATCTAGTGTGTGTATAGGACCAGCTGTCATTCCCAGGTGCCAGCTTCTCATTGGGCCAAATTTCCTGAATCAAAGATATTTGGTGGCGTTACTGGTTGGGCAGGGTAGACACACTACCCTCCAGCCTGGCAATAAACAGGGTGACAATACATTTCTCATGTATAGTCACCTGTGAGGCAGTAACCAGTGTTGTATGTGAGGGTCGTTATGTGTCCCTCAGGATGCGCATAGAAGCGTATTGAGGCAGCGAGAGTGCTTGCAGTCAGAGGCATAGCTGTGATTGCAATGCAAAATAAAAGTAAGTGTTGGTCTTGGGCAAGTTATTTGCCCAAGGTTCATTTAAGAAAACCTGCCATGGGCTTTTATTTTTGGAGTGGACTACAGGATGGTAGTGGGTCAGTTCGCTACCTCCAGGCCAGGTCTTCCAAATGGCCCATGGACACAGGTTCCTTGTAAAAACCCTGCAGCAGAAGGTTGGGTATGAAAGTCTTGGTTTGCAAACTGCAGAGCAGGTGGCTCCGCAAAGCTTTAGCCTGTGTGAAGGAACACAGAGCCAATTGGAGCTAAAAGACCTGGCATCCCTCAGCGTACAGGGCGGTGCTGTCGCCCATGGCAACCGGTCTCGGATATGGACTGTCTTGTTTCCCGGCTGCGAAGTGGAGGATACCATTTGTTTTCCATTTTGTGAGTACACTGAACACAGAGACTTTTCTTTGAACTTTCCTGTGGTCACTGCCTGTCTGTCACACTTCACCAACCCTGCTGCACTACACACCCTACCTGGTGCTAATAATTTGCATCCCACTGCCTCCTCCACTTAGGTCAGTGTTTCGGTCCTCCTGCATCCAAGTTGGCCACCACAGTGGCATGGGGAATAATGGTAAGTTTGAGCAATGACTACACACCACAGGAAAGGCAGGGAAAGTGTGGTTCTGACTAACCACTGCCCCCTGACGATGCTGTAGTAGCCATTTTGGGTGCTGGAGGATTAGATCTCAATAAAGGAGGCAAATGCTGGGCACCATGTAGTCTCATTATATATATGAAATGTATAGCCACTTCTCAGCGTCAGGTCGGTAGGTCACTTCTCCGTAGCCTGCAATACAAGTATAAATGCCGGAGATTGGTTATAATTGTCCATCTGACATTCTAATATTTTAGGGATTTGAATTTTTAAGGGGGTTTTTCATGGAATATAAACAATCTTGTGACCATTTCACAATGAGCCAGATAACTGGTGACTTGCACACCAATGGAACTCCCACAGATCCCAGGCACAGAACACTTACATTCTCTGTTTGAATGAGTGCCACTCTTCATTGTCTACAGAACCGTCGGCAGGGCCGGCGTCAGCACCTGGCGTACCCGGGCAAGTGCCGGGGCCCAGGCGAGACGGGGGGGCCCATTCAGGGCCGGCGTTAGGGGCAGGCAGCTGCCTGGGGCCCTCGCTCCCCCAGAGGCCCTCAGGTAGCGGCACATCACGCAGCCGCTATGGGGCCACTGTGAGGCAGGGGGGCCCGCCTGTCGCCAGCGCCAACTCCCCACCACCGCATTGAACTATACCGGCGTCTGCTGGTAAAGTTCAAAGCAAATGATGGAGGAGAGAGTGTCACCTGACGCTCCCTCTCCCATCATTCCCCACTCTGCCTCTGACACTGCCGCTGCGGGTGCACAATGATGTCATCGCGCACTTGCTGTGTGACAGGCAGTGCAGCGGCAGCCGCCGAGACTGGAGCAGGGAGCAGCGCGGGCACGTTGAGAGGTGAGGAGTGTTTTTTTTTTTTGTAACTATAACAGTGAGTACTGGACTATGGGGCCATTCTTGGGGGTAGGGGGGCTGTGCTGTATACTACATGTCTGTGCTATATACTTAATGGCTGTTATATACTATGTGGTCTGTGCTATATACTGTATGGGCTGTTATATGCTACGTGGGCTGTGCTATATACTACATGGCTGTTCTATTTACTACATGGTCCTGTGTTATATACTATGTTTCTGTGCTATATACTATATGGGCTGTTATATGCTACGTGGGCTGTGCTATATACTACATGGCTGTTCTATATACTACGTGGGCCATGTTATATACTACGTGGGCTGTTATATGCTATGTGGGCTGTGCTATATACTACATGGCTGTTATATATACTACGTGGACCGTGTTATATAATACGCGGGCTGTGTTATATAATATGTGGCTGTGCTATATACTATATGGGCTGTTATATGCTACGTGGGCTGTGCTATATACTATGTGGCTGTGTTATATGCTACATGGGCTGTTATATACTACATGGTTGTGTTATATGCTACGTGGCTGTGTTACATATATACTACGTGGGCTGTTATATACTATATGGCTGTGTTATATGCAATCATGAATCGTGGTATGTGTTAAAGGGGGGGGCCCACTAGGACTCTTTCGTCAGGGTCCCTAAAAAAACTTGGAGCCATGACCGTCGGTGATAGTGTCATAGCTCCCAACCATCCTGGATTTAGCAAGACTGTCCCGCCACATCAGGGCTTTGCACTATTTGCGCAACGAGTGAACACAGCCTTGCAGACACAAAGCCAGATGTCATATACAGTAGAGAAGCCATGGAAAAATGATAAAGTTCTGGCTGCTCTGACTGGGAAAGAATGAACAAAAATAAATCCACAGGTCTTAAGTAGAGAGGAGCATAAGTCTTTCTAGGTTCTGAAATAGATGATAGGCCTATAATACAAATGATGTCTACCATACTGAGAACTTGCAAGCTTAGAACAATGTGATTGAACATGGCCTCTTCACAGTACCCCTTCCAAATGTCCCTATGAGCAGAGTGATCCTCCATCCATGGGAAGATGCCTCCCTCCCTCCGGAGGATACAATGTGTGCGCCTCAGCTGTGAGAATGAGAAAATCTGAGAGTGTAAATAGCATCTTGATTTAGCACACTTGACTGCTCGTCTCTGCCTGGACGCAGATCAATATTCAGCAGCCTCTCTCTGGCTGTATGGCAAACTGGCAGTGTCTGTAAATCTGGATTGATCATGCTGAAGAAAACATTACTTTGTACATGTACATAAACAGTATGTCCTGCCCAATGCAGGGTGTAAGCAATCCACTAGTTACTCGCTGACAGTGTATGTTGCAAAACTTTGACCTTCTAATGATACAGGCTTATCTTGCTGTTAATAGAGGACCTATAACCTCTTGGGAATCTTTATGAGGTAAAAGTAGACCAAAATATAATACCTTTCTCAAATATAATAGATTAATAGCTCTTCGTTTTTTAAGAGAGGAAGGCTGATACAGGGCTCTCCCATGCCTTACTAACGTGACAGCTGTGTGAGCCTTTCTGCATCTGAGATGGCGATACTACAGTGTGAGAATAGACCATGTGTAAACAAAGGGGAGATCTTTGCTGTTGTCTTACTTTCTGTTGAATGCTGTGAGAAGCAGTGTTAGATGGATCTCTATGTATAATGGATTAACGGGTAAGAGGAGGCGAGATGAAACAATTGCAGTGGTAAAACCTGTTACTGCTCTTTGCATATGTATTGAGGGATTCAGATATACCATAGGTCGCAACCATCCTGGATTCAGCGCAATTGTCTCAATTTAAGGGGCCAGCCCTACTGTCTTGGGAGGTCAACGCTTTGTCCCGACTTCACTCTGTGTTTCCTCATCACTCCGTAGTTCCTCCTCAGGGGTGGGGGTGGCATTTTTGCACTGGAATGAAAACCATCACAACCTTCATCATTGTAGGCAGCAGATAAAGCTATTACCAACAGCTTGCCTGCTACAATGGGCAAGATACCATAGCTACCTGCCTACCTACGTGCTGCTTGGGAGGTCTGCTGCTCCAAGCACCTTGTTAAACCAGCTCTTATTGAACAGGAATGCTGATTATTTGAAGGAGGGCCTGTCGGTACCAGTTGTGCCAAATGACCTAGGATAAAAAGCCAAACCAGACACTCTATTGGCAGATAAGTGTTTTGGGGTGTTTGCCCCTCATCAATGTAAAGCAGGAAGTCTGTTTTGGCTAGGTGACAGGCCTCTGCCACTGGGTGTAAGGGGAAACATTTCTCCTTGTAGAGAGTTCCAAGTCAGCGTAAAAAGACTTAGGCTATGTTCACACTTTGCAGATTCCACTGCGGATTTTTCCGCAGCAGAATTCCAAAATCCGCAGTGAAAACCGCAGCGCGTTTTCACTGCGGATTTATCGCGGTTTTTACTGCGTTTTCTTCTGCGGATTTTCAACTGCAGTTTTCTATTGGAGCAGCTGAAAATCCGCAGAAAAGAAGTGACATGCGAAGTCTCCCTAAGCTAGAAGATCGTTGGGTACAGCCGGGACCAGCTGCTTCGAAAGCATCACCAAACCAGGGATTCAAGCTTCAGGAGGCTAATTTGCATATTCCAGGTGCCTTCTGGGAGAAGCGAAGTCTCCCTAAGCTAGAAGATCGTTGGGTACAGCCGGGACCAGCTGCTTCGAAAGCATCACCAAACCAGGGATTCAAGCTTCAGGAGGCTAATTTGCATATTCCAGGTGCCTTCTGGGAGAAGCGAAGTCTCCCTAAGCTAGAAGATCGTTGGGTACAGCCGGGACCAGCTGCTTCGAAAGCATCACCAAACCGCGCGCCTTACGGCGCGCGAATTTTTGCCTGTAGGACATTATTGCAAGAGAGCTTGGCTGAGTAGATTACACAAGAAGGAAAACACACAGCAAGTCAGCAGGATCTAGGAGCAACATGGCAGATGTGACAACCTACATGGTGAGCTGCAGCATGTGCTACATGTTCACAGATCGACCAGAAGAAGAATCCAATTTCACCTGTCAGAAGTGTAGACTAGTGGCCCTTTTAGAAGAAAAGGTGCGGGGTCTGGAAGAAAGAATAGCAACTTTGAAACTCATCAAAGAGAATGAAGACTTTCTAGACAGAACAGAAGCATCTCTACTGGTCACAGAAGGTGCAAAAAGTGTCAGAGAACCTCCAAAAGCAGATGAGTGGAAGCATGTGACCAAAAGAAGCAAGAAGACCATGGAGAAATCACCAACCACACAACTGAAGAACCGATATCAAATCTTTGTAGAGGATGAAGATGGCACACCTAAGAATGAAGCAATACCAGCAAGCAAAAAAGAAAAGGGCACACAGCAACAAGTGACAGCAAAAAGTACAGCCAAGAAGCAACGAAGAGTGGTGGTGGTGGGAGACTCACTACTGAGAGGCACCGAAGCAGCCATCTGCAGACCGGACATAACTGCAAGAGAAGTATGCTGCCTTCCAGGTGCGATGATCAAGGATGTGACCGATAGGATACCAAAGCTCTTCAGCTCCAAGGACGTCCACCCATTTCTTCTGATACATGTTGGCACCAATGACACGGCAAGGAAGGACCTACCGACAATCTGCAAGGACTTTGAAGAGTTGGGGAAGAAAGTAAAGGAACTGGATGCACAGGTAGTTTTTTCTTCTATCCTTCCAGTAGACGGGCATGGCACCAGGAGATGGAACAGGATCCTTGATGCAAACAACTGGCTAAGACGATGGTGCAGACAACAAGGATTTGGATTCCTGGACCACGGTGTGAATTACTGGTATGATGGACTCCTCGCCAGAGACGGACTACACCTCAACAAACCTGGGAAACACACATTCGCCAGAAGACTCGCTACACTCATCAGGAGGGCGTTAAACTAGAAGAAGAGGGGACGGGAAGAAAAACATTAGACTCAAACAAAGACGACCCAGGAAAACATACTCAGAAGGGAGGTAAGAACATTTCTAAAACAATCCACAGTGAGGAGATTGGAACAAAACAAAATCCTCTAAACTGCATGCTCGCAAACGCCAGAAGCCTGACAAACAAGATGGAAGAACTAGAAGCAGAAATATCTACAGGTAACTTTGACATAGTGGGAATAACCGAGACATGGTTAGATGAAAGCTATGACTGGGCAGTTAACTTACAGGGTTACAGTCTGTTTAGAAAGGATCGTAAAAATCGGAGAGGAGGAGGGGTTTGTCTCTATGTAAAGTCTTGTCTAAAATCCACTTTAAGGGAGGATATTAGCGAAGGGAATGAGGATGTCGAGTCCATATGGGTTGAAATTCATGGAGGGAAAAATGGTAACAAAATTCTCATTGGGGTCTGTTACAAACCCCCAAATATAAAAGAAAGCATGGAAAGTCTACTTCTAAAGCAGATAGATGAAGCTGCAACCCATAATGAGGTCCTGGTTATGGGGGACTTTAACTACCCGGATATTAACTGGGAAACAGAAACCTGTGAAACCCATAAAGGCAACAGGTTTCTGCTAATAACCAAGAAAAATTATCTTTCACAATTGGTGCAGAATCCAACCAGAGGAGCAGCACTTTTAGACCTAATACTATCTAATAGACCTGACAGAATAACAAATCTGCAGGTGGTTGGGCATTTAGGAAATAGCGACCACAATATTGTGCAGTTTCACCTGTCTTTCACTAGGGGGACTTGTCAGGGAGTCACAAAAACATTGAACTTTAGGAAGGCAAAGTTTGAACAGCTTAGAGATGCCCTTAATCTGGTAGACTGGGACAATATCCTCAGAAATGAGAATACAGATAATAAATGGGAAATGTTTAAGAACATCCTAAATAGGCAGTGTAAGCGGTTTATACCTTGTGGGAATAAAAGGACTAGAAATAGGAAAAACCCAATGTGGCTAAACAAAGAAGTAAGACAGGCAATTAACAGTAAAAAGAAAGCATTTGCACTACTAAAGCAGGATGGCACCATTGAAGCTTTAAAAAACTATAGGGAGAAAAATACTTTATCTAAAAAACTAATTAAAGCTGCCAAAAAGGAAACAGAGAAGCACATTGCTAAGGAGAGTAAAACTAATCCCAAACTGTTCTTCAACTATATCAATAGTAAAAGAATAAAAACTGAAAATGTAGGCCCCTTAAAAAATAGTGAGGAAAGAATGGTTGTAGATGACGAGGAAAAAGCTAACATATTAAACACCTTCTTCTCCACGGTATTCACGGTGGAAAATGAAATGCTAGGTGAAATCCCAAGAAACAATGAAAACCCTATATTAAGGGTCACCAATCTAACCCAAGAAGAGGTGCGAAACCGGCTAAATAAGATTAAAATAGATAAATCTCCGGGTCCGGATGGCATACACCCACGAGTACTAAGAGAACTAAGTAATGTAATAGATAAACCATTATTTCTTATTTTTAGTGACTCTATAGCGACAGGGTCTGTTCCGCAGGACTGGCGCATAGCAAATGTGGTGCCAATATTCAAAAAGGGCTCTAAAAGTGAACCTGGAAATTATAGGCCAGTAAGTCTAACCTCTATTGTTGGTAAAATATTTGAAGGGTTTCTGAGGGATGTTATTCTGGATTATCTCAATGAGAATAACTGTTTAACTCCATATCAGCATGGGTTTATGAGAAATCGCTCCTGTCAAACCAATCTAATCAGTTTTTATGAAGAGGTAAGCTATAGACTGGACCAAGGTGAGTCATTGGACGTGGTATATCTCGATTTTTCCAAAGCGTTTGATACCGTGCCGCACAAGAGGTTGGTACACAAAATGAGAATGCTTGGTCTGGGGGAAATTGTGTGTAAATGGGTTAGTAACTGGCTTAGTGATAGAAAGCAGAGGGTGGTTATAAATGGTATAGTCTCTAACTGGGTCGCTGTGACCAGTGGGGTACCGCAGGGGTCAGTATTGGGACCTGTTCTCTTCAACATATTCATTAATGATCTGGTAGAAGGTTTACACAGTAAAATATCGATATTTGCAGATGATACAAAACTATGTAAAGCAGTTAATACAAGAGAAGATAGTATTCTGCTACAGATGGATCTGGATAAGTTGGAAACTTGGGCTGAAAGGTGGCAGATGAGGTTTAACAATGATAAATGTAAGGTTATACACATGGGAAGAGGGAATCAATATCACCATTACACACTGAACGGGAAACCACTGGGTAAATCTGACAGGGAGAAGGACTTGGGGATCCTAGTTAATGATAAACTTACCTGGAGCAGCCAGTGCCAGGCAGCAGCTGCCAAGGCAAACAGGATCATGGGGTGCATTAAAAGAGGTCTGGATACACATGATGAGAGCATTATACTGCCTCTGTACAAATCCCTAGTTAGACCGCACATGGAGTACTGTGTCCAGTTTTGGGCACCGGTGCTCAGGAAGGATATAATGGAACTAGAGAGAGTACAAAGGAGGGCAACAAAATTAATAAAGGGGATGGGAGAACTACAATACCCAGATAGATTAGCGAAATTAGGATTATTTAGTCTAGAAAAAAGACGACTGAGGGGCGATCTAATAACCATGTATAAGTATATAAGGGGACAATACAAATATCTCGCTGAGGATCTGTTTATACCAAGGAAGGTGACGGGCACAAGGGGGCATTCTTTGCGTGTGGAGGAGAGAAGGTTTTTCCACCAACATAGAAGAGGATTCTTTACTGTTAGGGCAGTGAGAATCTGGAATTGCTTGCCTGAGGAGGTGGTGATGGCGAACTCAGTCGAGGGATTCAAGAGAGGCCTGGATGTCTTCCTGGAGCAGAACAATATTGTATCATACAATTATTAGGTTCTGTAGAAGGACGTAGATCTGGGTATTTATTATGATGGAATATAGGCTGAACTGGATGGACAAATGTCTTTTTTCGGCCTTACTAACTATGTTACTATGCTGCGGAATGTAATCCGCAGCGTTTCCGCGCGGATTTTTCTGCAGCATGTGCACAGCGTTTTTTGTTTCCCATAGGTTTACATTGAAATGTAAACTCATGGGAAACTGCTGCGGATCCGCAGCGGTCAAATCCGCTGCGGATCCGCAGCAAAATCCGCAAAGTGTGAATATAGCCTAAGCTATGTGCACATGTAGGAAATGTGGTGCAGAATTTTCTGCACTAAATCTGCATCTGCACATTTGATGCAGTTTCTGTGCAGTTTCTGCGCAGTTTCTATGCAGTTTCTGTGCAGTTTCTGCGCAGTTTCTGCGCAGTTTCTATGCAGTTTCTGTGCAGTTTCTGTGCTGTACAATGTAAATCAATGTGAAAAAAAAGCTGTGCACATGGTGCAGAAAAATCTGCTGCAGAAACGCTGCAGAACTGCACAGAAGAAGTGACGTGCACTTCTTTGAAATCTGCAGCGTTTCTGCGCAGATTTTTCTGCACCATGTGCACAGCTTTTTTTTCACATTGATTTACATTGTACTGTAAATCACAGTGCAGTTCTGCAGCGTTTCTGCACTAAATCTGCATCGTGTGCACATACCCTTATAGTGTATATATAATGTGTGGTGCAATGTTTACTATAATATGCTTATATATATTTATGTGGTCCGTTAGCCTGGATTACTCTATATACCTAAGTGTATAACTTGGGTATGGATGACACAGTCTATTGCTTCTATATGTATGTCTATTAGTTTATATACAGTATACTGATACAGCTCATTAACCTGCTTCATTATATACATGTATTATTCTTTTACATCTTGCTGTAAATTTTTGTGGTGCCATCTGCTGGTTGCCTAATTTTTTATCTGTGTTTTTAATTGTTCTTCATACACTTAAGAAAGATGTAACATTCCTCGATGATTTCTAGTTCTTTGTGCATTTTTTTCCTGTAGGCTTATATCTATTCTGTGCTGAACCATTTATATTTTCAATGTTTATACTATACACTATATTTGGTTATTGTACTCCGATTCTTATATTTTCTATACACATTTTTACCTTGACTTGTTGCTTTATTTGTTTCTATGTTATAACCTAGATGAAGTATTGTGTACTATTCTCCTTTTCTGTAGCATGTTTATGTCTCTGAATGAGAAGTTAGTTGTGAGCATTATTTAGGACAGCCACAGATGTGAGACAACCCTTTTGCAAGTAGAAGCAGGACCCACAGTCTGCTGATCACCGGAGGTTCAGTTTCTTTTAACCCCCAGCAATAAGTAGTGAAAGTGACATCCAACCATGCAGGGGAAATGTAGTCTTATATTCCAGTTATAGTAATTAATGACCAATTATTTAATATATAGTCAGCAAGAGTCTGCCAGTGCAAAGCCCACTCTTTGTAAGACATTTCTTCTATGGGAGACATTATGTCTATAATGTCTATGTGTCTTGACAGGACATATTGAAAGTGATTGCAAGACTAAAACAACCATTAAAGGGGGTTGCAACCTTTCAACTAACTAACCTATAGTTTCAGTGATGAGCTGATGAGCTTTACTTACTCTCTCCTGGTCTAAGTGCTTTGTCTCCACCACTGCCCCAGTCTTTTTTGGTCAGCTGCAGCAGTGATATCAAGTGTTAGGCCGGCGTCACACTGGCGTTTAAAACGGCCGAGTGCAATGCGATAAAAAATCGCATTGCACTCGGACCAATATTAAGTTATGGGGCCGCTCCCAGCAGCCGACTTTTTGTCGGCCGTTTTCCTCGGTCTGAGACAATCGCAGCATGCTGCGATTGTCTCGGACCGAGGAAAACTTGCGGCTCACTCGCACCCATATAAGCCTATGGGTGCGAGTGAGACAGCGCACATCACTCGGATAACATCCGAGTGATGTGCGCTATAAGCGGACCCTAGCAATGGAGGAGATGGAGAAATTAATTTCTCCGACCTCCTCCGCAGCTGTGCTCCGATTCTCCCTGTGCGAGAGAATCGGAGCACAGACGGATGACACTCGGCTCCTGCTCTGCTGCGAGAAGGAGCCGAGGGTCATTAGCATATCGCATCCGATGCTCTCGCATCGGATGCAATACGCTAGTGTGACGCCGGCCTTACGGTGAAATGCTGAGCTCAGGGGCTCATGGTGTCTATACTGGTAGAGCCTCTGAGCTCATTGATTGCCTGTAGGGCTGTCAACCTGTTGTCAGTGCTTCAGCCGATCAACATAGTCCAGGGCGGTGGGTGAGATGCAGCACTGGTCCCAGGGAAGCGTAAGTAAAGCTCAATTTGTTTTGTTTTTCACAAAAAAAACTGATCCTGACCTGGTCATGCTGTTGACAATACCTTGATTCGGAAATGTTGGTAGTCAGAGCTTCAATTGTACTCGCTCCTAAAAGACACGAGTACAGTGGAATGCAAGAAGGTGGATTTGTTCTTTGACAACTGTCTCAGAGAATGACCGAATCCCGCTCCAAAATGCTGCCTGGGAAACACCTTGGACCGCCGCAGTAGGCCTGATGGGGCTTCATATTGGCTGCACCTACCTCCGCTTCAACCCAGATACACTTCTGGAGTATGTACATCTCTACTCCATTCAAGCCAGAGCTCTGCACAGTCTGGTTTAGAGGTTCCTGTGCCCCAATATAAGTACCACTGAGGGTCCCAGCAAGCAATCCCTTATCCCAAGTATAGTGGATAATTTATGATTTTGGGAATAACCCTTTAAAGGGAACAAGTCAGCATAAAATTGGTATTTACTTGCAGCCATACTGATACTCATTGTGAAAATGCTATTTTAAACACCTGCAGGTTTCTAGTTTGAAGTTCTGTTGCAGGGAGAAAATAAGGTTATATTCTCCCTGCAGCCTCACGCTTCCAGTCATTGGAGCTCAGCTGAGGACTCTGAACAGTGAGCATTCACTACAAAGTGACCGTGCTGTAATCTCTCCCCTGCTCCTCATCTGCACAACACACTGCCGCCCCAATGATTGGAAGTGAGTTTCTGCAGGGAGAATAAAGCTAAAATTACTCCCTGCAGCCATACTTCATATTAGACTACTGCACATGCTTAAAACAGTATTTACTTGCAGCTCCATTTCTGGAGGTAAATACCGTTCTTTTGCTTTTTTTGCTGATAAGTTCCCTTTAATAAAGGCAGCGCCTCAGAATAAGGAGATGCTAAATAAATATCTGGAAATAAAATGTAGTTATTATTTTACAAGCTGTATTGTGTGTTTTTGTATCCAATTAAAGATGATACTTTCATGCACTTTTGCAGATGCGCGGTTCCTTTGATGAAATCGAGGTAATTGGGATCTAAGTTGCTATTTTTTTTCCAAACAAAAGGTGTAATTTCATCATATGCATTTTGAAATTACCATTGGAAGCATAAAATCCTAATCTAATGTAAAAATTCTGATGCTTTAAATATATTTTACTATTCATTATGTCAAGGATATTTAGTGCTTTCTTGTTGTACATTTAACAAGTGAAGCTGAACTTCCTGTTCTCATGGTCCACTACCCCAAAGAAAGCTAAAACAAGATGGTAAATCAACAAGGACACAAAAGCCATGTTGTTCTTAAATAGTTCTACATCCATGGACTGTAAAATATCAGAATGGGCAGATGGTGTACTGGTAAGCATATATCACAGAGGAACAGGAAAGATCAAACTATATCTGTGCAACAAATGAATCCTCCTGAATGGTTATGTATTGCCTATGCAATGTCTGTGACCTAGATACCTAATATATATATATATATATATATATATATATATATATATATACATATATATATATATATATATATATATATATTTACAATGAGGGCTGGGCACTGGCGGAAGAACTTAAAAAAGATTATTTTGATGCTAGTCACTACTGAGTATGACGCTAGTCACTACTCACGAACTTAACGTGGGGCAGGATAGTCAAGAGGTCTGGGGTCAGTATCAAGAGGGCTCGTAATAGACAAAGGGAAAAGACAGAAGTGTAGTCAAGTAACAGTCCGAGGCCAGAGTATCAGGAAGATAGCAGATCGAGACAAAAAGGTAAGTCAAACAGATAGTCAAAGGTTAATCCAAGGTCGGCAACGGAGATCAGAATACAACGCAAGAGCACAGAGCGAGCACACACACCACTTGCTCAAAGCTACAAATAACTCACACCTCTGCCTCAGAATGGGTGGTAGAGCTGTCACTCACATTCCTGACAGCCCAGCAAGCCCTTGATCCAATAGGGCACTAAAGTTGTCATTCACAGAGTCCATAGGACATCTTGAGTGGTGGACTCCTGGCAGGTATAAACACCTGAAAGTGACTAAGCTTGAGACAATAAAGGAATATAGAATTGCTGATTTTTGGAGTATCGTGTAGGTAAAGGAAGCAGCAGTCGCATTCCTGTTGGTGAAATAATCGTAGTATTTGGCATGGCGAACATTGGCAACAACAAACTTGGCTGTTCTTCCCAGGGTAAAAATGAAACCGCATTGCTCATTTTGTTACTTGTAATCGGCATTGGGCACGTAGCCTTTAACTGTAGGAGGCTTGAGGAAATGGATTTGCTATGAAGGAAAAGAATGATGTTAGCGATATTCAAAATGCAAATTGCCTTTTCAGAGAGAAAGAGGACTTGAACTCTATAGCACCAGCTGTTGGAAGTAGCGATCCTACAAGTCACAATCAACCCTTTAAGGAGTCTTGCAATATGACTTAGGATAAAAGCCAAATCAGAATCAAAATTTACAGACACTGTGTTTCGGGCTATTGGCCCTCATCAGTGCAAAGTATGAGAACTGATTTGGCTAGGTGAAGAGGCAATTTGCATATTAAATTTGTGAGTTGTGCAAGGAAAATTGATCTCCTGTTTCTACATAGCGCTCAGAATGATTCAGCTAGTCACTTTTTAATCACGTGATGTCATAGATCTAATGGAGAAGTGAAGAATTAACTGGGTTGAAAGGCAAAATGAGCAATTTTAGTACACAGTGCTATATAATATAATGATTGCAATATATTAAGAGGATAAAAATTTTGATGGGAGAGCTTCTTTAACCCCTTTCTGACCTCGGACGGGATAGTACGTCCAAGGTCAGATCCCCTGCTTTGATGCGGGCTCCGGCGGTGAGCCCGCATCAAAGCCGGGACATGTCAGCTGTTTTGAACAGCTGACATGTGCCCGTAATAGGCGCGAGCAGAATCGCGATATGCCTGCGCCTTTTAACTAGTTAAATGCCGCTGTCAAACGCAGACAGCGGCATTTAACTACCGCTTCTGGCCGGGCAGCCGAAAATTACGTCATCGCCGACCCCCGTCACATGATCGGGGGTCGGCGATGCTTCAGAATTGTAACCATAGAGGTCCTTGAGACCTCTATGGTTACTGATCGCCAGCAGCTGTGAGCGCCACCCTGTGGTCGGCGCTCACAGCACACCTGATTTTCAGCTACATAGCAGCGAACAGCAGCTCGCTGCTATGTAGCAGAGGCGATCGTGCTGTGCCTGCTTCTAGCCTCCCATGGAGGCTATTGAAGCATGGCAAAAGTAAAAAAAAAAAGTAAAAAAAATGTGAAAAAAATAAAAAAAATATAAAAGTTTAAATCACCCCCCTTTCGCCCCAATCAAAATAAATTAATAAAAAATATCAAATCTACGCATATTTGGTATAGCCACACTCAGAATCGCCCGATCTATCAACTAAAAAAAAGCATTAACCTAATCGCTAAACAGCGTATCGAGAAAAAAATTTGAAACGCCAGAATTATGTTTTTTTGGTCGCCGCGACATTGCATTAAAATGCAATAACGGGCGATCAAAAGAACGTATCTGCACAAAAATGCTATCATTAAAAACATCATCTCGGCATGCAAAAAATAAGCCGTCAACCGACCCCAGATCATGAAAAATGGAGACGCTACGGGTATCGGAATATGGCGCAATTTTCTTTTTTTTTTTAGCAAAGTTTGGAATCTTTTTTCACCACTTAGGTAAAAAATAACCTAGTCATGTTAGGTGTCTATGAACTCGTACTGACCTGGAGAATCATAATGGCAGGTCAGTTTTAGCATTTAGAGAACCTAACAAAAAAGCCAAACAAAAAACAAGTGTGGGATTGCACTTTTTTTGCAATTTCACCGCACTTGGAATTTTTTTCCTGTTTTCTAGTATGCGACATGCTAAAACCAATGATGTCGTTCAAAAGTACAACTCGTCCCGCAAAAAATAAGCCCTCACATGGCCAAATTGACGGAAAAATAAAAAAGTTATGGCTCTGGGAAGGAGAGGAGTGAAAAACGAACACGGAAAAACGAAAAATCCCAAGGTCATGAAGGGGTTAATCCTGGATAACAGCTTTCACAGAAGAAACTTCCTTTTGTTTTTTTTTGTATGGTTCCCATATCAACTTTTGTTTAAAAAAATGAATACAAAGTATTCTAATTTTCTTTATAATCATCACGCCCTGAATCACAATACTGTCTGGCAAATTACGCTTTTTTAAGAATACAATTAGAGCACAATTAGTCTATAAACAGTATATGTCTATAATTAGAATATATTTTATAAGTATTGTACAGTTGTATATTCATGCAGCATTATTTATTTTGAATTCACAAATAAAATGAACAAGTCATCTATAGCAACAATTAGACACACACTACACTACAAAAACGATAATTTGGAATAATTTCGTTGCTATGGGCAAGATTTCCACTTTAGTTTGAAAACCGAAATAGTAGGATATTTATCTAAGTTTCTTGGCCATAAATACTTTCAAATAAGCTTAGTCCTCACCTTTGGAGAAGGACTATTTAACCTTGGACTTGATGGTAGGGAGTCGGGACATGCCACCTGACAACCTTTTATCAAAGGCTGATGGCTGTTTACTGGGTCAAATAGAGGATCCATAATAGGCTCCATAGGTCCAGCACAAGACAATTTTACTTGGAGCTGAAATAGGAACCCGTCCCATGTTACAAGTAGGTTCTGTCACCGTTCCATCCTTCAGTATGCCTGGGATGCAGTTACTGACAGCTCTGCCGTCCAATCTGGTACCAGGGTGTGCTGAAGCTGTCAGCACTTTGACTGATAGCTCAGTCATCGAGTCTGGTGCAGGGACATGCTTTGCTGTCGGTGTGTTGGTTGACAGCTCGGCTGTGCAATCTGCGAGTGAGAGGCCTAGCTGTCTCCAGGTGTTCATTGTCCCAAGTGATTGCCAGGCTACTTAACTGAGCTGTTTCTCCCAGACCTCTACCAGACATACATTCAGCTTCAGTGTAGATTTTCTCTCTGTGCCTAGCGTTCTGTGTTTTGATCTTGAACTTCGTTCTGACCATCCGTTAGTTTAACCCCTACTGCTCCGATCTGCTATCTCCTGGTATTCTGATCTCAGAACGTTACCTGACAACACCTTTATCTCTTCCTTCTATTTATGAGTTACCCTCCTGGCTTCTGACCTCAGACTATCCCATATTACGGCTTGTCTGTGAGAAGTGACTCAGCGTTACAGGTTCGGGCTGGCCCACAGGGAAGCATGTGAATTCTCCGGTGGGTCCCCCACCATATATGAGCAGTAATTGGAACAACACATTTGATTCACTATGACGAAGGAAAGTTTTCTGAAACGCGCATCGGGTGTGCGCAGGCACGGGACCCAGCTTACCCCCAGGTATATAGTATATATATTGCTGTGCTATCCTACATTTTCTACAATAGTTCCACACTTGTGTGCTGTTTATCTTGCACTATGCTTGACCCCTAATGATGGTCTTTGCACTCTAGCACTTTATTTATCTATTTTATGATTAATCATTGATTGAATTCTGGGTACACATAGTATTTTTGGTTTAGTTTTTTGATGCACACCAGCACTTTGTTGTGGCAATTTTTTTTTTTTTATTTCTTTTGATTGATTGATTTTTTACACATTTCATATTATGTTTTAATATCCCTTTCCACTATATGCACAGCTGAGCAATATATAATAATCCTTTTATTGAGGTATTCTGGTGTTGCTGTAAATAATTATATTATTTAACACTTTATCTAGTCCTGCTCTTGCGCACTTTTGTCTTCTTTTAATTTATGTAACCTATTGCCATCTTTTTTTTTTAAATTTGTTTATTAATTCCAGAGTAAACAAACATTGCACATATTACATTTATCATTATTAAATATATCATCAGATACAAATGATTACAGAACATTATCATATCCAAAGTTCACAGAGGTAATAGACTGTGCATGTTGAGTCATTAGTGCCTACAAAATACCTACTATACAACTTAAACAACTTTAACTATTAGTAATAAGTCGCCAAAAGAAAAACGGATTTAAGTTTGCTCCGTAACGATGTCCCAAAACCACATGCCCTCCCTCCCGTGCATATATCTAATCAGCGCAGACTACAGAGTATGATGAGATGAGTTCCATCTACCCCAAATTTTTTCAAATTTACCTGGGCATCCTCTATCATGGTACAGTGTTCTCTCATATGGGATAACCGAGTTCACCAGGTCAATCCAAGCTCTGAGAGACGGGGAGGAGCTACCCATCCACCTTAACGCCAGTACCTTTTGTGCTAAGAAGAGCGTTTCTCGAAGGAAGATCCCAGTATGGTGATCCCAGGTCTCTGTATCCCACACCCCAAATAGGCAAGTCAATGGTTCAAGTGGGACAGGGATTAACAATAAAGATGTTAACAATGTCGTGACCTCTTTCCAATAGTGAAAAATTACCGGGCACCTCCATATCATGTGGATAAAATCCGCAACACGTGTGTGACATCGTAGGCAGTCTGACGTATGGAGGCGACCCATTTTAAAAAGTCGTGTCGGGGTCAAATAAGTCTGATATATAATATATAGCTGGGTCATCCTGTTATTAACTGAGGGAGAAACTTTAGTTGGAGATTCTAGAATATCTTCCCACTCCTCTCCCAGTGTATCGGGAAGGAGTCCCTCCCATTTCTTTTTTAAGGAGTTAATAGTGAGCCCATCTCCCACGGATAATAGATATGTGTATAAAGAGGAGATGAGTCCCTGAGGACCCTGTGATTTGAGAATGCCTATAAGGGGTAGAGATGAAATTGCTCGACTTGCACCTGCATTTCGCATATGTGACAGGAGAGCTGACCTCAGCTGTAAATAACGGAAGAATTGAGATCTAGGGATATTGTAGGTATCCCGTAATTGTTCAAAGGATACAAAAACTTCCTGGTTATATAAATTACCCACCGAGAGAACACCATATGAGATCCAGAACTCAGTAGATGGGTGATTTAGTAATTCTGGAAAATAACTATTATACCACAGTGGCATTTCGGCTATTATATCTGTATATTTAATAACTTTTTTAATTTGTCTCCATATTAATCTCGCTTGTCGAAGCAATGGCAGCAAACGGGGAGCACTGACTTTCTCCATTTCCAAAAAACCCAGTGGACAGTCAATCCGGGCAGAATGGATTAAATGGCTTTCTGAATTAGGTAGGGGGTTGCTAGGCATCCACTTGCTTATCGCTCTAGCCTGCCCGGCAAGATAGTATAGATAAAAGTCTGGTAGGGCTGCCCCACCCCCTTTTTCGGTCTCTGTAGAGTAGATAGTTTGAGTTTGGGTCTGGTCTTCCCCCATATAAAGGACGTGGTCAGGGAGTTTAAGTTTGCAAAGAAAGATTTGGGTATTGGCACAGCACTATGTTGGAGACAATAATTAAGTTTGGGGAGCAATATCATCTTAACTAAATTAATGCGACCTGCAACGGAGAGAGGGAGTTTGCTCCAGGTTATAAATTTAGATTTGACCAGGTCCAATAGTGGATAAATATTAAGTCGTAGGTCCAGCTGACTATATTGAGACATATAAATTCCTAGATATTTGAAACTGGAGACTACAGGTAGTGACGAGAGATTTTTGAGACAAGGCACCGGCACATGAGACAGAGGCATCAGAGCAGACTTATCCCAATTTATATAGAGACCAGAGAATTTACTAAAATTATCAATAGTCGTTATTACTCGTGGTAGTGTTTCTTCTGTTTTATCCATAAATATGATCATATCATCAGCATATAGACCGATGGTATCCACACAATCCGCAATACTTATTCCTTTGATATCCGTGGAGGACCTTATGCGTATTGCCAAGGCTTCTATCGCGAGGGCAAAGAGAGCTGGGGACAAAGGACATCCCTGACGGGTTCCCCTATGTAAGGTAAAGGAATCAGAGATAGAGTTATTTACAATTACCCGTGCCCTAGGATTCCTATATAGTGTATCTATCCCTCTAATAAATTTATCTCCAAAACTGTATTTCTGTAGACATGCGGAAAGAAAAGGCCACTCGAGGGAGTCAAACGCTTTAGCTGTGTCTAGGGATGCCAGAGCCCAGTTATTATCCAATTCTAGGGAGCTATATTGAATCACTGATTGGACCCGCCGAATATTAATGGAGGTACTCTTCCCGGGCATAAAGCCTGTTTGATCTGGGTGTATAAGGTCTAATATGATCGTATTTAGTCTAGTAGCCAATATTTTAGTGAAGATTTTATAATCTACGTTCACCAATGATATGGGGCGGTATGATCCACACTCCAAGGGGTCCTTTCCCTCCTTTTTAAGTACAATGATATTTGCATCATAAAATGTTTCAGGCATAATTTCTCCCTCCCATATATTCTGAAGCACCTTCAATAAAAGTGGTGCCAGGTGGTCCCGATATTTTTTATAGAACTCAACGGGAAACCCGTCAGGTCCAGGGGCCTTCCCAGTGGCCATGTCCATTATAGCCTGTTCCACGTCCTCCAGAGTAAACTCAGCCTCCATAAAAGCTTGTTGGGTTGGGCTCAGTGAGGGGAATGTTATGTCTGATAAATAGTCTGCACATTCAGGGACCCCAAGACCACTACCCGATTTGTACAGTGTCTTATAATAATTACAAAAACTTCGAAGAATTTCCTCAGTGGAGGATACCAACGAACCATCGAGTGTCCGAATCTGTAGTACCGTATTAGAGGTGTTATGCTGACGTACTAGAAAAGCTAGGAGTGTACTGGCCTGATTCCCCAATTCAAAATAAGATTGACGGGTAAAGAATCATTTACGTTTCGATTTAGTGTCTATATTTTGAGCATATAGTCTTTGGGAAGTGAGCCACTCCACTCTGTTGCCGTTAGTTTGATTGGCCACATAGGCGGCTTCCGAGTCCTTCAGCCGTCGCTCTATCTCGTCATCCTCCCCCGCCGTCACCCTTTTTATATAGGAAATTGTAGAGGACAGACATCCCCTTAAGTATGCCTTTAGAGTGTCCCAAAACAGATTGAGATTCGAGGGGTCTGGGTGAGTAGAGACAAAGCAGTTTAACTGATCAACCGTTCTATCACTAGAATCTATCAGTTTCAGCCAGAAGGGATTCAATTTCCAAGGTATATTATTATTTGACTGACCGTATTTAAGTTTGAGAATAACTGGACTGTGATCTGATATCCCCCTGTTACCATGTTCGATACTATTCACCCATAGCGCTAGGTCACTAGATCCAAATATGTAATCTATACGGGATAGAGACTGTCTAGTTGATGAATGACAAGTATATTCCTTTGTCTCAGGGTGACGTGTTCTCCATAGGTCTAACCATCCGCTACCGTTCATAAACGATGCCAATTGAGAGGGAGATTGAGAAAGGGGCCCCCTTGACATCTCGCCGTCTAGTCTCAGTCTGTCTTTAAGATTATCCATGACTAAATTAAAGTCTCCCATACAGATAACACTAGCATTAGGATAATTTAGGGAGAAACCCAGTGCCATGCGGAGAACCGATATGCCAGCCGGGGGTGGGTTATAAACACATAATATCACATATTCCCGCATATTAATAAAGGCATGAACAAAAACAAAGCGACCCTCGGGATCGCGTCGTGACTCTCTAGCCTCCCACCTGACATTCCTATGTACCAACAGGGAGACCCCTCTGGAGTAACTGGTGTGAAGTGCGTGAAGGGACCATTGCACCCACGGCTTTTGAGTACACTTAGCTGTGTCTCTGGTCAAATGTGTCTCCACAAGTGCTACAATATGTGGATGATACCTTTTAATTTGTGAAAATACCTTCATTTTCTTTCGAGGAGTCTTAATACCCCGTATGTTCCACGTCATACATACAATCTCAGATCCCATATCTGCGTTCGGGAAGAGGCATAATGTACACCACAGCCTGGGCGGGAATCAGGAACATCATATAGAGCATAAGGTTATCACTGGCGACTAACAAACATAACAAACAATCAGAACTGGTGTAAAATACCAAACAAAACAACATTTGAACAGTGGAGGAGTATAATCCTACACTCCTACAGTCAGGTAGAAAAGGGGATACCCTCACTGGAATCAGCGTCCGGTATAGTTGATAAACTCAGCACCCACAGAGAAAGCTCCAGATTGTGTTGCCATCAGACAGAAAGAGCTACTCAAGAGTCCGGGGTACTAGGCCCCTTATATGACCGCAACCATTCGGCTGCCTCCGCCGGGTCAGTGAAGAACAAGGAGGAGCCTTCATGAACAATACGGAGTCGAGCTGGATAAAGCATGGAGTAGATGATGTTTTTATCCCTGAGCTGCTTTTTGACTTCCATAAATCGAACTCGCTGCTTTTGAAGTTCCATAGAGAAATCCGGGAAGATTGATATGGTGGCGTTATTGAATTTAATAGGGGCCCTCTGCCTTGCCAAGCGAAGAATTGCATCCCTGTCTCTGCAGTTAAGGAGACGTGCCAGAAAAGGTCGAGGCGGAGCTCCGGGGGGAAGAGGTCTCGTTGGGACCCTATGGGCCCTTTCCACAGAAAATGTTGAGGAGAATCCATCTCCCAGGGAGGTTTTAAGCCAGTCCTCTAGAAATTGCTCAGGTTGCTGACCCTCCGAGCGTTCTGGTAGGCCAATAATTCGAATGTTATTACGACGCAGTCTGTTTTCCAGGTCATCTGCCTTTTGCTTCCAGGCATTCACAGAGCCAGTGGCCTTTGATAGCTTAGCCTCCATTGGGGCAATGGTGTCCTCTATCTGAGACACCCTTGTTTCAACCTCTGAAATACGCCCTCTCATAGTTTGTATATCTTGTCGCAGATGGCCCACTTCAGTATGCACGTCTTCTATTTTCTCAGTGAGAGAGGACCTGGTGAGAGATATGGCCTGCATCAACTGCTCAGATGCTTGTTTAAGAGTCAGTTCGTCTTGTTCTCCCTCCTCATTGCTGTCAGAAAGACGATTTTTGCGTTGACTCTGCGTGGGATTATTTCTGAGAGAACGTGTATTATCTGGGGCATCTTCTCTGGCATATTTCCTCAACTTGTCAGCAGCCCCCACTCCTTTAGAATGATGCATGGTGATTAGCAGAAGATCCCCACCAAAGGACCAGATTTATTATTATGGCAGTCTATTCTCCACTAGCAGACCGGACAGGGCCAAACACCGGGATGCACCCCAGAGAGGCAGCAAACCAAGCAAAGAGTCTCAGATATTTGCAAATGTATCAACTTAGGAATTTGCCCAGGCACTGGTCTCAGAGCAGCCACAGCTCCCCAGGCAGAACAGCAGGGAGGGGGGACGATCCCTCCAAAGTTATGGTGCCAGCAGGGGTTTTTGATAAGGGGGGTGCAGGGCCCAATTTTTCAGGGCGCACACCGCTCTGCCCCCTTTAGTATTTCAGGTCGGTAGCTCACCTCCTGAATGCACCGCAGTCTTGCTATATAGCGCCTCTCTCCTTGCTGCTGGAGAGTGCGCTGTGGTAATGGCCGCCGTCCCCCAAGGCCCGCCCGCCGCTCCAGACCCGGCACCTGTCTCTTGTTCCCCGATGTTCCACAGCGTCCCCGCTGTATGTAGATGTCTGCCGCGCTCCCAGGGGATCCACCTGGCTCCAGCCGCCGCCGGCGCTGCGTCCTGCCCACCGGAGCAGCTCAGGGACTTTGCCGCTCTTCCAGGCCGCCACAGATACCGGCTCTCCAGCGCTCCACCGCCGCCGCCCGAGGGGTCGCCGGTCTCCCGAGCTCTCAGGGCACCGTCTCAGCCGGTGTAAGCTGCAGTTCAGGGGGATTAATGGCCGGATTCAGATCAGGATTATGGGAGCCTCCAAAAGGTGCGTCTTCTCTCCTAGCTTACATAGCCACGCCCCCCACCTATTGCCATGTTTAAAGGCACATTTTAATTATTTTCTTGCCTGCATACTTTCTGGTAGTCTTTTCTTCTGTATTACCTTGGTTTTGGTCTCTATGAACAGATAAAGACAGCATCCCATCATTCATTTAACATACAACTCCTATATTATTATATAGAAACAGAGGTAAAATTGTTTATGAGGGTAATGTAATATTTGCACGTAGCTGGACTATGGACCCTCATCAGTCAATGTTACTGGTGAAACCTTGGCATCCCAGTCCGACACTGGTTGCCAGAGATTATTATTTCTACTAGAGTCTATTATAAGTTGATCTACTAATAATATATTTTACCTTATTGATGATATGCAATGATCACAGTAAAATTGACCGCTTTTTTTGTAAATTGTATACCATGATTTAAAGTGTATGGAGGGTGGTCCACACTATCATTTTTTTCTGTAACTAATCTACTCCTGTCCAACACTAGCTGTTATTAGCTCCTATGGGGTAAAACAGATTTACAGAAGCCTCCGCACTGCCATTTTTCATCTTGGACTGTGATATTAATCAGATGTTTGTCAAACAATGGATGGGCCATAGTTAAATAGTTGCTTACCCAGTAAAATATATATTAATATGTGATGACGTAAATTGTGATGTCCCCATTCAGTCAGCCTTTTTTTATTGGGATTTAGCTAGATGACCATAGACTAATTGATATAAAGCACATTAGCATCTGCCACTTCTGAAAGGACATTATCTTCCAGCAAATGGGAAATTACGATATTTATTCCTTGTCCTTTTAACATTAATTCCGATTAATAGGGTCTTGAGGGCAGAGGTAATTAACCAGGATCACTTTCTTGAATCTCTAGTGCCATCCATGCTTGCAGCATTGCCATAATCCCTCTGCAGTCTTGCAGATTACCTGTCAGAGAGAAGGACATGATAATATTATGCATTCTTCTCTTTTTCTGTTTTGTAATTGCAATCAGCAGCGGATACAAGCTGAGGATCAGGCTTCTTTCTAACAAATCAGCCATGAATTCAGACAAGTGTTTGTATCTAGATTTGCATGTAGCATATGCTACTCCAGGCTGGTTATGTGATACGTGTTCTGTTCCTGCCTGTGTCCTCCCAGCTCCCAACCCCATCTCTTCTAGAATTACAGGTGTACAGTACAAGCTGGTTTGCTAAGTCATTTCTTTTTCTCGCTTTCTGACAGTCAGAATTTTAGGAAGGAATTAGACATTTCTACAAGTGGCCGACCCCCTGCTTCTGGTCTATTATCAGCCTTACCTTGTGGTGGTGAGTAATCTATAGCAAACTACTGAATGGCACATTGTACGGCATCAAATTATATCTCTCAAGGGAACAGTGGGCAGAAATAAAGCAATAATTTCTACCCATGTTATTCCAACAGTGAAAGTGTTCTAGTTACGACAATAAGCAATAGTTTATCATTTGTTGTGTTCATTTTATGATGTTTCATTGTTGCTAAAATATGACTGCTCTATAAGAAATGTTCCCGTTGATAATATCTTCAATTGTTGTTCTGTATATCCAGCTGCAGCCAATACAGATGTTGGTATTTTAGTGCAAAGCTACTTCTTTTACATTACATCACCTCTCTGTCATTATTGAGGAGGCCATTCTGGTGCTGTATCTACAATGGCAGAATTGGCAGTACATTTTAGGGACCTATTCCGTTGATTTGGCATTTCACAGGTGGTCGAACCAGTCACCTGAGGAGCAGTGGCATAACTAGGGTCCCATGGCCCCCGGTGCAAAATTTGGACATGGGCCCTCACCTCTATGTTGTCAGATGTATGGGCCTTTGTAGTGTTTTAGATCCTATAAAGACATACGTGTAATAGTGTCCACATCATGGTGTGCCTGATTGACCAGCGGCGTGTATTGTAGCGCAGGGAGCGGGCAGGTCTCTGCGCTACAATACACTTCAGCTGAATGTACGACTTCAGACTCACATCCAGGTGAAGTAAGTGCTGGCGCTGGCAGGCCTCCTCCCGCATGGGCGCTATCGCACTCTCTGCAACCGTGTTTTTTACGACCTTGCTGAGTAGTATTGGAGCCTCCTAACACTACCGTGACAGATGAGTTCAGGGAAGACTAAGATTAGGCAGTTTTCCCAAAGCTGGCTGGCAGTGATTAATTCCAGTCTCCCCATTGGAAGCACATGAATACTCTCCTGATCTGAATATTCATGAGTATGAAGGAGTCAGGAAAGACAGCTTCAGCATGCGAAAACAATTGCAGCCTGTTGCGAATGGTTGCAAGAATCAGATCACACCCACCCATACGACTCTATGGGTGCGAGTGAAACATCGCACTGTTCTTGGATATCACCCGAGTGCAGGGCGACTCCCGAGGATGATGGCAATGGAGGAGATGGGGAAATTAATTTCTCCTTATCCTCTGCACCTGTTCTATTCTTTCATGTGAGAACTTGGGAGTTGGGAGCACAGAGCACTGATACTTGGCTCATCGTCGCAGCAGAGCTGGAGCTGAGTGTCACTATCATATCCCATCCGATGTGATACGCTAGTGTGACTCCAGCCTAAGGATGATTTCACATGTGCATGATATACAACCTGTGTTCGGGTCACAATACCCGGCTTGAATGGAAGGTCTTCTGACCAGATTGAACTGAATATGAACAGAAATAACCCTATATGAGGCAGTTGGTTTGGGTCAGGAGACGCGCCTTTATTGTAACATCTTCAAAAGCAGCCTTTGAGCCTTGTATCTTTATTTTTATATGAAGAGGTTGCACCATTTTATATAATGAGGCTGCTCCACCTACAGATGTATAGTATAGCCATGTGGCTGCACTCCCTTGATGTAAACCCCCACCAGACTCACATTGATGGAAGAAGTCATCAACTGGACAAGCTTTTGCTCACTTCGTGCCAATTTAGTAATTGTAAGGTCAGATGTAACATTGTTAAAAGGTAAAAATTACATTTTAACTTGAGGTGAAAAGACAAAAGTATAGAGGGGGATAAATTGTCACCTGTTCTAAATTTTAAAAGAAGCAATCGGTCGAATTTATAAATTTTAGATTTCTGCTAATTATGAGGACATGCTGTGGGGGCATCCATCGTATTGAGTTTTTGCAATATCAACAGAAGAGATTTTCGTTACAGCAAAAAGCCGAAAAAACTCATCGACTTATAAGGCTATATACAGATTTGGCATAAAATTCTGTAACTAAAAATCTGTTGAATACTTCATAATGTAAAAGTTTCTGAAGCATGTACATAGATTTCTGCAAGTCCCATGCAAATGTTTTCAGGAATCTTTTGTATAAAAACTTAAATTTTGTTCAGATAAATTTCCATCTATAGATTCCTTTCACAATAATGATGTGCATATTATTGCCATAACTAGATCTATATATTTTTTAAATGATTTTCTATTATTTTTTTTTATTATACTTTAATTTCATTTTTATATATATTTTATTTAGTTTTACTTAAAGTAATGCATTCTAAATTAATTTCTTTAATTTTTATTTGAAAACAGCCTCAAAATACATATAATTTTGCAAATGACCTCTACTCCTACTCCTATTATTTCAGGGTCATTGGTTTAGGATGGATAATCTTGATGATTGAAAGTTATGCATGCATTGATTTTTATCCTCAGCCAAAAAAACTTCAAGCTTTCCCTGGTAAAATGGTGATAGTTAATGTACTGACAAATTTGCTCTTTCAGCAGATATCTAGTTTCTATCCACTTGTATCGTCAGTGAACTCTAGTAGTAGAAAAGGTATTTTTTATTCTGAAGGTTAACTTTCAATCTCAATCCATAAGGCTATGTTCACACGTTGCGTTTTTTCGGCAGTTTTATACTTTTTTAATGCAAATTTTCAGCTTTGTTTTACAGTACCAGCAAAGTCTATGAGATTTCAGAAATCTCATGAACACAGCTTTTTTTTTTGTCCTCAGTACCTAGGTTTTTGCTAAATGCAGCGTCACTTCTTTCACAGTTTTTTTCAGCATATATTACCCATTGAAAGCAATGCTTGCTGAAAAAACACATGGTACAGGTTTTTGTTGCATTTTTGTTGCGAAAACTTGATGAAGTAGAATCATTTTTTTTCTTCTGCACTAAACTTTATCAGGATGCACAAGAGAGAAATGTACCATGACAAAAACACAAGAACAAAGCGCACCAAAAACGTAGCAAAAAACACAATAAAAACTAAGCAACACCTGCTTTTTAGGAACATTTCTCACTGCTAAGTGGGAGGTTTTGCCTGTGGAAAAAATGCATCAAAAACACAACGTGTGAACATAGTCTAAGGGTAAGTTCACACTAGGCTTTTTTTTCCAGCGTTTTTTTTTTTCTGCAGCAAAACCTGATCTCTTGGAAGGAAAGAAGCTGCAGGAAAAATACAGTTTTTGCTTTTTTTTCTTGCGTTTTTGTGCACTTTTTGCTGTTTTTTTTTTTTTGCATTTTTCGCTGTGTTTTTGGCATACTAGATATGTCTCTTAGGGCTCATCTCCACTTGTGTGAGAAAACAATGGTCCGATTTACGGACCGAAAAAACTGATGTAACGTCTGTGAGTGCCATGCGAGTGCCATGCGAGTGCCATGCGAGTGTCATGCGAGTGTCATGCGATTTTTTTTATCGCAACATCCGTATGACATCCGTATTGCTGTCCGATTTTTACGCACGGGTCTCCTTTGAAAAGCCGGTAATTCAGCGCAGAGTACAGTAAAATCACAGTGACAGGTTAGATGAGAGTAGATATATACACATAGAATAGGTATATATACATATATATATGTCAGGGAGACACCTATATATATATATATTTATATTTAATGCAGCGCGAGACAGCTTAAAAGCTGGTAATTCAATTACCGGCTTTTGCTTTCTCCTTCCTAAACCCGACATGATATGAGACCTGGTTTACATACAGTAAACCATCTCATATCACCATTTTTTTTGCATATTCCACACTACTAATGTCAGTAGTGTGTATATGCAAAATTTGGGCGTTCTAGCAATAGCAATTTTCTCCACCAGAGTAGTAAAGCCAGTGACTGGGGGCAGATATTAATAGCCTGGAGAGGGTCCATGGTTATTGGCCCCACCCCTGGCTAAAAACTCCTGCCCCCAGCCACCTCAGAAAAGGCACATCTGGAAGATGCGCCTATTCTGGCACTTGGCCACTCTCTTCCCATTCCCGTGTAGCGGTGGGATATGGGGTAATGAAGGGTTAATGCCACCTTGCTATTGTAAGGTGACATTAAGCCTAATTAATAATGGAGAGGCGTCAATTATGTACTTGTTCTCACCCACAAAGCTCTCCACAGTGCGGCACCCCCTTACATCTCCTCCTTCATTTCTGTCTATCAGCCTAACAGCCCACGCCAATTTTTTCCGCCATTTAACCCTTAAATATAATAGCTAGAACGCCCAAATTTTGCATATACACACTACTGACATTAGTAGTGTGGAATATGCAAAAAAAATGGTGATATGAGATGGTTTAGGGTATGTTCACACATTCAGGATTTCCATCCTTTTTTTTTCCTGACTGTTTTTTAAAAAACTGCAGCTCTTGGCAGAAAACGCAGGTCCTTTTTTTGGTCCTTTTTTGGTCCGTTTTTGATGCGTTTTTTGATGCGTTTTTTGATGCGTTTTTTTAATGCAGTTTTCTAGCCAGAGTCTGTGTGTTTTCTAGGAATTTTTTTAGGGTTAAAATGGCTGAAAATACCCTAACCCTACCCCTACCCCTAACCCTACCCCTAACCCTAACCCTACCCCTAACCCTACCCCTAACCCTACCCCTAACCCTAACCCTACCCCTAACCCTACCCCTAACCCTAACCCTAACCCTACCCCTACCCCTACCCCTAACCCTAACCCTACCCCTAACCCTAACCCTACCCCTAACCCTACCCCTAACCCTACCCCTACCCCTATTCTAACCTTAGTGAAAAAAAAAAAAAAAATTCTTTATTTTTTTTATTGTCCCTACCTATGGGGGTGACAAAGGGGGGGGGTGTCATTTACTATTTTTTTATTTTGATCACTGAGATAGGTTATATCTCAGTGATCAAAATGCACTTTGGAACGAATCTGCCGGCCGGCAGATTCGGAGGGCGCACTGCGCATGCGCCCGCCATTTTGCAAGATGGCGGCGCCCAGGGAGAAGACGGCCGGACGGACACCGGGACGCCGGGTGAGTATAAGGGGGGGAGATTAGGGCACGGGGGGGGCATCAGAGCACTGGGGGGGGGCATCGGAGCACTGGGGGGGGCATCGGAGCACGGGGGGGCGGGATCGGAACACGGGGGGGGCAGCCACACTCCGCCCACGCACTTCCGCCCGCTCCCCGCACTTCCTGCTGCAGCGGTTCTGCACATCAAACCGCAGTAAAACCCGCAGATATATTTTTGATCTGCGGGTTTTACTGCGGTTTGGACCTCACAATGGAGGTCTATGGGTGCAGAACCGCTGCGGCTCCGGAAAAAGAATTGACATGCTCCTTCTTTTTTCCGGGAGCTATTCAGCGCGTCTTTTTTTTTACAATTTCCGGACCATGTGCACAGTGTGTCCTGTTTTCCATAGGGTACAGTGTACTGTACCCTGCATGGAAAACAGCTGCGGAACCGCAGCGGCAAAACCGCCGCGGTTCCGCGGTAAAAAACGCACTGTGTGAACATGGCCTTACTGTATGTAAACCAGGTCTCATATCATGTCGGGTTTAGGAAGGAGAAAGCAAAAGCCGGTAATTGAATTACCAGCTTTTAAGCTGTCTCGCGCTGCATTAAATATAAATATATATATATATAGGTGTCTCCCTGACATATATATATGTATATATACCTATTCTATGTGTATATATCTACTTTCATCTAACCTGTCAGTGTGATTTTACTGTACTCTGCACTGAATTGCCGGCTTTTCTAAGGACACGGGTGCGTAAAAATCGGACAGCACTCGCATGGTGCGAGTGCTGTGCGTTTTTTCTCTCGCACCCATTGACTTGCATTGGCGAGTCTCGTCCGAGAATCTCAGCAATACGCAGCATGCTGCGATTTTTTTCTCAGCCGACACAGATTTTTCTCAGTCCGATTTCGGCTGGGAAAAAAATCGCTAATGGATTGTCACCTATTGAAAAACATTGGTCCGAGTGCAATCCGATTTTTTATCGGATTGCACTCGTCCGTTTTTCTCACAAGTGGAGATGAGCCCTTATGCATACTGATAAAATTTAGTGCAAAAAAAAAAAGTCCTATTCTACAGAGTTTGGTTTTGACACTAAAACGGAGCAAAGTTTAATGCCTGAGTTTTTGTTGCGGGTGCAAAACGCTGAAAAAAACCATGAAAAACCATAAAAGAAGTGACATGCTCTATTGTGCATAAAACCAAGCGAAGCAAAACAAGGTGTGTGTGTGTGATTTCTGAAATCTCATAGACATAGCTGATACTGTATAACGAGCTAAAAATTTGCATTAAAAAAACGCTGAAAAAAGTGGCTGTTGTGAACGTACGCTAAGAGTACAAATCAAATGATGGTAAACTGTAAAACACTAGAAAGCCTTAGTAAGTACATCATGTATTTAGTGATACTTCCACCAGATATAGCTATGCCTGTATAGATACAGTATTATAGCAATTCTGCATCTCTGCACAATTTTCCTGTACAGATATGGATAGAACAGCATAAAATGAATACTAGGAAGATGTTACAGTTACTGCTGATGTACGTCTAGACACAGCAATGCTTGCATCAATTATACTCATCCCAATTCTATCTGCTGCATGACTGACAAGCAAAGGAAGACTAAACTGCAAGGCTGGTAACTATGATGTTGTTTAAATGGGTTGTCCCACAAAAAGTATTATTCATCAATTAATAGAAGATTTCAAATTAAGTGGATTTGCAAGATAATAGTCTACGATTTAAGCCAATGCTCCTGAGTTTCATAAAAGCCAAAACTTTTTTTTCTTCTTTAAAAATAATGTAAACTTGGATGATTCTGTACAAAAGCATCATATACATGTACCGACATTGCCAACTAGGTGACAAAAATAACCACAGGCAATGCGTTTTTAACCTTAGTGGTCCTTAATCTGAACCTGGTTTAAAGAGAAGAGTGCTGGCTTCAATCATGGACTATTGTGTTTTCTACATGGTAGAAGTGCCATGCACTGAGATCAGGGCCGGCATCAGTACCCGGGCAAATGCCGGGGCCCTGGGGAGATAGGGGGCCCATTCAGGGCCGGCGTTAGGGGCAGGCAGTTGCCTAGGGCCCCCACTCCCCCAGAGGCCCTCAGCTAGCGGCACATCACGCAGCCGCTATGGGGCCTCTGTGAGGCAGTGGGGCCTGCCTATCCCAAGCGCCAACTTCCCCGCCACCGCATTGAACTATACCAGCGTCTACCGGTAAAGTTCAAAGCAAATGATAGAGGAGAGAGCGTCACCTGCCGCTCCCTCTCCCATCATTCCCCACTCTGCCTCTGACACTGCCGCTGCAGGTGCGTGATGACTTAATCGCGCACTCGCTGTGTCAGTGCAGCGGCAGCCGCTGAGACCGGAGCAGGGAGCAGCGTGGGCACGTTGAGAGGTGAGGAGTGTTTTTTTTTGTATAAAACAGTGAGTACTGGACTATGGGGCCATTCTTGGGGGGAGGGGACTGTGCTGTATACTACATGTCTGTGCTATATACTACATGGCTGTGTTATATACTACGTGGGCTGTGCTATATACTATATGGGCTGTTATATGCTATGTGGGCTGTGCTATATACTACATGGCTGTTCTATATACTACGTGGGACGTGTTATATACTATGTGGCTGTGCTATATACTATATGGGTTGTTATATGCTACGTGGGCTGTGCTATATACTACATGGCTGTTCTATATACTATGTGGGCCGTGTTATATACTACGTGGGCTGTGTTATATAATATGTGGCTGTGCTATATACTATATGGGCTGTTATATGCTACGTGGGCTGTTATATTCTACATGGCTGTGTTATATGCTATGTGGCTATTATATACTACATGGGCTGTGTTATATACTACATGGCTGTGTTATATGGGATCATGAATCGTGGTATGTGTTAAAGGGGGGGCCCACTGAGACTTTCGCCCGGGGCCCTCAAAAACCTGGAGCCGGCCCTGACTGAGATGGTGAGCTGATTGACTCATTATTTGCATTTGGTATATACAGTATTTACATTAAAATACAGGAAAGATATATATCTTGGTACCGTGTTAGCCAGTAGATAGAAAAATATTTAGAATTGAGTCCTCTGTGGTTGATACCTTTTAATGGTTAACTGAAAAGATGGTAACAAATTGCAAGCTTTCGAGACTACACAGGTCTCTTATCAGGCAAAGACTAAAAGGAATTCTGGAGAATCACGTATTTATGCACAAAACATCACAGAAAAAAAACATGGATAAGACAGGTGACATGAAGCAGAATTACCATGGGTGATAAACAGTTATGTCCATAAATATTGGACCAGTTCTTAGATAGGGAATGTTTTATTGTCCTCTGATTGGGGTCTGGTTCTGTTGTGATGACCCCTCATGGTCTGAAGGGCAAATTCCTTAGTTCCTTAGTTGATGTAAAAAGACATAAATCCATGCGAAACATTCATTCCTGCACTAAGGCTGTCAAAGGTCGTCATCAGTGTATATTCCCATATTCTTCTGTCTCTTTGAGATTTGAAGTTACCTTTTAAAACAAGTAATTTCATGTCCATAATGTTATGATTGGGGAGACAAAAATGTATTGCCACAGGTAGATCCATTCTTTTCTCTCTTATTGTATGGCGGTAAGAATTCATCCTTGTCCTCAGTTTTTGCCCTGTCTCACCCACATACAGACCTCCAGTTGGACATTTATTACAAATAATTAGGTACACCACATTAGAAGTGACACAGATGAAAGTACCAGGTATCTTGTAGTCCTGATGTGAATTGGGGATCTTTATCTTGTCCGTGGTCATTATAAATAGACAGGTTTTACATTTTTTCTGATTGCAAGGAAAGGTACAGCTGTTGGAGAGGACAGGGAGCTTTTGACAATGATGCTTCTTAGATTTGGGGGCTGCCTAAAACACAGTAGTGGGGGTCAGGGAAAATGGATTGTAAGCGGGCATCTTTTTGGCGTAAAGGTTGTAATTTCCGTGCAGCTCCCCTTAGCACCTCCAGATTTGGATTGTAGGTGACTTCTAGAGGCACCCGGTTATTTTCTTCTTTAGCTTTGTAATGTAGCAGGTGATTCCTTGATATTCTGGTGGCTCTTGCAATCTGGTTTCCAATTGTTCTTGGATGGTAGCCCTGATTCAAAAAGGTTTTTCTAAGGCGACCAAGGGTCCATTGGGTTGGCACATATACGATTGTATCTGATGGCTTGGCTGTAGTCAATAAAGTTTTTGGGGTTTTGGAAGGAAACTGTCCCATTTAAGGTATGTTGGACAGTCGATTGGCTTCTGATACAGAGATGTCTCTATTTTATTGTTCTGCAGCTTAATTATGGTGTCCAAAAAGTTAATTTCAGTACAGGAGTAGTTGTGTTAAGTTGATGGTAGGATGAAATTGATTAAACTGTTCATGGAACGTCTTTAGCTGTTGCTCAGACTCTGTCCAGATGATTAAAATATCATCAATGTAGCGGTAGTAGGCCAGAGGCCTGATTGGACATGAGGACAAAAAGTCACTTTCAAGCTTGGCCATAAAAAGATTTGCATACTGTGAAGCCATTTTACTTCCCATTGCTGTGCCAGTCTCCTGTAGATAGATCTTGTTGTCAAATTCAAAGTAATTGTCGGTGAATATAAACTGATGACGACCTTTGACAGTCTTAGTGCAGGAATGAATGTGTTGCATGGATTTATGTCTTTTTACATCAACTAAGGAACTAAATATTTCCCGGATCCGTGCTTTCCTTGACCGCAACACTGCAAAAACGCTAGTGCATGCCCTTATCATCTCCCGCCTCGACTACTGTAACCTCCTACTCTCTGGACTCCTCTCTAGCACTCTGGCACCACTCCAATCCATCCTACACTCTGCTGCCCGACTAATCCACCTGTCCCCCCGCTATTCCCCAGCCTCTCCCCTGTGTCAAGCCCTTCACTGGCTTCCTATCGCCCAGAGACTCCAGTTCAAAACCCTCACACTGACATACAAAGCCATCCACAACCTGTCTCCTCCATACATCTGTGACATGGTCTCCCGGTACCTACCTACACGCGACCTCCGATCCTCCCAAGACCTCCTTCTCTACTCCCCTCTCATCTCTTCTTCCCATATCCGCATCCAAGACTTCTCCCGTGCTTCCCCCATACTCTGGAACTCTCTACCCCAACACATCAGACTTGCGCCTACCATAGAAACCTTCAAAAAGAACCTGAAGACTCATCTCTTCCGACAAGCCTACAGCCTGCAGTGATCCTCAACCTACTGAACAGCCGCACAGCCAGCTCTTCCCTCTCCTAGTGTATCCTCACCCACCCCCTGCAGACTGTGAGCCCTCGCGGGCAGGGTCCTCCCTCCTTATGTACTCGTGTGCCTTGTTATCTGCTCATGTTTAATGTAATTGTCTATATTTGCCCCGTATTCACATGTAAAGCGCCATGGAATAAATGGCGCTATAAAAATGTATAATAATAATAATAAAGAATTTGCCCTTCAGACCATGTGGGGTCATCACAACAGAACCAGACCCCAATCAGAGGACAATAAAACATTCCCTATCTAAGAACTGGTCCAATATTTATGAACATAACCGTTTATCACCCATGGTAATTCTGCTTCATGTCACCTGTCTTATCCATGTTTTTTTTCTGTGATGTTTTGTGCATAAATATGTGATTCTCCAGAATTTCTTTTAGTCTATGCCTGATGAAGAGGCCTGAGTAGTCTCGAAAGCTTGCAATTTGTTACCATCTTTTTAGTTGGCCATTAAAAGGTATCAACCACTGAGGACTCTCAATTCTAAATATTTTTCTACATTAAAATAGTGTGCAGTTTAGTAGATACATTATATTCTTGTATTTAGTAGGACCCACTGCTGTTTTTCGTGTGTGATGACTGTTGATCCACCTTCTGTGTTTCGTGGTAGACCAATATTCTCAGTAGCTTCCCTTTTATGTCCTTTGCCTTTAAGCTGTGTCATGATCTCATATTGAAGATGACTATACTATAAATAGATAGGTAGATCATAGATAGATAGATTTGATAGATAGATAGATAGATAGATAGATAGACATGGGATAGATAGATAGATAGATAGATAGATAGATAGATAGATAGATAATATATAGATAGATATGAGATAGATAGACAGATAGATATATAATAGATAGATATGGGATAAATAGATTACAACTCTTTAATATGTAGCTGCCTCTTTTTCAAAGGTTTTAGACAATTATCTCAAAATCTCCTTAATGGGCTGCATGGGTTATTCCCTCATTAATACTTCATCAATTAAGAAGGTAAAAGGTCTGAGGCTGATTCCATGTGTGGAATTTGCATTTGGAAGCTATTAATGTGAATTGACAATATATAGTCAAAGGAGCTCTCCATCGAAGAGAAACAGACAATCATTAGGCTGAAGAAATCCATCTGAGAGATAGAAGAAATGTTTGGAGTGGCCAAATCAACAGCTTGGTACATTCTGCAACAAAAAAGCACATTGGTAAACCTGGGAACTCAAAAACGCCTGGACGTCCACAGAAGACAACAGTGGTGGATTTTGCAGAATCTTTTCCATGGTGAAAAACAATTCCTTCACAACATCCACTCGAGTGAAGAACACTCTCCAGGAAGTAGATGTTTCAGTATCTAAGTCTACTTTAAAGAGAAGACTTCATGAGAGCAAATACAGAGGGTTCACCACAAGCTACAAACCATTAATCAGCCTTCAAAATAGAATGCCCATATTAGACTTTGCCAAAAATCATCTAAACAAGCCAGCCCAGTTTTGAAAAAGCATTCTTTGACAGATGAAGCTAACATTAGAGTGATGGATAAAAATAAAGTAAAGAGAAGGCTTGGAATGGCTCATGATTAGTGTTGAGCGATACCGTCTGATACTTGAAAGTATCGGTATCGGATAGTATCGGCCGATACCCGAAAAATATCGGATATCGCCGATACCGATATCCGATACCAATACAAGTCAATGGGACATCAAGTATCGGAAGGTATTCTCATGGTTCCCAGGGTCTGAAGGAGAGGAAACTCTCCTTCAGGCCCTGGGATCCATAGGGATGTGTAAAATAAAGAATTAAAATAAAAAATATTGATATGCTCACCTCTCCGGCAGCCCCTGGACTTCACGCTGGTAACGGGCCGGCTTCTTTGTTTAAAATGAGCGCCTTCAGGACCTGCGAATGACGTCACGGCTTCTGATTGGTCGCGTGCCGCCCATGTGACCGGCACGCGACCAATCAGAAGCCGCGACGTCATTCGCAGGTCCTTAATTCCTAGAATTAGGAGTTTTGTGAATGAGAATGACATCGCGGCTTCTGATTGGTCGCGTGCCGGTCACATGGGCGGCACGCGACCAATCAGAAGCCGCAACGTCATTCGCAGGTCCTGAAGGCGCTCATTTTAAACAAAGAAGCCGGCCGGTTACCAGCGTGATGTCCAGGGGCCGCCGGAGAGGTGAGCATACCAATATTTTTTATTTTAATTCTTTATTTTACACATCCCTATTGATCCGATACCGATACCCGATACCACAAAAGTATCGGATCTCGGTATCGGAATTCCGATACCGCAATATCGGCCGATACCTGATACTTGCGGTATCGGAATGCTCAACACTACTCATGATCCAAAGCACATCACATCCTCTGTTAATCATGGTGGAGGCAGTGTAATGGCATGGGCATGCATGGCTTCCAATGGCTGTGGTCACTAGTCTTTATTGATGGTGTGACTGAAGACAGAAGCAGCCAAATGAATTCTGAAGTCTACAGGGTTATACATTCTGCTCAAATTCAACTAAATACAGCAAGGTTGATTGTATGGCGCTTCACAGTACAGAAGGACAATGACCTAAAACATACTGTAAAAGTAACCCACAAGATTTTTAAGGCAAAGAAGTGGAATATTCTGCAATGGCCGAGTCAATCGTCAGATCTCAAGCCAGAGGAGTAGCTAGGGGTTTGGTTTAAGGATTGTGAAGCTTCTGAGTAGGTCCCTGAACATGTAACCCTGATTACAAATATCGTGGTGCACCCTAATAGTTTATGTAGGAGAACCTAAAAAAAACTCTCTATACAAAGACGAACACTGATTTTACCGCCATATGGTGACATATAGTGGTAGATACCAGTCCTGCAGGACATATAAGAGATCATAGTACGGTTATTGCTTGTGACTTACCGCTGATGGTCTTGCTGGTGAGGTTGTTCACTTTTCCTGTCTTTTCTATCTGGCCAAGACTGACATGACAACATTTCCAGCCAGGACTCGGCGGCAGAGATTACAACAAAGACGCATCTGACTTCTCACATTTCAGGCACCATCCCAATCTATTCCTAACCTGCACAAACTCCTTATTCTGCTGAGCCGCTGCTGCCATATGTGTCCCTATTGCTGCACCTACTGTGTGGTACTGTGTGCCCTCTAATTTACCTGCTACTGAAGCCCTAGATTCTCCTTTCATGCACTACACTCCCTGACAGAAGTTATGTCGCTTATCCATGTTATGTAAACAAAAGCCTATAACCAGACATTAAATTCATCCATTGGTTGTATAAATTATTATTTTGAAAGCTGAAACCCTCCAAAATGTGGTTTAGGTTAAGAAAATAAATTGGCATCAATGCAGAAATATTGATTACTTAATGGACACAGAATGGTCAGATTTTGGCAAGACAAAAGTTTTGTCGCCCACTGAAAGTAATGTGATATTCAAACAAATAATTAACTTTATTTACAAAACATGGATAAGCAACAAAACTTCTGTCAAAAGTGTAGTAAAGTATGATTTCATCAAAAGTGCCCCACAAGCACTAAGATACCCCTACAGTGAATTCCTCCACAGTACTCACAACATGCACAGTATGATGACCCTCTGTACCCACCCCACCCTTCAACTGTTTCGGAAAAGTATGGTGACCCACACACAGCTCTCAATGCAGTATAATGGGTCTACACACAATATAATGACCCCTCATCTCACCACACTGTATAATGGCCCCCACACAGCCCTATGCCCAGTATAATGAACCCCACACAAACATTCACACAGTATAATTTCTAGCATACAGAGTAAAGGCTCTCACATAGCCCTCCAAAGATTGTAATAGCCCTCACATAGTCCTCCATGCAGCATAATGCACCCCATAGTCCATACAGTATATGCACCCCATAGTTCGTACAGCATATGCACCCCATAATCTGTACAGCATAATGCACCCAATAGCCCATACAGTATAATGCACCCCATGGTCCATACAATACTGTACAATGCATCCCATAATCCTCAATGCAGTTTTATTTCTACCACAATGTTAAAAAAAATAATAAAATACTTACCTCCCCTCCTTGTTCCTCGCTGATCTGGTCTCTGCAGCTTGTCTTCTAAGCATTGCACATCTCCGCATAGAGGATTAAAGGGAGAATCATTCAAAGTTTGAAAATTGCTAATTATTTAAAATCACCTAATGCCTATTTCCACCGAAGCCCTCGTTCTCCTGTACTAAAAAAAAAATAAAAAAAAAATCAATGGCCCCTTACCAGCCTGAGAATACCAGCCCCCAGCTGTGAGCTTTAGCAATTCTGGTTGTCAAAAATGGGGGGACCCCTCTATTCTTGATAACCAAACTTGCTGAAGCTGACAGCTGAGGGTTGCAGCCCCCAGCTATGAGTTTTGCCAGGCTGGTTATAGAAAATAGGGGGAACCCACGCCGGGTTTTTCTTTAATTAATTAGTTATAGCGCAGGCGGCGGGTGAATAATGCCCCCATCATCCACTCTTGCTGTCACTGTTCTTAGGTTCATGGGAGTAATAGTCCCCAAAGCCCCCACTTGTTGTCATCATTCTGACTAATATAACTCTCATCGCACCGATCGCCGGCAGAGCAGGGGAGAATGATGAGAGCCGTCTTCAGCACCTGCCGCCGGGGAACAGCGCTTACTGTAGAGCTTCTAGTGCTAATGAGTGTCACACATTGACATGTGCACAGACCCATTTATTTGAATGGGTCTACATGTGTCAGTGTCTCTGGTATGTGTGAAAACTGTCACCACACGTACCGGAGACACCGCTGTGTGAAAGAGACCTTAGTGTAACAATTCAGCCTGTGTGTAAGCAACTACTTTCTCTGCAAGTCAGGGAGAAACCCAGGAGATCAGGAGTTAGAAGAAGCGGACTGCACTTCATTTCTGGGAAATGTTGGTGCCTCCTGGTCTCATGGGATGAGCTGGTGCCCACCTACAAGAGGTGAACAGACCAAAGTTGCAGAGGAGTAAAGAGGCCAAAAGGGGCTGAACATTACACTGGAGAGTCGCTTCTGGTAGTTAAAATAATTTACTCCAGAAATGCTTATTTTTTAACTTATGGGATAAGTCCTAACGGGAGACCTAAACATAGACATATATATATGAGAAAGATTGGACACACCTTCTCATTTAAAGATTTTTCTGTATTTTCATGACTATGAAAATTGTACATTCACACTGAAGGCATCAAAACTATGAATTAACACGTGGAATTATATACTTAACACAAAAGTGTGAAACAACTGAAAGTATGTCTTATATTCTAGGTTCTTCAAAGTTGCCACCTTTTGCTTTGATGACTGCTTTGCACACTCTTGGCATTCTCTTGATGAGCTTCAAGAGGTAGTCACTGGGAATGGTCTTCCAACAATCTTGAAGGAGTTCCCAGAGATGCTTAGCACTTGTTGGCCCTTTTGCCTTCACTCTGCGGTCCAGCTCACCCCAAACCATCTCGATTGGGTTCAGGTCTGGTGACTGTGGAGGCCAGGTCATCTGGCGTAGCACCCCATCACTCTCCTTCTTGGTCAAATAGCTCTTGCACAGCCTGGAGGGGTGTTTGGGGTCATTGTCCTATTGAAAAATAAATGAGAAGGTGTGTCTAAACTTTTGGTCTATAATGTATATGTAATCCTGGATGACCAAAGTAACAGGTCTCTAGCCAAGTCCATCTTCTGTGATAACTTCAACATTGTAGACCCCGGTTCTCCCTACCCCTTGAGGACGTGTTCAGGTACTGTTGAGACGGCGGGGAGGAAAGCAACTGGATACAAGGTGTGTCCAAACTTTTTTTCTGTGCTGTGTATAAATATATATATACTAGCTATTGAACCCGTTCTACGCCCGGGTGGCGAGCATTTATATTGGTATATGGCACCCATCCTGCGTCCCCATCCTGTCATGTGCTGCACCCATCCTGCGACCCCATCCTGTCATGTGCTGCACCCATCCTGCGTCCCCATCCTGGTATGTGCTGCACCCATCCTGCGTCCCCATCCTGGTATGTGCTGCAACCATCCTGCATCCCCATCCTGCATCCCCATCCTGGTATGTGCTGCAACCATCCTGCGTCCCCATCCTGGTATGTGCTGCAACCATCCTGCGTCTCCATCCTGGTATGTGCTGCAACCATCCTGCGTCCCCATCCTGGTATGTGCTGCAACCATCCTGCGTCCCCATCCTGCGTCTCCATCCTGGTATGTGCTGCAACCATCCTGCGTCCCCATCCTGGTATGTGCTGCAACCATCCTGCGTCCCCATCCTGGTATGTGCTGCAACCATCCTGCGTCTCCATCCAGCGTCCCCATCCTGTCATGTGTTGCACCCATCCTGCGTCCCCATCCTGTCATGTGCTGCACCCATCCTGCGTCCCCATCCTGTCATGTGCTGCACCCATCCTGCGTCCCCATCCTGTCATGTGCTGCACCCATCCTGCACCCCCATCCTGTCATGTGCTGCACCCATCCTGCGTCCCCATCCTGTCATGTGCTGCACCCATCCTGCGCCCCCATCCTGTCATGTGCTGCACCCATCCTGCGTCCCCATCCTTGTATGTGCTGCACCCATCCTGTGTCCCCATCCTGCGTCCCCTTCCTGTCATGTGCTGCACCCATCCTGCGCCCCCATCCTGTCATGTGCTGCACCCATCCTGCGTCCCCATCCTGTCATGTGCTGCACCCATCCTGCGTCCCCATCCTGGTATGTGCTGCACCCATCCTGCGTCCCCATCCTGCATCCCCATCCTGTCATGTGCTGCACCCATCCTGCGTCCCCATCCTGGTATGTGCTGCAACCATCCTGCGTCCCCATCCTGGTATGTGCTGCAACCATCCTGCGTCTCCATCCAGCGTCCCCATCCTGTCATGTGTTGCACCCATCCTGCGTCCCCATCCTGTCATGTGCTGCACCCATCCTGCGTCCCCATCCTGTCATGTGCTGCACCCATCCTGCGTCCCCATCCTGTCATGTGCTGCACCCATCCTGCACCCCCATCCTGTCATGTGCTGCACCCATCCTGCGTCCCCATCCTGGTATGTGCTGCACCCATCCTGCGTCCCCATCCTGTCATGTGCTGCACCCATCCTGCGCCCCCATCCTGTCATGTGCTGCACCCATCCTGCGTCCCCATCCTGGTATGTGCTGCACCCATCCTGCGTCCCCATCCTGCATCCCCATCTTGTCATGTGCTGCACCCATCCTGCGTCCCCATCCTGTCATGTGCTGCACCCATCCTGCGTCCCCATCCTGTCATGTGCTGCACCCATCCTGCACCCCCATCCTGTCATGTGCTGCACCCATCCTGCGTCCCCATCCTGTCATGTGCTGCACCCATCCTGCGTCCCCATCCTGTCATGTGCTGCACCCATCCTGCGCCCCCATCCTGTCATGTGCTGCACCCATCCTGCATCCCCATCCTGGTATATGCTGCACCCATCCTGCGTCCCCATCCTGTCATGTGCTGCACCAATCCTGCGTCCCCATCCTGTCATGTGCTGCACCCATCCTGCGTCCCCATCCTGGTATGTGCTGCACCCATCCTGCGTCCCCATCCTGCATCCCCATCCTGTCATGTGCTGCACCCATCCTGCGTCCCCATCCTGTCATGTGCTGCAACCATCCTGCTTCCCCATCCTGGTATGTGCTGCAACCATCCTGCGTCCCCATCCTGGTATGTGCTGCAACCATCCTGCGTCTCCATCCAGCGTCCCCATCCTGTCATGTGTTGCACCCATCCTGCGTCCCCATCCTGTCATGTGCTGCACCCATCCTGCATCCCCATCCTGTCATGTGCTGCACCCATCCTGCGTCCCCATCCTGTCATGTGCTGCACCCATCCTGCACCCCCATCCTGTCATGTGCTGCACCCATCCTGCGTCCCCATCCTGTCATGTGCTGCACCCATCCTGCGTCCCCATCCTGTCATGTGCTGCACCCATCCTGCGCCCCCATCCTGTCATGTGCTGCACCCATCCTGCGTCCCCATCCTGGTATGTGCTGCACCCATCCTGTGTCCCCATCCTGCGTCCCCATCCTGTCATGTGCTGCACCCATCCTGCGCCCCCATTTTGTCATGTGCTGCACCCATCCTGCGTCCCCATCCTGTCATGTGCTGCACCCATCCTGCGTCCCCATCCTGGTATGTGCTGCACCCATCCTGCGTCCCCATCCTGCATCCCCATCCTGTCATGTGCTGCACCCATCCTGCGTCCCCATCCTGTCATGTGCTGCACCCATCCTGCACCCCCATCCTGTCATGTGCTGCACCCGTCCTGCGCCCCCATCCTGTCATGTGCTGCACCCATCCTGCGTCCCCATCCTGTCATGTGCTGCACCCATCCTGCACCCCCATCCTGTCATGTGCTGCACCCATCCTGCGTCCCCATCCTGGTATGTGCTGCACCCATCCTGCGTCCCCATCCTGTCATGTGCTGCACCCATCCTGCGCCCCCATCCTGTTATGTGCTGCACCCATCCTGCGTCCCCATCCTGGTATGTGCTGCACCCATCCTGCGTCCCCATCCTGCATCCCCATCCTGTCATGTGCTGCACCCATCCTGCGTCCCCATCCTGTCATGTGCTGCACCCATCCTGCGTCCCCATCCTGACATGTGCTGCACCCATCCTGCACCCCCATCCTGTCATGTGCTGCACCCATCCTGCGCCCCATCCTGTCATGTGCTGCACCCATCCTGCGTCCCCATCCTGTCATGTGCTGCACCCATCCTGCGTCCCCATCCTGTCATGTGCTGCACCCATCCTGCGCCCCCATCCTGTCATGTGCTGCACCCATCCTGCGTCCCCATCCTGGTATATGCTGCACCCATCCTGCATCCCCATCCTGTCATGTGCTGCACCCATCCTGCGTCCCCATCCTGGTATGTGCTGCACCCATCCTGCGTCCCCATCCTGTCATGTGCTGCACCAATCCTGCGTCCCCATCCTGTCATGTGCTGCACCCATCCTGCGTCCCCATCCTGGTATGTGCTGCACCCATCCTGCGTCCCCATCCTGCATCCCCATCCTGTCATGTGCTGCACCCATCCTGCGTCCCCATCCTGTCATGTGCTGCAACCATCCTGCTTCCCCATCCTGGTATGTGCTGCAACCATCCTGCGTCCCCATCCTGATATGTGCTGCAACCATCCTGCGTCTCCATCCAGCGTCCCCATCCTGTCATGTGTTGCACCCATCCTGCGTCCCCATCCTGTCATGTGCTGCACCCATCCTGCATCCCCATCTTGTCATGTGCTGCACCCATCCTGCGTCCCCATCCTGTCATGTGCTGCACCCATCCTGCACCCCCATCCTGTCATGTGCTGCACCCATCCTGCGTCCCCATCCTGTCATGTGCTGCACCCATCCTGCATCCCCATCCTGTCATGTGCTGCACCCATCCTGCGCCCCCATCCTGTCATGTGCTGCACCCAGTGGCGTAGGAAGGGGGGTGCGGGGGGGGCGGTCCGCCCCGGGCGGCACAATGCTGGGGGCGGCCGGCGCTGCAGAAGAAGATTAAAAAATAAAAAAAAAAAAAAAAAGACGCCCCTTTAAATCTTCGGGCGGCGCCGTCCGCCGCCACGACCAGGGCCATCTCCCCCCACCCCCGGGTCCCGCCCCCGCCCCCGCCCCCGCCCCCTGCTCTATACTCACCTCTCCTGGTTCCTGCGGCTTCAGCGTCCTCTGACTCTGCGACGTCTCAGAGCAGGGGGCGCGATGACGTCACTACTGTGCGCGCCGCTCTGCCTCTCTGTCCTGAGCGTCGCAGAGCCGGAGAGACGCTGACTGCACCGGACCTGCGCTGGGAACGGGAGAGGTGAGGATTTTACTTTTTTTTTTTTTTCTTTATTTCTGACTGTCTGGGGCTGGGGCAATGCTGGAGACCATGGGGCAGAATGCTGGACACACTGGGGCAATACAGGAGACCATGGGGCAGATTGCTGGACACACCGGGGCAATACTGGAGACCATGGGGCAGAATGCTGGACACACTGGGGCAATACAGGAGACCATGGGGCAGATTGCTGGACACACTGGGGCAATACTGGAGACCATGGGGCAGAATGCTGGACACACTGGGGCAATACTGGAGACCATGGGGCAGAATGCTGGACACACTGGGGCAATACTGGAGACCATGGGGCAGAATGCTGGACACACTGGGGCAGTACAGGAGACTATGGGGCAGAATGCTGGACACTCTGAATACTGGAGACCATGGGGCAGATCTCAGGACACATTGAGGCAATGCTGGAGACCCTGGGGCAGACTTCTGGACATACTGGGGCAATACTGGAGACCATGGGGCAGATTGCTGGACACACCGGGGCAATACTGGAGACCATGGGGCAGAATGCTGGACACACTGGGGCAATACAGGAGACCATGGGGCAGATTGCTGGACACACTGGGGCAATACTGGAGACCATGGGGCAGAATGCTGGACACACTGGGGCAATACTGGAGACCATGGGGCAGAATGCTGGACACACTGGGGCAATACTGGAGACCATGGGGCAGAATGCTGGACACACTGGGGCAATACTGGAGACCATGGGGCAGAATGCTGGACACACTGGGGCAATACTGGAGACCATGGGGCAGAATGCTGGACACACTGGGGCAGTACAGGAGACTATGGGGCAGAATGCTGGACACTCTGAATACTGGAGACCATGGGGCAGATCTCAGGACACATTGACGCAATGCTGGAGACCCTGGGGCAGACTTCTGGACATACTGGGGCAATACTGGAGACCATGGGGCAGATTGCTGGACACACCGGGGCAATACTGGAGACCATGGGGCAGAATGCTGGACACACTGGGGCAATACAGGAGACCATGGGGCAGATTGCTGGACACACTGGGGCAATACTGGAGACCATGGGGCAGAATGCTGGACACACTGGGGCAGTACAGGAGACTATGGGGCAGAATGCTGGACACACTGGGGCAATACTGGAGACCCTGGGGCAGATTGCTGGACACACTGGGGCAATACTGGAGACCCTGGGGCAGATTTCTGGACACATTGAGGCAATGCTGGATACCCTGGGGCAGACTTCTGGACACACTGGGGCAATGCTGGACACTGGGGCAGATTGCTGGACACACTGGGGGTAATATACTGGACACACTGGGGCAATGCTGGACACTGGGGGTAATATGCTGGACACACTGGGGCAGACTGCTGGACACACTGGGGAAAGGCTGGACACTGGGGCAGATTGCTGGACACACTGAGGGCAGATTGCTGGACACACTGGGGGTAATATGCTGGACATACTGGGGCAGATTGCTGGACACACTGGGGGTAATATGCTGGACACACTGGGGCAAATTGCTGGACAACATGGGGGTAATATGCTGGACACACTGGGGCAGATTGCTGGACAACATGGGGGTAATATGCTGGACACACTGGGGGCAGGACTTGAGGCATGGGCAGAATGTAGATACGGGGCATGATTGGAGACACGGGGCAGGATTGGATCATGGGGCAGGACGGATACGATGGAGGCTGGTGGGGCAGGATGGGGAGATCATATGGGGTAGAATGGATACTCATGAGGGCAGGATACGACAACATATGGCTGGAGCCAGGAATGAGATAAACGGGGCCAGGGTGGGGAATATTATTACCATAGGGGATAATTAAGGGATATTGTTACTGCAGTGATGTATTTATTTTATTTTTTGAGTATACTGTTTTAAATGGGGGGGCGGTCCTGTTACTGTGCAGAGTGACACTATATCACCTTTTTTTCTTCATGTGGTGTAATGTAGAAGTTGTGAAAAATTAAGTAATGTGTTCTGCAAGCGGAGCTCGAGATAACTGTGTTATTTCCTGCAGAAACGAGTCCTGGCTGGAAGGAATGATGGCGGTCTGTGCTGGATAAAAGATGAAGGACTTCACCTAGAGACGTCACTGGTGAGTCAGTGTTACCTATACACTGACACTATACACTGTATACTATATAGAGGTCCTGTGTATAATGTCACCAGTGATCTCTGTATTACCTCTACACAGACACTGCATACTAAGTACAGATCTCCTGTGAATACTGGCACTTATGGTGATAGTATTGTGTTTTTTTTTTTTATTACTGATCAGTATTGTAGTATTCAGTCACTATGTGGTGGTAATATGTGGTCTGGAAATGGTGCGGTGGTATTTGTCCCTTGTATGTAGTATTATTCGGTCACTATGTGGCCTGGTCATGGTGTGGTGGTATTAAGTCACAGGTGTGGCATGTGGGGGTGACACCATTAGGCCCAGTTTAAGTTCTACAAAACAGGAAAACCATTTTTGGTAACCTTTGTGTGTATTGAGCTGGGGGGGGGGCGCCAAACTCGGGAACAGCCCCGGGCGGCAAAAGCTCTAGCTACGCCTCTGGCTGCACCCATCCTGCGTCCCCATCCTGGTATGTGCTGCACCCATCCTGTGTCCCCATCCTGCGTCCCCATCCTGTCATGTGCTGCACCCATCCTGTGCCCCCATCCTGTCATGTGCTGCACCCATCCTGCGTCCCCATCCTGGTATGTGCTGCACCCATCCTGCGTCCCCATCCTGCATCCCCATCCTGTCATGTGCTGCACCCATCCTGCGTCCCCATCCTGTCATGTGCTGCACCCATCCTGCAACCCCATCCTGTCATGTGCTGCACCCGTCCTGCGCCCCCATCCTGTCATGTGCTGCACCCATCCTGCGTCCCCATCCTGTCATGTGCTGCACCCATCCTGCGCCCCCATCCTGTCATGTGCTGCACCCATCCTGCGTCCCCATCCTGGTATATGCTGCACCCATCCTGCATCCCCATCCTGTCATGTGCTGCACCCATCCTGCGTCCCCATCCTGGTATGTGCTGCACCCATCCTGCGTCCCCATCCTGTCATGTGCTGCACCAATCCTGCGTCCCCATCCTGTCATGTGCTGCACCCATCCTGCGTCCCCATCCTGGTATGTGCTGCACCCATCCTGCGTCCCCATCCTGCATCCCCATCCTGTCATGTGCTGCACCCATCCTGCGTCCCCATCCTGTCATGTGCTGCAACCATCCTGCTTCCCCATCCTGGTATGTGCTGCAACCATCCTGCGTCCCCATCCTGATATGTGCTGCAACCATCCTGCGTCTCCATCCAGCGTCCCCATCCTGTCATGTGTTGCACCCATCCTGCGTCCCCATCCTGTCATGTGCTGCACCCATCCTGCATCCCCATCTTGTCATGTGCTGCACCCATCCTGCGTCCCCATCCTGTCATGTGCTGCACCCATCCTGCACCCCCATCCTGTCATGTGCTGCACCCATCCTGCGTCCCCATCCTGTCATGTGCTGCACCCATCCTGCATCCCCATCCTGTCATGTGCTGCACCCATCCTGCGCCCCCATCCTGTCATGTGCTGCACCCAGTGGCGTAGGAAGGGGGGTGCGGGGGGGGCGGTCCGCCCCGGGCGGCACAATGCTGGGGGCGGCCGGCGCTGCAGAAGAAGATTAAAAAAAAAAAAAAAAAAAAAAGACGCCCCTTTAAATCTTCGGGCGGCGCCGTCCGCCGCCACGACCAGGGCCATCTCCCCCCACCCCCGGGTCCCGCCCCCGCCCCCGCCCCCGCCCCCTGCTCTATACTCACCTCTCCTGGTTCCTGCGGCTTCAGCGTCCTCTGACTCTGCGACGTCTCAGAGCAGGGGGCGCGATGACGTCACTACTGTGCGCGCCGCTCTGCCTCTCTGTCCTGAGCGTCGCAGAGCCGGAGAGACGCTGACTGCACCGGACCTGCGCTGGGAACGGGAGAGGTGAGGATTTTACTTTTTTTTTTTTTTCTTTATTTCTGACTGTCTGGGGCTGGGGCAATGCTGGAGACCATGGGGCAGAATGCTGGACACACTGGGGCAATACAGGAGACCATGGGGCAGATTGCTGGACACACCGGGGCAATACTGGAGACCATGGGGCAGAATGCTGGACACACTGGGGCAATACAGGAGACCATGGGGCAGATTGCTGGACACACTGGGGCAATACTGGAGACCATGGGGCAGAATGCTGGACACACTGGGGCAATACTGGAGACCATGGGGCAGAATGCTGGACACACTGGGGCAATACTGGAGACCATGGGGCAGAATGCTGGACACACTGGGGCAGTACAGGAGACTATGGGGCAGAATGCTGGACACTCTGAATACTGGAGACCATGGGGCAGATCTCAGGACACATTGAGGCAATGCTGGAGACCCTGGGGCAGACTTCTGGACATACTGGGGCAATACTGGAGACCATGGGGCAGATTGCTGGACACACCGGGGCAATACTGGAGACCATGGGGCAGAATGCTGGACACACTGGGGCAATACAGGAGACCATGGGGCAGATTGCTGGACACACTGGGGCAATACTGGAGACCATGGGGCAGAATGCTGGACACACTGGGGCAATACTGGAGACCATGGGGCAGAATGCTGGACACACTGGGGCAATACTGGAGACCATGGGGCAGAATGCTGGACACACTGGGGCAATACTGGAGACCATGGGGCAGAATGCTGGACACACTGGGGCAATACTGGAGACCATGGGGCAGAATGCTGGACACACTGGGGCAGTACAGGAGACTATGGGGCAGAATGCTGGACACTCTGAATACTGGAGACCATGGGGCAGATCTCAGGACACATTGACGCAATGCTGGAGACCCTGGGGCAGACTTCTGGACATACTGGGGCAATACTGGAGACCATGGGGCAGATTGCTGGACACACCGGGGCAATACTGGAGACCATGGGGCAGAATGCTGGACACACTGGGGCAATACAGGAGACCATGGGGCAGATTGCTGGACACACTGGGGCAATACTGGAGACCATGGGGCAGAATGCTGGACACACTGGGGCAGTACAGGAGACTATGGGGCAGAATGCTGGACACACTGGGGCAATACTGGAGACCCTGGGGCAGATTGCTGGACACACTGGGGCAATACTGGAGACCCTGGGGCAGATTTCTGGACACATTGAGGCAATGCTGGATACCCTGGGGCAGACTTCTGGACACACTGGGGCAATGCTGGACACTGGGGCAGATTGCTGGACACACTGGGGGTAATATACTGGACACACTGGGGCAATGCTGGACACTGGGGGTAATATGCTGGACACACTGGGGCAGACTGCTGGACACACTGGGGAAAGGCTGGACACTGGGGCAGATTGCTGGACACACTGAGGGCAGATTGCTGGACACACTGGGGGTAATATGCTGGACATACTGGGGCAGATTGCTGGACACACTGGGGGTAATATGCTGGACACACTGGGGCAAATTGCTGGACAACATGGGGGTAATATGCTGGACACACTGGGGCAGATTGCTGGACAACATGGGGGTAATATGCTGGACACACTGGGGGCAGGACTTGAGGCATGGGCAGAATGTAGATACGGGGCATGATTGGAGACACGGGGCAGGATTGGATCATGGGGCAGGACGGATACGATGGAGGCTGGTGGGGCAGGATGGGGAGATCATATGGGGTAGAATGGATACTCATGAGGGCAGGATACGACAACATATGGCTGGAGCCAGGAATGAGATAAACGGGGCCAGGGTGGGGAATATTATTACCATAGGGGATAATTAAGGGATATTGTTACTGCAGTGATGTATTTATTTTATTTTTTGAGTATACTGTTTTAAATGGGGGGGCGGTCCTGTTACTGTGCAGAGTGACACTATATCACCTTTTTTTCTTCATGTGGTGTAATGTAGAAGTTGTGAAAAATTAAGTAATGTGTTCTGCAAGCGGAGCTCGAGATAACTGTGTTATTTCCTGCAGAAACGAGTCCTGGCTGGAAGGAATGATGGCGGTCTGTGCTGGATAAAAGATGAAGGACTTCACCTAGAGACGTCACTGGTGAGTCAGTGTTACCTATACACTGACACTATACACTGTATACTATATAGAGGTCCTGTGTATAATGTCACCAGTGATCTCTGTATTACCTCTACACAGACACTGCATACTAAGTACAGATCTCCTGTGAATACTGGCACTTATGGTGATAGTATTGTGTTTTTTTTTTTTATTACTGATCAGTATTGTAGTATTCAGTCACTATGTGGTGGTAATATGTGGTCTGGAAATGGTGCGGTGGTATTTGTCCCTTGTATGTAGTATTATTCGGTCACTATGTGGCCTGGTCATGGTGTGGTGGTATTAAGTCACAGGTGTGGCATGTGGGGGTGACACCATTAGGCCCAGTTTAAGTTCTACAAAACAGGAAAACCATTTTTGGTAACCTTTGTGTGTATTGAGCTGGGGGGGGGGGCGCCAAACTCGGGAACAGCCCCGGGCGGCAAAAGCTCTAGCTACGCCTCTGGCTGCACCCATCCTGCGTCCCCATCCTGGTATGTGCTGCACCCATCCTGTGTCCCCATCCTGCGTCCCCATCCTGTCATGTGCTGCACCCATCCTGTGCCCCCATCCTGTCATGTGCTGCACCCATCCTGCGTCCCCATCCTGGTATGTGCTGCACCCATCCTGCGTCCCCATCCTGCATCCCCATCCTGTCATGTGCTGCACCCATCCTGCGTCCCCATCCTGTCATGTGCTGCACCCATCCTGCAACCCCATCCTGTCATGTGCTGCACCCGTCCTGCGCCCCCATCCTGTCATGTGCTGCACCCATCCTGCGTCCCCATCCTGTCATGTGCTGCACCCATCCTGCGCCCCCATCCTGTCATGTGCTGCACCCATCCTGCGTCCCCATCCTGGTATATGCTGCACCCATCCTGCATCCCCATCCTGTCATGTGCTGCACCCATCCTGCGTCCCCATCCTGGTATGTGCTGCACCCATCCTGCGTCCCCATCCTGTCATGTGCTGCACCAATCCTGCGTCCCCATCCTGTCATGTGCTGCACCCATCCTGCGTCCCCATCCTGGTATGTGCTGCACCCATCCTGCGTCCCCATCCTCCGCCCCCATCCTGGTATGTGCTGCACCCATCCAGCGCCCCCATCCTGTCATGTGCTGCACCCATCCTGCGTCACCATCCTGGTATGTGCTGCACCCATCCTGCGTCCCCATCCTGTCATGTGCTGCACCCATCCTGCATCCCCATCCTGTCATGTGCTGCACCCATCCTGCGCCCCATCCTGTCATGTGCTGCACCCATCCTGCGTCCCCATCCTGTCATGTGCTGCACCCATCCTGCTTCCCCATTCTGTCATGTGCTGCACCCATCCTGCGTCCCCATCCTGTCATGTGCTGCATCCATCCTGCGTCCCCATCCTGTCATGTGCTGCACCCATCCTGCGTCCCCATCCTGTCGTGTGCTGCACCCATCCTGCGTCCCCATCCTGTCATGTGCTGCACCCATCCTGCGTCCCCATCCTGTCATGTGCTGCAACCATCCTGCGCCCCCATCCTGTCATGTGCTGCACCCATCCTGCATCCCCATCCTGTCATGTGCTGCACCCATCCTGCGTCCCCATCCTGCGTCCCCATCCTGTCATGTGCTGCACCCATCCTGCGTCCCCATCCTGCATCCCCATCCTGGTATGTGCTGCAACCATCCTGCGTCCCCATCCTGCGTCCCCATCCTGGTATGTGCTGCAACCATCCTGCGTCCCCATCCTGCGTCCCCATCCTGGTATGTGCTGCAACCATCCTGCGTCCCCATCCAGCGTCCCCATCCTGGTATGTGCTGCCACCATCCTGCGTCCCCATCCTGGTATGTGCTGCAACCATCCTGCGTCTCCATCCAGCGTCCCCATCCTGGTATGTGCTGCAACCATCCTGCGTCCCCATCCTGGTATGTGCTGCAACCATCCTGCGTCCCCATCCTGGTATGTGCTGCAACCATCCTGCGTCCCCATCCTGTCATGTGCTGCAACCATCCTGCGTCTCCATCCAGCGTCCCCATCCTTGGAGCCTATCCCACATTCTGCTTCCCCACTTCACAAGATTTTTCTCTATGGCTTTGGACTGTGGGTATGACTAGTTTTTTTTTTTTTTCTTTTTCCCATGGGATTGAGGTTTTGGGCTCTTGCATTGTCTAGTTCCCCCTCTCCCTGCCCCTCCCGCAGGTCCTATGCGTACTATTACTGAGACACTTCATATATTAACATCTCTTATGCTTTTCTATTTTTTCTACTGTCTCATTCATCACCATTTCTGTTGTACGCCTTTTTTCATCAGTTATATTTTTTCTTTTTGCCATATGACTAAAGTTTCTATATTATTGAAGTATCCTGCACGCATAGAATGTGCCTTATTATAGGGATGTATGGTATTGCAATATTAACATCTTTACACCCATTTCATGGAGTGGTCATTTTTCCTTGCATTATCTTCGCTTGTGCAGTCAGATTCTTGTGATAACATTATTGTGGGAAGCACATGTTTTGTGGGCTGTCATTTTCCTCATTCTAGGATATGACATATATATATATATATATATATATATATATAGGCATGTTTTCTTGCATGTTTGCATTTTTTAAGTGTTTTTAATGGTTTTTGTGTTGTTGTTTTGTGTGTGTACTTATGTGCAGTCTTGAGTTTTTGGCAATTTAATAATAAAAACTATTTTTGATACTGGATTATATATGGAGGTGTTCCTGTCTATGTGGGCATGATCTTTTTCTTGCTCTTTCTTCATGTTTAATCACAAGCCCACAGTGAACCTTCCAATCTTTGTTGTATTTTTGCGGTGCCCTCCATTTATATATTTATTCCCATCTTGGTATGTGCTGCAACCATCCTGCGTCCCCATCCTGCGTCCCCATCCTGGTATGTGCTGCACTCATCCTGCGTCCCCATCCTGTCATGTGCTGCAACCATCCTGCGTCTCCATCCAGCGTCCCCATCCTGGTATGTGCTGCAACCATCCTGCGTCCCCATCCTGTCATGTGCTGCACCCATCCGGGGGCCTGAGCAGGCGGGGACACCGGCGCGCTGTGGGGGTCAGGTGCCGGTATCGCCGCCAGCTCAGGCCCCCCAGCACTTGCTATACTCACCTGTCTGTCCCGTTCCACCGCTGGGCACCGCCATCTTCCCGGTCTCCTGGCTGTGACTGTTCAGTCAGAGGGCAGCGCCGGCGCGCATTAAGCGTGTCATCGCGCCCTCTGAACTGAAGGTCACAGGCCGAAGACCGGGAAGATGGCGGCGCTCAGCGGTGGAACGCAGGACAGGTGAATATGGCCGATACTCACCCTCCTGGCGGTCCCTGCTTCTCGCTTGGAGATCGCGGTGTGCGTTCAGTGTGAACGCATACCGCGATCTCCCGGGAGCGTCACTCTGTGAGGCCCAGACTGCGCCGGCGCTTGCGCCTGCGCAGTCTATAAAGGCTTCGGACAGAGTGACGCTCCCAGCGTTATATTATAGATATCTATCTATCTATCTATCTATCTATCTATCTATCTATATATATATATATATATATATATATTTGAAAAACATTACATCTTCGAAAACAACATAGTCACACCTGTCCTCCGGTTGTGTGTGGTATAGCAACTTATTCCCATTCATTTGAAGCTGAGATGCTATACCAGACACAAGCTGTGGACAAGTAGGGCACTATTTCTAGAGCAATCCAACTTTTTATCCAATCATGTAAATTCCTGTTTAATATCCTTGTAAAACACTGAAATAATTTTTTCTGCTATGACCTGTTCACCTGAGGTTACATGTCAGAAGCCTGACACTGCACTAATGGTAGGTTCTGAAGGTGACATACTATTTGCAGTGCAATGTCCACACATCTATGTTTGGAACAACTTCCTTGCCAAGTTTCTTCAAAAAGTGTCTGCAAATGTATCTAGATGAATTGAAACCATGATTTTTTCCACGCCTGCCTAAGACTTTTGCACAGTATTGTATTTGACACTTTTTACATTGGTAAGGATGCTGATGTTGTGACAGTTGGGGATTTCAATCCCCACCATGTTCTACCATGTTGCACAGAGCCTCGACACAAAGCAGAATTGCTGCTATCAGAGACTCAGTAGTGCATCCTCTATCTTTGGGTTTATAACGGCAAGCAACGCTATCTAGTATAAATATAATAAAGGATTAAAGGGTTATTCCTACAATTATACTTATTGTTAATATACAGGCTAAGTTCAACATAATGTATTTTTTCCTGTATCATGTCTTTTTTTTGTAATCTCTATCTGCCCCTCTATGCATACAGTTGCACATACCAAAAAGCAGCCCTCTTCTTACCAGCTAATACTATCAGCCCTTGATTTTCTTCAGTAATATAGACACCTCAATCTTCTGTGTGCTCCTGAGTTAGATTAGGCTGATGATAATTCAGAGATGTGGAGCTAGTCAGGAGTCTTGACTAGCTCCACACCTCTGAATTATTATCAACCTAATCTGAATATAGAATTCACCTTATGCTTCTGTGCATTGTCTGCTCCTGTACTTTAATTTGGCTGACCGATTTTATCATCTATTGTCTACATCAGCATGCCTGTAGTGTGGTTTTACATAATTAGATGGTTCTTGCAGATCTCATCTTTGATCCATATTGAAGGCCTGTGTGTTGCCTTCTGCTGATACATCAGTTTTTTTAAACTGCATATGCAGCTCTATTGATGCACATGACAGAAGATAATCTTCTGCCATATGCATGAAGAGTGGCATATTTATTTTGACAACATGATATCTCAGCAGCAGACAGCAAACACTGCTTAACTAATCTCAGCTCCAATATGAAGCCCCATCCTGCAGTATGTCCTGTTAGTCAATCTATTCAGAGCACCATCCTGCAGTTTATCCTCTTAGTCAACCTATACAGGGGCCCCATCCTGTGGTTCATCACTCCTTTCAGACACAACTGTATTGTATCTCTTCTCTCAGCCCCTATGCACCGAGCCCCCTCCTGCAGTATATCCTTCTTTAAGCCCTCTATATATAGTCCCATCCTGCATCATATTTCCCCTCTCGGCCCTCTATATATGACCTACAACCTGCAGTACATTGCCCTTCTGAGTCCCTTATATATGGCCTACTACCTGCAGCACATTGCTATGCTGGAAGTATACAGCTAAGAGAAAAAGTGCACTGCCACCTGAACCTGAACTTCACCTGGGCTCTTCGAACTACAGGATGGTTGCAATGAGGGTCATACTTTGGGAGAGTGATATCTACAGAATAGGGCAGATTTAAAAATGGATTATATTAGCATAAATGAATAAATATATGTGTACATTATTATAAGAACACATTTTGGGAATAATCCCTTAAACTGTTAAGTTTCATATACTAAGGGGTCTTGTATCGATCTTTTACTGGTAGGTCTCGTTTAGAGATCTTCTCCGTGGTGCTCCATGTGAGGGTCCTCTGAGGCCCTGCTTTATGCTTGGTGTGTAGAGAGAAGGATATACCGTAGCTGTAATTCTCCCAGCTGCTGGGGCCTCTTATACATTAGCTAATTGTTTCACCACTCACTATATTGACTAATCTTTTATGATGAGAGATTCTTCTTAGACGCAAAGTAAATTTTTGCTGCAATTTTTCAAGTGCAAGCATGGGATTACAAGACTTGATTCTATGCTGCAACAGAACTATTTGTCCCAGCCATTATTCTGGTCGGTTCATGTGTTTTTCTGTTGACGTTTTTGCCTATTAATGAGAAGATCTCTCACTATCAGCAACTCTGGAAATTTTCTAGGTATTTATGAAAAAGAATCATGTTTATGACACGGAGAACATTCATCTCACTGTCAGGAGTGCTGGTCAGCGCCCACATATACAGCCTAGGCTTTAGTGATTGATAGGTCAGGCCACCTAAAATATGAGTGTGTACGGCTAACCATAATATAGAGTAGGTGCTCAGGATCAAGGTCATGCTTATACATGTGTTTGATGTGTTGTGGACACAATGCAGAGCACCTTCTTGGCTTTATTTGATCTCCACCATCTTGATCAATATTCACTTCCAGGCCTTTGTTTGATGATTATTTCATGAAGGTGGGAGGAGGTGGTATCTGTAAGGAATCCCAGTGACCTGATATATTTGTGCCATGTTTATGAATGACATTTGCCATTTGTCTCTCCGTCTTTGGCCCTTCCCCTTCAGCTCCGGCTATTACATTACCAATCATTAGCATAATGATATACCGGCATCATTCCAGACACCTTCCAATGTAGGATCCTTTAAGGGAAAGGGAGAGCAAGGAATGATCACTGCCCATTAATGTATCATGAGAGACTGAGCGCTTCCTGTTTTGTTCCCCTGCACATCATCACACACTTGCACACCCTCACTCCGTCTCCTTCTCTCACATCCACACACCTCCCACCTCAATGCTTGGCTGGGCCTGATCGACTTGCAAGGAGAAAGCTGGAAAGGAAGGAAGCGAAATGGGCAACTCACCTTCTCAAGGCATGTGAACCCCCCCTCCCAAATTGTGCATCCATTCTTAAGTAGCAGGTATTTCTTTAATTGTGTGTTAAGCGGATGGGGTTGCGGACAAGAAGTGGTGATGCTGCAGATGCTCACCTCTGTGCAGAAGAAGAAGAGATGCTGAGATGCTTGCAGGCAAAGGGATGGCTTTCAGTGGAGAGCAGGCATAGATGAAGATAAAGGGAGGACAGAGTAGGTTTTCTTTTAGGATGCTCTCACAAAGGAAATTGTAGCGGAGAAGAATGTAGAGAGGAAGCTGATAGCGTAAGGAGAAGGGAAGGTTTTTTTTCCGGGCTCTTGGGAACATTCAGCTCTGTGCCCTAGAAACTGTGTGCTGGCAACATAATTCCGTATACATACCAGCTGTAGATGTTTGGGCAAGGCGCGTGTTATTCTTCTTATGCCAGTATTGCTAATTAAACAGGGCCACAGAAGGGGCAGGTTAATAATGTTTCCTCCATTGAACGCTGTCCAGCAACAACACTTCTGTATAACAATAGCTGATCTATCCTTATGGATCGACACGACATCGGCACAGTCACTGCATTGACGTCTTTCCCTTTTACTGCATTTAAGGATTTCATATATCAATCTAGCCATCGTATGAAATTTACTGCAACATTGATGCCTTCCCTATATACGGGATTGTTTCCAGCGCCGTGTTTAGTCTGGGTTCCCGGACACAACGAGTAAAGAATGGGATTTGTTTTTTTCCCCCTTTGATTTGCGTTGTAGCAATTCAGGGATAAAACAAAGAGACTGTAGTGATATCTATGGAAAAGGGCGTTAAGAGTGAGAAATGTTTCCGAGCACTGAGACCTGCAGGGTAAGAAAAAAATGTAAAGAAATCAACTTCTCATCCGTGATTCAGGCCGCTGTATGACCCAATTTTAAGGTGTCACCTTGGACTGCAAGCTCTTGAGACCATTAAGAAGGACGGTATTATTTATTTATACCCGACCATGTTGACTTTAGGCTGGGGCATGCTGGGAGATTAATGGGCACGAAAATAACGTTTCGTTGGTAAAACGGCTTGCAGAATGTATGCATTAAATGGATCGACCTTAGTGATTACGCACACTCGCACAAGATGTAACCTTCCGAGGCTACCTGCGCTGTTACATGCTCCGCAAAATCCATGTTTATCTCCTTAGATTTGTCTGGAGGGAATAGTTTGTGATATCTGTTTCTGTACTGATATTTTTGACTTTTTATGGATCTATCAACCTTTTTTTAGGACTCTGTAAATCCCCAGAGTAATTAATTTGATGGACTATCTCGTAGGTCATTTGACACAATATGACCTGTATGGCGGTATGTGACTGTTGCATTGTTTTGTAGGGGAAATGTAAATGTGTTTCTAAATGTTTCCCTCATCCTATTAATATTAATCAATTCAACTTTTAATAGATGACCTTGGTGAAAAATATTCCGCGTGTTGTAAATAAGTTTTACCCCCTAGTAGGACTTGTGCAGAGTTTACTTTCTTAGCAGTTTTGTCAAGAAGGTCACTCACATCTGCCGAGTCTTTAGCATATCTTTCTGTTGCATTGGATTTGATAAGTTCCAGTCTGTACTATGCCTTATTAATGATCAAAATTACAGTATATACATTGTTTTTTAATCTTTTTTAAGCAGAAGCATAACTTTAGAGATTGCCGACAGGGTGGTTATACCGGTTACCCTGCCCTATAGTAGGAGACCGATAATACAAATGACGCACGATTGTGGTGGTGGTAAGGCTGATCTTTCATTGAGGCCCAGCAGCTTCAAGGTCGCCTTTCTTTCTCAGTAAGCATCTTACGCTTTTTATTTTGTCATAGTTTTTATTAGAAAAGAAGGGGCAAGAAGAAACAAACCAAGTGTCATTTGCAGTAGTGAGATTAATGGGACAGATCTATCACCTGCTTTTTCTACTACAAGGCAAAGACTTTCTGCTGACATCTTTTATTTCTCCAGGATTTATAGACATGATGGTCAACATGTTTAATGATTTCAGAGCATTACATCGATCAACCCACTGCAGTATTACAAGACCCGTTTTTAAGAGCAATGATTGTGTAAGATGTTAGAATTCAATTTTTTCCTAAGAGTATATTTGATCAATACATGCCTGAGCCCGTACGTCTAAATATTTTATATATAACACACTGTGGTTGCCAACTTTTCTGAAACTCCAAAGTATTTAAAGGGCAAATCTAGAAAAAAGTGATCTACTAATACTGTTGGTCTTAGGTACGTATAGAGAGAGCATGTTAACGAACTCTCCTCGCTAACCTCCAGGAATCTTTTTTTTAGTACTGCTCAGAGATTTCCTTTTCTGAAAATTCAATACCACATTCTAAGCAAATTGCCACTGATTTGGTCTGAAATTAGACTTTAAGGGGTTGTCCACTACTCGGACAACTGCTTCTCAACCCCTATGTTTCCGCCTGTAATAACACTTATACTCACCGCCGGAGCAGGCACCGTTCCAGGAACACCGACTCTCCTGGGGATCACATGACATTGTTATGTCACACAATCCCTGTGGCCAATCAGCACTCATTTCACTCTCCTCTCCTGCGGACAAATCACATCCATCCGGAGGATGTGAGAGAGGCTGCTTTCTCACTTCCTCAAGTTGTATGGGATTTGTCCAAAGGAGGGGACAGTGAAGCGAGTTCCGATTGGGTGATTGGGCACCAGGATCATGTGACATAGCAATTGTCACATGATCCCCTGGAGAGGAAGTGCCAATACGGCTGTAACGGCACTGGAGGTGAGTAGAAGTGTTATTATTTTACAAGGGGGAAACATAGGGATTGAGAAGGGGTTGTCCGAGTAGCGGACAACCTCTATAAAGGGTATCTGTTAGCAGGTTTTTGCAATGTAATATGACAGCAGCATGATCTAAGGGCAGATACCCTGATTCCAGCTATATATCACTTTGTTTACTCACAGAAAGACTCACAGTTCTCTTTGTTGCAGACCTAGCAGAGCTCAGTTGTTAAGATGTATATAACCCCACCCACACCACTGTTTGACAGCTTTCTGTGTATATTACATTTTGGCAGAAAGCTTCTAATTACTGCTGGGGGCATGGTTGGACTAGCAGGCACAAGCCCAGTTGTTTTGTAGTGATAATCTCCTGCTGATAAAACACTGATTGTACTGAAACAGCAAAACACGGGAAAGTAAGTGACACCTCACTAGAATCAGGCTCGCTTCCCCTACATTATGCTGCTCTCAGATTACATACAAACCTAGTGACAGATTCACTTTAGCAACGACAACTTTCTGTTGGACAAGCTTGTCCATTGTGTTGTCCTTGTTATTTTAAAACATTTATTGAAATATTAATTTTAACTGTGTAGGGGACCACAGTCATGTATTTACTGAAACAGTGGCCAAAATTGCAGCAAAACCACAACAGAAACAATATACAGAATATGTATCTGTGTTTATTTGGGGGATAGAACATACTCTATAATGATTTGAGTTTATTTTCCTAGACCTTCAATTTTTGACTGCACCTTATGGCAGATATGTTGCAGAAATGTATGTGACTCCCCTAGTTATCTGCATAAGGCTTGTAGAAAACCATGCAGATTCTGCAGAAACATTCACATACATAGAACCGATTTTCAATTATATGGTGTTACGCAACATATCTGTCATGCGTTCTCAAACCCTTGAAAATGCTTGGCTGACAAAAACTACTTATTTTTGTATTGAGCCAATGCAATAGCACGGTCCACTTGTATTGTACTTTTGCCCAGTAACAGTGGTCACAATCGTTAGATAAGGGAACCATTGAGGTATGAGCAGCGACCATATAGTAGTGAATGGTCCTACTCACCATGATTGGTTGCGATATACGGTAATGTAATTTGGATACGATACATGTCAAACATATACACGCTACAGTACCAAATCAGATCCTCTATCACATGTATACATTTTGTATCGAATCCCACTGGGGCGATCAGATAATTGCTACTGTTATGGCTCCTGAAACCCCGATTGAAAGCTGTATGATGTCTACATACCCTAATATAGGAAATGGACACCAGATGTGCAGTCATAACATATAGGTCACCAGATCCAATCACGTATGATAATTGTAGATAAGCAATGCATAGTTGCTTCTTTTTTTCTTTTCGTTAGGTCACATAATGAATTATTTCGTAAGACATATTAATTTAATCCGTAGCCTGAGATTTCATACATATTATATGTTGCAAATTGTCTCTTCAGAGAGGAAGAGGACAAGAACTCTAGTGCCACCTATTGGAAGTAGCAATCCTAACAGTCAATGTCGACCCTTTAACGAGCCTTGTCACATGACTTAGGATAATAGCTAAACCAGAATCTCAATTTGCAGACACTTTGTTTCGGGGTACTGCCCCTCGTCAGTGCAAAGTGGGGATCTGGTTTGGCTGATTGAGAGGCGTCTGACCGGGATCCAAGAAGTATCGTTTCTCCTTGCGGAGAGTGAAATGATAAGCATGTCGAGGTGAGGAAACTTAAAGCTGCAATGCTGTAAGCCAAACCAGATCTCCACTTTGCACAGATGAGTGGCAGTACCCCGAAACACAGTGTCTGCAAATTGAGATTCTGGTTTGGCTATTATCCTAAGTCATGTGACAAGGCTCGTTAAAGGGTCAACATTGACTGCTGGGATTGCTACTTCCAATAGATGACACTAGAGTTCTAGTCCTCTTCCTCTCTGAAGAGACAATTTGCATATTTCCCAGAGGAGCATTGGGGCTGTAAGTCTCCTCACCTCGAAATGCTTATCATGTCACTCTCCGCAAGGAGAAACGATACTTCTTGGATACAATATGTTGATACTTTGTTTGTCTGGAGCTTTCCTTAAAGGGTTGTGTGGAACTCCATCAGGGCCTGACTGGCCATCTGGCAATTCTGGCAAATGCCAGAAGGGCCTGTCTGGTCGTGGGCTGTCTTGTCTGCTACGTTGTTAACAGAATCGGTGTTCTCAAGACACCCATACTGTTACAGTAAAGGTACCTTCACACATAACAATTTCGTTAACGATATAGTTGCTTTTTGTGACGTAGCAACGATATCGTTAACGAAATCGTTATGCGTGACAGCGACCAACGATCAGGCCCCTGCTGGGAGATCGTTGGTCGCTGGGAATGATCAGGACCTTTATTTGGTCGCTGATCACCCACTGACGCCGATCCAGCAATGTGTTCACTGGTAACCAGGGTAAACATCGGCCGGCGCTGACACAGTGCAGGGAAGCTGACGGCGCGGGACAGACACCGGAATGTAAGTATGTAGTGTTTGTTTTTTTTTAACTTTTACAATGGTAACCAGGGTAAACATCGGGTTACTAAGCGTGGCCCTGCGCTTAGTAACCCGATGTTTACCCTGGTTATCCGGGGACTTCGGCATCGTTGGTCGCTGGAGAGCTGTCTGTGTGACAGCTCTCCAGCGACCACACAACGATGAAACAGCGACGCTGCAGCGATTGGCATCGTTGTTTATATCGCTGCAGCGTCGCTAAATGTGACGGTACCTTAAGAGTTGTGACAGAGCACAAAGTTTCTAACTCTGTTACTTACCCCAGCAGGCCACGGGTATCATTAGAAATATTGGTCTTGTAGTAAATCTTGCTTTCCTCCATCCAGGGTAATATTAGTAATATATCCCATCTAGTGCTTGAGGACAGGTTCAGCATGGGCCTGTGTGATTTCAAATGCTAGGATTCAGCCCCAGTCCGTTTCTGAACTCCATCATTAGTCATCTAAGGTCTACTTACACAGACCAACCAGCGGCACAATACGACCGCCGATTGATAAACTTTTCCCGACCGTCGGTCGTTTGAATGCCTGTTTACACAGGAAACCAAAGTAAACGATGTGTACTGAGCGATCTATACTCAATCGCTTAGTGGGCACAGATTGCCATTGTTCTTGGCTGTGCAAGTCCTTTTTACAGAAGACGATGCACCACCAAGTAAACTGAACGTTTATGCTACATAAAAGATTATTTCAGGGTGAGCGGCAGCCCGTTTGCACGGCAAGATAATGGGGAAACTAGCATTTTTAACAACGCTCATTTACGATTATCTTGCAGTGTAAATGCCCCTTAAGGGTAGAAATTTCTAGCAAATGAAAAATTGAGAGATTTACTAATGCAATGGGGATGTTCCTGATAGCAGGATCAACCCCTATTAACTAATTACATAGCTGCATTTGCATTTGCAATGTGTTTTCAGACAACAACATTGTTTGGGCAAAGATCACAGTGTATCAGGATTATCATCTTTTCGAAGTTCTAATGAAAAGAACTAGTCCAAGAGGCGTGCTCCACATGCAGACCTGTCCTGCAAAATCTCCTGATAGCAATCCCACGGACCAATGAATCTATACAAGAGGCTTATGGTCACACTGCCCATGCCCTGGTAGTCTGTTAGACACGTGTTTCAAAATCATGTAGATTGTGAACATGGTGACTTCGGGCATGCACAGTGAACCACAAGCCTCTGGTACATAGGCATAGGTCCAATGTGTATGCCAAAGACAACGAGTTTGCAAGTGTCCACGGGATTTATAATTCAGGAAATAGAGTGTAGGGGTAGATCAGAGATCCCAATCCACCTCAGTGAGCGTGCTCTCAGGAGATAGAGCGTAAGTGGTCAGCACTTGATGCACACTTCTTAGACTAGTCCTATTCATTACCATATGCAGTGAATAAAACGTGAGAATTATGATATTGTCACGATCAGCTGCAGCCGCAGCCCAGCCCATAGACGCCCCCAAGCTGACCAACCTCAGAAGGTGTGGGGCGCGCGTCCCCCGGGAACGCAGTATGGACCCTTTAAACCGCAGAGGCGGACCCAGGCCTACCCGAACTAGGGGAAGGGCAGAGACCGGGGTTCTGTGGCAGCTGAGCATGTGGACAAAGAAAGAAACACGTAGGACTTGATTACACCGATACTTCAGGTATAGAGAAAGTAAAGTTTACTAAAGTAAAGTCACACAGTACATAAACAAAACATGATGATGTCAGGCTCCCGATTCCACACCTCACAAGGGTACAACCCAGTGGACCCCAAGGCACCAACGGATCACCGAGGCACAGATAGGTGGGACATCAGGACCCAGGTAAGATATCAGGGTACATGAGGACATCAGGGTGCGGGCAAGACATCAGGATACAAACAGGACATTAGGACATCTGGACTCAGGAAAGACCTCAGGACATCAGGACACAGGCAGGGCATCAGGATACAGGAATACCGGATAGACATCTGGGACACTGGCGTGGCAGCCCAGGTCATCAGCTTGGACACTGGCGTCGCAGCCCAGGTAATCAGGTTACATCAGGACATCAGGAATACCGGATAGACATCTGGGACACTGACATGGCAGCCCAGGTCGTCGGCTGGGACACTGGCGTGGCAGCCCAGGAAATCAGGTACATCAGGATATGAGACACAGGGAGGACATCAGGACATCAGGAAACAGACAGGATATCAGGACATCAGGGTCCATGAGGTCATCAAGACACAGGCAGGACATCAGGGTACAGACAGGACATCAGGACATCTGGACCCAGGGTCACCGGCAGACATCAGACAGGAGTCGCTCGGTTCCGGACATCCGACATGACCTACAGGCACCACTTGAGTCATCAGGCTCCAAGCTCCAGACAGCGGTCATCAGGTTCCAGACTGTGGTCGTCAGGCTCTGGGCATTGGACCTAGGAAGGAACTCAAAGTGATGGTGCAAACACCGCCGTACTTGACATGAGCCAGACAGGGTTAACACCGCATGGTAGTCAGAGCACAGAGTAGTAGATGCTCAGCAGAAACACCGTTTTCAAGAGACTCAAAGTCATGGAGTGAGGCTCCAGATGCAGAGGGATTCCAGGAACATAATCACAGCAGACACAATTCAGACAGGTTCAAGTACAGGACAGGTACAGGATCACAGATTCGGGCCTGGATATACCGCCTCCAGGACAGGCGACAGAACAGGACAAAACAGGAATCAAAGCAAGGACTTTGGTACCAAAACATAGACGGGAGAAGTGCAGGAACACAAACACACATAGCAAAGTTCAAGAGCTTTGTGAGTGTAGCTCAGGCCCCGCCCTTAGGGCAGGGTAACTTTATATATGAGCTGCCCCTCAGCAATTGGCTGGGGGCAGCATTTGAAGTACACACCCTAACCCTGATAAAAGCAGGGGAGGTGTGGCCGCGCACGCCCTAAGCACACACAGAAACCATTACAGCACCAACAGTGCAGATTCTGAGGCTCAGGGCACCTGGCTGAGACTGCAAGCACTGAGCCACGTGGAAAGTCATGCACCAGCTGCAAATGACCTCACAAACCGCGGATAGCTTCACAGCAGCAACCAGGGACCGCACATGAGGAAGGTATGCAGCAGGGCAAATACCTAAAAACCCATGTACGACTGCGCAGCAGAGCAGGGAACTGAGAAGGCTCCATTCAGGTAACAGCCAACAGTATCCCAGCTCAAATTAGGGGGAAAGGAGTAAAGGGTTAAAGCAAGCAAATGCATTGTCACGCCGAAAACCAAATACAGACAGAACGGCGTGACAGATATACTATGAACTTTGCCCAACAAATTGGGTTGCCTGAAATCATTTTTAGGGTGCAGTCAGAAGGCCGTATAATTCAGACCAAGATCGGACTGCAATGCTTGGGACTGGTCAGCGGCTTTCCCTACCCGAACATTATAGCTGCATAGAAATACAAAACACTGTCACACTCGGGTCAGGAGAGCCACCGGCCAGTCTGTTCACTGCTTTCCAATATTGGTCTGATTTATATGGCCTTCTGACTACACCCTTAAAGGGCAACTGCTGCCATGTAAGGCTACGTTCACATTAGCGTTTTGCGTGTTTGCGTCGGGCGACGCAGCGGCGACGCATGCGTCCTGCGCCCCTATATTTAACATGGGGGACGCATGGACATGTGTTGTGCTGCCTTGTGCGACGCATGCGTTTTTTTTGCCGCAAGCGTCGGGCGCAGAAAACGCAACAAGTTGCATTTTTCTTGCGTCCAAATTTCGGCAAAAAAGGACGCATGCGTCACAAAACGCAGCGTTTTTGCGTGCGTTTTGGTGCGTTTTTATTTGCGTTGTGCGTTGCGTCGCCGACGCAGCGGCGCACAACGCAAATGTGAACGTAGCCTAATTAGTTAATAGGTGTCGATCCTGCTGTCATGTTCCCTTTATGGAAACTACAGTTAGGTCCATATATATTTTGACAGAGACAACATTTTTCTAATTTTGGTTATAGACATTACTACAATGAATTTTAAACAAAACAATTCAGATGCAGTTGAAGTACAGACTTTTAGCTTTCATTTGAGGGTATCCACATTAAAATTGGATGAAGGGTTTAGGAGTTTCATATCCTTAACATGTGCCACCCTGTTTTTAAAGGGACCAAAAGTAATTGGACAATTGACTCCAAGGCTATTTCATGGACAGGTGTGGGCAATCCCTTTGTTATGTCATTCCCAATTAAGCAGATAAAAGGCCTGGAGTTGATTTAAGGTGTGGTGCTTGCATTTGGAAGGTTTTGCTGTGAAGTAAACATGCGGTCAAAGGAGCTCTTTATGCAGGTGAAACAAGCCATCCTTAAAGGGACACTGTCACCTGAATTTGGAGGGAACAATCTTCAGCCATGGAGGCGGGGTTTTTGATTCACCCTTTCCTTACCTGCTGGCTGCATGCTGGCTGCAATATTGGATTGAAGTTCATTCTCTGTCCTCCGTAGTACATGCCTGCACAAGGCAATCTTGCCTTGCCCAGGCATGTACTACGGAGGACAGAGAATGAACTTCAATCCAATATTACAGCCAGCATGCAACCAGTGGGTAAGGAAAGGGTGAATCAAAAACCCCAAAACCCCGCCTCCATGGCTGAAGATTGTTCCCTCCAAATTCAGGTGACAGTGTCCCTTTAAGCTGCGAAAACAGAAAAAACCCATCCGAGATATTGCCACAATATTAGGAGTGGCAAAATCTACAGGTTGGTACATCCTGAGAAAGAAAGCACTGGATAATCTCCACGGTGAAGAGAAACCCTTTCCCAACAGCCAACCAAGTGAACAACACTCTCCAGGAGGTAGGTGCATCAATATCCAAATCTACCATAAAGAGAGGACTGCATGAAAGTAAATAGAGGATTCACTGCACGGTGCAAGCCACTTATAAGCATCAAGAATAAAAAGGCTAGAATGGACTTTGCTAAAAAACATCTAAAAAAGCCAGCACAGTTCTGGAAGAACATTCTTTGGACAGATGAAACTAAGAACAACCTCTACCAGAATGATGGAAAGAGAAAAGTATGGCGAAGGCGTGGTACAACACGCAGAGGCAGTGTGATGGCTTGGGCATGCATGGCTGCCAGTGGCACTGGGTCACTAGTATTTATTGATGATGTGACACAGGACAGAAGCAGCCGAATGAATTCTGAAGTATTCAGAGACATACTGTGTGCTCAGATCCAGCCAAATTCAGCAAAACTGATTGGTCGTCGTTTCATACTACAGATGGACAATGACCCAAAACATAAAGCGAAAGCAACCCAGGAGTTTATTAAAGCAAAGAAGTGGAATATTCTTGAATGGCCAAGTCAGTCACCTGATCTCAACCCAATTGAGCATGCATTTCACTTGCTAAAGACTAAACTTCAGACAGAAAGGTCCACAAACAAACAGCAACTGAAAACCACCGCAGTGAAGGCCTGGCAGAGCATCAAAAAGGAGGAAACACAGCGTCTGGTGATGTCCATGAGTTCAAGACTTCAGGCAGTCATTGCCAACAAAGGGTTTTCAACCAAGTACTAAAAATTAACATTTTATTCAAAATTATTGAATCTGTCCAATTACTTTTGGTCCCTTTAAAAACAGGGTGGCACATGTTAAGGAGCTGAAACTCCTAAACCCTTCATCCAATTTTAATGTGGATACCCTCAAATGAAAGCTGAAAGTCCGAACGTCAACTGCATCTGAATTGTTTTGTTTAAAATTCATTGTGGTAATGTCTATAACCAAAATTAGAAAAATGTTGTCTCTGTCCAAATATATATGGACCTAACTGTATATTCAGAAGATTTCTATTTGTTATTCTCCATAGGTGTCAAGCCCGGACTGTTGTTGACCTCTATGTAACAATCTGCCAGGCTTTACCTTCATTATGCACTGGTATTGATAGAATACAAATATTTTGACTACATAATATAAAAAATCCTGGCTGGTTATTTTATAGTCAAAAGATCTGCAATTGTACTACTGTAATTGTATACCCGTGTAGCAACATGGCACTTCCATAACTTTTATAGTTCTTCCCTACACGATATTATTGTTAATTGTGCCGCAAAGCAGCATGTAGCTGTATTATCACTAATTAGGCCAGAGCTGTACAAGCACAGGACAGAAGAGCAGGACCAAATATTGTGTCTGCTAAGCAGAGAGCTATAACAAATGGTTATTATCATAGTAATAAAAAGCCAAAAACAAAATACAAACTAAAATCTGCCTGTAACTTATGTCTCAGTGTAAAATGTTACCTGTAATTCAGCAGCTAGATGTTGTATATTAAACAGCGTACTCAGATTTTTTAAAGAGAACTGTCACTAGTTTTTTCCGTGTGCTGCATTACACAAATTTGTGTATTATTCCCTGAATCCCCCTGTATAACCTCCAGAAAACCTTTTGAATTGCTCCTGTACTGCATGCAATTCCAGAAAATCTCATCCGATGGGCGTCATTGCTGCGGCGTCTCTCCGCTGCTAATTGTTGTCCTCTTGCTTTGATTAATGCAAATGGCGCATTTTGCATCATGCACAAAGCTGACCAAAACCCTGCACCTGTGCAGGAACATCGGCCTGCTCACCAGGCACACTTAGTAGGGCTGGGAAAAAAAGTAAAAAACAAACCTAATATTCGCCTCACCTATTACCTCCTAGGCACCTCTGCTAAATGTTCTCTCCTATACAGTCCTCACCAACTTTTTCTACTGCCACTAAAACCATAGGCCTTCCCATGCAAGACTGAGACTTCCAGCTGCGACCAGGCCAGGGACGTCTCTGCGCATCCCTAAAGTATGGTCCCGGTAACATCATGCCATCAGGGGGTGCGCTACAACCTTATGATGCTCACTCTAGGGCGGGACTTCCAGTTGCGACTAGGCCCAGGTCATCCTAGTGCATGCGCAAGGACATCCAGGGCTTAGCCATGGCTAGTAGTTCCGACATAGCGTGGGGTTTCAACATATGGTGGCAGTAAGAAGATGCGCCAAGGATCATATGGGGGACAGTGATCAGGGGAGGAGAGCAGTGAGGTGAGTATTGGTTGTTTTTTTTTTCTACATCGTACTGTGATTATGTTCTGAGGTTTCTCCAGATTTCAGAGCATAATAAAGGGCATTACATTTGTGGAGAATAAATTCACTGTGAATTGAATTTCCCAATAAACCATGGTGGATTTTGCAAATTCAAATCTTGTCAGGTCCGCTCATCTCTTCTTAGCATACATAGGTTATTTGTGGTCGGTTTGGCTAAAATACACAGCTGAAATAACAAATCCTCAGAAACCCTAGGACTCTGCCCCTAAACCATCTACATGCTACAAATGTCTTTCCTAAAACCACAAAACTTAAAAAGAACTATTTACAAAAAGTCGTAGTTAAAGCAGTATGCAAAGTTTGGTAGTTCATATTTACTTATTTATTCTTATTTTCTTACAGAGATGTTAGCATTTTGTTAATTTGCTGTGGTGGACATTTTTTCAAAGGAGACAGTAAAAGGTATAGCCATATTTGTTGTCACTTTAAAATTAGCCTCAAGGACTGACCATCTGTCGTTTTGTCACTAGAATCTATAATCTATAACTAAAATGACAATTTACTAAGGAGTTAAATCCAAGGAGACATATCTCTTACATCTTTAAGTATTGCAGATGAAATCATCACAACCCCACCACATAGCACCAGTCAGCCATCACATTAAATCCATTGAATATGAACAGAATAACATTGATTATCTTGTGATAATGGCACCTGTCAGAGGGATGGAATAATTTATGCAGCAAATCAAGCATCAATTTTAGAAGTTGAAGGAAAAAAATTGGGAAAGTGTAAGGAGTTAAGTGACTATGAAAAGGTCCAAACTGTGTTGATTAGATCAGTGTTCCTCAACTCCAATCCTCAGGGCCCACCAACAGATGATGTCTTCAGGATTTTCTTAGGTGATATCTTGTGGGGTGTATGCAGAAGTTACTTCTTGGGTGACAAGTCCTAGTCACCCAATGCTCATTGATGCACATGGAGAGTGAACACAAGTCCATCCAATCCCATAGAGGATAAATTGGTGAATTAGTTAATTTAGGATATAATAGATGTAAAAACGCACAGTGTTTTATAGTTTGCCACATATAGGTGTGTAGTTGACAGAATACCAAAGCTTGAGACAAGTCAACAAGCAAAAGTACTTACAATGGGCATGTGAGCATCAGAACTGAACTGTAAATAGACAAAGGTGAACCACTGGCACCTGGATACACTATGGGAATAAGGCAAGCTGTTGGAGGCCATGTGATGATCTGGGAAATGATTACCTGGAAGTCTTAACATTCAAGTGGATGACAGAAACCATCTACCTAAGCATTGTTACAAACCAAAATCTTAGAATATTGGTACCAAATACCAGAGGAGATTTTGTGGTGTCCATGTCTTGACAGTTCAGAGGTGTTTTGTGGTAAGCGTGGAACACACACAATATTAGACTCATCAGTGTATGTAGATCACATTATACCCATCCCAAGATGGATCCTATTGTACATTATTTGCTAACCAATGGTTAAAGGCCTAAATGCACATTGTTTATACGACAGTCTAATGTGTATGGTGGCCTTGACAGATGATTGTTGGGGAAGATAAGGATCTGGAACTGTCCGACTGATGGTCAGGAGAAATATTGATTGCAGTCTAGTTTCAGAGTGCCAATTGCCTTGTTCTCCTTGAGATAAGTCGAACACTTTATCAAAAGAGAAAAAAGGAGCTCTAGGCCGAGTGAGCGCTTTGGTGTATGGAAGTATCTGCTGAGATGGCTGTTAGTCAAATGATTGGCCAAAACATCGTTCAGCCAACATCCATCTAATGTATATGGTCATATCACTGAAAATGAATCCCAGGCTCAAGTTCATATCATATGCAGCTGACACAAGGTGAAGAATCATGTTACTAGCACTTGGGCACTTAGAATATACATTACATCCTTAGAATAATAGTCAGATAAAACAATATTTCTCAGTGTAAATACCATAAAGCATTTACTGGGTTAAGTAAAAACCTATAAAATCAATAAATTTCCCTCTTCCCTTTCACCGTCCATCTTGCCCTTTTCAGATTTTCATTTGTAATCCCATGTTACTTAACCTCTGAACTCTGTAGATTTTTTCTTTATCTTATTTGATTGAACAGGCAAAGTTGTTACCCCAATTACCTGTGCTATGTCTCTCCTTTACAATAACCACACAATGTCCATCGTCACGTGGTCATCCAGCGCCGTACTTCATTCGGATTAGATAATTATATACATTGGTCATGGAGTAATAGGCAGAAATGTTGTTTCCCCTGCTAGGCACAGACAAGACACAAAGCTTTTTAGCCATTGTGGTACATGGTGGGACGGATTGCAGAAATCCTTAGAGTTTGAGAACAAAAGACATTGCTGTGCTCATTACTGCTACAGTAACTGGAGACGGCTATTCATTTGGTACAGTGATCAGCATTGTGCATTACACAGAGGATAGAAGACAAAGGAAGCCGGAGGTTTGTCTTAGGTAATAGTTGAGGAATTGGGAATTCTGAAAAGCCATGAAATAGCCATAGAATGCTGTATTATGATAAAATAACAAGTATAAATACAGTATACACAGCCAGCATTCATTAATAACTATATCATTAGGAGACATTGTTACCCAAATCTATTTTATGCAGGACCATGATGGCTTTATTGTGAGGAAAATGACCTTGGGTAGGAAGAACCCTTGTCGAAAAACCCCTATGACAAGGGCAATAATAGGACGTAGCTGTCAATTTTATTTCATCGTGGGTAATACAGGTGCTAAAACGTACATGTCAGGGAAGCTCGTGGATCGACTAGATACGGCTCTGGTCCATGGACTGTGTCTTGCATTGCAGCTCTTTCCTATTTGAAGGAATCGAGATAAGCTGCAATATTAGACACAGCCTACAGACAGGAGAGGAGCTCATCCACCTTCTACTTCCAGACAACACCTTCAAAGGGGTTCTCTGCTGAAAAGGTAGATTTGGAAAGGAGGTTAAAACAATTAAGAATACAAGCTTATCTCCCCCCCCACTACTTCCATGCTGTCTTGGCTATAGGTACCGTCACAATAAGCGACGCTGCAGCGATCCAGACAACGATCCGGATCGCTGCAGCGTCGCTGTTTGGTCGCTGGAGAGCTGTCACACAGACAGCTCTCCAGCGACCAACGATGCCGGTAACCAGGGTAAACATCGGGTTACTAAGCGCAGGACCGCGCTTAGTAACCCGATGTTTACCCTGGTTACCAGCGTTAAAGTAAAAAAAAACAAACACTTCATACTTACCTTCCGGTGTCTGTCCCTCGGCGCTCTGCTTCTCTGCCCTGTGTAAGCACAGCGGCCGGAAAGCAGAGCGGTGAAGAGTTTTTTTTTTTATACTTTAACGCTGGTAACCAGGGTAAACATCGGGTTACTAAGCGCGGCCCTGCGCTTAGTAACCCGATGTTTACCCTGGTTACCAGTGAAGACATCGCTGAATCGGCGTCACACACACCGATACAGCGATGTCAGCAGGAAGTCCAGCGACGAAATAAAGTGCTGGACTTTCTGCAGCGACAAATGACTTCACAGCAGGATTCTGATCGCTGCTGTGTGTCAAACTGAACGATATCGCTAGCCAGGACGCTGCAACGTCACGGATCGCTAGCGATAACGTTCAGTGTGACGGTACCTTTAGACTGCCTGACCACTGCAGCCACTGAATGACCATTCCTCATCCTGCAGCCAAACAGTGGCTGCAGTGGTCAGATCACTGCTGGTCAATGGTTACTCGATACCGGTCCTCTCTCTCTCAGTTCTGGGGTTGTCACGGTGGCTGGACCCGGTCCGTGACCCTGCTAAGGGGCGTCCAATAAAAGGGATGATGGTAGTTTGTCAAGGTTTCGTGACACCACCTGTGGTATTCGGTCAGGGCGACCGACGCTACTTGGGGTCCAGTGGGGTGATGTGATGGCAGCTAGATGGTATACCTTCCCACAGGTGAAGTGAGTCGCCAGGGCTTCCCAGTAGTGTGGATGGCGATGGTGTGAGGTGCAGTCAATAACGAGGACACAAGGTTGCAGTCTCTTTACCTATTTACTGAAGACTTCAGGATCCTCAATCCAGAGCACGGTTAACAGGGCTGTCTAAGACCGGCTGGTCCGAAGGCACATCCAGAGTTCCCTTTGCAGATGGAAATCGTGGCCTACCACTAGCGCCTGTGTGTTGTAGTGCTTCCCTACTGAGCATTCGGGATAGTCCTCACAACTTCTGTTCTCGTTCATTCCGGTTCTTTCTAGTTCTTTCTCGTTCTTTCTATTCTCCGTCCCCCAGGTTTGTTTTGGCTAGGATGCACCCGTTTGACGGGAAGGCTCGGAGCCCTTCCGGGACCCTAGAGATGCCCCTCTCCACGCATTGCCCCCTATGTCTGCTTAGGTGATGTAAGGTAGACAGCCAACCTATAATTAACTGTCCTGCGGTATTTGAAGTAAGGCATAAAGTCAGTTACTTCCTCGGTGTTCTGGGCACCGGCTACGCGCCTCAGTAGGATGTTGCCGTTCTCCGGGCACGACTCCTACTGGCTCTCCTTTGTGCTTTGATCTCGTTTCTCACTGTCCACAATATCCTTTGCTTCGTGTCTCTTTCTTAGGATACCGCCGCGGGTGGTGCAGGCGCGGTTCCGTAACGTTCTGTTCTAGTCGCTAGGTACCTGCCAGGGACCCCCCTGAATCTTCCCCCGCAACACCCCCTGCCACGGGATGTTGCCTGGACAAAACCCAGTCAGCTTCTGACTAACTTCCTAGCCAACCCCTAGTTTTACCAGTGTGAGGAGTGGCCTAATAAATAAAACCCTTTGCTCTCCCTAGTGGCTGGAGTGTGAAGTATAATGTGTGCTGGTGATACCTGGTCAGATGAACTCCTTAAGTGCCATCAGACGTACCATCACTCCCCTTAGTGGCAGAGCGTCATACTGCAACGACCAGGTCTCTGGGGCGCTGCAAATACATAGAGAGAAATCTGCGACAAATCCGTAGCGAAATTTGCATGTATGCTCCTTCTTAACAATAGAGTAAAACAATCAATTAGCATTGGTCACAGTACTGACCAAATTTCCTGATGTGCTCCCTCCTCACCTTTACTGATACTTTTAGTAATCTGACAGCCAGTTCCTGATGTGCTCCCTCCTCACCTTTACTGATACTTTTAGTAATCTGCCAGTTCCCCTTTTGAAAACTTTGACTTTTGTGAATGTACTGTAGCAATAGGTGGCAAGCAGCCACATTGCAAGAAGAGCAAACATTACAGGTAAATATGCAGAAACAGGAAAATTGATTTACATTGATAAAACATAGAGTTCCTTTTTTTAAATTCTGATGCATTCTTTGAAGAAAACAGACTGATATCCCACTGTTATTGGATTTCTGCTCTCTGAGAGGCTTCATTGCTGCCAGAGAAATGAATCTTCTTCGCATTATACATATAGTGAATTCAAGGAAACAGTATCTGCTGATTACACTATTAGATTTATAAATTTGTCGGCACACAGTGGTACATTGTGTCGCTAGACAGACTTTTGTGTTTAAGAAGAAATTGCACCAGTAATATGCTACTGCTAGGAGACTTTTGCTGACGGTATTGTCCAGCAATATTATTGTGTGCTGAGACAACACCTTCCACCGCCAGTTATTGAGAAGGATTAAATAATACGCTTTGTTCATATATTTTCGCCTTGAATGGCTTCTGAAAAGAAAAATGAACAGCTTAAATTAGAAAACAGACCGAATAGATGTAGAATTAAGATGTGAACCTCCAGCAATATTCAGCACCAACATGCGGAGGAACGCCGAGCATACGGCTTTATATCATTATCCAGCACTGGTGAGGGCCAACGACGGAATATGATGAGGAATAACACTCACACAAAGTTGATCTTCGTGGCTAATTTCTAGTATATTTGTATGTGTTTTGTTGTCATTTTTTTTGTCATTTGACTCAAATGTGATGTGAATAGAACTTAAATAACACATGGTCAGTTTGATAAGGAAATTAGGAAATAATCGGGAAGCGGGTGACAAAATAAATTATACTGATACGTTTAAAGACAACCTAACTGCACAATTTTCTAATGTAAAGGCATGGCTATAATGCAAAATTAATTGATACCTTTGGTGAAGAAATCCGCTTTGCGATTCTTCATTAATCCCTATTTGAAGTTTTCTACTGATTAGATTTTGGTGCACAGGGGCCGGACTGTGCACTGGGTCTTCTCCTCCCTGTATGTGCATCCAGTATTTGAATAATCTGCCTCTTCTGTTTAAAATGTTTAAAAAATCAGCGGTGACCTGTCATTCACAGACCGGAGGCAGCGGAGGGGCTGGGAAATCAGAGACAGGGAGGAGAAGACCAGGGCACCGTCCGGCCCCTGTGCACTGTAATCTCATTAGCAGAAAATTTCAATGGTGATTAAAGAAGAACCACAAAGTGGATTTCTTCATCAAAGGTATCAGTGTAATCTGTATTACAGTGCTGCTGCAGTCTTTACATTACAAAATCGCGCTCACATGTTCTCTTTATCCCCTTCACCACATATGACATACATTTACATCATATGTCTTGTCTCTCACTTTGTTGACAGCTCACATGCTTACATCTTTCCTGGCAGATGATGGCTAATTTAATCAACCATCATGTGCAGAGCTCCACCCACATCTGTTAACCTGTTAAATGCTGCACATCAATCTCTGACAGCGACATTTAACAAGTGTTGGCAGGGGGGGGGTGTCATTTCGCTCAGTAAATAAAAGCAACTTGTCCCGCAAAAAACAAGCCCTCATATGGCTATGTGGACAGAAAAATAAAAAGGTAAAAAAGGTATGGCTCTTGGAAGAAGGGGAGGAAAGACTGAAAAAAAGCAAGCAAAAAAAACCCCCGAAAAATCACCGGGTGATTATTCCTTGAGGGAGAACAGAATGCTGTCCTCTCCTTACAAAAGAGGGCAGCAGTCTGTGCTCCCTCAAGGAATAGCCACCAGTGTGGGATCTGCTTTTTTTTCTCTATTCTGGCACTAAGCACTTTGAAGCACCTTTCTGTTCCATGAAATAGAGAGCAATGTGGACCTCATGATTCGTTTGTGCAGAGTTTCCCCCCAGCAAGTACACTCCCCTGATGACATCTCGAGACTGAGAAAAGAAATGAGTCGGGAGGATTTTCATTTGAGTTTTATAATTTGAGGACCATACTTGGGTACTGCCCTCAATGGATGTACTACTTCACTTAAAGCAAAAAATAACTTGGTTATTTGCATTATTGCCAGTAAGTTATACACCAACATTGAACATATCTGATGCCTGGGTTTCACACTATAAAGTTAGGAAAGTTGAAAGGTGGATATCTAAATAAATGTAATAGTGGTATCTCTAAGAAGATGGCAAAAATTCTATATTCCTCGGAAAAATAAACTGCTGATGAGCTCTTCATATAAATACATAAATCCAAAGCCAATACTTAGAGTTGGCATGCCAATGTCAACCCATGTCCTAATAGAGCTCCAACTAATTTTCCCTATTTTAGATATTAACAAAAATGTCACTTTATAGAAAGTCAATTAACCTATCAGTATGTTTTTGAAGTCTGTGAAGAAACTAGAGTACCCAGGGGAAACCCAAACAAATGTTATGCAGATGCTTGCCCTTGGCTGGCTTTGAACCCAGGGCACTAGAATTGCAAGGCAGTAGCACTGACATCAATATTGTAATAAGGTTCTTTACAGTAAATGTACTGATAAAATCTAGCGTTTGGAAACTCTGGAATGCTGTAATCCATGGGGGAGTGATGGTAAACTATTTCTCATCACAATTGACAGTCTCATGTATTTGCTTGTAAACATTAGGAAGCTGCCTTGAGCAATGCGGATGCTTTATTTGCTCACTTAGAAGCTAGCGCACAGCTCCCTGTGAAGGTTTAAGAGCTCATGCAGACCAGCAAATTACAGATCCATGCACGAGTCCTCTTATTAGTGCTGACTCCCCTATTTAGTGCTAATCATATGATGAAATCCTATCCGAACAGGTTTTCTGATCTCGTAGGACAAACTCTGCGCATTTATTTTCATGGAAAAGTTGACAGGTTATGTAATTTTAAAAACTGGAAAAAAAAAGAGTAGAGCGCAATGTGCAAATCTCCTAAGTATAAAAATTAAATGTAAAATTACTCGGCATGTGCTATGAGTTATATAATACAGATTTAGCCCTTTCGAACAAGTTCTTTTTCATGACTATGTTCTGAATTCACATTCTGCTTATATTGTAGTTATGTCCTATAGAGGCAACCTGACTCATATAAAGTGCTCAACATAATGACTACGCCCCGTTTGAAAGTAAGATGTTAATCAATATCTATTTGAGCACAAGTACAATTTCAAAAGTTTTGAAAATACTGAGTTTCATAGAACATTTTAATCCATAACATGAAAGTAAGGTCAATAATGTAATTTTCATTACAAGATCTTAAGTTTAACTCAAATTAGTTGATGCAAAAATAAATAAACCACACATCAAAAACTACTACATAGAGTATTTTATACCAAAACAAGGATAGTACTTAGCAACATCTTATCAATCAATGGTTACATAGATATTTATATCTTTTAATCATATTTGCTAATTGTCATGGACTTTAAGTGGATCAGTCGCCAATGCATAAACCAAGAAAGGGGAGGTGTGGAAACCACAAAATACGACCATATGATCCAAAACTTGTTGAAAAAGCTTTATTAGAACAGAAATGAGGCAACTTGGGGAACGTGTGCAAATTCAAGCAAAAAGTGCAACCATGCAAGAAAAACCGCCATGACCTGGACTTATCACACTATCAATATATACTGTATATATAGCAGCATGCTTAAAAATGGTGTTGCAGTCTACAAGGATACAATAGATGATAAAGCCGAGATTATAACATATCACTGTAGCCTACACCTGGGCGACACACCTTAATCTAAGTAGGTATAACAATGATACCACATGCTGCTATATATATCTATAATATAACGCTGGGAGCGTCACTCTGTCCGAAGCCTTTATAGACTGCACAGGCGCAAGCGCCGGCGCAGTCTGGCCCCCACAGAGTGACGCTCCCAGGAGATCGCGGTATGCGTAAGCACTGAACGCATACCGCGATCTCCACCAGAGAGTCAGGGACCGCCAGGAGGGTAAGTATATTCACCTTTCCCCGTTCCAGCGCTGCATGCGGCTCCGTCTCCCGGCTCCTCTGCTGTGACAGTTCAGAGGGCGCGATGACGCGCTTAATGCGCGCCGGCGCCGCCCTCAGACTTACCAGTCACAGGCAGAGGAGCCGGAGTGTGTCTTCAAGAAAATGGCGCCGGAAAGCGTGGACTGCGCAGGCGCCGATTCCTGCTGCCGGAATCGGCACCTGCGCAGTCCGCGCTTTCCGGCGCCATTTTCTTGAAGACACACTCCGGCTCCACTGCAGGTGTGTCTTCAAGAAAATGGCGCCGGAAAGCGCGGACTGCGCAGGCGCCGATTCCTGCCGCCAGAATCGGCGCCTGCGCAGTCCGCGCTTTCCGGCGCCATTTTCTTGAAGACACACCTGCAGTGGAGCCGGACGATAGGTGAGTATGGTATTTTTTTTTTTTTTATATGGCAGCAGCATACGGGGGCATACACACTGTAGCGTCTTATGGGGGGCATATCATACAATGGTGGCGCAGGATGGGAGCAGCACATGACAGAACGGGGGCAGGATGGCAGTAGCACATGACAGAACGGGCGCAGGATGGCAGCAGCACATGACAGAACGGGCGCAGGATGGCAGCAGCACATGACAGAACGGGCCCAGGATGGCAGCAGCACATGACAGAACGGGCGCAGGATTTCAGCAGCACATGACAGAACGGGCGCAGGATGGCAGCAGCACATGACAGAACGGGCGCAGGATGGCAGCAGCACATGACAGAACGGACGCAGGATGGCAGCAGCACATGACAGAACGGGGGCAGGATGGCAGCAGCACATGACAGAACGGGCGCAGGATGGCAGCAGCACATGACAGAACGGGCGCAGGATGGCAGCAGCACATGACAGAACGGGCGCAGGATGGGAGCAGCACATGACAGAACAGGGGAGCAGGATGGGAGCAGCACATGACAGAACGGGCGCAGGATGGCAGCAGCACATGACAGAACGGGCGCAGGATGGCAGCAGCACATGACAGAACGGGCGCAGGATGGCAGCAGCACATGACAGAACGGGCGCAGGATGGGAGCAGCACATGACAGAACGGGCGCAGGATGGCAGCAGCACATGACAGAACGGGCACAGGATGGGAGCAGCACATGACAGAACGGGGGCGCAGGATGGGAGCAGCACATGACAGAACGGGGGCGCAGGATGGGAGCAGCACATGACAGAACGGGGGCGCAGGATGGGAGCAGCACATGACAGGATGGGAGCAGCAAATGACAGAATGGAGGCGCAGGATGGGAGCAGCACATGACAGAACGGGGGCGTAGGATGGGAGCAGCACATGACAGAACGGGGGCGCAGGATGGGAGCAGCACATGACAGGATGGGGATGCAGGATGGAGCAGCACATGACAGAATGGGGGTGCAGGATGGAGCAGCACATGACAGAATGAGGGCGCAGGATGGAGCAGCACATGACAGGATGGGGACGCAGGATGGAGCAGCACATGTCAGGATGGGGATGCAGGATGGAGCAGCACATACCAGGATGGAGACCATATACCAATATAAATGCTCGCCACCCGGGTGTAGAACGGGTTCAATAGCTAGTATATATATATATATATATATATATATATATATATATATATATATATTGATAGTGTGATAAATCCAGGTCATAGCGGTTTTTCTTGCACGACTGCACTTTTTGCTTGAATTTGCACACATTCCCCATATTGCCTCATTTCTGTTTTAATAAAGCTTTTTTCAACAAGTTTTGGATCATATGGTCATATTTTGTGGTTTCCACATCTCCCCCTGCACATAGTATTTTGTATGACCTCCATGATTTTGTAAAGTCAGCCCCAAGTCATCTAGACATGGAAAGAACAATTTGGTGATGTATTGCATCATCTATCTTTTTCCATTCTTCAAGAACATCCTTTTTTTAGAGCCCTGGTGCTGGATGGAAAGCGATGCTCAACTTGTCTCTTCAGAATTTATCATAGGTGTTTGATTGGGTTCAGATCAGGGGACATACTTGGCTTCTGAATAACCTTCACATTGTTCTTCAGAAATTCAACAGTGGGCTCAGATGTTCATTATGAATTATTTTCATGTTAGAAAAGTGCACATCTTCCAAGGGCACAGAATGATGGTATCATCCTCACTTTTAATATAGAGCAGTGCATCTGTGAATTTATGAGCCCATCCATGACATGTAGCTCCCCTACACCAAGAGCACTCATGTAGCCCCGCATAAAGGTTACTTCCACCACCAGGTTTCACTGTAAGCACCATGCTTTTATCTTTGTACTTCTTATCGTTGCAGTGCCATACAGTTTTGAAGCCATCAGTCCAGGGTCGGACTGGCACAACGGAGAACCGGAGGATTCTCCGGTGGGCCCAGGCACTGACACCTGTTGGCATATTGGCCAGCAGCTGCCTAGCGCCCCCACTGCTCCAGGGGCCCCCCAGCCAGTGGAGCGTTGCTAATAGCGGCACACCCACCTGCTATGGGGCCCCTGAGTTAAGGGGGGCCCTTCTGGTGCCAGAGAGCAGCAGAAGGACAGGATCCTGTCCCTACTGCTAAAGAAAAATGAATATTCACGTTTCCCCACGCCCCCATGGGAGTGGAGAGGCGTGAATACTATTTCACTTTAATGGCGGGCAGCGTTAGCAGGCTGTGGCTAACACTGCCCGCCGCTGCTGCTGAATGGAGGGCCCCGGAGGTGGGCACCTGTAGGGCGGCGATCCTTGATTGCGATCCCTGCAGCTTGGGACCAGAGCGGAGCTGCAGGGATACACGCCGTCCTCCTTCATGCCCGGCACGTCCTGTCTGAATCAACGCGGCTGGATGACGTCATCATTCAGCGCGGCTGTTTCAGACAGAAAGTTGCCGGGATGTGCTGCGGCTGCTGGGAACGTGCGGAGAGGTGAGTGGGTGCTGAGTGTGTGTCTGTGTGTGCCTGCGTGTGTGCGTCTCTGTCTCCATGTGTGCAGCTGTGTGTGTGTGTGGGGGGAGGTGTTGTGAATTCTGTGGCAGAGCTCCCTCCTGTGGTCACAAGTGGTACTTCGGCTGATTCTCTCTGTGAGCTTCCGTTGGTGGAGGAAAGTGGTACTGCGGCTACTGAGTTTCCTTCCTCAGGTGATGTGGTGAAGTCGTTAGGTGCTGCTCTATTTAACTCCACCTAGTGCTTTGATCCTGGCCTCCAGTCAATGTTCTAGTATTGGACCTGTTTCCTCCTGGATCGTTCCTGTGGCCTGCTGCTCTGCATAGCTAAGTTCTGCTTTGCCATGTTGTTTGCTGTTTTTTTCTGTCCAGCTTGTCTATTTGTTTTTTCCTGCTTGCTGGAAGCTCTGGGACGCAGAGGGTGTATCTCCGTGCCGTTAGTTCGGTACGGAGGGTCTTTTGCCCCTTTGCGTGGTTTTTGTAGGGTTTTGTGTTGACCGCAAAGTTACCTTTCCTATCCTCACTCTGTTCAGAAAGTCGGGCCTCACTTTGCTAAATCTATTTCATCTCTACGTTTGTCTTTTCATCTTAACTCACAGTCATTATATGTGGGGGCTGCCTTTTCCTTTGGGGTATTTCTCTGAGGCAAGGTAGGCTTATTTTCTATCTTCAGGCTAGCTAGTTTCTCAGGCTGTGCCGAGTTGCATAGGGAGCGTTAGGCGCAATCCACGGCTGCCTCTAGTGTGGTTGGAGAGGATTAGGGATTGCGGTCAGCAGAGTTCCCACGTCTCAGAGCTCGCTCAATGTTTTTGGGTTATTGTCAGGCCACTGTGTGTGCTCTGACCTCTATGTCCATTGTGGTACTGAATTACCTTATAACAGTACTGGAGGCCCAAAGTACTAATGATTCTCAATAGAGGGAAAAAAAGAAGTTCTGAGACCATTTTTTTTTCTCTGCACTGTGTTTTGCCTTTTTTTTCCCCTAGAGATTTGGGTGGTTCAGGACACAGGTGTAGCGATGGACATTAAAGGTCTGTCTTCATGTGTGGATCAGCTCACGGCAAGAGTACAAAATATTCAAGACTTTGTGGTTCAGAATTCTATGTTAGAACCGAACATTCCTATTCCTGATTTGTTTTTTGGAGATAGAACTAAATTTCTGAGTTTCAAAAATAATTGTAAACTATTTCTAGCTTTGAAACCTCGCTCCTCTGGTGACCCAGTTCAACAAGTTAGGATCATTATTTCTTTTTTACGTGGCGACCCTCAGGACTGGGCATTTTCTCTTGCGTCAGGAGATCCTGCATTAAGTAATATCGATGCGTTTTTCCTGGCTCTCGGATTGCTGTACGATGAACCTAATTCAGTGGATCAGGCAGAGAAAAATTTGCTGGCTCTGTGTCAGGGTCAGGATGAGATAGAGGTATATTGTCAGAAATTTAGAAAGTGGTCCGTACTCACTCAATGGAATGAAGGTGCGCTCGCAGCTATTTTCAGAAAGGGTCTCTCTGAAGCCCTTAAGGATGTCATGGTGGGATTTCCTATGCCTGCTGGTCTGAATGAGTCTATGTCTTTGGCCATTCAGATCGGTCGACGCTTGCATGAGCGTAAATCTGTGCACCATTTGGCGGTATTACCTGAGCTTAAACCTGAGCCTATGCAGTGCGATAGGACTTTGACCAGAGTTGAACGGCAAGAACACAGACGTCTGAATGGGCTGTGTTTCTACTGTGGTGATTCCACTCATGCTATCTCTGATTGTCCTAAGCGCACTAAGCGGTTCGCTAGGTCTGCCACCATTGGTACGGTACAGTCAAAATTTCTTCTGTCCGTTACCTTGATCTGCTCTTTGTCATCGTATTCTGTCATGGCATTTGTGGATTCAGGCGCTGCCCTGAATTTGATGGACTTGGAGTATGCTAGGCGTTGTGGGTTTTTCTTGGAGCCCTTGCAGTGTCCTATTCCATTGAGAGGAATTGATGCTACGCCTTTGGCCAAGAATAAGCCTCAGTATTGGACCCAGCTGACCATGTGCATGGCTCCTGCACATCAGGAGGTCATTCGCTTTCTGGTGTTGCATAATCTGCATGATGTGGTCGTGTTGGGGTTGCCATGGCTACAAGTCCATAATCCAGTATTAGATTGGAAATCCATGTCGGTGTCCAGCTGGGGTTGTCAGGGGGTACATGGTGATGTCCCATTTCTGACTATTTTGTCATCCACCCCTTCTGAGGTTCCAGAGTTCTTGTCTGATTACCGGGTCGTATTTGATGAGCCCAAGTCCGATACCCTACCTCCGCATAGGGATTGTGATTGTGCTATCGATTTGATTCCTGGTAGTAAATTCCCAAAAGGTCGACTGTTTAATTTATCTGTGCCTGAGCACACCGCTATGCGGAGTTATGTGAAGGAGTCCTTGGAGAAGGGGCATATTCGCCCGTCATCGTCGCCATTAGGAGCAGGGTTCTTTTTTGTAGCCAAGAAGGATGGTTCGCTGAGACCTTGTATAGATTACCGCCTTCTAAATAAGATCACGGTTAAATTTCAGTACCCCTTGCCGTTGTTATCTGATTTGTTTGCTCGGATTAAGGGGGCTAGTTGGTTCACCAAGATAGATCTTCGTGGTGCGTATAATCTTGTGCGTATTAAGCGAGGCGATGAATGGAAAACTGCATTTAATACGCCCGAGGGCCATTTTGAGTATCTAGTAATGCCATTCGGACTTGCCAATGCTCCATCAGTGTTTCAGTCCTTTATGCATGACATCTTCCGAGAGTACCTGGATAAATTCCTGATTGTGTACTTGGATGACATTTTGATCTTCTCGGATGATTGGGAGTCTCATGTGAAGCAGGTCAGAACGGTGTTTCAGGTCCTGCGTGCTAATTCTTTGTTTGTGAAGGGATCAAAGTGTCTCTTTGGTGTTCAGAAGGTTTCATTTCTGGGGTTCATCTTTTCCCCTTCTACTATCGAGATGGACCCTGTTAAGGTCCAAGCCATCCATGATTGGACTCAGCCGACATCTCTGAAAAGTCTGCAAAAGTTCCTGGGCTTTGCTAATTTTTATCGTCGCTTCATCTGCAATTTTTCAAGTATTGCTAAACCATTGACCGATTTGACCAAGAAGGGTGCTGATGTGGTCAATTGGTCTTCTGCTGCTGTGGAAGCTTTTCAAGAGTTGAAGCGTCGTTTTTCTTCTGCCCCTGTGTTGTGTCAACCAGATGTTTCGCTTCCATTCCAGGTCGAGGTTGATGCTTCTGAGATTGGAGCAGGGGCTGTTTTGTCGCAGAGAAGTTCTGATTGCTCGGTGATGAAACCATGCGCCTTCTTTTCCAGGAAGTTTTCGCCTGCTGAGCGAAATTATGATGTGGGCAATCGAGAGTTGCTGGCCATGAAGTGGGCATTCGAGGAGTGGCGTCATTGGCTTGAAGGAGCTAAGCATCGCGTGGTGGTCTTGACTGATCATAAGAACTTGACTTATCTCGAGTCTGCCAAGCGGTTGAATCCTAGACAGGCTCGTTGGTCGCTGTTTTTTGCCCGTTTTGACTTTGTGATTTCGTACCTTCCGGGCTCTAAAAATGTGAAGGCAGATGCTCTGTCTAGGAGTTTTGTGCCCGACTCTCCGGGTTTATCTGAGCTGGCGGGTATCCTCAAAGAGGGAGTAATTGTGTCTGCCATCTCCCCTGATTTGCGGCGGGTGCTGCAAAAATTTCAGGCTAATAAACCTGATCGTTGCCCAGCGGAGAAACTGTTTGTCCCTGATAGGTGGACGAATAAAGTTATCTCTGAGGTTCATTGTTCGGTGTTGGCTGGTCATCCTGGAATCTTTGGTACCAGAGAGTTAGTGGCTAGATCCTTTTGGTGGCCATCTCTGTCGCGGGATGTGCGTTCTTTTGTGCAGTCCTGTGGGATTTGTGCTCGGGCTAAGCCCTGCTGTTCTCGTGCCAGTGGGTTGCTTTTGCCATTGCCGGTCCCGAAGAGGCCTTGGACACATATCTCTATGGATTTTATTTCAGATCTTCCCGTCTCTCAAAAGATGTCAGTCATTTGGGTGGTCTGTGATCGCTTCTCTAAGATGGTCCATTTGGTACCCTTGTCTAAATTACCTTCCTCCTCTGATTTGGTGCCATTGTTCTTCCAGCATGTGGTTCGTTTACATGGCATTCCAGAGAATATCGTTTCTGACAGAGGTTCCCAGTTTGTTTCGAGGTTTTGGCGAGCCTTTTGTGGTAGGATGGGCATTGATTTGTCTTTTTCCTCGGCTTTCCATCCTCAGACTAATGGCCAGACCGAACGAACCAATCAGACCTTGGAAACATATCTGAGATGCTTTGTTTCTGCTGATCAGGATGACTGGGTGTCCTTTTTGCCTTTGGCTGAGTTCGCCCTTAATAATCGGGCCAGCTCGGCTACCTTGGTTTCGCCGTTTTTCTGCAACTCTGGGTTCCATCCTCGTTTCTCTTCAGGGCAGGTTGAGTCTTCGGACTGTCCTGGTGTGGATACTGTGGTGGACAGGTTGCAGCAGATTTGGACACATGTAGTGGACAATTTGACCTTGTCCCAGTCGAAGGCTCAACGTTTCGCTAATCGCAGACGCTGTGTGGGTCCCCGACTTCGTGTTGGGGATTTGGTTTGGTTATCTTCTCGTCATATTCCTATGAAGGTTTCCTCTCCTAAGTTTAAACCTCGTTTCATTGGTCCGTATAGGATTTCTGAGGTTCTTAATCCTGTGTCTTTTCGTCTGACCCTTCCAGATTCTTTTTCCATACATAACGTATTCCGTAGGTCATTGTTGCGGAGATACGTGGCACCTATGGTTCCATCTGTTGATCCTCCTGCCCCGGTTTTGGTGGAGGGGGAGTTGGAGTATATTGTGGAGAAGATTTTGGATTCTCGTGTTTCAAGACGGAAACTCCAGTATCTGGTTAAGTGGAAGGGTTATGCTCAGGAAGATAATTCCTGGGTCTTTGCTTCTGATGTCCATGCTCCCGATCTTGTTCGTGCCTTTCATATGGCTCATCCTGGTCGTCCTGGGGGCTCTGGTGAGGGTTCCGTGACCCCTCCTCAAGGGGGGGGGGGTACTGTTGTGAATTCTGTGGCAGAGATCCCTCCTGTGGTCACAAGAGGTACTTCGGCTGATTCTCTCTGTGAGCTTCCGTTGGTGGAGGAAAGTGGTACTGCGGCTTCTGAGTTTCCTTCCTCAGGTGATGTGGTGAAGTCGTTAGGTGCTGCTCTATTTAACTCCACCTAGTGCTTTGATCCTGGCCTCCAGTAAATGTTCTAGTATTGGACCTGTTTCCTCCTGGATCGTTCCTGTGGCCTGCTGCTCTGCATAGCTAAGTTCTGCTTTGCTATTTTGTTTGCTGTTTTTTTCTGTCCAGCTTGTCTATTTGTTTTTTCCTGCTTGCTGGAAGCTCTGGGACGCAGAGGGTGTACCTCCGTGCGGTTAGTTCGGTACGGAGGGTCTTTTGCCCCTTTGCGTGGTTTTTGTAGGGTTGTGTGTTGACCGCAAAGTTACCTTTCCTATCCTCGCTCTGTTCAGAAAGTCGGGCCTCACTTTGCTAAATCTATTTCATCTCTACGTTTGTCTTTTCATCTTAACTCACAGTCATTATATGTGGGGGCTGCCTTTTCCTTTGGGGTATTTCTCTGAGGCAAGGTAGGCTTATTTTCTATCTTCAGGCTCGCTAGTTTCTCAGGCTGTGCCGAGTTGCATAGGGAGCGTTAGGCGCAATCCACGGCTGCCTCTAGTGTGGTTGGAGAGGATTAGGGATTGCGGTCAGCAGAGTTCCCACGTCTCAGAGCTCGTTCAATGTTTTTGGGTTATTGTCAGGCCACTGTGTGTGCTCTGACCTCTATGTCCATTGTGGTACTGAATTACCTTATCATAACAGGGAGGCAATGATGATGGTGCTGGAGGCAATGATGATGGTGGTGGTGGGGGCAATGATGATGATGGTGGTGGGGGCAATGATGATGGTGCTGGAAGAAATGATGATGGTGCTGGAGGCAATGATGGTGCTGGAAGAAATGATGATGATGATGGTGCTGGAGGTAATGATGATGATGGTGCTGGAGGCAATGATGATGATGATGGTGCTGGAGGCAATGATGATGATGATGATGATGATGGTGCTGGAGGCAATGATGATGGTGCTGGAGGCAATGATGGTGCTGGAGGCAATGATGATGGTGCTGGAGGCAATGATGATGATGATGGGGCTGGAGGCAATGATGATGGTGGTGGCAATGATGATGGTGGTGGGGGCAATGATGATGGTGCTGGAGTCAATGATGATGGTGGTGGGGGCAATGATGATGGTGCTGGAGGCAATGATGGTGGTGGGGGCAATGATGATGGTGCTGGAGGCAATGATGATGGTGCTGGAGGCAATGATGATGATGGTGGTGGGGGCAATGATGATGGTGCTGGAGGCAATGATGATGATGATGGTGCTGGAGGCAATGATGATGATGATGGTGGTGGGGGCAATGATGATGGTGGGGAAGAAAGAAATGATGGTTGTGGTGTAAAGGACAAGGATGGTAGTGGTGGAAAGGACAATGGTGGTGGGGAAGGAGGCAATGATGGAGGTGGTAATGAGTACAATGGTGGAGGGGGAGAAAAATGATTATGGTGGAGGGGGCTGCATTATACCCTTTCAGGGGGCTGCATTATACCCTATGAGGGGGCTACATTATAATTCTGTGGGGATTGCATTATTCTCTGAGGGGGCTACATCATACTATATGAGGGGAGCTGCATTATGCCCTATGAGGGGCTACAGTATATTCTATGGGGGGCTGCCTTATGAGGGGTTAGCATTATACTCTGAGGGGGCTACATTATATTTAGTGGAGGGGCTGCATTATATTATATGTGGGGGCTGCATTATTCTCTCAGGTGGCTACATCATGCCCTATGAGGGGGCTACAGTATATTCTATGGGGGTTGCATTTTTCTCTGAGGGGCTACATTTTATTCTGTGGAGGGGCTGCATTATGCCATATTAGGGAGCTACATTATATTCTATGGGGGGCTGCATTATACCTTATGAGGGGTTGCATTATATTTTGTGGGGTGCTGTATTATACCCTATGAGGGGGGCTGCATTATATTCCATGAGGGAGGCTACATTATATTCTATGAGGGATCTGCATTATATTCTATGAGGGATCTGCATCATATTCTATGGGGGGCTGCATTATATTCTGTGGGAGGCTACATTATATTCTATGAGGGGGCTACTTTATATTCTATGAGGGGGCTACCCCAACCCCTGCTACATAATTAAGACATGTACTACCTTATATTATGCCCTGATATTAGCGTGTTTTACCGCACAATTGGTGGTCTGGTATTTATTTCTATGTAGCTACACAGTGAGCCCCAAGAATGATTTTCTCTGGTGGGCCCAAGGTGCTCCAGTCCGACGCTGCATCAGTCTATCAGCTCCAAAAACATTTATTTTGGTTTCATCGTTCCAGAGTATAGAATTCCAGTAGTCTTCATATTTTTCAGCATGGGCCGTGACAAATTGTAGGTGGCTTTTTATGCTTTTTTATGCATGAGTTTTAGGAGAGACTTCCTTTGTGTAAGGCACCCAAGCATGCCATGCCATTACTCTGCAGTGATCATCGTATTATGCAATGGGAAATCTCCCAGTTTGGCTTTCTACTTTAGATATAATTGCAGTGAACTTGCATGTCTATTTTCTTGAACCCTTCACATCAAAAGACACTTCTATTTAGGTGTTAACTTCCGTGGCTGGCATGGACGTTTCCGTGAGATAGTTGCAGTTCCATTGTTACTTTTGATGCAGTATTCTGACTCATTACTAAAGCTTTGATGAACTTTTTGTAGCCTTCACCTTTCTTGTGTAAAGAAATGATTTTGTTTCTCAGGTCTTGTGACATTTCTCTTCAAATTGGTGCCATTGATGACTTGAAATGAGAATTGTTTTTCTTTCAGTAATGCTCTTTTATTGTCAACAATCTGCTGGACACCTGTTTAATGAATAATTAGCCTGTGGTTGAATTCATGCTAATTAGAATTTTGCAGTCTAAACTTTAGCTTTGCTCCTAACACTTTTATTGGAGTGTACTGATCTTTGCAAAGTGGTCTGGAATGAATTTGGTAAGAAAATTACTTTTTCTTTTGGGTATGCAAAATAGCACATCTTGTTTGCAATCGATGGCCCACATTTGTGGGAATATTTTGTAGTGTGTTATCATAAAGTAAATGTTGATACTGAAAGGAAACCAGACGTTTTCTGACAAATCTGTTGGGGTGTATTCATTTATGCTGAGCAGTGTATCTGCATCGGAATTGCACATATTGGACAAGTGACATGAAAATGCCTTTGGTCCGAACTTTAAATCAAGTAAGAGTGAACCGCTCCTTTTAATATAAGACAAACATTTTAGAGTAAGAGAACAAGGATAGGTGTGCACAGATGACAGGTGACGACATGCTTTCCAGCTTGGAATGCTTATTCATTCACTGTGTAAGGGTATTGTCAGATCTTCACCAAAACCTGCTCCTGCGACTTCTGCTTCTGTCACCAGGTGCTACCGTATTCACTCTGTGGTTGGCGCTGGTTATAGAGTTGTCAGAACCAGAAGCTCTCAAAGGCATGCTCTGTCCAGTCACTTAGGTTACAGGGGCTGAGACCTGTAATGCCATTCGGTCTAGAAGTATGGGTGTGTGTGCTTTCCAGCTGAAGTTAGCAGCTCCCTGCTCCTGCCAGTTGGAGAGCACCACACTCTAAGGCTTCCAGCTTGCTGCTGGAAGCTGCCAGATATAGCTTAGTCTTCCCCTGGGTACATGTGTGTCTTCTGCTCCAGTTTTGTTTAGTGTATTCCTATTTTTCCCCCGGCCTGTTTCTGACTATTCTTACGGATCCTGATTTTGTCCTTGACATGACCTCTTGGCTCTGACCCTGCTTGGCCACCATTCCTACCTCTGGACGGCAGCCATTGTATGCTGGTAGGATCCCACTGGGTCCTATTGTAAAACCAGATCCCTGTACAGGGGTTAAAGGGTATTAAGATTTCTCTGGAGTCTGCCAGATGGAGTGGCTTGTGCCAAGTCTGTCCGAGGCAGCCTTTTGAACCTGTGGCCTCGGTCAGACTTTACAGGTACGTGCACATGGCATCTTTCTCAGGCGGATTCTGTTTGAAAAATTGTCACAAGTGTGCTGTATAAAGTAAACATAATGCATAGCAATATCAACGCAATATTGCAGGGCACATGTTCTGTCTTATGTCACTTTTTTTACTGGAGGGTTCGGAAACCTGAAGCAGTTAAAAGAAGTAGCCTGTTCTAGTGGAAGTCACCTACATGCTATACTTGATAGTATGGCGTAAAAGATGCCGGTAGTGGAGATGCTACCAGAACAATGGTAAAGTCGCTGGCGAAGCCACTTCAGGAAAGCAACAGCTAGGCTTTTCCTGACGCTTCTTCAGGAGGGATAATTTGGCTTCTGCGCCAGCTTCTAAATGATGCCAGGGGGCACATAGCCTAAGATTATTCTGCCGTTAAAATAAGACATGCTTGACAACTGTCTTGATTTATGCTCCCTACACACTTGTGAAGCAGTAACGTGGTTCTCCAGCCTTCATATGAGAAAAAAATGCATTCCCCAAAATACTTTAATAATTGTTCATAAAGTAAAACTGCAGGGGGCGCTCTACTTTCTCTTGACCATACGTCAAATAGAAATATAGTAAGAGATTTATTTTCTTAAAAAAAAACAAGTTTTGCAGATATATGTATAAATAAAAAATAACACAACTGGGCTACGTTACCCATTTATGTTTTATTCAGTAGGTACTTTACATTGTTAATATTTATCATTACAGTCGACAGTCTCATTTATTTGCTTGATCTTGAGAAGCTGCTTTGTGCAATGCAGAAGCTATATTGACTCACTTACTAAGCTAGCTCTCAGCTTCCTATGAAGGTATAAGTGCCGATACAGACCAGCAAATTACAGGTCAATGCTTGAGCCCTTTATTTAGTGTCAGTGATGGTATAAAGTCCTATCTGAAAGGTTCTCTGGTCTTATAGGACAAATTATGTCTATTTTTCCATGGAAATGTTGAGAGGTTTGATAATCCTGACAACAGAAAGCAGTGAAGAGTAATGTGCAGAACCAGTCTCATAAATATCAAAATAAACGTAAAATGGCTCACAGTGTATTATTGGAGGTATTTACTGTAGGTGGATGAAAGTCTGTCAAACAAGGTTTTTTTTTTCGGAACTAATCACATATTGTAGACCTCAATGCTGATAGATTACAGATGAGCTATGAGTGATTCTATTTTATTTTATGTATGCAATCTCTATTTAAAGGTAACATATCACTAGAATAAACGCTAATAACCCCCCGCAGATATGATGTTAATCTGCAGGATAATAGCGTTATTATGCTGGCCGGCGCCTGCACCTAGCCTAAAATTAACTTTATTTCCTCCCACCCACAGGGTTCCCATTTCGGTCATGGGATGGCACTGACGCTTGTTCAGTCACGCACTCCCGGCACTGACAGCCGGCCCTAATGCCGGGCGGGGGGGGGGGGGGGAGGGGTATGGTTGTATTCTCAGAGCAGTGACTGAAACCACACCCTCGGCCCTGACTGACACTGGCTCTACATTAGGGCCGACTGTCAGTCAGCGCCGCTCTATATACTAAGAGTGATGACTGACTGAACCAGCGCCAGCGACACCACGTGACTGAAACGGGAATGCTGCCATGGATAAAGTTCAGTTTCTTCCCACAACATTGGGCTAAGTGCAGGAACCGGGTAGCATAATAATGCTAGTAACCTGTAGATTAACCCCATATCTGCAGGTTAATAGTGTTTTTTCTAGTGACAGGTTCTCTTTAACCTGTCACAAGCAAGATAACTATAAAGTTATGTGCACACGCTTGGAATCTGCCCCATAAAATAGATATAGTGCACAGGAATGTGAAAAAGACATTACTGTGTAAATGTTCTGTCTTATTTCACTTCTTTTAAACCATGGTAGTGGGGGCCCTAGGCAGATGCCTAGCCTGCCTGCCCCTAACGCCAGCCCTGCATTCACCATTCAGTGATCTGCTTCCAGGAGGAGTCTGATATATTTTGTGTGAACTTCCTACTCCTACCACTAGCTTTGATGATTGACAATTTCTTCTCTATAATCAATCATAGCTGAGTGGCGGGAAGAGAAAGTCTGCAGCAAATATATCCTATTCTTTCCCTGGCACCAGTTAAGGGAACATATTGTTTAAAAGAAAACAAAAATCTACATTAAAACCAAGAATTGTTCATAAGGAGTCTCCATAACAGAACCTACCATAAATGCAGGAAAAAATAGGACAGCATGACACCATGATAAGAATCCAATGGGTTCATCAGGTGTCGCTGTTGCCCATCATGTGATAGATCTGGTGCTGCCATCATTTCAGCCCTTGTGTTCCATATTACAGAACATAAAAATAGAGATGTGAGCTCAGATGTTAACCAAGCCAAGGCATGAAAACAATGCAGATTTTATTTTAAAGAGGACCTATCACCAGGTCAAAAGTGGGCAGTACTTGCTCTTATTTTATTCTTGTTGCCTGGTTTGTTTTTTTTAATATGGTTCGAGAGATGGGCCTTTTAATTTAGAGCAAATCTTTATGGTTTTTACTAATGGTGCAATGCTCACATGGTAATAATGTAGAGTAGCCTAAAGACATCCCCCTTATAGATATGTATAACCTTGTAAAGAACATAAAATTAGCACTAAATAAAAAGGCCCTTATCTCTGGAACTGTATGGAAAATGTAAAAAAAATGGAATACTCAAGGGAGCAGCAGGAATAAAATCAGATCTGGTGACAGTTTCTCTATATGGAGATATCACCTAACTCTAAATGAGTGAGAGGCATAGAATCCTGCGATTTCTCAGTTGTAATTTACATTCATTTCAATGGTGAGTATGTCGTTTAGATCTCCTTCATTTGAAGACCGACTCAAGCTGATTATTTTAGAATTAATTAGGTTCTAGAATGCAGCTTTTATATTAGTTTTCCTCTATCTCTGTATTGAAGACCTATTCGTATTCCTATTCTCTTCAATAGGAGCTACAGAAACTGGGGTCATCAATATAAAAGTAGTAGACAACCCCCTTTTAATGATATCTGATTAGTTTCGGGCCTGCAGCCCTTAGCTAACCAGTGGATAGGGTTAACAACTGGAGGGAAGGCCAGGATAGGAGGAGCTAAGTGGGCAAAAGGAATTAGGTTGCTGTTGTTAGGTAGTGATGGGCACTCGTGGCTCCGCTCACCAATAAGAGCTGGCTCTTTTTGGATCCTAAATGGATCCCAAGTAAATATATATTCACAATATGTGAGCACATATTCATGCTGTCGTAAGACATCCGAACCCCCCACCCACCTATGTCAGAAACTCCGCCCACTTGATAGTAACCAATTAAATTGATGAGTGGGTGGAGTTTTGTTTGGGTGGAGTTTTGTTTGGGTGGGCGGAGTTGCATCTGCCAAACACACGGATCTTAAGCCCAGTGAGAGCCATTCAGAGAAGTTAGTGGCTCTCACTGGGGTGCCGGCTCCCAGCAATCACAGCAGGGAGCCGGCTCTTTGACTCGGATCGTTCGCGAACGACACATCACTAGTTGTTAGGAAGATATGAAAAAGTTTTCACGAGAGAAGGATCTATGGTCATAATGTTAGCAGATCTGTATTTTTATATGGGTGTTGTGTACCAAGAAGGGAGACCATACTCGGATAGCACGTTCTGAAATGAACTAGGATTAAGTGGCAGAAGGATTCCTTATCCCAGGCAAGTGGGGCCTACAGCAAATCTTATTTATACTAGATAAGAATTGGCGGTGTAGCCAGACCTGAGGGTCATAGTGGATAAGATGGCTAGGCTTGGACATGTGTTTTCTTATGGCGAAAAGAAGTTGCAGTGGCACACCAAATGCCCTAATCAAATGTTCTTTGAGAATAGTAGTGCAGAGTCGTAGTGATGTACCTCAGCCAGGGATGTCCTCACACAAAGTTTCCCTTTGTGATCTGGTTATTGAATGTAACAGAAGTAATGTACCACCACGTGTAACCGTGAAGTTCCTGCCTCTAGATTGTATAAAAGATATATTCTTTAAGTGTTGTGCCTGATATCTGATGTATATACAGTACTTCTAATCAGTTTGTTCAGTAAAGAAAAGTTTATTTTTAGACTCTGGCCTCCCTCATTCATCACTACCTCCTCGGGTCCTGGCCTGCCATGTCAAGCGGTAGCATGTGGTCTGCAGTGGCATATCACTAAGGTAACTGGAAACATACCCAGCCAGGATCCCCCTTTTTCTGTAGTGTAGCGGGGCGCGGATGTGACAATGGGCCAATGCCGCCCTGCCTGTTACTATTACACCGGATTTTGCACTCGGATCCTATCGGATCCTACCGACGACGATAACCTAGTAGGTGATGCAAAGCGGTGTATAGTTTATTGCAGCACAGACCATACCTAATCTATACGGCAGTTGAAAAAAGAAATACGGTACCTTATTGCAAGGCCTGAGAAAAATTGTCATATTACAAAGTTCTGCACTATAATATTTTTTTTTGTCGAACTGGAAGTACATTTTAATTTACTCTACTGATCCATACTTAGCTACATTTTTATGATATACACTCAACATACTCAACATGAGTGAGGAAAGGGAATTCACTTCATAATGTATAGTCAGGGCAAGCCGATGTGATGTAAAATTCCTTACTTTGGGTTTGCTTTCTGTTTGAAATGTATTGACAGCCAGGTTTTGTGTACTTGGCTCTATCTCAATGCTCAAGTATTGTTAAAATCTGTGTGATGAGATATGTCAAAATGTGACCATGTGTTATTCAGCATATATTCTGGAAATGATGCAAAGCAACAGTTGCTGATTGATTTGTGGCTTATCTCATTTAATGACTGAAGGCTTGACTAGAAACTTGTCATTCCGATTTTGCACATTTGACTTTGTTTTTTGAGAAGGTAAAGTACAAAATTCACATTAGTAGTACAAAAAAAAGAAATCTCCTAAAGCACCTGGAAAATAGAAACGGAGCTGCACACATTTCTGCTAATGATTACTAGGTGCTTGCTGAGTATCCAGCTTCAATCAGCGTATGGCTGGGCTTCTAAATTGCTTCCGAAAGCGTTCCTTGTTACAGATGGATTCGTTTGTCAACTTGCATTCTGAAAAAAGAAGTTTGATAACAAGTATGGTAAAGTTCTCTTTAGATCCACAAACACACAGGCGTTGGGCCAATCTATATGCCAGCGCGGTTTTGGGTACACTGTAGATGCAAAGTGTGAACCCTGATTGTGAATAAACGCTACTTAGTATACAATTCTTGTAGGGTTATAAAAAAAAGCAGTTAAAAGTTAGAAGTTGTAAAAAATGTTTGTGAGTTTTAAAAATACTGTTTTGTAACTGAGCTCCATAACATGTGTTGAAAACAAAGAGCAGTTGCCCTGAGGGTGCCTGAAAAGGCGAAAAATGACATGCCACCATAAATAAGACACCAGAGATGAGGGATCTGTTAGATCCTACTTTTCTTACCTGAGTTTCAGATAGTGTTTCTGTTGTAAGGCTGAAGTTCTACAAATTTGTGCAAAAATATTAATGGTAAGTAGTTGGAAGAAGAAGTCCTTACTGGACCTTACAACTCCACCATATCACCACAAAACTATAATTCCTTATACTCTTTGGTTCACGGCATGACTATTCCAGAACAATGTGGGATCTGCTTGTTCCTTTGTCTCTTTGTTCATTTCTCACTGCAACTAGTAGGAAGCAGGAGACTAAGCCACTAACATGAACCGGCAGGGAGATAAGTGGGAAGAACAGCCTAAGAAATAATTATTTAATTATTTAGACTTGTAGAATCAAGCCATACACATTATATGGCTGTCAGAAGTAGAATGCTTCATTTGGCAAGCAGTCATCTTGGCCGTCTCTCCCATACATAGGAGTACTAAGCCGAGCACTCCTGTGTTCTCTATGAGAAAGCTGCTGGATGACATCTCTACTGGTGGCTTATCTCAGGGAGAGCCATGAGATCGGCAGTCTACAATCGGACATTCCTAATCGACATCTCCAACAGTGACCAGATGCACATTATTAGCAGACCAGGAGATTGAAGATGCAACCCCTTGAGATATCAAGTTTAATAACGCTGAATGAAAAAATACTAAACTTTGACAAAATCACTTTGTACTTATTACAGACGTGGGTTCTGGAGGACGTAAACATTGTCGCTGTCAACTGGAGGTATCGATTGATTATAAGGTTGCCATACTGAATTGCTGTTCATGATCATTTGTTGAGGCTTGTTGAACGACATCTAGTTGACCACCAATTTCTCTTTGTGTGTATGCGTAATTTATATATATGAGAGTGGGAGAGAAAAAAGAGTGGGTGATTTATTATTGCACTTGTGACTTTTTAGTCTAGTTCTTGGTGTTTTCTGACTGTCTTTCATTTGTACTTTTTTTTTAAAAGTTGCACTTGACCAATCAGAAACATTTGGAAACGCCAAACCCTCCCTGCAATGGTGAACATAGCAAACAAACAAACAAAAAAGTGAACACATAACATAGACTTGAAAAAAGGCGCAAATGAAAAGAATAAGGTGGAAATGAAAAAACACTAAAAACTAAACAAAAAGGGCCAAAATGCAATAATGAATCATGCCCAAAGAGCATTTGTGCAACCACAAAACAAAAAAAAGAAATGAGATTTAAAAAAAGGACAGCAAATGATGAATTGGGTGAAGAGACATTATTGAGGTGCTGTTTCTGTGATTGTGTGGACGACTCACCATGACTGGAGTGGTGACACTTCCAGCCAGTTAGAAACTGATGCCAGCCTACTCTACCTTGAAATGCACATTCAGCCTATGGATGTGTCTTTTAAATATGTTTTCAAATATGAATCATAGAGACTCTTATGTAGTTCTATATTCATACACACAAGGGTTGCATTTTGATCAAGGGTTACAGACTTGAAGGTTAGAATAGTAGCTCCATCTAAAACTGGGTAAGCCATTCTTGGGCAATAGTCCAAGGAAAATGCTCTGAACGTAGCATTACTGTTACCAACCTAGACACATTTTAAAATAAAATTAATGTTCTGATTGGGGGCAGGTTCCTATTAGTTAGAACCAATAGCTTTTAGTGCACTAAAAATGTTGTTTTCATTAATATGGTTGTGCCAAAAGTTTGTCACTCTAAGACCACGGTCATACATTCAATTTTTGGTCAGTATTTTACATCAGTATTTGTAAGCCAATGCCAGGAGTGGGTGATAATACAGAAGTGGTGCATATGTTTCTATTATACTTTTCCTCTGATTGTTCCACTCCTGGCTTTGGCTTACAGATACTGAGGTAAAAAACTCGCGAAGTACTAAATGTGTAAATGTGGCGTAAGGCAAAGTATTATGACAGGCAAGGAGCAAAACGTCAGAAGCAGTTTTTTATTTTCTATGATTGGCTTATTGTGGGTAGCAATGCAACGCCATACACTTGCACTTGTCCTGCGATGTAGCAGCGGCATACAGTGATCTGTCGCCATGTAGGCCAAGCCTAAGCTTATCATTGTTATAGGGTGAGTGCCCAATGCTCCAGAACCTCCTCTTTGTCTGTAGGACAGAGCACAAATCATTTGAATGGTCACCATGTAATACCACATTCCTCCAGCAGGAGACCTGTGTGACCAGCTGCACATTATTGCCGCCAGATACAACAAATGAAAGTTGTGGGTTTCAACCGTTGGAATCTGTAGCGATCATCTGGTCACTTTTTACAGACACTGCTGTCCAAATTAGACAATCCTTTGTAACAATCATGATATTATAGGATTGGATTGTTATTGTTACTTTTTATTGTCTTACAGAAGGCAATTAAAAGTCAGAAATACGCATTCAAGCGTGGAAACCATTGATTTTGCGGAGTTATTCAGTTGTCCCAGCTCCTCGGAGTAGGGCAGTGTGATTTGTAGGCTTATAGCAGAGCAGAGAGCGTTCCATATATAACGTTGATTCTATATTGTATGAATGCACATTGAATATGCATGGAGTAAATTCCCTTATGTCAAATTCCTGAGCTTGGCCCTGAATTTTATGAATATTATTTATATCATTGAAAGCTGTTTTCATTATCTCTTCTTCACGTTTTATGTATTTATTTTTATCACTGAGTTAGTTTTCTGTACTTTGCATTACTTTCGAGTAACATAGTAAAAAAAACAGGTTTACCCAACTAAAATATAAAGATACATTGCTCATATAATTATGATATACTGGAGGAATATGCCTGCCTTAAGAAAACGAATGCAGAATATTTAGGGCTCATACTCACTTGTGAGAAACTCGGATGAGTCTCACATGTTAATACCCGGCACTCAGGAGCGGAGCGTGCGGCTCCATGTATTCCTATGCGGCCGCACGCTCCGATCTGAGTGCCGGCAGCAGCGCCTGGTATTAACATCTGAGACGCATCCGAGTTTATCGCAAGTGAGTATGAGCCCTTAAGGGGATATTACTATTTAAGAAAAAATTGGTATTTTTGGATATTAAACCACAATACTTCCATTTCCGTAACCATTCTCTGGAAGATACATCACAATTTCCACCCTTCCTGTGCAGGGAACAACGGAAAGTGTCCACAGTAAATCTGAAGACATACGGTAGTTAAATCTCCTTTCTGTTATGTAGCCATGCAGCGATGGTAGACATGCACCATAAAATACAATTTACTGTCAGTTTCTATACATTTTTATGAATGATCTACCGTATATCTACTTTTCAGACCCCCTTTTATGACATAAAGTGAATATTATCATGTTAAAGTATGTTCAGTGGCAATTTATATTTCTCATTTAATATTTATGCATAGCATTATTATACCTTTCAGCTTAGTTTTGAATTATTTGACGGTAGTAAGAGCTATTTGTGGATAGGTTATGAATTCTCTAAAATAAAACACCATATATGGGTTGCTTATGGTAGTCATGGGTCTCACCAGATTATAGTCAATTAGGCTCAGGAGGGGGCATACACAGACAGAAGAGGTCCCCTACGCAAGAACAGTATGTGGGCCCATTACAGCCCAACAGTCCAATAGCTCCTTGATGTGTCCGTGATATAAGCTACTTTGGAGGTGAAGGGCCACTGTGTAGCTGCACAGGTTGCACCAATGGTATGTTCGCCTGCAGGCTTATATAATATACTCTGTAGTAGCCAAAATTCTTTTCCAGTAAAACCTAATGAGGAACAGAATGATCGCTTTCACTATTCCAACACCAGGGACGTTTAGAAGAAAATGAGATATTCAGCAGGTCCCTAAGATTGACTCTGGGTTTCCTAATTTCACTAATATTTACTGCCTGTTATGCACAAATGTGAGCATTATGGGCAATATTAATTAATGTATGGCAGCTATAAACCTTGTTTTGGAAGATGCGAAGTTTTGAAAATGGCTGCATGTTAGATCTAATTAAAGAAACGATGCAGAAAAACAGATACAAACCTAAACCATATAGAAAAAACCCCTAAAAATATTTTATTAATCATAGTGTAATAGAAGCAAACATATACAACAACACCCAAATGAGGATATTGACCAGGGAATCAGAGCAATTAAGATAGTTATACCTAAAGCCCCCTAGTAGGCCCTGGGATCTGATGGCCTTCCTGGCAGTGGAGGTTGGCACCCTAATTTTGCAATGTGGCGCCCCCGCTCAACGACAGATGTCCCTTCAATCCCTAATCTAGCACATGCAACACACAGAAACCCAAAACAGATGCACTAAGACCCATGTAATGGATCGCGTGTCTCTGTAATAACAATGAGCACTCCTTATTGCTTATAGATGACTCCTCATCTCATATATATGGCTATAGCCTACAATGCATCAGACAAGGTTGTAGTGTTTTATGGATATACAGTGGTGTGGTGTCCTGGCCTGTCGACTCAATATGAATACAAAATATCTCAATTATAAAGAATCTGGGATAGCACTATCAAAGACTTAGTATGAAATTGGTATTCCAAAATTACAAATCCATCTAGCCGTCTGTCAGCATATAACAATCAGATGGTAGTGAGTGCTTAAATGAGATCACAAGTGCATCAGCGGCAGGTTAAAATGTCATGTCATAAAAAGCTGAATCAAACGACCCTTGTAAGGAATAACAGTCAAAAAGGTCTAATAAAGGACAACGATAGATGTACTCCCACTATTAGGCCGCCGTCACACATGCGAGTTTTACGGACGTAAGAGCGCAGAATCTACGTCCGTAAAACTCGCAAAAAATACGGCACAATTATTCTCTATGCCCCTGCTCCTATTTGCCGTATTTTACTGATCAGTATTATACGGCTTTCTACGGCCGTACAAAATCGCAGCATGCTGCGTTTGTCACCGTACTGCGCAAGAAATACGCCAATGAAAGTCTATGGAAGCGTGAAAAATACGGATTACACACGGACAAGCAGTGTGACTTGCGAGAAATACGCAGCGCTGTTAGAGAGAAAAGCCGGTAATTCAGTGCGGTGTACAGTAAAATCACACTGACAGCTTACAGTCCAATAGATATAATAAATGTGTACACATAGAATAGGTATATATATATATATATATGTCAGTGAGACACATATATGTATATATATATTAATATTTATTCCAGCGCTATACAGCTTGAAAGCCGGTAATTCAATTACCGGCTTTTTCCTTCTCCTTCATAAAACCCGACATGATTTGAGACATGGTTTACATACAGTAAACCATGTCTTCTCTCCATTTTTTTTGCAGATTCCACACTACTAATGTCAGTAGTGTGTATGTGCAAAATTTGGCCGTTCTAGCTCTTAAAATAAAGGGTTAACTGGCGGAAAAAATTGGCGTGGGCTCCCGCGCAATTTTCTCCGCCAGAGTAGTAAAGCCAGTGACTGAGGGCAGATATTAATAGCCTGGAGAGGGTCCACGGTTATTGGCCCCCCCCTGGCTAAAAATATCTGCCCCCAGCCACCCCAGAACAGGCACATCTGGAAGATGCGCCTATTCTGGCACTTGGCCACTCTCTTCCCATTCCCGTGTAGCGGTGGGATATGGGGTAATGAAGGGTTAATGCCACCTTGCTATTGTAAGGTGACATTAAGCCTAATTAATAATGGAGAGGCGTCAATTATGACACCTATCCATTATTAATCCAATTGTAGTGAAGGGTTAAATAAAACACAAACACATTCTTTAAAATTATTTTAATGAAATAAAAACAATGGTTGTTGTAGTATTTTATTCAACGCCCAATCCAGTCACTGAAGACCCTCGTTCTGTGAGTAAAGAAACATAATTAACCAACAATATACTTACCCTCCGCAGATCTGTAACGTCCAACGATGTAAATCCTTCTGAAGGGGTTAAAACATTTTGCAGCAAGGAGCTGTGCTAATGCAGGCTGCTCCTCGCTGCAAAACCCCAGGGAATGAGGCTAAAAATAGATCAATGATCTATATTTAGCATCATTTGCGGTGAGGCGCCCTCTGCTGGCTGTTCATAGATCGTGGGAAATTACCTAGAAAGCCAGGGAGCCAGGGAGCTTTCTAGGTAATTTCCCACGATCTATGAACAGCCAGCAGAGGGCGCCTCACCGCAAATGATGCTAAATATAGATCATTGATCTATTTTTAGCCTCATTCCCTGGGGTTTTGCAGCGAGGAGCAGCCTGCATTAGCACAGCTCCTTGCTGCAAAATGTTTTAACCCCTTCAGAAGGATTTACATCGTTGGACGTTACAGATCTGCGGAGGGTAAGTATATTGTTGGTTAATTATGTTTCTTTACTCACAGAACGAGGGTCTTCAGTGACTGGATTGGGCGTTGAATAAAATACTACAACAACCATTGTTTTTATTTCATTAAAATAATTTTAAAGAATGTGTTTGTGTTTTATTTAACCCTTCACTACAATTGGATTAATTATGGATAGGTGTCATAATTGACGCCTCTCCATTATTAATTAGGCTTAATGTCACCTTACAATAGCAAGGTGGCATTAACCCTTCATTACCCCATATCCCACCGCTACACGGGAATGGGAAGAGAGTGGCCAAGTGCCAGAATAGGCGCATCTTCCAGATGTGCCTTTTCTGGGGTGGCTGGGGGCAGATATTTTTAGCCAGGGGGGGGCCAATAACCGTGGACCCTCTCCAGGCTATTAATATCTGCCCTCAGTCACTGGCTTTACTACTCTGGCGGAGAAAATTGCGCGGGAGCCCACGCCAATTTTTTCCGCCAGTTAACCCTTTATTTTAAGAGCTAGAACGGCCAAATTTTGCAGATACACACTACTGACATTAGTAGTGTGGAATCTGCAAAAAAAATGGAGAGAAGACATGGTTTACTGTATGTAAACCATGTCTCAAATCATGTCGGGTTTTATGAAGGAGAAAGAAAAAGCCGGTAATTGAATTACCGGCTTTCAAGCTGTATAGCGCTGGAATAAGTATTAATATATATACATATATGTGTCTACTGACATATATATATATATATATATATATATATATATATATTCTTTTCTTTTTGGGACACATGGATCACTTCTATAGCGGTATGTTGGTTTTGCAAGCCTGCGAGAAAACCACGCAGTACGGATGCCATACGGATTACATACGGAGGATGCCATGCGCAAAAAACGCTGACACAGCCTGCCTACGGAGGAGCAACGGACCATTTTTTGGGGGACTTTTCAGCGTATTACGGCCGTAATATACGGACCGTATTGTTTTACGCTGTGTGTGACGCCGGCCTTAAAGTGCAGGCGTGCTAAAGAAATTAAATGCTCAGAAGGAAAAAGAACTTGGCTGCATTTTCAAGGTCAATCCCTTGTTCTAGCTGTATAGGTAGACTTGTGGGGACTAGGGACGAGTGCCCTGATTCCCTCCTCAATATCCTCATTTGGGTGTTTTTGTATATATTTGCTTCTATTATACTATAATTAATAAAATATATTTTTAGTTTTTTTCTATATGGTTTAGGTAAATACTTGTTGCCCCCTATGTAGCTTATTCATACTGGTTTTAAGAAGAACAGATACAGTAAGACTTAAAGGGGTGATCCCTTCTAAGGCTGAGTTCACATATCCAGTAGGCATCCATTAGAAACAGATCCAGGAGATGTCAGTTACCTTGGCAAGTTAAAAAAGTTGTGCAGACACAATTGTTTTTGTAATGCTAAAAATACAGATTGCAATTGGATCTATTTTTTTTAACAATGAAGTCTATGGAAAACGGATCCGATAAATAGCCATCCGTTTTTTTGTCTACTGGATCCTTTTCAAACGGATGGTTATATGACATGTAAATTTATCATAATGACCTCTCCTGTGGGAGATGTATTGAGATCGACACCCACTTTAAATAAGGCCAGTCTCACACATCCAGATAATTCCGCTACCGGAAAAATCGGTACCGGAGTTATCCGTGTCCGTGTGTCCGTGAGCTCACGTAGGCCATCTGTGTGGCACACGTGCGGCACACGTGTGCCGCCCGTGTGCCGACTGGGTACCACACGGAGCATGCAGGAGACAGCGCTAGAGATAAGCGCTGTCCCCTGCATCTGGTGCTGAAGCCGCCATTCATATCTTCTCTCCAGCAGCGTTTGCTGGAAAGAAGATATGAAAAATCCTTTTTTTTCGTGTTTTAAATAAAGATCCCTGTCCCCACCCCCTCCCACCCCTCTGTGTGCCCGCCCGCTGTTAATAAAATACTCACCCGGCTCCCTCGCAGCGTCCTGTCCTCGCCGCAGCTTCTCCTGTATGAGCGGTCACGTGGTGCCGCCCATTACAGTCATGAATATGTGACTCCACCCCTATGGGAGGTGGAGCCGCATATTCATGACTGTTATGGGCGGCACCACGTGACCGCTCATACAGGAGAAGCTGGCGCTGACAGGAAGCTGCTAGGGAGCCGGGTGAGTATTTTATTAACAGCGGGCGGGCGCACAGGGGGTGGAAGGGTGGTGGGGACAGGGATCTTTATTTAAAACATGAAAAAACAACAAAAAAAGGATTTTTCATATCTTCTTTCCAGCGATTGCTGCTGGAGAGAAGATATGAATGGCGGCTTCAGCACCACGTGGGGGGACAGCGCTTACTGTAGCGCTGTCTCCTGCACGGCACACGGACATCGTCCGTGTGCGGTACGTGTTTTACACGGACCCATTGATTTTAATGGGTCCGTGTAATCTGTGCGCTTCCACGAACACTGACATGTCTCCGTGTTTTGCACACGGACACACGGTCCGTGAAAACACGCTGACATGTGCAGAGACACATTGATTTCAATGTGTCTACATGAGTCAGTGTCTCCGGTACGTGAGGAAACTGTCACCTCACGTATTGGAGCCACTGACGTTTGAAACCGGCCTAAGTGTGTCCAGTAGTGATCGATTCTCGGGACTCCGGTCCAGTGTCCAGGTCAGTGCCACCTTGCAGCTAGATGATAGGAATGTCTTACCTTCCAGCATCCCTTGGCACGTCTTTCCATTAGCCAGGGCTGGCATGATGTCATGTAACACAGATGGCACAGGCCTTATCATCTATCTTCTTGGTACCACTGACCTGGAAGCTGGACCAGAGTCCCATGAATCGATCTGCTCATCTCTAGTGTTCAGTGCTGATGTCCTTATGTCACGGTCACACATTCAGTATTTGGTCAGTATTTTACATCAGTATCTGTAAGCCAAAACCAGGAGTGGGTGATAAATACAGAAGTGGTGACATGTTTCTATTATACTTTTCCTCCGATTGTTCCCCACTCCTGGTTTTGGCTTACAAAATACTGACCAAATACTGATAATATGTGAACGTAAATAAATGTCTGATAGGGAATCCTGAAAGTGGAACCTGCACCTATCAAACAAATGGGATCACATTCTCCCCAATCAATATTCCAGAGAGCAGAAGACCATGCATAGTGCTCAACCCATTGAAAAATATGGGAGTTGTGGTAAGAGCCTAGGATTTCAGACCTTTCATTGACTATTCATTGCAATGGAGACACAGTTGGAAAGCCAGTCACTTCTCTAGCTCATCTGCTACTTTTAGGACTGACAAACAGGGGTCAAGAGACACAATGCTATATCTTGTTCTAAAGATGGCTACACAGTTCATATTAGTATCACAAGTCATCGGTGACATTAGGGATATGTAGCTATAGTTGAATACAAGTACTTTTTTGCATAGGAAGTCCCAATGGTAAAGAAAAAAAACTTGGCTAAAACATATTTTCTTCTATGACCCTGTAGCCGAACTGACTGATTATTATTTATGTGTTACAGTCGGAACCTCTGTGACCTTCTTGAAATAAAGTCACCATTGAAAAAGTTACAATACTTTGTGCCAAGTCAAAAAAAAAGAGTTTACAGATGAGCAAATCAATTCAGGAATTCACTGTTCTGCAGTTTGCACCTAGATTGTGAATCTGTATCCATTACTAGATACAATTGAATTAATTTATTTCAAAATTGGCAAATCGACTCGCCCAAATCTTGTAATGTCCAAGGATTTGCAAATCAATACACAAACTTGACTAATTGATGTGGTCCTCTCTAGAGTCTACCCTCTGGTCCTTCCATAATGTAGGATTTTTTACACTTGAGTCATGTACATTCAGGCTATGTGCACTCGTTGCAGAATTGCCTCGGAAATTCTGCAACTCCCTGCCGCGTGAAATACGCATGCAGAATTGGTATGCATAGTCCCACTAAACACTAGCGTTTTACAAGCGATCTGTAGCATCGCTTGGAAAACTGATTGACAGGTTGGTCACACTTTTCAAACATAGTGTCTCACAAATGTGACCAACTTTTTACTATTGATGCTGCATTTTTTTCCGGAATGCGATTCAGCCGCGGGAAAAAAGCGCAGCATGTGCACAAAAAATGCGGAATGCATTAAAAATGATGGGATGCTTATGTAAGCTTTCTTTTTAGCTTTTTGTTTTGCGGAAAACGGCCCAAAAAACACTAAAATAACGCTAAAAATCCTGAACATGTGCACATAGCCTCAACTCGCCAACACATAATATCGGATAGAGGGGTGGGAATACAGCTTGGCCACACATTTAATTTTTACTGCTGACTGCTCAAATTATAATTGTTCTCAGCGTAACAAGAATAATCAATATTTCTCCCATGTACCAGGGTTAGATATGTTTCCTAATAACCACTTATAGTGTATCATATTAGGACCTGTCGGCTCCGCTCGGCTGCAGGTGCATGAATACAATTAAACTCTTGGTGATGAGACAAACGAGTTATAATGAGTCATTTACCGCTATACTTTCTGCTCAGCTAATATATTTTTACCATCAGCTGCTTGCACTGAAGATTTGACTTTCAGAACAGACGCAACAACGTCTCATTTAGTTTTAAAAATGGAAGAGAACAAAAATCTTTGTCTCCGGCTTCCATATTGCTGCTCAAAAAAAGAAAAGAATTATTATAAACTGCCACAGAAAGGAACATATGTGTCACTTCAGTTGCATCTTGGCGTACATTCCTGGAGTGACAGGTTGAAGTCCCATTATCGTCGAATACTAAATATCATCTGAATGCTAGAAGGGAGTCTGCACGGTTAGAGGCTTCCAGGAATTTTACCATTGAGAAGTAAATGAATTGTTTCTCATATTATAGGGACAGGGCTGTAAACAGGCTGCAATCAATGACATTGTGTCCTTGGTTTTGCTTACAATTAGTGGTTATCCGAGCATGTTCGGGAGCCAACCGAGTGACTTTGGTGTGCTCGAATAATATGCTTGAGTCCCTGCACCTACATGTCTCGTGGCTGTTCAACAGCAGCAACACAGGCAGTAAAACAGGCAATCCCTGCTGTCAAACAGCCACGAGATATGCAGCCGCGGGGACTTGAATATATTTTTCGAGTACGCCGAACACAGCACACGAGCATACATTCGCTCATCATTACTAACACTCTAAATTTCAGTGACACGCACACTTTATCGTACATTTTTAGAATGACAATAAGCATTGCAAGGGGTTAACCCTGAAAAAAATGTATCACCTCTTCTGGGGAGTATATGATCAGTGGGGGTCTGAGACCCACATCGATCACTACAACAGAACTCAGAGGCCTCTGTTCAATGGGAGATTGAATGGAGCCATTCAATGTCTATGGGATTGATGGAGCAGCACTCCACTCTCTCCATCAAGCGAGGTAAGCATACGTCTCTTTTTCTATGGCTTGATAAAGTTCCCACGTGGCCAAAACGTTGGGATTTTCCTGATCTAAAAAAGTTACCAAAGGAGGACGTCTGGTGCCCTGGTTCCTGGATTTCTCTGTATTGCTACAACCTTGTGGATGGTTGCACCAAGTGTGCACAGAAAAAAGAGTGGTACACGGGACTCATGCATTGCAAGTATTATATCAACCTATTTTATTGCCTTTTGGATCGGTGGTTATGCCTCTTTTATGACTTCCATGAATATTTTGTATCATAATACTATTTTAGTGTTTGAAGTACTTGCTATGATTACTGTAATGTTGCTTATGTTAGCTATTTACCACTATTTGCTTTGAATAATTGGGATGAGACAGAAAAGTTGTGCGCTGTAATGCTCCTCTGTTTGCAGATGGTGGCAGTTTCTTCCCTATAATTGTGCTTTTATTATGCATGCACTGTCCGTGGTCCTGAAGTTCAGCTGTAGGACATCAGACTCTTCAATCTCTCCACTATTTGTCACAGGGTCGTCTTGGGGCAAGAAGCAAAACCTCTGCAGATGGAAGATCAGACCGCCTAGCCCACCTCCACTAGCCAGTCATACTAGGGGGTCCCCTAGATATAAGATCTTAGCTACCATTCTGAACATTGCGATAAGGGCTGGTGAACTCCACCGCCTGCAGCCATGCTCCAAGTATCAGAAAATGCTGCAATCAGTCTAGGACCAAGATATCACCCGTGGCAATCTCTGGCTGGGAAAATGTGTGTTTATGGGAATTGATTACCGCTTTTCCCTAGTGATGGATTGAAGCCACTATCCTGTAATGAGCGCACTAGTATGTGGTGGGAACCTCTGTCTCATTAAAATAACACCCTTAGCAAACACTGGGATTTGCCGAGCTGCATATTAAGCGGTGTATTTTAATAGTACCTTACAATTAGGCTTTTACTTTTTTCTCACTATGCCACTGCCAGCACCCAAAATTATTTTTCTAAGCAAAGTGATTGTCACAAAAGAATTTTAACTTCAATTCCAAGATGCCTTTTGACATTTCTAAACATGAATGTTCAAGATGCTTTAAATATTCAGTAATGCCTTAGGGGTGAATGTAAGCGCTATTTGGGGTGAATTGCGCTATAATATGTAGTACTTCCACTGCGCTCTTTATGAAAATTATATGGTACTGTCTCTTGGACATTTTAAAGTGCCATTAGCAAACCTGTCTAAATATGTCACTGCCATTCTGCGGAGATTATCCTGCGTCTACGGGCTCCAGAGCAGCAATCTACCGCTCTCCATGCCCTACTCTTAGCCTATGCACTGCTATTTGGGTCTGGTAACCGTGCAGGTGATGGCTACTGGGCTGCATGTGCACAAATACCGTATGCAGTCGTGATGTAAATGAGACTATTACCTGCAGAAAATATATAAAACTGTTTTTTCTCCACTTTTGCTGCTCATATTGTATTTTCTGGTGTTTTTTTTTTCTCCTTGTTACATTTTAATAGCTGGTTTTAATTGGTGCATGCTAAAGTATAATATAGCAGACAGAGGGTTAAAAGGGGTTAAGAGGTAACTACCCTGCAGAAGTGACACAGCTAGTACATAGAGAGAGACTATAGTGGGTGTAAACTCAAATAATATGTATAGTTCATGGGCGCAGATGCTTAATATGGTTTTACAATGCTGCACCTCTAGACAATAACCACCGGTTTGTCAATTGGGTGTATATTGGGTCGGTGGTGGATCCTGGTCGCTGAGGTCGGTAGCTGCGTCCTCGCTGTAGGGAGATCTCTGATGACGGAAACTGAGCTTTCCAAACGCGTTGGATGTCTTTTGGTCCTTTTTGCTATCCGTATCCATCTCCATCCAGCTAAGGTCTCGCCGTGTCACATGATCCTCCGCTTCATACCAGGTCCTGCTCCTACTATCGCCTACAGCGAGGACAGAGCTACCTTCCTCAGCGACCAGGATCCACCACCAACCGCTGGAATCACTGCCGCTTGAAGCTCAATGGAAAACCAGCGGTCTCCATCAACACACCGGCCATGTGCAATGTAAACCTCACACACCAAGCAGGTCCCTGACCGGGTGATTCCGCTGACGGTTCTCATTCAGAGGGCTGCCACCGAACGGAGCAGTCTTTCCTCACACTCCAGGATCTATGACTATGTGCTTCAATGCACTATAATACTGTTCCTCTTCAAATCACACTTGTGGCCGAACGGTACTTGTAATATACGGGAATCAGGACTGTTTTATAGGACTATATACCTCTGTGAAGTCATTTGTTTTTGGCTTATAACCACTAATCACCTATTATCTTGCAGGTAATTGTATTTTGCATCTGAGGAATAGAATTACGGTATATGTATAGGGCATTTTACCCTTGCTTTACCACCTAATACCGCTTTTCCTCCTCCACAGCTGGGCTCAGTGCAATCATCCAGTTGGGCTAGTGCAATGGTTTGACCATACTATTTCACTTATTTTGTTATTGTACTGTGATCCATCAATAACAGTAAACCTTCTTTCACCGCCATTTTTTATCTTTCTCCCTAGGTTTTCATTTGCGCAATTCTACTAAACTTTACTATTAAACTCAAAAGATGAAATTTTTTCTGGAGTTTTGGAATGAGAGGATAACTGTAATGACCTATCACAACAAATGAGGGGCACCAGCTTGGCGGAATCTTGCTTCTTTTATACAACTCTTCCTTTTCAGAGTTGTGTAATGCTTGGCAGTTATATGCTCCCATGGGGCCACTCTTCTCCCAACCTCAGCTCCGGACCCCAGGTTAATAGCTTTTCAGATAGCCATGTGTAGCGGTCTTGTGTCTAATGGCATCCTGCTGTCATCATCTTGTTCTTAATGGGACGATATCTCATTGCTCATGGCACATACAGTAGGTAAATGATGATGAGGCAAGGAAGGTTTTAATTCGAGTGTATCAAGGCAGAGAAGTGCGCATCCATCGATAACTAAGCCTTTCCTATGAAAAATGTCAATAATAGATTTTTCAATTTTTGTGGGTATAAAATGCACTTCTTTAGAATAAATGACGGCTGTGTTTGGTAATTCTCATGAGTGACTGATAAAAATGTGATGGGATGTAAACTTATCATGGTGAATCAGAGTTGATGACCCTTTAAGCGCTAGATATCAGGCATTGGACTGATGTTAAAAAATGTAAGTTTAGTGCCAGCGAGTAGGTTTGGAAGCCATTAGACCATACCTTAGAACATATTAAAGGGGTTTTTCACCACTTCGGCACTGATGAGAGCTATCCTTCCAATAACCTGTTTGCAGCCCACTGCTCTGTCACACTAACGAGAGATCAGCTCATATTATTGAATTGTTTGAACAGGTGATTGGTGGGTATTGGGTGTGGGACCCCCACTAATCTAATACTGATAATCCATCATAAGGACACATGCAGACGATCGTGTTATCGGCATTGGTCCGAGTGCGATTCTTAACAACAGATCGCACTCGGACCAAAGATATGCTATCGGGCCATGCCCATGTCTAATTCTATCCAAGGAACAGAATCGCTGCTTGCCAAAGTTTGATCCGATATTTAGAGTGCACTCGGCCATGCAAGTCAATATGTGCGTGGGGCAGCTAAGACTGCACTTGGATGACATCTGAATGCAGCCAGATTTCCACAGAATGACAGAATGGAGTAGATGAAGACATGTTTTTTTTTTCCATCTTCTCCTCATCTGAGACAATCAGAAGACACCATGATCAAACTCTGACCAGAGTGTTGTTAGCAATATTGATCTCCATTCGTCTGCACCAAGCCTAAGGTTAGGTCATCAAAGTAGTGGAAAACCCCTTTAACCAAATCTGCTATACAGTTCTACATGGTTTAATTGTATACTAATGAATGAAACTGATGCTGGTATATGCAGAACCTTGAGTATAATGCTGCCGTTTGCTAGAACTGTAGAAATGTTGATGCAGTCTATAAAATGAAATGTCTTCTTCTTCAGATTCCGAGCACCCCAGTGCACCACTATCTGATGCTAGGACAGGGCAGTATGTTTCTGGTTGTGCACAGTGTGTAGCCCTATGGAGCACAGATTGTGGGCAGCACTCGTCTTAGAATTAGAACTAGAAAGCTTTTATGTTTGTTTAATTTCCATTTTTATTCTGCATTGTGCCGACTGGTCTGTGGCAGCCAACAATTCATCTAATAATAACCAGGGATGGCAGAGTACAGCTCTTACGCTGAATAATTAATAATTTACCTTCATTCATGGTTGCCCAGGGCAGCACAAGCATTAGCAGCGGCCAATATCTGCTCCTTCTCTTCGATATCAGAGTATTATTTGTTTGTAGTGCCTAGGAGAAGAAACATTTATATTGGCACTTGTGGTTTGATAATGGAAATTATATTATTGAAGATAATGTGGGATTTATCTGGAAACAGTGCTGAAAAAGTTTTCCCGGAAAATATATAAATAACATTATCATAACTATTGGATCAGTGCGGCTCTGATGGCTGTCAATCCCACTAATAAATTGCCATTGTTCTTAGCGTAAGAAGCCTTAAAGGAGTAGTCCAGGATTAGGAAACCAAGGCTGCTTTCTTTTACTTATTTTAGAAACAGTGCCACCTCTGACCATGGCTATTTCTGGTATTGCAATTCAGCCCCAATGACGGTAATAGAGCTGAGCACAAGCCATGGTCAGGGGTGGCGCTGTTTCTGAAAGAAAGAAGCCATGTTTTTCGACTCCTGCACATCCCCTTTAAGGTTTCCCTAAAAATAACCAGATCCCACTGATTTCTGCATTTCTAAAAATGGGATTTCTAAACCAGATAACCTCTTTATAACTGGCCTTAGGCTAGCATGTAGATGTAGATACATGAGAAAAACATTATTAACCTGCAGATATAAGATTAATCTGCAGATCAATAGCGTTCTGAACCTGCCCGGCGCCGGCAATTTAACTTGCGCTGTCGATAGAAAATGAACTTTATTACTCCCGGTAGCGTTCAGGTTTCAGTCACGGAGATGGCACCGGCGCGGGTTCAGTCACCACTCAGTATAAAATGAGCAGGGCTGTAACCACGCCCCCGCCACTGACTGACAGCCGGCTCTAACACCGAGCTGCTGTTAGTCAGGGCAGTGGGTGTGGTTACATACGCTATTTATACACAGAGTGTTGACTGAACCCGCACTGGCGCCATCCCGAATGCTACCGGGAGTAATAAAGTTAATTTTCTATCGCCGGACAGGTTGAGAATGCTATTTACCTGCATATTAACCTTATAGCTGCAGGTTAATAGTGTTTTTTCAGGTGACAGGTTCCCTTTAATGCTTATGTTAAAGCAAAACTGCGCACAGTATTAAATACACCTCCTAAACCTGATGAAGCTGTGTGCTAACTATGAAAACCCCACCTAAAACAGCCGTACAGTCTCTATCTGGACTCATTTAAATACCTGGCTTCAAATAGGATTACGCAGGGTTTCTTACATGCACTTCCATAGTAAGTACACTACTCTAATCTAGTCCAAGAGATTTATTTAATGATTTCTGCTATTTGTACTGTTGTGATCCGCTTTAAGCAGAGATTACAGTGCATGAGAATAGTGACACTCCAAGTAAATCTGGTATTATACAAAGACTGGTAACAGCACATGAGGCTGGGATTAGAATTTCTTTTCATGAATCTAGAATTATATGGTACGTGTAAATGTAGTAGTATATGATGGACATATGGTAACATGAATCGCAGGGATTCTGCATTGTTATTGAAGCAGGGCCTTAAAGTGAACATGTCACCAGGATTGGCTGATAAGAGATATAACCATCATCTTTCAGGGCTGATATACAGTATTCTATAATGCTGCATATCTGCCCCCAGCTCAACCTGCAAGAGAAGAAAAATAACTTTTATTATACTCACCTGCGGGGCGGTCTGGTCCGATGAGCGTCGCTGGTCTTGGTCCGGCGCCTCCCTTCTTCTTCTTCCCTTCTGACATTCTGACAAAGGAAATAGTGAAAGCGCATCCTTAAATACTTTTTTTCATTAGCCGTGTAGTGATATAAAAATGTTTTCCTTTAAAGCATAGATGTCCAACTCAAACTCATGGGCCAAATCTGGCCCGCAGTGTATTTATATTTGGCCGCGAGAAAATACCAAATGTCTACTACAGCTGGTCCACCGGTAGACATGCACAGCTAATACTACATATCCCGATTTTCCGGTCTGGCACGCTCCCTGGATATTACTAGGCTTACATCACACCCAGTAGTAACACGCTCCCCAGCTATGACCGGCATTCAGCTGAGCCAGAAGTTCCCTCCTCTTCTCCCTACTTCAGCGCGCAATCCCCTTGTGCTCTCCCATACATCTCCACGTGCACAGCGCCTACTATTCTATCTCCTCCACAACCTGGGCACAGGTATGCTATTGAGCTGGTGGGGGCCACAAATGGAGATGAATGACTTGAGAAGGGTATGTTGTCTAAACTTAGCTTTTATTGTGCTACATTAAAATAGTTATTTTATTGGGTAATTAATTAAAATGACGATCCTAGTTTGCCATAAAAAGATTATACACATACAGTGATGAGCAAAAGGGTAACAATAGTTTGAACTTTTGACTTTCGGGCTCCTTATCTCATTATCCACTTTTGCTTTGAACTTAAGACTACCATCATTTTGTAGACAATCATCTTGGATAGCTCATACTTAAATTTGACTTGTAACTATTTAGCATATGATTAGTTATGCAGATTGTTGTCATGTCACTGCATTGTTACTGTTTTGTTCCTAAAGATCTGAATTGTAATTTTTATGATTTTGTTGGTGTTTTGTAAATCCATCTTTGGCTTTCAACACTGCCTGAATCCTTCAGGGCATGCTCTCAATCAGATTCAAACATGAGTCGACCGAAATTTGATCCCAGGTCTCTTCCACACATTCCCAAAGTTGGTTACATACAGGTCCACACACTTGGGTATGTATACAGCTTTTTCTTCAACTCTACCCACTGTGGGGGCCATTCCAGCACCTCTACTTCATTGTCACTGAACCATTTCTTCACCAATCTCAACGTATGCTTCGTGTTGTTGCCCTGTTGAAACACTTTTTATTGTTCCAACACATCCTTTTTATACCCATAGTACTTGAGTGTGCAAAGTAACTCATCTTGCAGGATACTCACATACAGTTCAGCACTGAGTCCACCATCGATCCTGGTCAAGTATCCAATGCCTTTGGCTGTGAAACAACCCCGTATCATCAGGCTTCGTCAACCAAACTTGACATTTCTTCAATTTCTCAACCCATTATCCCCTTTTTCTCTTGTTTCTTTCAGACCCATTTGCACCTATCAGAGCCTAGTCTATTGACTTTTGTGTCATCGCTCCAAATCACCAGTTTCAAATTTTTAAACGTCCACTTTTCGTACTTGTTTACAAACTCAAACGAACGCTTCTTATGACAATATTGAAGTTGAGGCTTCTTCCCCTTTTTTTCGAGCCACCATTCCAGACTTCTCACTATTATGAAGCCTATGAGCCGCCTCCACTGCCATGTTTGTCGTGCCAGAACTGATAAACCTTGGGAAGAACCGACTTGTTGACTCCAATATTTTGGCTTGATGTTCACCTTTTGGCTTCTGAATGGATGGATAGACTTAATTTCATATTCTTCCAACTATCATGGCACTCACATGATGCAGTTTGGCAGTTTTCTTGGTCAATATGATCAAGATGGATGATGCTTTTTTCTTTTCTTTGGAAAACGTCTTTATGGCTGCTTCTCGATTCCAACCAATGACCTTTCGCAGTGGAATCAATTTAATAATACAACGCGCTATTTAGGGAATATGAGAACAGGTTGTAGTTTGTAGTTTTCCGGAAGAAAATGATGGTGATCTCATGATCAAAGCAGAAGTGGATGGTGAGATATGGAGTCTGAAAGTCAAAAGTTCAAAACATTGTTACCCTTTCGCTCTTCACTGTATATCGATTAATCTATTCTATTTATGACAAATTAGGATTCTCATTTTAATGAATTAATTATCCCATAAAATATCTATTTTAACATAGTACACTAAAAGCTACGCGTTATTGACATGTTAGAGAGGGGTAATTTCTAGTGTGTTAGGCCTTTTTGGATCATGTCATGTTTTATTTTATTGTTCTATTTAGTCATGTATTCTCTATTTTTTTTTGTACATTGTTATCTTTTCCTTATGTTTCGAGATCTTACCCTTTCTGTTCACTCTCTGGTGTAGCAAAAACCTGGTGACAGATTGCCTTTGCTTGTTATATTTGATGAGAAGAAAAAACGTCCTCAATTGTAGACATTTTTTTAATAAGACTGGCCTGCCACTTTGTCCCAGTTTTTAATTTTAGCCCAGTGTTTATTTGAGTTTGACATCCCTGCTTTGGTGGGGATAACCAGTACATGCTTGCCTCTTTACTGCACCTCGTTATCGTAATCAGCATCAAGCCTAACAAGTGGACATTCAATATTCTTTGTGTGCATTCAGCAGGCTTTGGTCCAGAGTTGACAAAGACTCTCAGCATGCTGCTGGCAGCTACATACAGCACTGTTCAATGGGGATAATGAATATCTCTGTTGGAGCCAGGAGACTACTCTAAACATTTCTGGGAAAAGAAGGGAAATATAGGAGTGTACAACTGTTTCAGACTAGATGTGTGCAGATATATTTTTATAGGTACATACATCTTTCCTCTGTATTACATATGCTTTCATTTTTTAGTGCATACTGTGTGTTTAGTTTTCCTTTCTCCTTGATTGCCGCTCCATTAACAGTCGCAGTGCTCCCTTGGTGCCAGCCACAATCTCTGAGTAATTGGCACAATCTGACACTGGAACATGCAGATATACAAATTGTATTTACTTGAATATTAGTGTATTCTCAGAATGTTGTTTATGGCTTTGTTTGCACATGGTCTTTGTACCCTCAGCCATAACTCCTCAACCAAATAGAACTAAACTTATGAGCCAAAGATTTCAGATGTATATTGGCTAAACCCACCAATTTAAATGGGACCAGATAGTCGTCTAATTTGTTTGAAGGCCTCCAAACTTTCCCATGATGTCAGATGTGTAGGGAGATGAGGATAAGGTTTCAACTGCACCTCCCTTCTGTTAGGAAGTGTCTGGCATTAGCTTACTTCCCTCTCCCTACAGATAACACATGCACGTTCATCTCAGACAAGTGCACATGTATATGGGTTTGGTGCAGGGCCGGACTGGGACTAAAATTCAGCCCTGGCATTTGAAGGTACACAGGCCCACTTGTCACATGGTGACTGTATGATATCTTTGTACACTTGTAGGTTACAAGAAGTGAGGGGAGTGTAACACGACTATATAACATATAATCACAGCTGTATCCAGCATTACAGCTCAGTCCTATTTATTGCTTTTAGTTGCAGTACCAAGAAAAGCCGCTACTTTACCTACATAACTGGATCCCGTAGATAATGAAGGGATTGAGACGACCAACAGCTATGGAACCTCATTCTGATGCTCCATACACTTTGCCTACAGCCACTTTGGTTCCGCTGCGCGGAATGTAATGCAGCTAGCCTCATAGAATGTAATGCAGCCAGCCTCATAGAATGTAATGCAGCCAGCCCCCATAGAATGTAATGCAGCCAGCCACCATAGAATATAATGCAGCCAGCCACCCATAGAATGTAATGCAGTCAGCCCACATAGAGTGTAATGCAGCCAGCCCCCATAGAATGTAATGCAGCCAGCCGCCATAGAATGTAATGCAGCACAGCCCTCATAAAATGTAATGCAGCACAGCCCACATAGAATGTAATGCAGCACAGCCCCCATAGAATGTAATGCAGCACAGCCCCCATAGAATGTAATGCAGCACAGCCCCCATAGAATGTAATACAGCCAGCCCCCATAGAATGTAATACAGCACAGCCCCGATAGAATGTAATGTAGCCCAGACCCCATAGAATGTAATACAGCACAGCCCCCATAGAATGTAATACAGCACAGCCCCCATAAAATGTAATGCAGCCCAGCCCCCATAGAATGTAATACAGCACAGCCCCCATAGAATGTAATACAGCACAGCCCCCATAAAATGTAATGCAGCCCAGCCCCCATAGAATGTAATACAGCCCAGCCCCCATAGAATGTAATACAGCACAGCCCCCATAGAATGTAATGTAGCCCAGCCCCCATAGAATGTAATACAGCACAGCCCCCTTAGAATGTAATGCAGCACAGCCCCCATAGAATGTAATGCAGCCAGCCCCCATAGAATGTAATACAGCCAGCCCCCATAAAATGTAATGCAGCACAGCCCCCATAGAATGTAACGCAGCCAGCCCTCATAGAATGTAATACAGCACAGCCCCCATAGAATGTAATACAGCCAGCCCCCATAGAATGTAATACAGACAGCACCCATAGAATGTAATACAGCATAGCCCCATAGAATGTAATGCAGCCCAGCCCCCATAGAATGTAATACAGCCAGCCCCCATAGAATGTAATACAGCACAGCCTCCATAGAATGTAATGCAGCACAGCCCCCATAGAATGTAATGCAGCCCCCTCAATAGCCCCACAATCCAGTTATCATTCAGTGATATATTAAAAAAAACAAAAAAAAACACTCACGTCTCCTCGTGCCCAGCGCTGCTCCTGGCTCCAGTCTCTGCAGCTGCAGTCTGCCCGGTCACAAAGCAGGCGCGTGATGATATGACGTCATCGTGCACCCGCAGTGTCAGCGCCAGGCAGAGCGGGGAATGATGGGAGAGGGAGCGTCAGCAGACGCTCTCTCCTCCATCATTGCATTCAACTGTACCGGCGTCATAGACACCGGTATAGTTGAATGCGGCGGCGCATGAGTCGTCGGCGGGGAGGGTGAGTCGGGAAGGGGGGGGGGAGATGGCGCTGGCGAGCGGCACACGACTGCCACCGGCCCTTCTGCCATTTGCCAGAACTGCCTAATGGGCAGTCCGGCCCTGGTTGGGTGGGGGTCAAAACAGTTAGCTGTTGGACAAAAGGGTGCTGCCTAATGCATAGCCAGCCTTAAAGGGAATCTCTTAGTAGGATCAACCCTCCTAAGCCATCTATATGGACATGTAGATCATAGGAAGTTGAATAAAATGATATCTTCATATCTGCGATCTGTTGTCTTATACCAAAGAAATTCACGTTTTTCTTAATATACAAATGAGCTGCTAAGATCATTGAGAAAAATGAAGCCATCAGCTTCATTCACTGTAAATTGTAAAATGAAGATAATCAGTCATATTAATATATATAACTATCTCCAGCTTAAAAAAAATCACAGACGACGCCTTACATTTTTTTACGGACATATAAAAAAGTGACCAATTTTTATGGACTGTCCTGGAATTTCTAGATGGTTGGGAACCCTGCCAGATATGAATGGTATGACTTGGTGTTCAATGGCCAACAGACCTTACCTTAGAAAACCTTACCCGCTTCTTATAAATGTTATTGCATATTAGCAACAAATTAGACCATGCCTTAAAACTAAAAACTGTCAGTTATAAGGAAAAATTCACCAAGGCTGACCAGATTTCTCCTTCGAGTCTCCTTTTCTTTTATTTGCTTTTCATGACTTATTCTGCAATCTTCACATATCCTGTTCTTGTAGGAAAAGCCTGCAAGACTCTAGAGGAGATATTAAATGTGTATTTTGGTGACACATTCTCATTTTAGAATGATCTAAGAAGAACGTTTGCACTATAGTTGCTATATTGGTCACATACCAGCCCTGCTGGATTAGGAAGCTTGACACCAGTTGGGGACTCGGTTGGCGGCAGGAGAGCAGTAGGGCATGGTTTTTTTGTTTATCCTGCTTGGACTTGCTTTGGAAAAAACGGGTTGTATAACCTTTTTAATACATATGGATATTAGAACATGCTTCTGTCCTTCCACCTGACAAGTATTTCATCCATTTCAGTTGAATGTGTACAGGAAGCTTGTCAGAATTTTACTATTACTCTGAAAAAATGAGTCATTGTGCAGTCGCTTTCAGAAGACTAGTAAGTGCATAGGCATTCTTATTATTTTTTGCAGTCTTTTTTTTTACTTAATAAGGCTGAATGCACAGAAACTTTTTACATCTGTATTGTCCCTTTCACAATAAGAATCACTTTTATAATGGTGGTGTGTATTGAGCCCAATGGCTGCCCTGTTGTATAGCTCGGTATTGGGCAGGAATTGTTTGCACACTTAGCATAGGTTATAGCAGGGGTGTCAAACTGCATTCCTCGAGGGCTGCAAACAGGTCATGTTTTCAGGATTTCCTTGTACTGCACAGGTGATAATTGAATCACCAACTCATTATTTGTGTAGGTGAATAAATTATCACCTGTGCAGTACAAGGAAATCCTGAAAACATGACCTGTTTGCAGCCCTCGAGGAATGCAGTTTGACACCCCTGGGTTATAGTGTATATTAACAGCACACACAGTGTTTGACAATACCTGTAAGCCCCTTGAATCTGGATCCATGTAGCACAATAGTGAGACATGATGCTCATACTGTAGTAATTGTCTGGTGGCAGTAACCCCCTACAGGGCCCAATTCAGTGGTACTCGGGAGCCACAGTGCACATTGTGCCACACACAAGTTGCTGAAGGACATTCAAGGACATCTCGCTTCTCTCCTGAAATGGCTGTCTTACAAAATGAAGACGAACCGCTGAGCAGGATCACAGCACATTCTTCTAGCAAGGAGGAACAGAAGAGCTCTTCTCCTTTTCTACTGCCCTTTTAGTTAAAGCTTTCACAGCTTGTGTCTCACCTAGCTGCAAAAGAGTTAACCTTTCTCACCGGTGTTTCGGAAAGGCTGTTCTGTTCTGTGGCCTGTGTAATTAATTTTCCACTAATTTCTCTATCTCATAAAGTGTGGGAAGAAGATCTGGTCAACCATGAGCACCTGAAAATAAAAGTGCTGGAGTTTCGTTAGAACCCCAACCACCGGTAGATAATATGCTGCTCCCCCAGCGTAAGGCCAGGTTCAAGTACCGGATGGTGTAGGCTTTGAAGCAGGAAAGGAGATTTCACACACGAGGGGGGGACAAGACTGTAGTTTTTAATGCAGTTTTTGAGTCAAAGTCAGAAGTGGATTCAGAAAGAAATATATATAAATCTTCCTTTATATCGTCCATTCCTCTTTAATACCCTTTTGGTATTGACTGAGAAAAGGCATGATAATTTTCCACAAAAATAGCTTTTTTTTTTCTTTTTTTTTTAAAAAAGGTCCATTCATTTAGCAGTTTCTGCAAGTTTTTGGCATAAACTGATCCCCAAATAGTACTTTGCACAAAAACTTGCAAAAAGCAGATTGCACACAATTTTCAGCTCTTGCACCATGCTCACTAGATGTTGCATGGAGTATATGGAGGGACGTAGCCACGACGTCTGCGTTTCATGCATACTCGTTATTTTTATTGTGCGCCATAACACAGTTGTTCACCACTGTTTTTAATTCTAATTCCATTGGTCATGAAAATAATAAATGACTTACAAAGCTTCTCGTATACATTAAAATGTTAGTCATGTACAGTACACTGATGAATCATAGACTTTTAGACTTACATGGGCAATTTTGATTTGCAGCACAGCTCAAAAATGTGTCTCTGTGATTTTATTTTTTACAGGAAGCGGTCCCAAAAAAAATACAGACGTGAGCAATCCATAGATTAAAATGGGCATCATATTTTTCGGACTATAAGACGCACCAGACCACAAGACGCACCGGACCATAAGATTCATGTCACATTTTCAGAAGGAAAATAGGGGAAAAAAATAATGTATCAAATGGGGGTCCGTCTTACAGTCCGAATTCAGCTTACCAGTGAAGGAATCGACACAGATGGAAGAGTGATCACAGGGGTCGTTCGGTGGTCCAGGCTGTTGCGGTGGCCTTCGGGAGATCCCATCCCAGGCTGGTGCGGTGCTCTGTGCTGGGGCAGGGGTGGTGGCTCTGTGCTGGGGCAGGTGCTCTGTGCTGGGGCAGAGGCTCTGTGCTGGGACAAGGGCTCTGTTGACGAGATCTGAATCTGAGCAAGTGCCGCCCCCGGCCCGGCGGCCATCTTCCTGGCAGCCATGTTCCCAGAGGCCACCGCAACATGGCATTAACGGATGAACGGGGCCTCCGGACTTTGACAAAATGCCGGCGGAGCCCCCCACGGAGCACAGAGAGCTGCTGCCACTGCCCCGTAGCACAGCACGCCACCACCACACCACAGAGCCTCGCCGCGCCACCACAACCGCACCAGCCTGGGAAGGGAGGCTGCATTGGGACCACCGCCGCTGCCACCGCCACAGGAGTTGTAAGTATATTGTGACCATAAGATGCACCCCCATTTTCCCCCAAACTTTTTTGGGAAAAAAGTGCATCTTATGGTCCGAAAAATACGGTAGGTGTTTTGTCCTTGAAACCCGCAGATAGAACACGTACATAAAAAAAAGGAAGTCTGAATGAGGCCTTAGGCAGAACTAACATAAAAAAACAGGCAAAGGTGCTTACCTGACTAGGCCTCGAGACAAATGCGCTATCAGGGTGCAGCGGACCCAAGTAAAGATGGCAACTACACAGGTGTGGTAATACCAATGAAATAGCCAGCCTACAATCGGGGATTGGCCGTTTGGCACACCAGTGCAAACAAATAATCTGTATGCGGCAATGTTCACACACAGAGGATGCAGAACATCTGGCTCACAGCCTATTAATGATGTCCTATGGCGGGCTGCCCAGTTCTAACTATAATGCATCCTGTGTGAACAGAGGCCACAGTTTACAGAGCCATGAGTAAGACTGTCTAGTGCAGTTGAAACACGTCGACTGCGTCATGTCGACCATGTACATTTTTCTTTTGTATGCACCATATTTTCTTTTAAAAAAGAAAAGGAATACCCAGTCCTGTTTTGCCGGACTTCAATTTTTTCTATTATTAAGCCTTAACCCCTTTCCGACATCGGGCGTAATAATATGCCGATGTCGGACTCCCCCTGTTTGGCGCTGGCTTTTGACTGGTGTCGTCTGGCTCTGGGTCTTGACTGGTGAAGGCCTGGGATTCGGGCCTTGACTGGTGAAGACTGGGCTTCTTTGTCTTGACCGACGCATATAGTGTGATTGGGGCTTCACCAACATAGTTTGGACTCTGGGTCTAACCTGGTGCCGCTTGGGTCATGTTTTCAAGTGGCCAGCAACCTGCTAGCACACGCTTCCTGCTGAGCCCTGTCACTCCGGCTGCAGCATCTTCTGTACACATCTACACTGCTCTCCCCTTTGGTGCCAAAACCTGCTCCAGTTTGGCGTGCAGACCTTTTACACTGAAGAACTCCGTCATCATTCGCAGCTGACTAGGTGTTACATCCAAACTCGGCTTCCTTGTAACCCTTTCTCTTCCAGTTCGTTCCGTGTGGTCATGGTCCCGTCTGAATGGTACATGGAAGTCTTCTTGTACCAGTGACACACAGTGCCAGGGTTTTTCAGGAGTATTGTCACCTTTTCTTACACATGTATAAATAACTCCTGTAACAATATATATTATATATCTGTATGTCCTCCTGTCTTCGTATCCCTGTTTTTCCTGCTTACACTGGAATCCAAAGAGAACCCAGGCCTATTTTTTACCCATAAAGCTTGAGAATGAATTTCATAGTGCCGTACAGTGAAACTTTAGCTTGGTTCTGCATGACAGCCTCCCGCTCTGTGTCCTCTCTAGGACATGCTGAGAGCCCAGCTCTTGTAGATGTCACCTAGCTAGGAAACTGCTGCTTGTCATCATAATATAGCTTATCTTTCTTCCAGCCTCCTCATGGCTGCTGACCCAGGAAAGCTGTGATGGGAAGATTAATGTCCTTGTATCTTGACATCAGTCCATCAGCTCAAGGGTGATGAAACTCTCTCACAGAATTCAGTCTAGCTACTTTGTTCAATGCTAGTCCTTTCAGACTACCGTGACTTTCCTTTTCATCATTAATATTACCATTAGGCCAGTCATATACATTAGATTCCCGTCAGAAGATTTTCATCTCCTAATCAGTTATTCTCATGGAAATTGAACGCACGGAAAGCATACACTGATCAGGGATGACATTAAATGGGTTGATCTGTGGTAACTTTTATTACCCCATAGGCTCAGAGATATAAAATAACTAACTGAGCCTTTACTTACCCTCTCCTTTTCCCACGTTGCCTCTCGTCCATTGCATCCTGCGGTCTTTGTTGATCAGCTGCAGCAGTGACATCACGTCTACAACACTGCAGACAATCACATTGGCAGAGCCACTGAACTTGGTGATTACTTGCATCAGTTATGAGCATGGTAGACGTAATGTCACCACAACAGCTGAACAACAAAGAGCAGAGCAATAACGGACAGGCAGCGCTGTGCCTGAGGAAGGTACGATAAGTAAAGGCTCAATTTGTTATAGTATAAATCCCTGAGACTATGGAGTTATTAAGTCAAAACAGCAAAATCCCTTCAAGAGTATTAAAAAAAAGAAAATGGGGTACGGTAATCCGTACCAGTAAATCAAAGTGAAGGAAAAGATATGAGTTTTCCGCACTCTCCACTCTTTTGTATTGGAAAGGGTGAAATCTGCGGAGTCATCTATGGGATCTGATTGGATGGGTTAGTGTTTGCATCCCTTGTGCATCAATTAGCATTGGGCAGCCATGATCAAGTTGCTGGTTTGACCAGTTGTACTTCTTTTAATCATTATTCTTAGGTATTAACCACTATAGTAGATACTGATTTATATGGTGGCAAAGCCACATCAACTTTTTCAGGCGGATCCACTCAGTATTTTGACATAAAAACCTCGAAATAATCTCTAAAATTATGAATACTTGCACTACAATGTAAAAATGGCTTGTTCATATATTCACTATTTCGATAATTTTTTTTAACAGCTTCATGTTTCCAAAGATGTCAAGCAGTGTAAAAAGAGAGCTGACTGTTCTTCAGTCGGCATCAGCTTGGAAACTGCTCACTAGTTTATTCAACTAGGTAAAAAATATGAGGTAAAAAAACAACGCAAAAGAATAAAACACGCCGACATGTTCTGAAGCGTCTTCCTCCTAAAAAACGAACCTGGTCTGCAGGCATCTAGTTTTGTGCCATGTCTGTGATCTGCTTTTTTTCTACAAAATTAAACAACTGAATGAACATCCTCCAAGGCCGCTGATTACATAATTTTTGCCAGGGGTTGTACAACAAGAGCCAGGCCTAAAGGTACCGTCACATTAAGCAACTTACCAACGAGAACGACAGCGATCTGTGACGTTGCAGCGTCCTGGATAGCGATCTCGTTGTGTTTGACACGCAGCAGCGATCAGGATCCTGCTGTGACATCGCTGGTCGTCGCTGAAAGTCCGGAACTTTATTTGGTCGTCAGGTCGGTGTGATTCGTCATGTTTGACAGCAAAAGCAACGATGCCAGCAATGTTTTTTCATGGAGCGAACAACCAGCGAGAACGATAAGTACGTCACTGGATCGCTCCTGCATCGCTCAGCTGTTGCCGGTGTTTGACGTCTCCTAGCGATCGGCTCGTCTATATCGCTGCAGCGTCGCTAAATGTGACGGTACCTTAAGTGTCTCAGGAGATTGAAATCTCACCTCGTTACAGTTTTCCCTGTGGTACAGGTTTGCAGTAGCAGTGTAACTTCGTGCAGCATTATATTATACTAGCGTGGTGTCAGTCTCGTAGGTGCCAGTCAGCCAACCACCCCTCCGGCCTATAAGCTTACTGCTAATAATGTCTGTCAGTGATAATGGTGGCATCGCACTCTCATTGATTCTCAATATATCCTCACTACCAAGAGACGATAGACGATTATGATTTAACATTATCACCGAGACAGACTAATTATTTCAGTAATTAAAAGCCGTGTTGTTTGTTCAGTTTTTATTAGATTTTGTTGTTGTTCTTATTTTGGATGAAGGAGCACCCCAGGGTAAACTGGATCCAGCCTGTACTTAGTGTGCACAGAACCTTGGAAGAAGCCTCGAGAGGAAGAAAGGGTAATTGTGTAAAACAAACGAGAGTCTTTAACATTTCACAGTCATCAGACCTAAGCATGGCTCGGGAGAAAGAGGGTTTTGTTTTTTTCAGCCACATGCAGTAAATGTACACAGCTCTCCTGGATTAGGATACACTAATTTGACAGGAATTGGTTCCAGGGATAATTCTCCCTACAAATAGCCCAGTTTGTAAAAGAATAGCATTTCATAAATTGTGAGATCCTTTTATACAAGATTACGTGGTAATATTGTTCTGCATAAGACAAAGTGTTGGATTCTGAGTGCCCTTGTTATCTGATCTCAGGAAAACTGGACATGTGCAACCTCTGGTGGTTAAGAATAGAACTGCAAATTACTAATACGGTCATATTATCTGTGAGAAGAAAGTGAGCGTGAACATCGAAGACTTAGGCTGCCGTCAAACTAGCAGTATTTGGTCAGTATTTTACCTCAGTATTTGTAAGCCAAAACCAGGAGTGGAACAATTAGAGGAAAAGTATAATAGAAACATATGCACCACTTCTGTATTTATCACCCACTCCTGGTTTTGGCTTACAAATACTGATGTAAAATACTGACCAAATACTGCTAGTGTGACGGCAGCCTTATTCACACAACTGATATTTTCCACGTTCACCAAAAAAAAAAAAAAAAGTTTTTCAATTTCAATAATTAATTTCAATTAATCTGTTTTTAACATGTTTTTAAGTATTTTTTTTCCTTATTACAGAAAGTAATAATTATACTCAAAATCGTGGATTTCCTACCACTTATCACAAAGGTGTTGTGTATTATAATGCCATATAATGTCTCACTCTTGATGTAATATATATGTGTGTAATATATATATATATATATTTGTGTGTTGTGTAAAGTCTTTAAAGGGGTCACCCAGGGTTATTTATCTTTTTTTTACTACAGGCTTAAGAACTAACAGGCAGGTAGTTGTTAACTATTTTTTTTCACGGATCCATTGGCTTGCATTGGCAAGTTTAATCCAGAATTTGGATCAGTATTGGACAAGTCTCAATGCTTTTATGTGAGTCACTTTGTCTGAGGAAAAAACTCAGATATATGAATTACTCTAAACACTATCTGTAAAAAACATGGCTACCACTCAGACAAGAAAAATTGACATCTGAGTGAAGAATTAACGGAAAGGACAGATGGATCCACTAAAAAACGGATGCGTGAATGGTTACATTGAATTCTATTGGTCAATGTGCTATGCATCGTAGAGCTCATTCACATGTGAATGTTTTTCACGTTCTACGAAAACTGACCAAGTTTCATCAGTGATTTTGGTCCAAGTTTCATCATTTTTTGTCGCACGTGAAAAAAACAACTCAATGTTCCTAAACAAAGCTACTTTCATACAATATTTAGTGAGCTATTTAGTTTTTTATGCAGCATATTTTCAAAAAACTGCAAGTAACCTATTTTACTTAATAGGCACAGAAAATTTACAGCATCAAAAACGCGCTAAACGCTCATCGTGGGAATGTAGCCTAAAAATCCATGAAAATTGGACCACACTCAGAAGGCATCCAAGTATTGTATGATTCTTTCACAAACCCATAGACTTACATTGCTGATTTTGATTCAACACTCGGATCAAAATCAGACACGTCTTTGATATTTCGAAAAACCGTGCACATGTAAATGACCTTATTCACTATTATAGGTATGCGTGCCTCTGGATAAGCCCTTAAAAATGGACAGCTAAGGCCAGGGTCACACTTGCGTGTGCAATGCGAGAAACTCGCCCGAGTCTCTCACATCAATTCTTGGCACTGCCGCCAGTGGCTCAGACTGGAGTGTGCGGCTGCATAGAAATACACGCAGCCACCCGCTCCGGTCCCGAGTGCCGGCGGTAGTGTCGGGTATTGATGTGAGAGACTCGCACGAGTTTCTCGCACTGCACACGCAAGTGTGACCCCGGCCTAATAGTTGAGCAAAGTGGATTTATGAATATAACCCCAGACAGTTAACAATAGACAGTACTCAGATAACACACAGATGGCATCCATGTAATAATGTCTTTTTTATTGATCCAATCAGCTAAAAAATGGACAGGTCTTCTCTATGTGTTTGCACACTCCACCCACAACAAAGTGGACATGCTCATAGACTATACTGGATGCATGTTCTATCGGTGAAAAACATGGCTAAAACATGAACATGAAACACGGACATGCCTGTGGTAAATTACTGCAGCCACCAGCGTTACACTGCATCATATTACAATAGAATTCACACCAAGCAGAAATTGTGGTTTTCAAGTAATGAAGGTTTTTTGAACTGCGGATTCGTTAATTTTATGATGATTTTGTTCCAGATGGTTTGCAAAATTAAAATAACTACTAAAAACAACTACAAGTAAATCCTTATTGCAGCTTTCCAACATATTGTGTACCTGCAATTAGTTACGTGTTTCTGTTACATTTTATTGCTTTGTCTCATGATGAGACTTTGTTGCATTTAATCCTTTTTTTTCATATAAGTAAATGGAAATGTCGCCCAATATGCTACTGACATGGACTTCAGTGTGAAAGGTAATTGTAGGTGTATTATACAAGGGTTGGAGTATAACATGGCGTGGGGCTGTCGCCGTAGGCGAGGTACTCATCTCTTTTGCCATGGCACGTTACAAAGCGGTGGCGAGGTCAAAACACAGCACAAAGATAAGGCACATTGTGATGTCACTGCAGAAAGATAAGGCACATGGTGATGTCACTGCACAAAGATAAGGCCCATTATGATGTCACAGCACAAAGAGAAGGCCCATTGTGATGTCACATCACAAAGATAAGGCCCATTGTGATGTCACTGCAGAAAGATAAGGCACATGGTGATGTCACTGCACAAAGATAAGGCACATTGTGATGTCACTGCAGAAAGATAAGGCACACGGTGATGTCACTGCACAAAGATAAGGCACATTGTGATGTCACTGCAGAAAGATAAGGCCCATTGTGATGTCACTGCACAAAGATAAGGCCCATTATGATGTCACATCACAAAGATAAGGCACATTGTGATGTCACTGCAGAAAGATAAGGCACATGGTGATGTCACTGCACAAAGATAAGGCCCATTGTTATGTCACAGCACAAAGATAAGTCACATTGTGATGTCACAGCACAAAGATGAGGCCCATTGTGATGTCACAGCACAAAGAGAAGGCCCATTGTGATGTCACATCACAAAGATAAGGCCCATTGTGATGTCACTGCAGAAAGATAAGGCACATGGTGATGTCACTGCACAAAGATAAGGCCCATTGTGATGTCACAGTACAAAGATAAGGCACATTGTGATGTCACAGCACAAAGAGAAGGCCAATTGTGATGTCACATCACAAAGATAAGGCCCCTTGTGATGTCACTGCAGAAAGGTAAGGACCATTGTGATGTCACTGCAGAAAGATAAGGCACATGGTGATGTCACTGCACAAAGATAAGGCCAATTGTGATGTCACAGCACAAAGATAAGGCACATTGTGATGTCACAGCACAAATATAAGGCCCATTGTGATGTCACTGCAGAAAGATAAGGCACATGGTGATGTCACTGCACAAAGATAAGGCACATGGTGATGTCACTGCACAAAGATAAGGCCCATTGTGATGTCACAGCACAAAGATAAGGCACATTGTGATGTCACAGCACAAAGATAAGGCCCATTGTGATGTTACTGCAGAAAGGTAAGGCACATGGTGATGTCACTGCACAAAGATAAGGCACATGGTGATGTCACTACACAAAGATAAGGCCCATTGTGATGTCACAGCACAAAGATAAGGCACATTGTGATGTCACTGCACAAAGATAAGGCACATTGTGATGTCACTGCACAAAGATAAGGCACATTGTGATGTCACTGCACAAAGAGAAGGCCCATTGTGATGTCACATCACAAAGATAAGGCCCATTGTGATGTCACTGCAGAAAGATAAGGCCCATTGTGATGTCACTGCAGAAAGATAAGGCACATGGTGATGTCACTGCACAAAGATAAGGCACATGGTGATGTCACTGCACAAAGATAAGGTCCATTGTGATGTCACAGCACAAAGATAAGGCACATTGTGATGTCACTGCTCAAAGATAAGGCACATTGTGATGTCACAGCACAAAGATATCACCACACACAGACGTATCCAGGACATGGGCTACAAGTGTTGCATTCCTTGTGTCAAGCTACTCATGACAAATAGACGCCAGTAGCGTCTTACCTGGGCCAAGGAGAAAAAGAACTAGACTGTTGCTCAGTGGTCCAAGGTGTTGTTTTTAGATGAAAGTAAATTTTTCATTTAATTTGGAAAATTTGGAAATCAAGGTCCCTGATTCTGGAGGAAGAGTGGAGAGGCCACAATCCAAGCTGCTTGAGGTCTAGTGTGAAGTTTCCACAATCAGTGATGGTTTGGGGAGCCATGTCATCTGCTGGTTTAGGCCCACTGTTTTCTATCAAGACCAAAGTCAGCGCAGTAGTCTACCACTAAATTTTAGAGCACTTCATGCGTCCGTCTGCTGACAAGCTTTATGGAGATGGAAATTTCATTCTCCAGCAGGACTTGGCACCTGTCCACACTGCCAAAAGTACCAATACCTGGTTTAAAAACAACAGTATCACTGTGCTTGATTGGCCATCAAACTCGCCTGACCTTAACCCCATAGAGAATCTATGGGGTATTGTCAGAGGAAGATGAGAGACACCAGACTCAACAATGCAGTCGAGCTGAAGGCTGCTATCACAGCAACCTGCACTTCCATAACACCTTAGCAGTGCCAGAGGCTAATTTCCTCTATGCCACGCCGCATTGATGCAGTAATTGATGCAAAAGGAGCCCCGACCAAGTATTGAGTGCATTTACTGAACATACAATTCAGAAGGCCAAGATTTCAGATTTTAAAATTATTTCCAAGCTGGTGTTATAAGGTAGTCTAATTTCCTGAGAATAATTATGGGGTTTTCATTGGCTGTAAGACATAATCATCAACATTAACATAAATAAACACTTTATATAGATCACTCTGTTTGTAATGACTCTATATAATATATGAGTTTCACTTTTTGTATCGAAGAACTGAAATAAATTAACTTTTTGATGATATTCTAATTTTGTGAGAAGCACCAGTACATACACATACACATACACATATACCGTACATGCACACACATATACATACACATTGATGCCCCTGGAAGAAGCTGGTGGCAAAATGCACATCGGGGTGAGGGGATGCCTGAGCTGACCTCCCGTGGCAATTTCCATTATACAGGTAATAACTATTATTCAATGTCTCTGGAATAGCTTTCTACTTGGCTGATCATACAGCATTACTGATGTAAGCACTTATTCTTTTATTCTCCTATCCAGCCTCATTTTGTTTATGCTATTAGAGGAGATACTATGATATTCATCTTTTTGTCTCATGATTATAATTAGCTGCATACTTGCTACTTGAATACAGGTCTTTTTGAGTGGATTAATTAGTATATTGTGGTTTATTATTTTAATGGGGTTACTGTACTATTATTGATCAATTGTTTATCTTTACCCTTATTTTCACCACTCTCCCTTTTGCTATATGTCCCCTATATGGCATTTCTGCTTTTGTCTTTACATTGTGGTTTTAAATTAATTAAATAAAATTATCATTTTATTACCTAGTTGGATCTCTTCATGTACCATCACATTTATGTGATATGTGGGATTTGTTCTATACACATATACCGTACTCATATATACATACACATACCGTATATACGCACAAACATACACACAGGTACACACATATACCGGACATACACGTATACACATTATAAGAATACTGTACATCCATACACAAATATACATACACACAGATACATATATTATATATACTTTACACACATAGATATACATATACATACACACACGCTGTAGATACACACATACACACAAACATGCATAAAAACACACATATATGTGTGTATATATATATATATATTATACACACGCACACAGAAGATCACATTGTATAAATTTATTTGCATTTTGCAGTGAGAAATAGTATTTGATCCCTCTAGCAAACAAGACTTAATGCTTGGTGGCAAAACCCTTGTTGGCAAGCACAGCAGTCAAACATTTTTGTAGTTGATGACGTTTGTGCACATATCAGGAGGAATTTTGGTCCACTCCTCTTTGCAGATCATCTCTAAATCATTAAGATTTTGAGGCTGTCGCTTGGCAACTCAGAGCTTCAACTCCCTCCATACGTTTTCTATGGGATTAAGGTCTGGAGACTGGCTACAGCACTCCATGACCTTAATGTGCTTGTTTTTGAGCCACTCCTTTGTTGCCTTGGCTGTATGTCTTGGGTCATTGTCTTGCTGGAAGACCCAGCCACAACCCATTTTTACGGTCCTGGCAGAGGGAAGGAGTTTGTCAATCAGGATTTTGCATTCATGGCTCCATCCATTCTCCCATTGATGTGGTGAAGTATTCCTGTGCCCTTAGCAGAGAAATACCCCCAAAACATAATGTTTCCACTTTCATGCTTGACAGTGGGGATGGTGTTCTTTGGGTCATAGGCAGCATTCCTCTTCCTCCAAACATGGCTAGTTGAGTTAATGCCAAAGACCTCAATTTCTGTCTCATCTGACCACAGCACCTTCTCTCAATCACTCACAGAATCATCCAGGTGTTCATTGGCAAACTTCAGATGGCCTGCACATGTGTCTTCTTGAGCACGGAGACCTTGAGAGCACTGCAGGATTTTAAACCTTTACGGCATAATGTGTTACCAATGGTTTTCTTGGTGACTGCAGTCCCAGCTGCCTTTAGATCATTAACAAGTTCCCCATGTTGTTTTTGGCTGATCTCTCACCTTCCTCATGATCAAGGATACCCCACGAGGTGAGATTTTGCATAGTGCCCCAGATCGATGTCGATTGACAGTCATTTTGTATTTCTTCCATTTTTTTACTATTGCACCAACAGTTGTCTCCTTTTCACCCAGCGTCTTACTTATGGTTTTGTAGCCCATTCCAACTTTGTGCAGTTCTATGATCTCGTCCCTGACATCCTTATAAAGCTCTTTGGTCTTGCCCATGTTGTAGAGGTTGGAGTCTGACTGATTGAGTCTGTGGACAGAAGTATTTTATGTAGGTGACTATGCAAGATGGCTGTCTTTAATGCAGGTAACAAGTTGATTAGGATTGTCTAACTGGTCTGTAGGGCCAGAACTCTTAATGGTTGTATAGAATTTATACAATGTGATTTTCTGGATTTTATTTTTGATATTCTGTCTCTCAATGTTAAATTTAACCTACCCCTAAAATTATAGACTGTTCATGTCTTTGTCAGTGGGCAAACTTACAAAATCAACAAGGGATCAAATAATTATTTCCCTCACAGTACATATGCAAGCACACATGTACAACTCTATGATATCAGGTGATCAGCTGGGCTGTGGAGGAGGTCAGCCACATAGTTCAGAGATCAGCTGGAGAGGGCTGCAGAAACCACTGTGGGGGATGGGGACAAAGCAGAGAGGACTGATATCAGGTCCCTGATGCCGTGCTGTCCAGTGTAGTGAGCCTTCCTCCCCCACCCTCTTATCTGTGAGGAGATGCTGCTGGGAAACGAACAATGGAGGGAGCAGAAGACCCACTGTATGTCCATCTCTTCCTCCACTATCGTCCCCAGTGTGCTGTGCGGCCGGGGCCCCCAGACTACAGGTGAACACTTACCTTTGGGATGCGCCATACAGGAGGACAGAGACAGCAGCCAATGAGCGCTCTTGTCAGTCTGGTGGGAAAGCTTTCATTGGCCATCATCCTCTCTCCCTGCATGACACGCCCCCTTTTTCAATTCCTGCACTCTGCGCACCACGCTCTCCCCAGCTCTGGGAATCAGAATGATTGTCAAGCAGCAGTGGGCCTCTCAATCCTGCCCATAGGCCCCATAGTGGCTGCGTGGTCTGTTACTATGGGCAGTACATCCCTGCACAAGGGCAACCCTCCACCTCTGGGTATGTCCAACCCTGCTTCTATATAGTAATTAGCTAACTAGTTTGTATAATGAATGATGAGCAACTATAGCAACTATAGCAATTGTTACCATCCACCTCTCGTGTCTCCCCTTTTCCTCATAGTTTGTAAGCTTGCGAGCAGGGCCCTCACTCCTCTTGGTATCTGTTTTGAACTGTATTTCTGTTATGCTGTAATGTCTATTGTATGTACAAGTCCCCTCTATAATTTGTAAAGCGCTGCGGAATATGTTGGCGCTATATAAATAAAAATTATTATTATTATATTATTATTATTATGAGCTGTTGCCTTTGTCTGTACAAAGATAGTCAAATGTATTGGACTAGCTGCTGCTCATTTTGGGGGGTAAGTGACTTACTCCTGCACAGGGGTCCACTGGGGAATTCATCTGTTCCACACTGGGTCAATCTGACCCTGTATATATGTATTTGGCGGCGTCATGGCTCCCAACTAGTGATGAGCGAGTATACTCGTTGCTCCGGTTTTCCCGAGCACGCTCGAGTGACCTCCGAGTATTTATGACTGCTCGGAGATTTAGTTTACATCGTGGCAGCTGAATGATTTACAGCTACTACCCAGGCTGAGTACATGTGGGGGTTGCCTGGTTGCTAGGGAATCCCCACATGTAATCAAACTGTCTAACAGTCACAAATCATCCAGCTGCTGCGAGGAAAACTAAATCTCCGAGCAGTCATAAATACCCGGAGACCACCCGAGCATGCTCGGGAAAACCCGACACCCGTACACTCGCTCATCACTACTCCCAACCTTTATAAACTCGGAGAAAGACATACAGTGTGTCACATACAAAGTGATATATACCTATTTAAGCCCCTTACCTATGATACTCCCTATAATGGCCATTATAGGATGATCCAAAAATGCACGCACGCACGCACACACACACTTAGTATGGTATCCCCACAGTGGAACCCGTCTACAATTTTACACCACACATAGTTTGATGACTCCACTGTCCCTCTGGAAGAGCATGATGATGTTTCAACAGTGCCAAGAAACACGGTATAATACCCCCACAGCATGATGTCCATAAAGTCCCACCCCAAGTATAATGCCTCCATATTTTCCCCACACATAGAATCATAGCTGCCACACACTATGCTGTCCTGTCAGCATAATAGTCTCACTGCCACAGCTCCCTCTCAGTATTATTCCTCCACAGCCCCCATAGAGCATGATGGCCCTAACAGTGCCCCACTCAATCTGATGGCTCCCACTTATTATAATGGCTCCCATAGTCCCTCATACAGTATGATGGCTACACAGCTCACCATGCAGTATGATGGCCCCTAAAGTCTCCCACTCAGAGTGATGGCTCCCGCAGCCCCATACACAGAATATTGACTTGCACAGTCCTCCACTCAGTATTGGGGCCCCATCAGCCTCCCACTTAATTGGGGTCCTCCACAGTCCCCACTGGGAATGATGGCTTCCACAATCCTCCAATCAGTATGGTAGGTGTGCCTCTGAAACACAGTAATGTCACAACACAGGTAGAATAAACATAATGATGTTGCAATAATTATTATTTATTTTATTATGTTTTGCTTATATAGCGACATCATATTCCGCAGCACTTTACAGACATTATCATCGCTGTCCCCAATGGGGCTCACAATCTAGATCAGTATGTCTATGAAGTTATCTATTTGTTTCTTACAGTTGATTAAAAATGGATCCACAATATTTTTGGATTTCATTACAGCCTATATGCTGCTACTCTGGTATCAAATCCGCTAATGTCATGAGATGACATGACATTGGTATTGTCGATGTTCAGGTGGGCAGCCTACTTCACTTCCATTCACCTACCTACATCATCCATTCCCCTATAGCCCACCGCCCCCCAAAGGAAGACACTAACACCAAATATTGGATAATAATTGGCCACAGCAGCCTTTATTATAAAACATACAAATAATTTAACAGTAAATAAATAACACAGGGTCCTTGAAGCTCAAAAATCTGGTGATTAACCATACTGAACAGTGGACAAAATAACATACCATAACTTACTCCCAGCTGTTACCCCACTGGCTCGGAAGCACCAAATACCCCAAAGGGTTCCATTGTCAACTTAACCCCGGGGATCCGGCCAAACATTGCCAAAATCCCCCCAAAATCACCAAACCAGAAAACCATAATATAAAACCAACTGAGGAATCCATACCCACAGATCCCCCATACCAATTTAGCACCAACTTCAAGGACCCCCCCAACTGCATCACAGCCACCATGAACCAAAAGCCAACCCACCAACCATAATAAATAATGGCGGGCGGGATTGCTCACGCCAATTCTGGAGTGGGAACTACCCAAAACCCTCCCCAAGCTCTCCCTATAATGATCCATTTGCATACCCCACCCCACTACCCCTATCCCCACCCACTCCAACACCCTGTCATGCCGGCTTTTGCCTGCACCACCAGGGGGGGGGTGGCTTGCTCCTGCGTGTACTTGAGCATCTGTCCTCAAGCGGTGGTCTGAGGTCACTATCAGGGAGTGACTTTTAGCCCTATTGGCCTACAAAACTTTTAACAGTATAAGCACCCTCATGATGCCAATACTGTTAACATCTGTGCGGAATAGAGAACTATTGGCTCCCTGCTCTGCCTCTTACTCTAGAAGGCCACAGGCTACTTGTGGACTGCGGTCAGCTGTATGTCACTAGTCTCCAACAGACATCATGAGGTGCAATGACATCTATGATTAGCACCTTGTCGCTGGACTACTGTATGTTAAGCTGTTGAGGAGACAGAGCTTGTGGTGGTCAAAAAAGCAGGATTAGGTGAGTATGTGTATATATATATAGATATATATATATATATATATATATATATATATATACTGTATATTATATATTATGGTACCTGTCAGGGTGTGAGGGGCTGTGGTGGCATCATATTGGAGAATATACTGTGGGGGGCATCAAACTGTGTATAGAGGGGCTATGGGGCATCATACAATATATAGCGGTATGGGGAATACTGTGTATAGAAGGGCTATGGGGCATCATACATTATATAGCGGTATGGGGAATACTGTGTATAGAATGGCTATGGGGCATCATACATTATATAGCAGTATGGGGAATACTGTGTATAGAAGGGCTATGGGGCATCATACATTATATAGCGGTATGGGGAATACTGTGTATAGAATGGCTATGGGGCATCATACATTATATAGCAGTATGGGGAATACTGTGTATAGAAGGGCTATGGGGCATCATACATTATATAGCGGTATGGGGAATACTGTGTATAGAAGGGCTATGGGGCATCATACCTTATATAGCGGTATGGGGAATACTGTGTATAGAAGGGCTATGGGGCACCATACTGTGTATATGGAGCTGAGGGGTCATACTCCATATAAGGAGCTATATAGGTGGCTATGGAGCATCATATAGTATATAGTGAGTTGTGGTGGCCATCATACTCTGTATAGAAAGATGTAGGAAATCATACTGTGTGGGAGCTTGTAGGGGTAGCATACTGTTTGTTGAGAGTCGTGGGAGCAGTCGTACTGTATATAGGGGTCTATGGGCTATCACACTGTGTGTAGTGGGAACCTTTGTTCACTAAAAGTCTAAATGGGGGGCATTTGATTTTTCAACTTGGGCATCAGAAAAGCTAGAATCGGCCCTGCCTGGTAGTTATGACCATGTTGACAATGTGTAGCAGAAGTCATTACCTGTCTCTAGCCTATATATTTTTCACTTGATATGTGTCACTATGTGCTTTGCCCTACAGATATTGATAGACATTCCAACTGTATACAGTCCATAGATTGTGCTTAGACTTGTGTTGGCTTCTCACTTACCCAACATATTCAGTGAGTATAAATGAGCGATTAAAGACATCAAATAGAGTCCTAGGAACTTTACAATAAAATGTATTCGTTAACTATTTTGATGCCTTTGTACAATATACAGTAATTTACGCTGGGTGCTGTGCTGAACACCTGTAATCCTCCAATTGATAAAAAAAAAAGCCAACCCATGAAGTAACAAAGCACTATAGAAAAATAAAGCACTTATGCATAGTCAAAATGGAGCACACCGAGACGCAGCCCTTAGCTGGGTGCTGTGGTGCACACCTGTAATCCTAGCTAATATGGGAAGCTTGGGCTGTTGGATCACTTGAGCTTATCAGGTCTGGTCCATTCTGTGTTATGTGGATCAGGGGTCTTCTCTGGCCTCAGCATCAATGTGGTGACTCTGAGCCAGATGCTTGGGGACACTAAATTGATGGAGGATGCGGTGTCCTTGGTAAAAAAAAAAAAAAAAAGCCAACCCATGAAGTATCAAATCACTATAGAAAAATAAATATATGGTAATTTAGTTAGGAAATATTAAGTCATTTTTGTTTTCGAGAGAAAGTGCTGAACAAGGATTTATAATAATCCTTAGGGGACATGTAAGGACACAGAAAAGTCTCCCGCTAGGAGTAGCCCGAGCCAATTCCATTTCTGGATAAAGAAAAAAAATGAGTGGAGTAAGTTGGCAGTGGTCTGGCGTATCTCGCCTGTCTCAGAGCTGCTGCATATGAGGAGAAACATCCATCTGGATGTGGAGGGAAGGAGGGAGGTTACAGTTTATTTATTTTTATCTACTGGCAATAATTGTGCTAATTATCCTCCTGCCGCAGCTTTCTGCCAGCAATAATGGCCATACGAGTGCACGCTGCTTCTGCAGTTGTATCCCGATCAATGTTCCTGATTGCATGCACCATTACTGAGTGCACGCGGCTTGCAGGGCACAACTTGTCGCTTGGCAGTTCAAAACTTTCACCCTCCCTGTCAAACATAAGAAAATGAAAGGAGATTAGATGTCCTTTGCAGACAGATGTTCAGCCTGAATATCCCTCCGCCTCCTTTATGACAGCCCTGCAATTATTTCCCAATGTATTCAAAGGGTCAAGCTCAAAATGTGCTTTGGAATGACTGGGGCGGACCAGGGTGAAGGCTTGAAAAGTCTGGCAGGACTGCTCAACTCTGTAATAGGGAAAGATAAGACCCTTCACAAACATTCAGGAGGAATATAAAACACGGCAGTGTGAGACGGCCGCATGCTGTCATCCACTTCACAACTGTTTAAATTTTTTTTTGCAACAGTCAGACCTTGTCGGACACATCCATTCAAACAATGTACAGAAGCACTGCAGGGTAACGGGAGTACGTCTTCTCCTACCCACGATATGGTTATGATATTTTTTTCGATATTCCCATCATCCTGATGTGAGATCTAAGAGGTGCTAAAAGGGTTCATGTAACATGCTTCATGACTACAGCAAATAAAACAGGAGAGCTGAACCATCATCTTTAAGTCCTCAAACCTCATTGGCAAATGTTGGCTATTCATTGGATATTCTGGGCAGTATGTCTCCTCCATATTTCAGGAGCAGCATTATACTTGAGATTTTAAAAAATCTCATCTATACGTTGCAGAGAAAACTCAAGGGTAAAAAAAAAAAAAGACCAGCGCTATGGATTTGACATCTGTAGCCTGTCGATTTATGCTGCGGATGTTCACCACACTTTTATCAGCAGCATGAACGCAGTGGAAACTGCAATGATGTCCACACAACTCAGTGCAGAAATTGGCGCTGTGAGTTTGCTGTCAAAATACCGCAGCAAATATGTCCAGTGGGAATGTGCCCTGTGTATAGTTGAGCAAAAATATTTGCAGGGCCCTGGTACAGTGGTCACGCAGTTTGTGGCTGCTGGACCAGAACCTCCTGCTACCTGTGTCATCACTGTCAGACCCATATTAAGTACGGCCAGCACGTGTAAGCCCCCTCATTTGCAGCATACTAATGTGATGCATATGTGTCCCCAATCCACTATGCTTGTCACAAATAAGAGCTTTTAGACGCCGCAGTCCAGTCCGATAGCCGTCTCTGGTCTTGATCTGGCAACTCCTCTCTTTTTTTGATTGTCTCCCTCCTTCCCTGCTTCGTGTGGATGATGCACCTGGTATCCACACAATGCCCTCCATCTCACTCTTGCACATGTGCACTTCTCTCTGTCCTGCTGAGGGCAAAAGTATTAAAGTATGCATACCCCAGGAAAGGCAAAAGAGTCGCAATGACCGAAAAGGTAAAGCCGGCGCATTTGACTACAGTGCTTTGCTCTTCCCTTGGCAAGGCAGAGGGAAGTACGCCTGCGCAGGAGTGAGATGGAGGACGCTGTGTGGATGATGCCGGGTGTTTCATCCACGTGAAGCAGGGAAGGAGGATGGCGATCGTAAAAAGAGAGGGGGCTCTGGATCAAGACCCAGAGACGTCCATCTGATCAGACTGCTCCGTGTATGATATAATAAAGATCTTTTTTGTGGATCGGGGACGTATATACAATCACACTAGTATGCCGTAAAATAAGGCTTAAAGATGCTGGTCACAGTTTATATAGAGAAAACCTGGTGACAGATTCCCTTTAACTCCTATGGGTTTGCCTTCATATACTAGTGAGCTTCTGAATCACTCTCCAAGAACATCTATTACCATCATCTGAGAACAAGTCTAATGTCCTGTAATGAGGATATTATTACACATTTAGTTTAAATACTTCCAGTGGACAGAGAGAAATAGCGCGGCCGTAGAGAGCTTTCAACAGGGTTTTTTTTGTCATATACTGAAGAGAAATACATTCTGTGTCTGAAGTCTATAACCCAAATTATAGAACAATAATTCCATGTACTTATGTTATCATCACAAGTGGAGAACTGACGTGTCAGCAGTCAATTATTCCTCTGTAAGAAGCAATTAAATATGAAAGCGATGGAAGGGAACCATATTGGGCAAATAGACAAAAAAAATAAAATGTTAAATTGCAAAATCTGTTGATCTACTACAGAAATTATTTAATTGGATTTTATAGTGTGAAATAGTAATGAAAACTAATGCTTAAGGTGCCCATACACATTAGACGTAACATTGATGAAAACTGCTGAGTTGCTTGTCATGTAGAATCATTTTTGCCATTGGGTTTTATTTAAAAATGTTGCCCCATTAGCCTTCTACAGACTCTATGTTGCACTGTCTATTACTGGCTGTAGAATGAGATAACAAAGAATCTGTCAGTGAGCTCATTCTGACGGCCTGACACGAGCATTTGTAATTCTTCTACCTGTCTATTTTTACCTCCTCTCAGCTGATTTATGACTACAGACCACATCAAAGTTGACTGTGCAGGTAAACAAAAAGGCTGTAAAAGGCAAACAATGCAACATTTTTAATTAAACTCAATTGCAAAATTTTTCTTTAGACACAAACACATTAATTTAAGTAAAAAAATAAAGTCTCCAAAGGTGCCCAACCCCTTTAAAATTAATCTGTTAGCAGGATTTCATCGACGAGTCCAGCAATACCTTTACATGGCCATTCCAATCTTCCATTACTGAGAAATCAGTATTGGAATTGATATTGAAATTAAGCTGTAGATCTGACTCCTCTGTCACTCCAGCTCGCCCAGCGTCACCTCCTCATGCTTGACTGATGGCTCCTTTGCCTGAAGTCTCACAGCATACGGGCTGTTGTAACAACCCTGCCGGCATCACTGCATGGCCTTCCATTCCCCACCTGCCTATTACTTCTACTCACTCACCCTGTGACATGCTGTGAGATCTGTCTACCACTGGCTCCATGCCATGTGCTCCATGGCCGCTTGCTCTGTGTACACTTCCTGGCTGTGTGCATAAGGGGGCGGAGCAGCAACTCCAGATTCTTATTGAGACTGTGTGCACCTCCTTAATTAGCTCCTGGCCAATAGCCTTGAGGCCTCTGATACTTAAGGCATCCTCACCCATTGGAGGATGCCTGAGCAAACTATTTCCCTCAGTTAGACATGACCTGGCAGCTCAGTAGCAAGTGCTGTTTCCTGTCTCTGAGGGCTGCAATTAGCAGGCCTTAATCTGTGTTCTGTTTGTGTGTCCGTTCCTGTCTGAACTCTGGTCTATGTCCGTTTTTGCTCCTTCTTTGTCATTAGTCATTTCCCACTCTGCTGTGTATACCTCCGCCTTATCTTTCTGCTCTGTTCGCCACTGTCTGTGGCTCTGCTTCTCTCTGCTCAGTTCTATCACAACCTGTGGTTCTGTGCTCTCAGCTCTGCTCTCTGTGACTTTGCTCCGCACTGTGACCTTGCTCTACACTCTGTGACTTTGCTCTCAGCTCAGCTCTCTGTAACTTTGCTGTGCACTCTGACCTTGCTCTGCACTCTGTGGCTTCGCTCTGCGGCTCCGCTCCCTGCGGTTCTACCTGGCTCTGCTCCTTGCGGTTCTATGTCTCTTGCTCTTGGCTCCGCCTCCTGCGTTTCTGCACATGGCTCCGCCTCCTGTGTGTCTGCATGTGGCTCTGCCTTCTTCTCTGCTCTTAGCTCCGCCTTCTCCTTCCTGCTTTTACTCCGCCTCCTGTGGTTCTGCTTCGCATCCGCTCTTGCTCTACCTCTGTTCTGCAACTTGCCGTACAGGTTCCTACCTGTTTCCATATACTCTCCAGTCTGAACAGGTTCTTACCTGTTTCCATACACCCGCCTGTATACCAGTTCCTACCAGAGTATCAACCCTGTCTGCCTGAGTGCCAGCCGTGCCCGCCTGTCTGCCTGTATCTCTGTCAAGCCAGTCTGCCCGTCAGGGCCTCTGCCGTACCCATCCGTCAGCCAGTGTCACAGCCATGCCTGCCTGCCTGTGTCTCGTCCCTGGTGGGATCAGCATCCATAGTCAGACTCCACCCTGGAGTGGCACCTGGTGGCTTCCTATTGCACAAGTCTGACCTCACCATCAGAGGCTCCAGCGAACACCTAGGAAGCTACTTAGTTACGCCCCTTCCAGGGAAGTTTGGTCTGTGGTCCAGTGGGGCCACACCCCCAGACGCCTGCGCCAACAAGTCTCGGCGCGAGCGTTACAGCTGTCAGTCATGCCGGAGAAGACAGAGGTTCCAGATCTGACCACTAATTTACATATCAATGCCAATACTGATTTATCAGTAATGGCGGTACCCCATCATTAGGGATGAGTGGACCCTTGGAAGTTTGGGTTCGTTAGGGTCGACCGAACTTTAGTCCAAAGTTCGGTTTGGGTACCAGAACTGTACCCGAACTTGAACCTGAACCCCAAAGAAAAGAGATCTGAACTTTGTAGCTGGAAATTCTCTCTTGTTACCTTTCAGGTTCGCTCATCTCTACCCATCATCATTAGTTACATATTTAATGTCCAAGATAATATTAGCAGGGTTGTTTATGTGGTGATTGGGTTGACCTAATATTGGAAAAGATGGTCCGTGTGAATATAAGACAGTACAGAGAGTACTTCCCTATAACTGTTTCCTGCCAATATTGGGTAAGATTCTGTTCACATCTCAACAATGATTTCTGTGTATAGAGGAAGTCCCATTACTGCGCCAGATCCATCATATGATAGATTGAAATGGAGATGGAACCTTGATGGAAAGCCACAACACTGAAGAGAGCATGATCCTATCAGGCTCGTAATGACAAGGAGAAAGGTAAGGTGACCCCTCACCAAGCATTCTGTAGCAGATCCAGGACCTCTACATTATGGTATACCCTGGAATCTTGTCAAGTAATATTAATCAACAAGTTATTCTGGTTTAAAAGGGTTTTCTGGGATTTTATAAAATCTGACCAAGAATATGAAATAGCATTACAAAATAAAAAATATTACAGCATTACAAAATAAGAAATATTAGTTGCCCATTGTACTTATTGATTACATGAATTATTGACAGGTTGGAGCAGAGGACAATACAACAGGCAAGTAAGAGTCATTTCATTATTTAGGGAAATTCCAAACTCCAGGCCAAGTTTTGTAAAATACCAGAAAATCCCTTTAATGTGTGTAGGTCAACCTGTGCCTCATTAATGACCCTATGATAGCATCTAAACCTGCTTCAATGATACCAGTGCCCTTGTACAACAGATATAGATGAAAAATGCATTAGTCAGTATATTGCTAGTCCTGACCTCTATGGCTATCGATCTGTCTCTGGGTTTGACCTTCCGAATGTGTTGATGGAGATAGGATTTCTCGTGTATTTTCCTGAGCTTATTATTTCATAGAGACAGTCTATTAGTAACCTTATATAGCCTTATGGGGTCATCAGCCTAGATTAACTATTGTCTGCTATGATACTTCACGAATGACACAGGTAAAGAATCCCATTATTCTGAGGCTACAGAGCAGATTGAAATAAATAAAAGCGCAAACCTCATTTTTATTTGATTTGATTTTCTTGACATCAGCAAAGAGTCTCATATTTAGCTTCTCCGGGCTTTAGTAAATGCATAGTTCTCACAATACAAACCCTTATGTAATATGTTCATGAGAACGTGCTTGATTCATCTGGTAAACGTGTGACCTTAAAATTTTTTTTTATTGAAGCTGAATTCCTATAATTTCTCACCAAAAGTGATGAAAGCTGAGTCATCAATTCGTATGTGACTTTTAGTTAATCACCCTTGCGTCTAGGCGATAGAAGAATGAGGAAGAAAGTGTAAGATCTACAAGATCTTTGGTGCTGTTAATTAAACCTGAAATACAAGGGGCAGGAGATAAAAGAAACCATTATCCTTATTAACAATGGCAGTAAAATGCCGTTAATTTCAAATTCCTAAATTATCTAAGATTCTGCATTATTGAATGGTCATAAAAATAGTACATAAAATTTTCCTATGATGCTAGAGGACCTACATAGAATTTATTGTCTCGCCTTAATTTTCTATTTCTAGTCTTGGCTGATGACAGGCCATTAGTGTTTCCATACACTCTAGACACCTTTCCTAACCCCCTTATTCATATGCACATTTTTCCAGCTGAGTGTACATGTGTTGTCAATGTGTAATAAGCCGCCTTCAGACATTTCTGGCAATTGCTTATCTTCAGGGGAAACAAAATGATCGGGCAGTGAAATTCAATGTACCTGATCCTTCTGTCGATTGACATTTGGGAAGTGTCCGTACACATTCGATGGTTACAGAACATGTTACACTAAAATCAGCAGGTTTGGACAACTTTTCTCTAATGTGCATATATAGGGGCCTTTTGCACCTCATGAACATATATTGAATCATATTACATATATTACACCTTATGCACATATAAAACTGATAGTCTAAGTATACTTTGTAGGCTGTCATATCTCTAAGATGTTCTTCCTTAGAATCAATCTTTAAAGGTAATCTGTCAGTCTCCCAAATTGCTTATATGTGTCTTTGAAACATAAGCCAATTTGTACCTTTACTTAAAGAGATTCTATCACCAGGTTTTTGCTCTGAAAGCAGCGTAATATAGGATACTAGATGGTGGCCCGATTCTAACGCATCGGGTATTCTAGAATATGTATGTATGTATATAGCAGCCACATGGTATATAGCACAGGCCACATAGTATATAGGAGCCATGTAGTATATAGCAGACAAATACTACATGGCCTGTGCTATATACTATGTGGCTGCTATATACATACATACATACAGTACATATTGTAGAATACCCGATGCGTTAATACAGGCCACGCAATATATAACAGTGGCCACGCAGTATATAACACAGCCTAAATAGTATATAACACAGCCCACGCAGTATATAGCAGCCATGCAGTATATAACACAGGCGACGTAGTATATAACACAGGCCATGCAGTATATAACAGTGGCCACGTAATATATAGCACAGGCCACACAGTACATAACACAGCCCACATAGTATCTAACACTGGCCACGTGGTATATAGCAGCCATGCAGTATATAACGCAGCCCACGCGGTATATAACACTGCCCTCATAGTATCTAACACTGGCCACGTCGTATATAGCAGCCACGCGGTATATAACACAGCCCACGCGGTATATAACACTGCCCATGCGGTATATAACACTGCCCACGTAGTATATAGCAGCCACGCGGTATATAACACAGCCCACGTGGTATATAACGCAGCCCACGCGGTATAAAACGCAGCCCACGCGGTATATAATACTGCCCACGTAGTATATAACACTGGCCATGTAGTATATAGCAGCCACGCTGTATATAATGCAGCCCACGCAGTATATAACACAGCCCATGTAGTATATAGCAGTGTGGGCACATATCCGTGTTGAAAAAAGATAATTAAAATAAAAAATAGTTATATACTCACCCACCGGAATCCACCGAAGCAGTCCCTATGCGCGCGGCTGCAGCCATCTTCCGTTCCCAGGATGCATTGCGAAATTACCCAGATGACTTAGCGGTCTCGCGACACCGCTAAGTCTTCTGGGTAATTTCGCAAAGCATCTCTGGGAACGGAAGATGGCGGCAGCCGCGAGTGCATTGTCAAACTACGGAAGGTGAGCATAGCAGGTTTTTTTTTTTTTTTTTTTATTATTTTTAACATTACATCTTTTTACTATTGATGCTGCATAGGCAGCATCAATAGTAAAAATTTGGGGGCACACAGGGTTAATAGCAGCGTTAACGGAGTGCGGTACCTGCGGCCCGTTACCGCTGGCATTAACCCTGTGTGAGCGGTGAGTGGAGGGGAGTATGCGGGCGCCGGGCACTGACTGCAGGGGAGTAGGGAGGGACTAATCGGACTGTGCCCGTCGCTGATTGGTCGTGGCAGCCATGACAGGCAGCTGGCGAGACCAATCAGCGACGTGGGATTTCCGTTACGGAAGTTGCAGACAGACAGACAGACAGACGGAAGTACCCCTTAGACAATTATATATATAGAAGAGTGGCTGATTCCAGTAATGTGTCTTTCGTTACTAGGCTGTATGTTGCTGTCCCAATAAAATAAGTGTCTTATTAGCAGAAAATTATCTATAGAACAAGGTGTCTCATGCCTGCTGGTCAATTTGTCCTGTGTAATCCCTTCCCCACCACTGATTAGCACTTGTGTACACAGACAGCTGCCAACCAGTGGTGTGGGTTGGATTTTACAGGGCTCAGCATTCAGAGCTCTGCAAAATCTGCAGTAGAAAAAAAAAGGGATTGTATCAAAATTACAGTATGCAGGCCAGCAAATAACACATCACTAGGATCAGGTTCTCAGCCCCTATATTATGTTGCTCTCAGATTACATTGCAAAATCTGCTGATATATTTCTTTTAACACCTTCCCAACATTGGACATACTGATAAGCACTATTTTGCAGTGCGTTTATTGAAAATGGATGTACTGCTACATTCGGTACACCCTGAGCTTGGCTTATGTGATAACCAGGACCTGGCTGGGCTGTTTAGCCCCCTAAATGCTGCGATCAATAGATGTCACGAGGGCACGATTATTGCTATGGCAACCCGAGATCAAAAGACGACCTCTGGGTCTGCAACTTGCAGTGGCCTGTTTAGACCATGCCAGCAGCATGGACTAAAAGACGATCTGTCAGTGCAACACTGACAGGTATAATGCATTGCAGTGCTGATGCATTGCAACGTATTATAACAGCCATCAGAGTTAAAAAAAAAAGTTAAAGTATAAAAGAGGGACTAAGTAATAAAGTGAAACAAGTAAAAAATAAAAATATAAAAAAATAAACAAAAAAATGAAAAACAAAAAACAATACATTCATTTATGTAACAAGAAAAATAAACAAAAAGTATACACATATTTGGCATCATCGCATCCAGAACAACCCAATTTATAAAATTGTAATCACGCAGGCCTGAAAACTAAAATCAGCTTATCACTTCCTGTGCACGAGGAACAGCATAAAAATAAATAAAACCAATTCATGGCGTGATACTGATTTGTTCATTTTGCCTCACAAAGATTGCAATAAGGCTCGGCTCACATTTATCCTGCGCACTACACTGAGCACTTACTCCAGGGCTTCTGTGTAAATCTCTGAAATACGTGACTCAGGCGGAAACCCCAGCGAAAGATTCCCTATAATGTGTCAGAATGAGACACTGTGGATGCCGTCTGGCCTATGAAAAGGACACCGCTGAACAGAGGCCACATGGACTTCATAGTAACTCTGCTGCCTTATTATAGTGATTGGATCCATCAGGGATTTCATCTGAATCGTGTCATGCAGAGACATAAATGGAAACCCTGATGTAAGTGCTCAGTGTAGAGCACAGGTTAAATGTGATCCAAAATGTTATGTAATATGTTCCCAGGAAAAACTTCAACTCAATACACAAAAAAAGGAAATCCCCACACAGGTCCGTCATTGGTTTATGGACATATAGGGGGCTTTCGTGTTACTCATAGGACAAAGGCTCTGGAAAAGCTCTATGGCTACTCGCCCACCAAAAGAAATCTATTAATCCCAAATCCAAATTCCTCCTGCCCTTCTGAGCCCCACAATGTGCCTAAACCACATTTAGTGTCCACATGTTTGGCATTTCTGTAGCGATGAAAGCCCGTTTCATTTTCCCGTGCATGTCTCAAGAAGCACAAGCAGGGCATAATGTAAAGGCGCTACAATGTACTGGGCACTACAAAGAACAGGCACTACAATGCCAGATTTGCAATTTTCACACGGCAACATCCACTGCTGCTTGTTTCTGGAAATCACCTGTGAAATCAAAATCGTCGCAACATCTATATATAAATTCCCAGAGTGGTGTAATTTCAAAACTGGGGTCACTTGATGATGGATTCTGCTCTTCTGGCACTAGGGGCTCTGTATATGAAGTCTGCAAACTATTCTACCATAATTTGTTCACAACAGTCAAATAGCGCTACTTCTGTCCAGAGTCTCGCCGTGTGGCTAAGCAGTACTATACAGCCACATATGGGGTATTGCCATACTCAGCAGAAATTGTGTGACACATTTTGGCACCATTTTACTTCTTTCCCTGTGTAAAAATGTAAAATCTGAGGCTAAGATGACATTTCTGTGCTAAAAATGTAATTATTTTTTCTTCACTGCACAATGGTATACAATTTTAGGAGACACCCGTGTTGTCAAAATGATCACTGCACCATTAGATAAATTCATTAAGAGGTGTAGTTTGTAAAATGGGTTCACTTATGGGGTGGTTCCGCTGTTCTGCCACCTCAGGGACGGGGCTCTGCCAATGTGACATGGCACCCTCAAGTCATTCTAACAAAATCTGAATTCCAATCTGGAGCTTCTTTTCTTCTGAGCTTTGCACTGTGCTTCAAAGTAGTTTTCGAGCACATATGGGGCATAGTCGTACCCAGTAGAAATTACGTAACAAATTGTACTGTGCATTTTCTCCTGGAAAAAAATTGTAATTTTCCATTTACTCAACTTATACAATTCTGTGAATTGCCTGACGGTTAAACATGCTTACTACTCCCCAAGATAAATCCTTGAGGGGTGCAGTTTCCAAAATGGCATCACTTGTGAGGGTTTCTGCTGTTTTGGCATGTCAAGGGCTCTTTCTGCACGATATGGCATCTGCCAAAATTGCTCTCTGGAATTTAATTGGCGCTCCTTCTCTTTCTGAGCCCTGCCATAAGCCCAAACAGTAGTTTTCCACCACATATGAGCTATCAGCTAACTCAGGTGAAATTCCACATCAAATTGAATGCTCAGTTTTTACCTGTTACCTTTGTGAAAATGCAAAATTTGAGGCTAAAATAACATTTTTGCAGAAAAAATGTATTTTTACATTATTTATTCCAGTGAATTCTGCGCTCCCAAAGTCAAATGGTGCCCATTACCTTCCGAGCACTGCAATGCACCCAAACAGTAGTTTTCCCCCACATACGTGGTATCACTGTACTCAGGAGAAATTGTACAACAAATTGTATACTCCATTTTTTTCCAGCTACCCTTGTGAAAATGAAAAATTTGAGGTTAAAAAAACATTTTTAAAGGAAAAAGTAAAATGTTCATTTTTTAATTCCACATTGTTTTATTTCCTGTGAAGCACCTAAAGGGTTAGTAAACTTCTTGCATGTGGTTTTCAGTACTTTGCGGAGTGCAGTTTTTAAAAGGTCCCTCAAAGTCACTTCAAATGTGATGTGTTCCCAAAACAATGATTTTGTTTGAAAAATTTAAAATTGACGATTAACTTTTAACCCTTCTAACTACCTGAAAAAACACAATGCTGATGCAAAGTAGACATGTGGTAAATGTTATTTATTAACTATTTTGTGTGATATAATTCATTTAAGGGCATAAAAATTCAAAGTTTGAAAATTGTGAAATGTTCTCATTTTTTTGTCAAATGTTCGACATTTTCAGAAATAAACGCAAATCATATAGACCAAACTTTACCACTAACAAAAAAACAGTCTCAGAATAGCTGGGATATGTTGATGCATTTTAGAGTTGTTACCAAATAAAGTTACACTGGTCAGAATTGTAAAATTTGACCTGATCAGACAGGTAAAGACAGGCTTGTGGCTGAAGGGGCTAAAGGGGTTCTCTGAATAGAAAAAAAATAATAGCTAAAGGAATTTTCATTATAAATATGTTCTTAAAATTTGTTTTTCAGCAAATTAACATGTTTTGTCTACATAATCACTGTAGAATTAAAATGGAAAACTAACTTGTTGCACTGGCAGAAACCTGTCTTAGAATGTGATGCCTATGAGCATGTGAGAACCCGGCATAACAGCTAATTAGTGGTGGTGCTGGGTGTCAGACATTGGCCAATCAGACATTGATGGCCTATCCTAAGTATAGGTCATTAAGGAAAAAGTGATGGACAACCTTTTTAATATATTGCTGTCATCATATTATATAACATTGTAACTTACCGTACATACTCTTATATAAGCCGAGATTTTCAGCACATTTTTTTTGTGCTGAAAATACCTCCCTCGGCTTAAACACGAGTTATTGTCTCAGAGAGTCAGCAAGGGGAGGGAAGTGGTGGAGTAGTGGCAGGAGCCGGCGGCTGTGACATCATACTCACCATCCTCGGTCTGTCACTGAATGTCCCTGCATCTCCGTTGCCCTGGTGCAGCAGCTCTTCCTGTGCTGAGTTGTCACGTGGTATCACTCATTAACCCCTTTCTGACATTAGACGTACAATCCCGTCGAGGTGGTATGGACCCGTATGACCACCGACGGGATAGTACATCTAACGCGATCAGCCGCGCTCACGGGGGGAGTGCGGCCGGGTGTCAGCTGACTATCACAGCTCACATCCGGCACTATGTGCCAGGAGCGGTCACGGACCACTCCTGGCACATTAACCCAGGACTTGGAGGAAGCCACATGTGGTGTCGAAAACATGTCGTCCATAAGGGATTGAATGTATGCTATATTGTAACTGAAGAAATCTGGAACTTTTTAATGGATAAATAAAAAGGTATATTTTACTCTACCATTAGACTGATCGCTGGAGAAACGAAAAGTTTTATATATATATATATATATATATATATATATATATATATGTATATATATATATATATATATATATATAAACCATTCTACTCACCGGGGCATACATTGAAGTCATGGGGCTCCATAGCAGAAGTATAATGCACCCCCCATAGTCCTCCATATAATATACTGCGCTGCCCATAGTCATAGATGTAGTATAATGCGCAGCTCATAGTCATCCATATTAATATAATACACTGCCCATATCCTTCATATAACTCTTGACATTGCAGCATTGAAGTCTGCAAGTGTTAAGTCTGACTGTTGTGTATGTTCAGTATTACCCACAGTGTAAAAGTTAGAAATGATTGTATTACACTACATGGGCAGACATACCATTGATGCAACCTTTGCAGCTGTACAGGGGCCCAACAGATAAGGGGGCCCACTTCTAGCTCCAAAGCAAGTGGGAGTGTGCGTTATAATGAGCTATTGGACTATAAAGGGCCATATACTGTTCTTGCAGCGGGACCTCTTCTGTCTGTGTCCGCTTCTGTTACATTATACCAAGGTGCAGTATTTGGTAATTGTAAGCGTGCCCTTTATGCTGTAATGCTCGCCTCTTACATAAGCCTGCTCAGTAGGAAATATGATTATGCCCACATTTGCAGGATACTACCCACTGGTCCAAGACACAGCTGTTTTTACTTCTCTGTACATTGTCATGTGGTCAGTGGACAGTAATAAGACATTGGTTGTTGATGGCGCAGTGACATTGTAATGTGCGCTGTCTTGTGATGATCTTGTTCATTGATATTGGAGATGAATAGATGAATTATTCCAACACTATGATGTGGAACTTTGAATTATAAAGCTACTGCTGATACTTCTGCTACTATAATCTGTGTTATTGACAAGGTACCTGATGCATTTTTGCATATATTTTTGCTGGAATTGCAAATATGCATTCAGGTACCCGTTAGGCCTAGTTCAGATAAGTGTATGCAAAATCATCTGTTTTTCATCCTGAATAAATGATGCTTCTACATCTGTATTGTGTGCTATATGTCAGTTTTTAATATCTCTATTGCATCTGTATGTCTATTTTTTATGTTCTTGTGCCATAATATGTCCATTTATTACATGCATATGGTATCCAGTTTTTACATGAACAATTTAACATATAAAGATGAAAAACTGATTTATATCTTAATTGTAATGTAAAACGCATGACATATGGATGGTATCCCATATTGGATCCATTTTCCGCTCACACACAAATTTATAATGGGCGAGTCTGATCCAGAATACAGATCAAAGTAGTGCACACTGCAATTATTTTTAGACACAAACCATCAATGTGTAGGTAAAAACATTCACTGTACGCTACCCACTTTGCATACGTATGGCACATAGACATTTAATACACTCACCTGAATGAGTGCTTAGGCTAGAGCTACATGTCAACTTGTGACTGCGGAACATAAGCTCACAATGTTGTGCTGCTAAAATCTAATGACAGTAAACATTAGTATAAAGGAGCAGTGTGTGAATGTAATTAGCTAGGCAGAATTTTGAATTCCTCTACATCAGTAGTCTCCAACCTTTCTTACCTTTAGAGCCACATTCAGTTCTGATAGAGGGTCATGAGCCACATCCAGCACCCCCCAGTAGCAGGGTCAGCATTAGGGGCAGGCAGACCAGGTAGCTGCCTAGGGCCTCTGCTCTTCCAGGGGCCCCCAGCCAGTAACGTGCTGCTAAAAGGAAATGGATTTCCAAGACACTAGATATTTCCAAATGTTCCTATTTTATATCATTATTAAAAAGTTACATGCCATACCATGCCGTGTCTAAACTTTTTATTGATTATGAAATAAAGTAAGATTTTAAAATATCCAGTGCCTTAGAAATCCATTTAATGGTTTTGGACAGGTTGTTTTGCTACTTGGTGTCGTTGGATGCATTGATACATATTACCCCAGAGGTTCTCAATTGTATTCAGGGCTGGGGAATGTGAGGACCAATCAATAGCATCAATTACTTCCCTTTGGCAATCGTGTTGAGGCTTGTGCAGCCCTCCAAAGGTATGTCTCACCGGACCATCACTGACCCACAGTCAAACTGCTGGATAATGTTGAAGGCAGTATAACATTCACCAGTGAGAGAGCTTAAGCTCTTCAAACTGTGCTCCGAGACTTGGCAAACCTTCTTGTGACGGCGGTTATGGATGTGCCATCCTGGAAGAGCTGGACTTCCAATGCAAATTGAGTAGTCTGCAGTTACCTCCTCATGCTACCAATATTGAGGTGGAAACTATCAAAATTCAAGACTAGAGAAGTATTGGTGAATGAGGAAGGATAAGGAGAGAATAAGTGTCTGTGGCCACCACTTGCAAAACCGTTCTCTTTTAGTGCGTTGTCTTGGTGTTGCAACTCTAGTGCTCCCATTTTCCCTCTCATTTACACAAAAGCAGATGGCATTGATTCACTAGGACTTCTGCTTTCTAAATGGACTGATTGATATACCTGAAGCTTAACTGGCTTGGGTTATACTGGGATGTGTTCTGCAAAGTGAGTAAAATTGGTTAAATGCCTTTGAGTTAGATTTTTATTTGCCCAGGTTTTAGTTTACTACATACATAAGGATGCAATACTTTTCTGAAACCACCCATAGGTAACACCTTAACTGTTTATTATTATTTGCAAATTATCTTTTGAATTCTACTGTTCCAGGTGTTTTTATGATCCACAACACCTTTCCGTGGATATTCCTATGGAGCTGACCACCAGCCCTTATCTGTTCTGCATACCAGCCCTGTGCACCTGCAGCATATTTGTTTTCAGGGAACACTGCTTACTGTCCAGGTACAAAAAACAATTATGTGTTTTAGCCTACAGAAGGTAACTCCGCTCACAGTTTGGATTAATTATGTGTAAATAATGAACACTTCGCAGTTTTCTGACACCTATTATGAAAGCAGTTTGAATAAAGCTGCAGGGAATAACCATTTTGCTTCACTGCCTGAATAAATTGAGGTGACTGATTCTTTGCAAGGAGTGTATGATCATGGAAATGGTTTGTTTTACTGATGTCCAATTACCCATTAAGGTTTCCTGGGTACACAAAACTTTTTTTTTCTTTTTTAAACGTGAATACAAAGCCTAACCTAAACATGCTGGATTATAGTGGATTATAGCATGTGCAGTAATAGTAATCATCTTCAGGCCTCCACCATCACAAATCCACCAGAAACATGGTGAACTTACATCATAGAGCTATTGATGATATTAGTTACAGTGGTACTTGAAAGTTTGTAAACTCTTCAGAATTTTCCATATTTCTGCATTAATGTGACATAAAACTACAAATGGTTATCACTAGGGTTGAGCGAAACGGGTCGTTCATTTTCAAAAGTCGCCGACTTTTGGCAAAGTCGGGTTTCATGAAACCCGATCCGACCCCTGTGCGGGGTCGGCCATGCGGTACGCGACTTTCGCGCCAAAGTCGCTTTTTTTAATGACGCGAAAAGCGCCATTTCTCAGCCAATGAAGGTAAACGCAGAGTGTGGGCAGCGTGATGACATAGGTCCTGGTCCCCACCATCTTAGAGAAGGGCATTGCAGTGATTGGCTTGCTGTCTGCGGCGTCACAGGGGCTATAAAGGGGCGTTCCCGCCGACCGCCATGTTACTGCTGCTGATCTGAGCCTAGGGAGAGGTTGCTGCCGCTTCGTCAGAAGCAGGGATAGTGTTAGGCAGGGTCCATTAACCACAAAACCGCTTGTGCTGTAGCGATTTCCACTGCCCAACACCACCTTCGGTGTGCAGGGACAGTGGAAGCTACTTTTTTTTTTTTTTTTTTCCTCAGCGCTGTAGCTCATTGGGCTGCCCTAGAAGGCTCCCTGATAGCTGCATTGCTGTGTGTACGCCGCTGTGCAAACCAACTGCTTTTTTCAAAGCACAAATCCTCTTGTTCCTTCCTTTCTGCACAGCTATCTTTTTGGTTTGTCCACACTTTTTATTTAATTTGTGCATCAGTCCACTCCTTATTGCTGCCTGCCATACCTGGCTGAGATTACTGCAGGGAGATAGTAATTGAAGGACACTCCCTGTTTTGTTTTTTTTGTGGGAGATTAAGATTGACATTTCTGCTAGAGTGCCATCCCTGTGTGTGCCATCTCTCACTCAGTGGGCCATAGAAAGCCTATTTATTTTTTTGCTTGATTTGGGTTATAAAATCTACCTGAAAAAATCACTACATCAATCAGTGGGAGAAAAATGTTGGCCTCAGGGCTTGTGTGCCACTCCTGACTCCTGTGTGCATCATCACTCACTCAGTGGGCCATAGAAAGCCCTTTTTTTTTTTTTTTTTGCTTTATTTGGGTTCTAAATTCTACCTGAAAAAATCAATAAATCAATCAGTGGGAGATTAATATTGGCCTTTGGGCTTGTGTGCCAGTCCTAAGCGTGCCATCTCTCTCTCTCAGATAGTGGGCCATAGAAAGCCTATTTATTATTTTTTTTATTGGGTTTATAAATTTTCCCTGGAACAAAAAAAAAAAAAGTGGGAGATTAATATTGGCCTCTGGGCTTGTGTGCCAGTCCTGAGCGTGCCATCTCTCTCACAAATAGTGGGCCATAGAAAGCCTATTTATTTTTTTGCTTGATTTGGGTTCTAAAATCTACCTGAAAAAATCACTACATCAATCAGTGGGAGAAAAATATTGGCCTCAGGGCTTGTGTGCCACTCCTGACTCCTGTGTGCATCATCACTCACTCAGTGGGCCATAGAAAGCCCATTTTTTTTTTTTTTTGCTTTATTTGGGTTCTAAATTCTACCTGAAAAAATCAATAAATCAATCAGTGGGAGATTAATATTGGCCTTTGGGCTTGTGTGCCAGTCCTAAGCGTGCCATCTCTCTCTCTCAGATAGTGGGCCATAGAAAGCCTATTTATTATTTTTTTAATTGGGTTTATAAATTTTCCCTGGAACAAAAAAAAAAAAGTGGGAGATTAATATTGGCCTTTGGGCTTGTGTGCCAGTCCTGAGCGTGCCATCTCTCTCACAAATAGTGGGCCATAGAAAGCCTATTTATTTATTTTTTTTTGGTTTTATAAATTCTCCCTGAAAAAAAAAGGGAGATTAATATTGGCCTTTGGGCTTGTGTGCCAGTCCTAAGCGTGCCATCTCTCTCTCTCTCTCAGATAGTGGGCCATAGAAAGCCTATTTATTATTTTTTTTATTGGGTTTATAAATTTTCCCTGGAACAAAAAAAAAAAAGTGGGAGATAAATATTGGCCTCTGGGCTTGTGTGCCACTCCTGACTCCTGTGTGCGTCATCTCTCACTCAGTGGGCCATAGAAAGCCTTTTTTTGTTTTATTTGTTTTCTAAATTCTCCCTGAAAAAATCATTTTATTTTATTTGGTTTCTAAATTCTTCCTGAAAAAATCATTTTATTCTATTTTTTTTTTTTCTAAAGTCTCCCTGAAAAAAAAACAAAAACAAATCAGTGGGAGATTAATATTGCCCTTTCTGCTTGTGTGCCAGTCTTGACTCCTGGGTGTGCCATCTATCTCTCTCTCTCCAATTGTGGGCCATAGAAAGCCTATTATTTTTTTAGCTTGATTTGGGTTCCAAAATCTACCTGAAAAAATCACTACATCAATCAGTGGGAGATAAATATTGGCCTCTGGGCTTGTGTGCCACTCCTGACTCCTGTGTGCGTCATCTCTCACTCAGTGGGCCATAGAAAGCCTTTTTTTGTTTTATTTGTTTTCTAAATTCTCCCTGAAAAAATCATTTTATTTTATTTGGTTTCTAAATTCTTCCTGAAAAAATCATTTTATTCTATTATTTTTTTTCCTAAAGTCTCCCTGAAAAAAAACAAAAAAACAAATCAGTGGGAGATTAATATTGCCCTTTCTGCTTGTGTGCCAGTCTTGACTCCTGGGTGTGCCATCTCTCTCTCTCTCTCCAATTGTGGGCCATAGAAAGCCTATTATTTTTTTAGCTTGATTTGGGTTCCAAAATCTACCTGAAAAAATCACTACATCAATCAGTGGGAGATAAATATTGGCCTCTGGGCTTGTGTGCCACTCCTGACTCCTGTGTGCGTCATCTCTCACTCAGTGGGCCATAGAAAGCCTTTTTTTGTTTTATTTGTTTTCTAAATTCTCCCTGAAAAAATCATTTTATTTTATTTGGTTTCTAAATTCTTCCTGAAAAAATCATTTTATTCTATTGTTTTTTTTCCTAAAGTCTCCCTGAAAAAAAAAAAAAAAACAAGTCAGTGGGAGATTAATATTGCCCTTTCTGCTTGTGTGCCAGTCTTGACTCCTGGGTGTGCCATCTCTCTCTCTCTCCAATTGTGGGCCATAGAAAGCCTATTATTTTTTTAGCTTGATTTGGGTTCCAAAGTCTACCTGAAAAAATCACTACATCAATCAGTGGGAGATAAATATTGGCCTCTGGGCTTGTGTGCCACTCCTGACTCCTGTGTGCGTCATCTCTCACTCAGTGGGCCATAGAAAGCCTTTTTTTGTTTTATTTGTTTTCTAAATTCTCCCTGAAAAAATCATTTTATTTTATTTGGTTTCTAAATTCTTCCTGAAAAAATCATTTTATTCTATTATTTTTTTTCCTAAAGTCTCCCTGAAAAAACAAAAAAAAACAAATCAGTGGGAGATTAATATTGCCCTTTCTGCTTGTGTGCCAGTCTTGACTCCTGGGTGTGCCATCTCTCTCTCTCTCTCCAATTGTGGGCCATAGAAAGCCTATTATTTTTTTAGCTTGATTTGGGTTCCAAAATCTACCTGAAAAAATCACTACATCAATCAGTGGGAGATAAATATTGGCCTCTGGGCTTGTGTGCCACTCCTGACTCCTGTGTGCGTCATCTCTCACTCAGTGGGCCATAGAAAGCCTTTTTTTGTTTTATTTGTTTTCTAAATTCTCCCTGAAAAAATCATTTTATTTTATTTGGTTTCTAAATTCTTCCTGAAAAAATCATTTTATTCTATTGTTTTTTTTCCTAAAGTCTCCCTGAAAAAAAAAAAAAAACAAGTCAGTGGGAGATTAATATTGCCCTTTCTGCTTGTGTGCCAGTCTTGACTCCTGGGTGTGCCATCTCTCTCTCTCTCCAATTGTGGGCCATAGAAAGCCTATTATTTTTTTAGCTTGATTTGGGTTCCAAAGTCTGCCTGAAAAAATCACTACATCAATCAGTGGGAGATAAATATTGGCCTCTGGGCTTGTGTGCCACTCCTGACTCCTGTGTGCGTCATCTCTCACTCAGTGGGCCATAGAAAGCCTTTTTTTGTTTTATTTGTTTTCTAAATTCTCCCTGAAAAAATCATTTTATTTTATTTGGTTTCTAAATTCTTCCTGAAAAAATCATTTTATTCTATTATTTTTTTTCCTAAAGTCTCCCTGAAAAACAAAAAAAAACAAATCAGTGGGAGATTAATATTGCCCTTTCTGCTTGTGTGCCAGTCTTGACTCCTGGGTGTGCCATCTCTCTCTCTCTCTCTCCAATTGTGGGCCATAGAAAGCCTATTATTTTTTTAGCTTGATTTGGGTTCCAAAATCTACCTGAAAAAATCACTACATCAATCAGTGGGAGATAAATATTGGCCTCTGGGCTTGTGTGCCACTCCTGACTCCTGTGTGCGTCATCTCTCACTCAGTGGGCCATAGAAAGCCTTTTTTTGTTTTATTTGTTTTCTAAATTCTCCCTGAAAAAATCATTTTATTTTATTTGGTTTCTAAATTCTTCCTGAAAAAATCATTTTATTCTATTATTTTTTTTTCCTAAAGTCTCCCTGAAAAAAAAAAAAAAAAAAAATCAGTGGGAGATTAATATTGCCCTTTCTGCTTGTGTGCCAGTCTTGACTCTTGGGTGTGCCATCTCTCTCTCTCTCCAATTGTGGGCCATAGAAAGCCTATTATTTTTTTAGCTTGATTTGGGTTCCAAAATCTACCTGAAAAAATCACAACATCAATCAGTGGGAGATAAATATTGGCCTCTGGGCTTGTGTGCCACTCCTGACTCCTGTGTGCGTCATCTCTCACTCAGTGGGCCATAGAAAGCCTTTTTTTGTTTTATTTGTTTTCTAAATTCTCCCTGAAAAAATCATTTTATTTTATTTGGTTTCTAAATTCTTCCTGAAAAAATCATTTTATTCTATTATTATTTTTTCCTAAAGTCTCCCTGAAAAAAAAAAAAAATCAAATCAGTGGGAGATTAATATTTACATTTGTGCTTCAGTGACAGTCCTGCGTGTGTGGCATCTCTCTCATTTGTTGCCACCAACAACAGAGTGTGTAACATTGTGCCTGATTTTCGTTGTGGTCTCACTCACCTGTAAAGGGGTAGCTAAATCATACTGAAGTTATAGCTCACCGTGTAATTTGTGTGACAGCAACAAATACCGTTAGTTTGTTTACGTTTTTAAAACAATGAGGAAGTCTGGTGGAAGAGGTCGTGGCCGGGGGCGTTCATTGTCAGCTGGTAATGAGGGTAGTGGTAGTGGTGGAGCATCAGCTGGTCGTGGGAAAAAAAATATTGCACCTAAGTCTGGAGCTGTGGAGCCAGGTTCGTCATCTGGCTACACAAGGCCTCGAACGCTCCCTTTTCTGGGAGTAGGAAAACCGCTTTTAAAGCCGGAGCAGCAAGAGCAAGTTTTGGCTTATCTTGCTGACTCAGCCTCTAGCTCTTTTGCCTCCTCTCGTGAAACTGGTAAATGTCAAAGCAGCGCGTCGTTAGTGGATGTTCACGGTCAGGGACAAGTCGCTTCCTTGTCCTCTTCAGCAAAAACAACAACAGAGAAGAATGCAGCAGGCGACACAACGGGTTACTCCATGGAGCTCTTTACACATACCGTCCCTGGCTTAGAAAGTGAAGCAGTTAACAGTCCATGCCCATTACAAGTTGAATCTGACATGGAGTGCACTGATGCACAGCCACAGCCAGACTACTATGCTGGTCCTTTGACTCAGACCACAACATTGCCCTCGCAGGGTAATGATCAAGAATCAGACCCTGATGAGACTATGTTGCCCCATCACGAACGCTATACCACCGACCGACACGGTGACACAGACGAAGTTGCACACGAGCTACAAGAAGAGGTAATAGATGACCCAGTTCTTGACCCCGATTGGCAGCCATTGGGGGAACAGGGTGCAGGCGGCAGCAGTTCTGAAGCGGAGGAGGAGGGGCCGCAGCAGGCATCAACATCGCAACAGGTTCCATCTGCCGGGCCCGTATCTTGCCCAAAACGCGTGGCAAAGCCAAAACCTGTTGGAGGACAGCGTGGCCATCCGGTTAAAGCTCAGTCTGCAATGCCTGAAAAGGTATCCGATGCTAGAAAGAGTGCAGTCTGGCATTTTTTTAAACAACATCCAATTGATCAGCGCAAAGTCATCTGTCAAAAATGTTCAACTACCTTAAGCAGAGGACAGAATCTGAAAAGTCTCAATACAAGTTGCATGCATAGACATTTAACCACCATGCATTTGCAAGCCTGGACTAACTACCAAACGTCCCTTAAGGTTGTAGCACCCTCGGCCAATGAAGCTAGTCAGCAACGCAACATCCCTTCCGGCAGTGTAGGGCCACCATTGCAGTATCTGTGCAGGTTTCTTTGCCAGGCCAAAGCAGTCAGGGTCAGGGAATCACCAGTTTCGTAGTAGGAAACACTGCATCTAGGACACCGGCGGCAACAATACCATCTCCCACCGTCTCTCAGTCTGCCATGTCCACCGGCACCCCCGCTAGTTCCACGATCTCCCGCTCTCCAGTCCAGCTCACCCTACATGAGACTATGGTTAGAAAAAGGAAGTACTTAGCCTCGCATCCGCATACACAGGGTTTGAACGCCCACATAGCTAGACTAATCTCGTTAGAGATGATGCCCTACCGGTTAGTTGAAAGCCAAGCTTTCAAAGCCCTGATGGACTACGCTGTACCACGCTACGAGCTACCCAGTCGACACTTTTTTTCCAGAAAAGCCATCCCAGCCCTCCACCAGCATGTTAAAGAGCGCATCGTCCATGCACTCAGGCAATCTGTGAGCACAAAGGTGCACCTGACAACAGATGCATGGACCAGTAGGCATGGCCAGGGACGTTACGTGTCCATCACGGCACACTGGGTGAATGTTGTGGATGCAGGGTCCACAGGGGACAGCAAGTTTGGGACAGTTCTGCCTAGCCCACGGTCTAGGAAACAGTTTGCTGTAGCCGTTCGCACCCTCTCCTCCTCCTCTTCGTCCTCCTGCAGAAGCGAGAGCTCGTCCACAGACCGCAGTCGCACAACCACTCCATCCGCAGCTGCCACTGTTGCACACCAGGTCTCCCATTATGGGGCAGCTACTGGCAAACGTCAGCAGGCTGTATTGGCTATGAAGTGTTTGGGCGACAACAGACACACCGCGGAAGTTCTGTCCGAGTTCTTGCAGAAAGAAACGCAGTCGTGGCTGGGCACTGTAGATCTTGAGGCAGGCAAGGTAGTGAGTGATAACGGAAGGAATTTCATGTCTGCCATCTCCCTTTCCCAACTGAAACACATTCCTTGCCTGGCTCACACCTTAAACCTGGTGGTGCAGTGCTTCCTGAAAAGTTATCCGGGGTTATCCGACCTGCTCCTCAAAGTGCGTGGACTTTGCTCACATATCCGCCGTTCGCCCGTACACTCCAGCCGTATGCAGACCTATCAGCGTTCTTTGAACCTTCCCCAGCATCGCCTAATCATAGACGTTGCAACAAGGTGGAACTCAACACTGCACATGCTTCAGAGACTGTGCGAACAGAGGCGGGCTGTTATGTTTTTGTGGGAGGATACACATACACGGGCAGGCAGTAGGATGGCAGACATGGAGTTGTCAGGTGTGCAGTGGTCGAAGATTCAAGACATGTGTCAAGTCCTTCAGTGTTTTGAGGAATGCACACGGCTGGTTAGTGCAGACAACGCCATAATAAGCATGAGCATCCCCCTAATGCGTCTGCTGATGCAAAGTTTGACGCACATAAAGGATCAGGCGTCTGCAGCTGAGGAAGAGGAAAGCCTTGATGACAGTCAGCCATTGTCTGGCCAGGGCAGTGTACAGGACGAGTTAGCGGGCGAAGAGGAGGAGGAGGACGAGGAGGATGATGGGGATGATTATATTTGTAATGAGGAAGCTTTTCCGGGGCCACTGGAAATTGGTGGCGCGGCAAGGCCGGGTTCTGGTTTTTGGAGGGACACAAGTGACGTGGATTTGCCTGAAACTGCCCCTCAACCAAGCACAACCGGAGATTTGAGAACTGGAACTTTGGCCCACATGGCGGATTATGCCTTACGTATCCTCAAAAGGGACACACGCATAACTAAAATGATGAACGATGACGATTACTGGTTGGCCTGCCTCCTTGATCCTCGCTATAAAGGCAAATTGCAAAATATAATGCCACATGAGAACTTGGAACTAATATTAGCAACCAAACAATCAACTCTTGTTGACCGTTTGCTTCTGGCATTCCCTGCACACAGCGCCCGTGATCGTTCTCACACGAGCTGCAGGGGCCAGCAGACCAGAGGAGTTAGAGGGGCAGAAATCAGAAGTGGCGTTGGCCAGAGGGGTTTTCTGACCAGGTTGTGGAGTGATTTTGCTATGACCGCAGACAGGACAGGTACTGCAGCATCAATTCAAAGTGACAGGAGACAACATTTGTCCAGTATGGTTACAAACTATTTTTCATCCCTTATCGATGTTCTCCCTCAACCGTCATTCCCATTTGATTACTGGGCATCAAAATTAGACACCTGGCCAGAATTGGCAGAATATGCATTGCAGGAGCTTGCTTGCCCGGCAGCTAGTGTCCTATCAGAAAGAGTATTCAGTGCTGCAGGTTCAATACTAACAGAAAAAAGGACTCGTCTGGCTACCCAAAATGTAGATGATCTAACCTTCATTAAAATGAACCACAACTGGATTTCGAAATCTTTTGCCCCACCTTGCCCGGCTGACACCTAGCTTTCCTATGTAAAGGTCTTGCCTGTGGACTATTCTGAATGACTTTTCCAATCTCGTAATTTGCAGCACCTGATTGTCCAGCATCCGACATGTTAACACCTCCCTAAATGGCCAAAGTCCCCACACGGGGCCGTGGTATCGCCACTTGGCGCCAGCACCCGTGAGAGTACTGTTTGTCTGAAGAGGTGGGTGTGCCCGCATTTGGTCGACGGCACTGCCACTAGGTCCCTCATAGTACAATAAAGTGTCTGCCGGTGGTGGTGCGCACCCAACGTCAGACACACCGTTGTAATATGAGGGGCCCTGGGCCTGTACCGCCGGCCACAAGACAGTCCCCCCCCCAGGTCAAACAGTGCTCTACGACTTGCAAAATTTTCTCTCACAGCTCCACCAATGTTTAGTCTATGCGCTGACATCCTTCAATGCCTGGCACTGTCAATACCATTGTATTGACATTTTTCTTATGTTAGGCCTTCGAAGCCTGTCTGCGGTCCCTCCTTCCACTAGGCCTCCACTGACCTGTCTACTGCTGCCCGTGTTCCCCTGAAACCAATTTTAAATTGCCTACAGCCAGCCCAATTTATTATGTTAGGGCTTCGAAGCCTGTCTGCGGTCCCTCCTTCCACTAGGCCTCCACTGACCTGTCTACTGCCGCCCGTGTTCCCCTGGAACCAATTTTAAATTGCCTACAGCCAGCCCAATTTATTATGTTAGGGCTTCGAAGCCTGTCTGCGGTCCCTCCTTCCACTAGGCCTCCACTGACCTGTCTACTGCTGCCCGTGTTCCCCTGGAACCAATTTTAAATTGCCTACAGCCAGCCCAATTTATTATGTTAGGGCTTCGAAGCCTGTCTGCGGTCCCTCCTTCCACTAGGCCTCCACTGACCTGTCTACTGCTGCCCGTGTTCCCCTGGAACCAATTTTAAATTGCCTACAGCCAGCCCAATTTATTATGTTAGGGCTTCGAAGCCTGTCTGCGGTCCCTCCTTCCACTAGGCCTCCACTGACCTGTCTACTGCCGCCCGTGTTCCCCTGGAACCAATTTTAAATTGCCTACAGCCAGCCCAATTTATTATGTTAGGGCTTCGAAGCCTGTCTGCGGTCCCTCCTTCCACTAGGCCTCCACTGACCTGTCTACTGCTGCCCGTGTTCCCCTGGAACCAATTTTAAATTGCCTACAGCCAGCCCAATTTATTATGTTAGGGCTTCGAAGCCTGTCTGCGGTCCCTCCTTCCACTAGGCCTCCACTGACCTGTCTACTGCCGCCCGTGTTCCCCTGGAACCAATTTTAAATTGCCTACAGCCAGCCCAATTTATTATGTTAGGGCTTCGAAGCCTGTCTGCGGTCCCTCCTTCCACTAGGCCTCCACTGACCTGTCTACTGCCGCCCGTGTTCCCCTGGAACCAATTTTAAATTGCCTACAGCCAGCCCAATTTATTATGTTAGGGCTTCGAAGCCTGTCTGCGGTCCCTCCTTCCACTAGGCCTCCACTGACCTGTCTACTGCCGCCCGTGTTCCCCTGGAACCAATTTTAAATTGCCTACAGCCAGCCCAATGTATTATGTTAGGGCTTCGAAGCCTGTCTGCGGTCCCTCCTTCCACTAGGCCTCCACTGACCTGTCTACTGCCGCCCGTGTTCCCCTGGAACCAATTTTAAATTGCCTACAGCCCAATTTTTGTTATGTTAGGCCTTCGAAGCCTGTCTGTGGCCCGTTCTTTCCACTACTACTACACTGACCTGGCTACTGCCGCCCGTGTTCCCCTGAAACCAATTTTAAATTGCCTACAGCCCAATTTTTGTTATGTTAGGCCTTCGAAGCCTGTCTGCGGCCCGTTCTTTCCACTACTACTACACTGACCTGGCTACTGCCGCCCGTGTTCCCCTGGAACCAATTTTAAATTGCCTACAGCCAGCCCAATTTATTATGTTAGGGCTTCGAAGCCTGTCTGCGGTCCCTCCTTCCACTAGGCCTCCACTGACCTGTCTACTGCTGCCCGTGTACCCCTTGAACCAACATCAGAAAATATAAAAATAAGTATTTTGCTTATAAAAAAGAAAATACTGGAGAGATATCAAATGCAGACATTTTAACATTAAAAACAAACACATACAACAAAAATCTGGTACAGTACTAAAAATGGCCACCAGCTACAATAACTTTCTCCTGCAAGTAGTTAACTGAAAGTTTTTTTCAATTTAAAACACAGATATGGCATCCACCGAGTGTTGTCCTGTCGCGTCTTCTTTATATTATTGCCAAGAAGATGCAAAACAATGAAAATAATAAAATCATTATTTACCAAAAAAATAGAGTAAGTCAAAACCACATTGCAAATAAACATTCATTACAAATAAAGAAGCAGGGCGCGTCCGAGGGTGAGTATATTCCTTAATAAGAATATAATCACCCTCGGACGCGCCCTGCTTCTTTCCGACAGCCTTCCTTCCTAAGAATCAGCCCTTCCGTGGTGTAGAGAGAGGGTTTGTTACACTCCAAGGTGTTCCCCAGGTTGCCTTTCCTGAGCTTCGATCTTCATGCTCTCGTTTAGTAGTTGTCTGAAAGTAGGCTGCATTAGGCCTACAAATTGGGTATGGGGTGGAGAGAGATGGTGTGTTACACTCCAAGGTGTTCCCCAGGTTTCCTTGCCATTGCTTCGGTCTTCCGACTCTCGTTTAGTAGTTGTAGAAAACTACACTGCATTAGGCCTACAAAATGGGTATCGGGTGGAGAGAGATGGTGTGTTACACTCCAAGGTGTTCTCCAGGTTGCCTTTCCTGAGCTTCGATCTTCCGGCTCTCGTTTAGTAGTTCTTGGAAACTACACTGCATTAGGCCTACAAATTGGGTATGGGGTGTAGAGAGATGGTGTTTTCCACTCCAAGGTGTTCTCCAGGTTGCCTTTCCTGAGCTTCGATCTTCCGGCTCTCGTTTAGTAGTTGTTGGAAACTACGCTGCATTAGGCCTACAAATTGGGTATGGGGTGTAGAGAGATGGTGTGTTCCACTCCAAGGTGTTCCCCAGGTTTCCTCGCCAATGCTTCGATCTTCATGCTCTCGTTTAGTAGTTGTTGGAAACTACACTGCATTAGGCCTACAAATTGGGTATGGGGTGTAGAGAGATGGTGTGTTCCACTCCAAGGTGTTCTCCAGGTTGCCTTTCCTGAACTTCTATCTTCAGGCTCTCATTAAATTGTGGTTAAACGGAACAACTGCATTTGGCGTACTAGTTGGTTTGGGGCCTACTATCGGTGTCTGCCACTCCTTGCTGTTCTCCACTGAACAAAGCTGTGCCGCCTGTTTACTACGGTTGCCAATTTTGAACTGCATTTCGACTACTTACTGATTTGGCCCTACTCTCTGTGTCAGCCTCTCATTCCAGTTGTCCTCCACTGCAATGCCCCCTGGTTATTCCTGTGTTACCAATTTTGAACTGCATTTAGCCAACTTTATTCTTTGGGCCTATATCTGTGTTTCCTCCTCATCCTGCCCATTGCCCAGCCAGTGATAGATGAGTCTGCTGGTACATTGACCCATAACGCAACATTCCCCGTGCACAACAACATTGTGACCCTGCTGAAAGTCAGGTTGCTCTTCCCGCATACCATACCACCTTACACGGGGACAAAGAGGAAGGTGCAGATGAAAGTGCAGGTTCCTTCATCAGGTGGGGGGAGGAATACTAGTTGGCGACGTCACTGGCACAGGGCCTCTCATAGTACGCAAAAGTGTTGCTGCCGGTGGGAGGCGCCCCCGCCGTGCAAACACACCGCTGTACTTTGAGGGGCCCTGTGCCAGTGCCAATGCCAACGAGTGGGCCCCCCCTGCTTGCTCAGGTTCACAGCACTTGCAAAGTTGAAATACTTACCTCTCCCTGCTCCACTGCCGTGACGTGGTCCAGATTTCCTGGGCCCACTAATTACTTGAACCAGCCCTACCCACCACAACTTTAGCCAAATGACCCCCAATTTCAAATGCCTTCCAATTATTATAAGGTAAATTACGCTTGACAAGCTTCATTAAGAAGAATGGATGGTTTTGACATTAAAATGGGCACTCTAGGTGTTTTCCTGGCCCCCACTCACTGCCGACTATGCTGCCCCATTGACTTGCATTGGGTTTCGTGTTTCGGTCGATCCCGACTTTACGTCATAATCGGCCGATTTCACTCGACCCGACTTTTGAGATAGTCGGGTTTCGCGAAACCCGGCTCGACTCTAAAAAGGTCAAGGTCGCTCAACTCTAGTTATCACACAAGTCATAGAAATAGATAAAAAGAACCAGATAACAAATGAGTAAACAAAATTAGATGTTATTGTTTTATTGAGCAAAAATGGTTCAAAATCATGTCTGTGAGTCTTCAGGATTAGCAGAGAATTTGAAGGAGAAATTAAAGTACAATACATGGTTGTAGAAGTGTATCATGGCACCAACACGAGATTTCTGAGGTCCTCAGAAGAAAATTTGTTGATGCTCATAAGACTGAAAAAGGTGACAAAACATCTCTAAAGAGTTTTGACTCTGACTGAACAATAAAGGTGTGCATGGCATAATTGAAAGGAGAAAACCACAGCTGTACAAAAACAACATTCTGCTATTTACTAAATATCACCTGTTCGAGCCATAAGGCTATTAGAAAAATCTTTTTTGGACGAATGAGACCAAAGTAGAGATATTAACTGTAAATGAGAAGAGTTAAATTTAACCACTTCCCGACATGCGCTGTATACGGCGCTGGTGGAGCTGTGTTCCCGCCAACCACCTTATATATACAGCGTGGTGATTGCACGGGCTCACGCTAAGTGCCGCAGCAATCAAATGCGGGTGTCAGTGGAGCGCCCCGTCAGGGCTGTGGGGTACTCGGTACCGGGTCCGGTCGGCTCACAGGGGGATGTCACGGTGGCTGACCTAGTCCGTGGCCCTTGGACGTCCGTATAAAAGGGAAAGGTCTTTAAAGGGATAAGGTTTATGTTCGTGACGCCACCTGTGTTATTCGGTCAGGGTGACCGACGCTGCTTTATGGGGTCTGCTGGGGTGATGTTATGGCAATGTGTAAATGGTAAAATGTAAATGGTAAAATGGTGAGAGGTGCAGTGAAGAACAAGGACACAAGGTTGCAGTCTCTTTACCTTTACTGAAGACTTCAGCATCCACAATCCAGAGCACCAGACCACAGGGCAGGCAGAGTCCGGCCGGTTTGGTGGCAAGTTCAGAGTTCCCTTGTCCAGGTGGAAATCAATAGCCTTCCCTTGCGGTATAGTGGTGTAGTCCCTTACTGCTTAAGCTTCAAATAAGGTCCTCACAGATGTAATGTCTCTCTCTCTGTCCTCCGTAGTCGGATAGGACAAAACCCGTATGGCTGGTGACTTGAGCCTGTTTATAGGGTCTCTTAGATAACCCGGCTCTGTGGGTGTCACCGTGCTTCTTGGGTGTAGGTGCGGACAGGTAACTTGCAATTAGCTGTCCTGCCAGTCTCTGAAATAAAGCATAGAGGTCCTTACTCCCTCGGTGTTCCGGCTACCGGGGTTCTGAACCTCAGAAGGAGGCAGCCTGTTCGGGGCTGGTCCCCTTCTGGTATCCTCTCCTTTGCTTCGACTTCCTTCACGCTTGCTGCAATACAATTCTGCCTTCAAAATGTCTCTTTCTGGGGGCTGCAGCTCTGAGGGTATGCACAGATCCGTGGACCCTCTGTCCTCCTCAGACAGCTGTCTGGAACTGATTGAGCTGAGTTCAGCCAGAAACTAACTTCTGTTTGGAACTCCCTAACTTTCCCTACAGACCACCAGTTATATATATATGGGGAGTGACCTAATTAATAGGAGCAAAAGCTCCCCCTGGTGGCTTGGAGTGTGATTGTGTTGCATGTCTGTGATACCTGGATGCAGTTATCCTTTCTTGCCTCCAAATGTAGCATCACTCTCCCCTGGAGGAAAGCAATACCACTGCGATGAGCAGGACCCTGGGGTGCCGCACTAGCTCTATACAGCTGACATCTTGCAGAAATCCTCACAATTGGTGTTAGCACCGCTCGTGGGAGTTTAACCCTTCTAGTTCCGCTGTCAATAGTGACAGCAACATCGAGGAGCATCGCAGAGGGAGTGAGCTCCCTCTCTGCTCCCAGCGGCAAAATGCAATTGCAATCACGTTGTGCTGATGGTCTCCATGGTAACCCGGAGTCGAAAGATGGCCATGGGGTCATCCAGGGATGGTGGCCTGTCAGCTCAGAGCAGGAGCTGACACATCTCCTCCCTGCATCTGGGACACTGCTCTAATGCTCTGCAATGCAAAAGCATTCTAGAGTATTAGATCAGCGATCTGTAAGTATAAAGTTGATGCCCCATCGTAGGACAATGTAAAATGGTATTTGTTAATTTTGCCTCCCAAAAATTGGAATAAATAGCAAACAAAAAATGTCATGTTCTCAAAAATTCTAAAAATAAAAACGTTAAACAAGCCATCACATGACTGGCTTTTAGTGTGTGACTGCAGCCAAACATAAAAAACTATATGAATCTGGCACCTCTATAATTGCATCAACCCAAAGAATGAAGTTGTCTAAACACTTATACTGCAGTAGGAATGGCGTTAAAAATAAATAAGGCCAATTCTTCACCTGCTGTTGATTTGTTCATTCTGCCTTCCAAAGATCACAGTAAGGCTCGGCTCACATTTATCCTGCACTCTGTGGTTACACCGGGGCTTCCATGTAAATCTCTGAAATATGTGATTCAGAGCGAACCCCATTCCCTATGTTAATGGAAATATAGGGGGCTTCCACATTACTGGTAGTACAAAGGCTCTGGAAAAGCTCTATAGCTCCGCGCCCCCCAAATGAAATTTAGCAAATTTCATTCATCTAGGCCCCTCAAAGTCATTTCAAATGTGATGTGGTCCCTAAAATGGCTTTGGAGATTTCGTTTTAAAAATTAGATTACGCTGGTCAACTTTTAACCCTTATAACTTCCTAATAAAGAAAAATGATGTTTCAAAAATAGTTCTGATGTAAAGTAGGCATGTGGAAAATGTTACTTATTAACAATTTTGTGTAACATAACTTTCTGATTTAAGGGCATAAAAATGAACAGTTTGAAATTTGCAAAATTTTTGCCAAATTTCCAATATTTTCACAAATAAATGCAAGTCATATAGAAGAACTTTTACCATATCATGAAATACAATATTTCAAGAGAAAACCATTTCAGAATCCCAAGGATCCATTGAAGCGTTCCAGAGTTGTTACCTCATAAACTGACACTGGTCAGATTTGAAAAAATTGGCCTGGTCAGGGAGGTGAAAGGGGTTAAAGGAGGAAAACATAATGAATACTGAATTTTATCAGCAAATTCTAAAGTTAAATGTCAGGACATCAGTCTGTGAGATGAATCTCAAGAGAACATCGGTCATGCAGCAAGACTACAACCCAAAACACACAAACTGTTCTACAAAAGAATGGTTAAAGGAGAATAAAGTTAAAGTTTTGTAGTGGCCAAGTCAAAGTCCTGATCTTAATTTTCTAAATATTGTGGAAAGACCTGAATCGAGCAGTTCATGGAAGAAAACAGCAACATAACAGAGTTAACGCTGTTTTGTCAGGAGGAGAATTGTAAATTCCTGCAGGTCAATGTTCAGGACTAATCAACTATTACCACAATCATTTCGATGTACTTATTGCTGCATAAGGTGGTCATACCAGATATTGAAAGGAAAGGTTCACATACCACTCACAGACATGTGATATTGGATTATTTTCCTCAATAAAACTAATTATGAAGTCTAATTTTTGTGACTTGTTTCTCTATTAGAGATAGGCGGACACCTGGGTGTTTAGGCCCGGCAGGTTCGGTCGAACAGTTACAAAAAGTTCAGTACCTGGACCCGAACCCAAACCCGGACCCCATTAACATGAATGGGGGGCCCGAACATCCAGTGTTTGCCACGATGTCATGTGCATGACAGCGCAGCAAACACCGCTTCTGATCGGTGATTAAATCATCCCCGCCGGTCAGATAGCTGCGGTTCCTGCGCTGTCAAAAGACAGTGTGAGCGCTCAGCTGTGATCGGAGGTATAAAGTTTACCTCTGGTCACTGGTGTCAGCTGATGGGACTACTGCTCCCATCATTTGACGCCTGCTGCCGCTAGTAACAGCGAGAGCAGGAGCGGCTGATGAGACTATTCATTAGCCGGATTCTGCGCTGTAACTAAATAGTAAAAATAAAAACCAGCGTGGGTTCCCTTGTATTTTTGATAACCAGCCAGGCAAAACTCACAGCTGGGGGCTGGTATTCTCAGGCTGGTAAGGGGCCATGTATATTGGCCCCCTCCAGCCTAAAAATAGCAGCCCGGAGCCGCCCAGAAAAGGCACATCAATCACATGCGCCAATTCTGGCGCTTTGCCCGGCTCGCAGCAGCTCATTCACCAGTGGTTCTCAGCCTGAAAGATCGCATCTTGGCACTATCCAGGTGGAAAACTGTTTATCCTCCAGACATGGATTACTGAGTGGGACAGATCAACGGATAGGTGAGGGATATTGTTGTTTTTTATTTTAGTTTTATTAGAGAAGACAGGGGCTTCGGTGGAATAGGTGTTGGGTGATTATAACTGTGTTTGTTATTTTTAAATAAAAAAAGTAAAAGTGTGTTTTGTTTTATTTAGAATAAAATACTTTATTCTGGCTGTGTATTTATTTACTATATAACTATAGGATTAGTAATGGATAGGTGTTTATAGATGCCTATCCATTACTAATCCGTGAGCTTGGTGTCACCAGACAATACAAAGGTAACATCAACTCCACAAATATTAACCCCACTTGCCACCACTACAGGGCAAGTGGGCAGAGCCTGGCAAAGCGCCAGAATTGGCACATATAACAGATGTGCCTTTTCTGGGTGGCTGCAAGCTGCTATTTTTAGGCTGGAGGGCGCCAATATCCATAGGACCCCAAGCCATTTTTTTTAATTATTTATTTAAGTCATTAAAAAATAAGCATGGGCACCCCTCTATTCTTGATAACCAGCTTTGCTGACAGCTGAGGTTTGAAGCCCCAGAGGTGAGTTTTGCCTGGCTGGTTATCAAAAATACAGGGGAACCCAAGTTTTTTTTTGTAATTATATATTTACAGCGCAGGAGCTGGCTAGTGAATACTCCTGTTCTCACTGTCATTAGCGGGAGCACTAGTCTCATCAGCTGATACTGGTGACCGGAGGTAAACTTTATACCACATGACAGCGTGACAAACACTCAGTGTTTGGGCAGCCGAACCCAAACAGTAGCCCGGACTTCCGGGTAAAGTCCTTGTTTGGTGTCGGTGCCCGAACAGTAGGTGTTTGGAACGAATGCCGAACTTTACTGTTTGGGTTAGTCCATCTCTACTATTTATCTACAACTGCAATTCCAAAAAAGTTGGTATGCTGTATAATATGCAAAGAAAACAATGATTTGGAAATCTCTTATAGCCATATTTTATTCACAACAAAACATAGACTCATAGCAGAAAGTGAAAGCTTGACATTTTTCCATTTCTTCAGCAAAGATTAATTTAATTTCCAAAGTAAGTGATGCTAGTAAAAAATAGCTGAAGTGTCAATTTTCAACCAAGTCACGGGGCAGAGTATAGAAAAAGAATGTTAGATAGGCATAGTCTCTCAGAATCAAAGATGGTCAGAGGTTCCTCAATCTGTGAGCAACTACATCTAAAAATTGTGGAACCACGTCAGAAAAATGTTTATATATATATTAATTTGCAAAGATTTTGAATATCCCAGCATCTACAGTACATAATATCATCAATATATTCATGTATTTTGTAGAAATCCATGTGCACAGCTATTTCTGACAACCTCCACATACAAGCATTCTCTGCTCAGATGAGCCTTCATGTGCTTTGAATAGGAATAGAGAATTAAGCCTCTGTCATTCACATCTGGTGTTGGCTTCTCTTCCCTGAGTACCAAATAATAAAGTGTGGAAATGTATCTGCGGCGCCCCTGGGTCCTAGTCATCTGAGTAATGTCGCTTTCCTCCCGGGGAGAATGATGTTACGTTTGGAGGCAAGGAAGGATAACTGCATCCAGGTATCACAAACATGCAACACATTTCATACTCCAGGCCACCAGGGGGAGCTTCTGATCCTATTTACTAGGTGACTCCCCATATACAGTGGGGCAAAAAAGTATTTAGTCAGTCAACAATAGTGCAAGTTCCACCACTTAAAAAGATGAGAGGCGTCTGTAATTTACATCATAGGTAGACCTCAACTATGGGAGACAAACTGAGAAAAAAAAATCCAGAAAATCACATTGTCTGTTTTTTAAACATTTTATTTGCATATTATGGTGGAAAATAAGTATTTGGTCAGAAACAAAATTTCATCTCAATACTTTGTAATATATCCTTTGTTGGCAATGACAGAGGTCAAATGTTTTCTGTAAGTCTTCACAAGGTTGCCACACACTGTTGTTGGTATGTTGGCCCATTCCTCCATGCAGATCTCCTCTAGAGCAGTGATGTTTTTGGCTTTTCGCTTGGCAACACGGACTTTCAACTCCCTCCAAAGGTTTTCTATAGGGTTGAGATCTGGAGACTGGCTAGGCCACTCCAGGACCTTGAAATGCTTCTTACGAAGCCACTCCTTCGTTGCCCTGGCGGTGTGCTTTGGATCATTGTCATGTTGAAAGACCCAGCCACGTTTCATCTTCAATGCCCTTGCTGATGGAAGGAGGTTTGCACTCAAAATCTCACGATACATGGCCCCATTCATTCTTTCATGCACCCAGATCAGTCGTCTTGGCCCCTTTGCAGAGAAACAGCCCCAAAGCATGATGTTTCCACCACCATGCTTTACAGTAGGTATGGTGTTTGATGGATGCAACTCAGTATTCTTTTTCCTCCAAACACGACAAGTTGTGTTTCTACCAAACAGTTCCAGTTTGGTTTCATCAGACCATAGGACATTCTCCCAAAACTCCTCTGGATCATCCAAATGCTCTCTAGCAAACTTCAGACGGGCCCGGACATGTACTGGCTTAAGCAGTGGGACACGTCTGGCACTGCAGGATCTGAGTCCATGGTGGCGTAGTGTGTTACTTATGGTAGGCCTTGTTACATTGGTCCCAGCTCTCTGCAGTTCATTCACTAGGTCCCCCCGCGTGGTTCTGGGATTTTTGCTCACCGTTCTTGTGATCATTCTGACCCCACGGGGTGGGATTTTGCGTGGAGCCCCAGATTGAGGGAGATTATCAGTGGTCTTGTATGTCTTCCATTTTCTAATTATTGCTCCCACTGTTGATTTCTTCACTCGAAGCTGGTTGGCTATTGCAGATTCAGTCTTCCCAGCCTGGTGCAGGGCTACAATTTTGTTTCTGGTGTCCTTTGACAGCTCTTTGGTCTTCACCATAGTGGAGTTTGGAGTCAGACTGTTTGAGGGTGTGCACAGGTGTCTTTTTATACTGATAACAAGTTTAAACAGGTGCCATTACTACAGGTAATGAGTGGAGGAAAGAGGAGACTCTTAAAGAAGAAGTTACAGGTCTGTGAGAGCCAGAAATCTTGATTGTTTGTTTCTGACCAAATACTTATTTTCCACCATAATATGCAAATAAAATGTTAAAAAAACAGATAATGTGATTTTCTGGATTTTTTTTTCTCAGTTTGTCTCCCATAGTTGAGGTCTACCTATGATGTAAATTACAGACGCCTCTCATCTTTTTAAGTGGTGGAACTTGCACTATTGCTGACTGACTAAATACTTTTTTGCCCCACTGTATATAACTGATAGTCTGTAGGGAAAGTTAGTCAGTCCTTCAAGAAAGCTGTTCCTGGCAGGAGCAAATTCCTGTCAGAGGACAGAAGAGAGGGTCCATGGAGCTGTGCATGCCCTAAGAGTTGCAGCTCCCAGAAAGAGACACTTTGAAAGCAGAATTGTATTGCAGCGAGCATGAAGGAAGGCAAAGCAAAGGAGAGGATACCAGAAGGGGACCAGCCCCGAACAGGATGCCTCCTTCTGAGGCACAGAACACCGGTAGGCGGGACACCGATGTAGTAAGGACCTCTATGCCTTACTTCAGAGATCGGCAGGACAGCTAATTTCATGTTACCTGTCCGCACCTACACCCAGGAGGCACGGTGACACCCCACAGAGCCGGGTTATCTAAGAGACCCTGTAAACAGGCTCAAGTCACCAGTCATACGGGTTTTGTCCTATCCGACTATGGGGGACAGAGAGAGAGAGACTACATCTGTGAGGACCTTATTTGAAGCTTATGCAGTAAGGGACTACACCACTACAACGCAAGGGAAGGCTATTGATTTCCACCTGGACAAGGGCACTCTGGACTTGCCTCTGAACCGGCCGGACTCTGCCTGCCCTGTGGTCTGGTGCCCTGGACTGTGGCTGCTGAAGTCTTCAGTAAAGGTAAAGAGACTGCAACCTTGTGTCCTCGTTCTTCACTGTGCCATTCACCATCTACATACTGGGAAGCCTGGGGACATACTTCACCTGTAGGAAGGTATACCATCTAGCTGCCATAATGTCACCCCAGCGGACCCCTTAAAGCAGCGTCGGTCACCCTGACGGAATACCACAGGTGGCGTCACAAACATAAACTTTATCCCTTTAAAGACCTTTCCCTTTATTACGGACGTCCCAGGGCCACGGATCGGGTCAGCCACCATGACATCCCCCTTTGAGCCGACCGGACCTGGTACTGAGTATCCCTTGCCCTGAGGGAGAAGAGCTGAGAGACCCCCATAAACATAAGATTGTTTTCAGGACACATAGACATTTTCAGGTTAGAAAGACATTGCTCTAGTCTGTATGGAGGCCTTTAAGCACATGGATGTTATTACAGATGTGCTCTAGAGTTTACACAGTTCTTAAAAAACTGGATAAATTATAAATTCTATATATTTCTTACTGCGGCTCCAGTAAAAGTAGTTATTTGCATTACTGCAGTTCCATTATACAAGGCTGGGGGCCTATTCCAGGCTTCCTAATATGCTTCCCTATAAATTCTAGTTATATCCTCATTAAGGCGCTATAACTAAGCTGGGTGACAAAATGCCACAAAAGCCATGAAATTTTGAGATGAGCTCACTAAACCATATCTACCATTTTCTTTCACTGTAATATTGAGCAGTCGTATTATCCAGAAAATGACTGAATTATATCATCTCCTTGATGTAATCACCAAATTTCTGTGACATTGATTCAGTGTGACAAGGACTTTTTTTTTAATAACTTTGCTATAGAATCTGCAGAGAATGCAAGCTCCTCATAATTAAAATTATCTCTGGAGAAACCGCCATGGATGAATCTCTATTTCCCTCCTTGCTATTTCTGTCTGTGTTACAACATTCACAAATTGCTTGCCTTCCCCCCCGTCACTGGAAGGGCTGTCACCAGCTGTGCTGCACTGGTAGTCACTAGTCCTTGGTGTTGAAATGTTAGGGATAATCAGTTTCTCAGTGTCATATTTTGCATGGTTATGATGTGTCATTAGAAAACTTGCTATAAATCTATACAAATATTTCAACTTTTTAAAAGTCTTAATATTAGAGCCTAAGTTAGACTCCTGATTGGCGTTTGCTTACTTGACCTAGACGTGTAGTGATGCAGCCATTATTGGGTCTGCGACTGTCAGTGATATTCAGATTCCTGGAGTTGTGTCACTAGATTTCCTGCATGGGTTATCGACTCATGGAAATACAGAAATGGACACAATGGAGTAGATATATTAAGACTTGTGCTAAACGCTATTCTGAAGGCTGAAAATTAAATCTGACCCCGTTATTGCACCATTTTCTATCTTTAGATGTGCTAAATTTGTCCGAACACTTCTGGTCACTTCTGGTCATGCCTTCTTCCCTTGATCTTGTCATGTCTATTGAAACTTTCAGAATACAAGTACAAAACCGGTGTACTTCAAAATTTGGGCCTTTCATTGCGCTAGAAAGCAGCCATAAAGATGTCAATAAATTTGCCCAAAAATTTTTATATGCTACTGAACGCAACTCAAAACTTCATTTTTTAGCTATACAAATTTCAAATTTTTTTTATGAAACACAACTCAACGGTCAGCTATTTATTAAATCACAAAAAACAAATTCATTCAATTGGGCTCTGTTCATACAGATATGGATTTAATTGGAATAAGACATCTAAACGGAGATATCAAGGTATCATTTTATTCAACTTTCTATAACCTGCATGTCCATATACACTGCTCAAAAAAATAAAGGGAACACTTAAACAACAGAATGCAACTCCAAATAAATCAATCTTCTGTGAAATCAAACTGTCCACTTAGGAAGCAACACTGTTTGACAATCAATTTCACATGCTGTTGTGCAAATGGAATAGACAACAGATGGAAATTATTGGCAATTATCAAGACACACTCAATAAAGGAGTGGTTCTGCAGGTGGGGACCCCAGACCACATCTCAGTACCAATGCTTTCTGGTTGATGTTTTTGTCACTTTTGAATGTTGGTTGTGCTTTCACACTCATGGTAGCATGAGATGGATTGTACAACCCACACAAGTGACTCAGGTAGTGCAGCTCATCCAGGATGGCACATCAATGCGAGCTGTGGCAAGAAGGTTTGCTGTGTCTGTCAGTGTAGTCTCCAGCAGGCCACAAATGTGCATGTGTCTGCACAAACGGTTAGAAACTGACTCCATGAGGATGGTCTGAGGACCCGATGTCCACAGATGGGGGTTGTGCTCACAGTCCAACACCGTGCAGGATGCTTGGCCTTTGCCACAGAACACCAGGATTGGCAAATTTGCCTCTGGCACCCTGTGCTCTTCACAGATGAAAGCAGGTTCACACTGAGCACATGTGACAGATGTGACAGAGTCTGGAGATGCCATGGAGAGCAATCTACTGCCTACAACATCCTTTAGCATGACCGTTTTGGCAGTGGATCAGTAATGGTGTGGGGTGGCATTTCTTTGGAGGGCCACACAGCCCTCCATGTGCTCGCCAGTAGGCTTGAGCGAAACGGATCGGACAAATTCAAAAGTCGCCGACTTTTGGCAAAGTCGGGTTTCATGAAACCCAACCCGATCCTAGTGTGGGATCGGCCATGCGGTCGGCGATCTTCGCGCCAAAGTCGCGTTTCGTATGACGCGTTTGGCGCCATTTTTTCAGCCAATGAAGGAGCGTGGGCAGAGTGATGACATAGGTCCTAGGGGCGTGGACGCCTATCGCCATCTTGTCGCTTGTGCGCTGTAGCGATTTGCAATGTGTAACACCAGCTTTTCTGTTCAGGGACGGAGGAGAGAGAGAGAGAAAAAAAAAAGTTAGATTTCCCATTGACTTTGCATTGGGTTTCGTGTTTCGGTCGATCCCCGACTTTTCGCCATAATCGGCCGATTTCACTCGACTCAACTTTTGAGATAGTCGGGTTTCGCGAAACCCGACTCGACCCTAAAAAAGTAAAAGTCGCTCAACCCTACTCGCCAGAGGTAACCTGACTGCCATTAGGTACTGAGATGAGATCCTCAGACCCCTTGTGAGACTACATGCTGGTGCAGTTGGCCCTGGGTTCCTCCTAATGCAGGGCCATGCCAGACCTCATGTGGCTGGAGTGTGTCAGCAGTTCCTGCAAGATGAAGGCATTGAAGCTATAGACTGGCCCGCCCGTTCCCCAGACCTGAATCTGATTGAGCACATCTGGGACATCATGTCTCGTTCCATCCACCAATGTCACGTTGCACCACAGACTGTCCAGGAATTGGTGGATGCTTTAGTTCAGGTCTGGACCTCATCAGGAACATGCCCAGGCGTTGTACAGTAGGGAGGTCATACAGGCACATGGAGGCCAGACACAATACTGAGTATCTTTTCCTTGTCATGAGGCATTTCCACTGAAGTTGGATCAGCCTGTAATTTGATTTTCCACTTTGATATTGAGTATCATTCCAAATCCAGACCTCCTTGGGATATTAATTTTGATTTACATTGATAATTGTTATGTTTTATTGTTCTGAACACATTCCACTATGCAGTGAATAAAAATTTGCAAATGGAATATTTATTTTAATGGAATGTAGAGCCTAATGACAATGACTAGGTTTCAGATAATCATTCTTGGGATCTCTGTGGATCTCAGATGTTGAACCACCATCGATCAGCAAATTACCTTTTGTCCTACTATCCCATATCCTAAGCAACTAATACAATCATATTCCAATGTCCAACTACCAAATCTATAGATAACTACTGTAGTTTACACTGCAATAGGTTTTATATATTTGACTGCAGTCTCTCCAAAAAGTTGCAAATTGTAGAATTATCTATTCGGGATGGATTAGAGATCACAAGCGGCATAAAGCAGAAGCATCTATGTATTCACAGCAGCATGCACGACCGGTGTCCACTGTCTTTCTAAGCGTCTTGGCAAGTCTTACTGTTATAATTCATCTTTTGGGACCTTGTGTACAATCTATGGGCATAGATGCAATTAGTTAGGTCTTACTCACCTCAAGGATAAACTTGGCAGCTTATATCGAGCCGTCATCAGAGGTGAAACAAAGTATTCTCTATAGGAGTGTTTTCGTACAGAATGTAGCTTAGACAAGGTTCATTGGAACATTGTTTGGGTCTGCAGAAAAAAAATCAAACTTTAGAGCTACAAATCTGCCAACAGGCAAGTATGCCAGTGTATGCGGCCATGCTGGAGCCAGGAAATGTATCACTGGATAAAAAAAAAGCAGATATGTTGTTCAAGAAGTCAACCCTTGTGGAAGCTGTAATGACAATCTTATTAATTGTCCATGAAGCAGAAAGAAATGGATTATAGACAAGTGCAGCAGCACTGAGTGCGCTAAGGTATATGCCAGCAATAAATATATCAGTTCTGAACTGCATTACTGCTATGTAGACTATAATGATAAAGTAATTATAAAATAAAGTTACTTAGCTCACAATTTGTCAAATTTGCATGTGCTCATCTGCTAAGATAAGGTGTACCCAGGCTCGGACTGGCCCACAGGGAAACAGGGGAATTCCCCAGTGGGCCTCTGTGCAGATCTGGGCCCCCAACCCCACTGTATGGGCAGTACTTGGCATAATTCACTTGATTCACTCTGTACAGAAAAAAGCAGCATCTCATCATTCATTAACCACGCTACCCAGTTTAAGAAATTTGTGAATGAGGGTAGTGTAATATTTGTATGCAGGTGAAATGTGGGACCCTCAAGGTCAATGTTACTGGTGGGCCCTTGGCACCTCAGTCCAACACTGGGTGTACCCCATTGTAGATGTGAACCTGCACTATCAAATTTACATCTCCTTGGTCAAGTCCTATAAATCCTAGAGCAGGTCCTGTACGATCCAGCTGTGATTAATACCAGTCTTGGCGATTGTTCAGACAAGTGTACAGTCGATCTCTGCGATGTCCATATGCGAAACTGACAACGTACGGACAGCGCACAGGCCAATGCAATTAAATGTGGTAGCTCTTTACACAAGGATTGATGGTCTGCATGTAAAAAATTGTAGCACTTGCTACTTTTTTATTAATTACAATTATTAAGACAGGAAACTGTATTTGTCCTTTATTAAATTGTTCATGTAAAAAAACGGATGCCATACAGATTGCATATGGATGTAATAAAACCACACACGGATGGCATATGGAAGAGAATACAGATGAAAAAGTGCCAGTTTTTTTCTAAATGAAAAATTGCCAATTTTGCATTGATTCATCTGAACCTGGCTTTATAGAGATGTGAAGAGTACTCGGCCAAATGTAAAGGCAGGCACTACTCCCCAAGCAAAAAAGATTGATTATGAGAGAATCTTGATCATAGAGAAAAACATTAATGTTTTACTTAATTTTATATGTTCTAAAGAGAAGAACGTGTTTGTTTAAAGAGAACCTTTCACCTAATTTTTCATATTGAACTGGAGCACACAATACAATTGTGGCTGCAGAGCAGAATAAAACTTGTTTCTTTGTTTGTTTTTTATTTCGCCAGTCTCCACCGAAACAATTTTTTAAATGTCCAGTTGGGCATTGCTAGATAACTTTTACTTTTTCCCTTCTCTAATGCTGACCAATCATAAGCAGAAGCACAATAGGGAAAGAAAGCACTGTGTACTTACAATTGCTCACTTTGCCTTTCTACCCAGCTAATTCTTCTCTTTTCCATTCTGTCTACGACATCATGTGATTAAAAACAGATTAGCTGGATCCTTCTAAGCTCTATGTAGAAACAGGAGGTCTATTTTCCCTGCATGAGTCATCACTGCAAAAGTTACTGGCAAGGGGGGAGGAAGGAGCAGCTAGGTCAGAAGTTGAAGAGGAGGTAAAGCTGGGCTGCCAGGGACTTTGCAGTGATGCAGTGAGGTAGTATTGTAGTTCTAATGATGACTCATGCAAGGGAAAAAAAAATTCCCATTTCTACATAGGGATTAAACGGATTCAGCTAGTCAGTTTTTAATCATGTGATGTTATAGACCTGACGGAAAAGAGAAGAATTACCGTATATACTCGAGTATAAGCCGAGATTTTCAGCCCAAATTTTTGGGCTGAAAGTGCCCCCCTCGGCTTATACTCGAGTCACGGTAGTGGTGGGGTCGGCGGGTGAGGGGGAGAGGGCGCTGAGGTATACTTACCTAGTCCCAGCGATCCTCGCGCTGTCCCTGCCTTCCTCCCCGTCTTCTGTGCTGCAGCGTCTTCCCCTCTTCAGCGGTCACGTGGGACCGCTCATTACAGAAATGAATAAGCGGCTCCACCTCCCATAGGGGCGGAGCCGCCTATTCATTTCTCTAATCAGCGGTGCCGGTGACCGCTGACAGGAAGATGCTGCAGCACAGAAGACGGGGAGGAAGGCAGGGACAGCGCGAGGATCGCTGGGACTAGGTAAGTATGTTATATTCACCTGTCCGCGTTCCAGCCGCCGGGCGTCGCTCCATCTTCCCGGCGCCTCCATCTTCCCGGCGTCTGCGCTCTGACTGTTCAGGCAGAGGGCGCGATGACGCATATAGTGTGCGCGGCGCCCTCTGCCTGATCAGTCAGAGCAGAGACGCCGGGAAGATGGAGGCGCCGGGACCGGACGCCGGGAGCTGCAATCAAGGGAGGTGAGTATGTGTTTTTTTTTTTTTATTGCAGCAGCAGCAGCGGCAGCACATATTTATGTGCAGCATCTATGGGGGCAGTATGAACGGCACACAGCACTATATGGGGGCAGTATGAACGGCACACAGCACTATATGGGGGCAGTATGAACGGCACACAGCACTATATGGGGGCAGTATGAACGGCACACAGCACTATATGGGGGCAGTATGAACGGCACACAGCACTATATGGGGGCAGTATGAACGGCACACAGCACTATATGGGGGCAGTATGAACGGCACACAGCACTATATGGGGGCAGTATGAACGGCACACAGCACTATATGGGGGCAGTATGAACGGCACACAGCACTATATGAGGCATCTGTGCAGCATCTATGGGGGCAGTATGAACGGCACACAGCACTATATGGGGGCAGTATGAACGGCACACAGCACTATATGGGGCATCTGTGCAGCATCTATGGGGGCAGTATGAATGGCACACAGCACTATATGGGGCATCTGTGCAGCATCTATGGGGCAGTATGAACGGCACACAGCACTATATGGGGCATCTGTGCAGCATCTATGGGGCAATATGAACGGTGCAGAGCACTATATGGCACAGCTATGGGGAAATAATTATCTATTTTTATTTTTGAAATTCACCGGTAAATGCTACATTTCCACCCTAGGCTTATACTCGAGTCAATAAGTTTTCCCAGTTTTTTGTGGCAAAATTAGGGGGGTCGGCTTATACTCAGGTCGGCTTATACTCGAGTATATACGGTAACTGGATAGAAAGGCAACATGATCAATTGTAAGTACACACAGTGCTATATATATATATATATATATATATATATATATATATATATAATTATTGCAATATATTAAGAGAATAAAAACTTTGAGGGGAGTGCTTTCTTAAGAAGTTCCCCAACTAAAGCTGCCCATAAATATCAATGTTTTTATATTCTAGTGTTAATCATTATATTCTGACTACATTAGTATTTATTATTTCTCTTTAATCAATATTCATTTTACTTTACATCTTGCAGCTTCACATGACCTCTCATTCCATGCTTTCCTCAGTATTTGGACATTACACCAGCCGCAGAATACAGTGATCAGTCCATTATTTTTCATCTCAGTATCTATAAAGGTGATGTACTATCAGCTGAGGGGTTATGTTCCTGGGATGGAAACACGAGAACTGTCCCTTATTATCAGTGTAGATCTATTATCTATTACCCCTGTCTCGCCGTCCTTTCTCAATGGGCTTCATGAGCTGAACAAGAATATTAAACTTTTCATTGCAAATCTTCCTCTTTCATCTGACTTGGCGGAGTGATGTTGGTGATAAGACATGAATACATCTGAAATTCAGTCCTGTGTGATTCTTTTTACAGGACAGGGTGATGTCAAATGGATATATGCTGCACTTTGTGTTGAATTATTCAGCATGGTTACAAAGTTATACCAAACGCATGTAAAATCGGACTTGGATCCCTGAGAGTACAGGGATTGCAATATATGTCTTAGTATTAAAGAAAACTTCGCCAGCAAATATATTTAATATATGGCGCCTCCATTTATTCGCGTCTACGTCTTACATATCCTCTTCTGGTGTTTCTTATACTAGTTATATCCTTCGATGTTTTTGAAAATGACACCCCATAGGAGCTGGAATTGCGGCATAAATAGTAGAAATTAGCAAATCTTTTAACATTTTAGTTTGCCAGATTCCACAAATTTTCCAAGGAAAGTCAATTATCAATCTTGCCTTGCGCAGGCGTGTGCTACGGAGGACATAGAATGAACTTCAATCCAATATTGCGGCCAGCATGCAGCCAGCGGGTAAGGAAAGGGTGAATCAAACACCCGAAAACTCCGCCCATATAACCGAAAACCGCTCCCGCCAAATTCAGGTGACAGGTTCCCTTTAAAATCTGCAATGCATACAATGTACAAGCCATTTTAGGCAAGTCGCCATAAGCGAATTGCAAATTGTTCAAATTAACCGTGTTCAGTCAATTTCCAAAAATTGTAATCAATTTGATCTTTATGTAATAATTAAATAGGAGAGTTAATCAGATAACCCTTTTAAAGTGAATTTGTCAACTGGGTTTTGCATGTAATTCAAGAGTATCATGATTTTGGTGCAGAGACCCTGATTCCAGCAATGTGTCACTTACTGGCCTGTGTGTTGCTATTTCAATAAAAAAATAATTTTAATAGCAGGAGATTATCCTTACAGGACTCGGTGTCTCATGCCTGTTGGTCCAAGCACACCCACAGCACAGATTAGCAGCTGTATCTCACTGTACAATGTACACAGAAAGCTGTGGTGTGTGGGGTTATACGCAGCTCAACAACTGCTCTGCTAGATCTGCAGGAGAGAAAACTGGGATTCTATAGGAACTGCTGCACCCAGTAACCTAAGTGATACATCGCTGGAATCAGGACCTCTGTCCCTACTTCATTCTGCTGTCAGATTACATAGCAAAGACATGGTAACAGATTCCCTTTAACAATAAGAGCAGACAGTAAGCTCCCCCTAGTGGTAGCAGAAAGTAGACACAATTTAAGCCGCTTTAATTGGAACTCTGTATGAGAAAGACTGACCAATATATAGATATATTAAAAGAAAATTGGAACAGAATTTAGTATAATTGTATTTTGGTTAAAAAAAGGATATATATGTATAGACATTCACTCGTAAAAAAAAAAAAAGCCCAGAGGTGAGGACATGTGGCGTAGAAACGACAACTTAGAAGGAAAATGCAAAATCAAAGCAGAACTAAAATTGAGATAAAGATGGAATAAAATAAGTGATTTATGACCTCGAAAAATCTCCTAGTGTTCCACACTAGACCTGACCAAGCCTTCAGTAAGGCAGCTAGGTTGCTTTGATTTAATACACATAAAACCTTGACAGAAGTTTTTTAATTAAGAGGAAAAGTCTTTGATTTCGTAGCCCGGTGACACGGAGGTCGACTACGGTCATGCTAATGCATGAAAATCCTCTTGTATGTAGCATATGATCATGATTTATGCAGCTTTAAGCAGGATCAACCAACAGGAGGATTTTCAGCACTATGGCGCGGAGTGTGAGCAGCTCTTTGGCACAGTAGGAGTTTTATAGTTTTGGACAGGGCTCTTAAAAACATTGAAAAATAATCTTTTAAATATATTGCGTGTTTTTTCTTTATTTAATAACATATTTCACTTTAACATTTTAATTTCTCCAATGTTGTCTCCTTATTAAGCAGCAGATGAACGCTGAATAGCGTGTGGCTAGTAACATACCACAGCTTCCCTCTCCCTCTTTACAAGATGCCGAGAAGCTGCAGGTTATTGTTCGCTCCTACCTTGGGCGCACTTATTTGTTGTCTTCCACTGGTGATAATTTAAAGGGCTATCTCCACCTGTACCTATGGCCAAGTAGGTGCTTAGCTTGGTTGTCTCCTGGCTGCTCAGTGACAAAGAAGGAGCCTAAAAAGCCTCTCTGATGCCACCACATAATTTGCATACAGAACTAGGCCAGCGGACAGAATTTGCCCTGGGTGATGGAAAGCCCAGCTTTGCTTTGTTATAGTTACTATTATAGGCGGCTGCTGAGGCCACAATGATGGTGACTTCTTTCTATATCTAAAGCCTTTGTTTTCTGGCATCACATTTCTAGAACTAACTAGTAATGGAAAATAATGATAATACACATATTAGCTGGACTGCTGTGCATATGAGACCATGTTAGGCATAAATAATCTCCTGTTGATAAAATACTGATTGTATTGAAACTACTACACACAGCCTAGTAAGTGACACATAATTGGAATCATGGTCTCTTGCCCTATATTATGCTGCTCTCAGATTAAATATCAAATCTCCAATTAAACTGCTAGTACAGTCATATAGGAGACTACAAACATAATGTCTGTACTACAAATGTTACTGCTTTTTCTATTCCACCCCCCCCCCAAAAAAAAAATGTATTTAATATGTAAAGCTGGGCTCCTCATTGCAACTTTGGCATGGCCGAGGGCTTTTGGCACCATTCCACCCAATCATTTAGCATGGGATACACTGCCCCTTTGCTTGATTAATAGCACTTGCTTCACCATTGCCACACATGAATTACACATGAGCACGGACGGTTCTGGAGCCCAGAACTATCTTAAATTAGAAAAAATAAGTCCATTTTTATAAACTTGAATTTGCCAAATTCTCTGAATTTTCCAAGGAAATTTGATTGTGGCAAATCAAAAAGAATAGCAAAACCTTCCATTGCCATGAAAAACGTATATGACACTCATTTCTTTTCCACACACGCTAATTATCATCGTGTATTGTCACGCACAGGATAGCCTCGTTTCTGGATTTTTTACAAAAAACTACTTGAATGTTTGCACAACTTATAGTTGTGTAAAAATGTTGCCAGTTGTGGCATTTTTTTATGCCAGTCCTAGACAGCTCTGCCCACGTTTAAAGTAGGTGGTGCGAGTTCTGTTGATAATGCTATCCTAAAATTTGTCATAAAATTAAAAAAATATGTAAATTAGCATACATCTTCTGGTAGCACATTGCAACTGGAAGATGTTCTAAATTTATTAAGTGTCAGATGCCTCTTGATGATTTTGCCGCATCTCTATTAAGACTGGAGTTTTGATGCCAGTCTTTATGACCTGGGGTCTACCTGTACAGTTTCTTAAATGTTTTATAGCTTTCTCTCCATTTCTCTATGATTAAGCTATGAGCTGTGACATCTTCTCAATATCCAGATTCACCACAAAATGGCTGCTGCATTCTCTGCTTCTGCTTTTAGATGGCTATGATAATCCCTCCTCATTGACTGCACTATACCATGTGATGTGACAGCTACAGGGCATTATGGGAAAGCTCTCTCAGCCGCACTCAAGGACACGTGATCTTTCTCTAATTAATGCAATCTTCGGCACGGCAGCAGCCATTTTGGGTAATTTGCGCAAACAGTGAATGAATTGCAAATTTCACTGGGTTGCACAAATTTCTGAAAATTGAACACAAATTTAATTCATATCGAATCGAATTGACTAATTCTAGAAACTTCAAAATAAAAAAGATGTCACATTTTAAAATATCCTTTTGTCAGCATCACTGGATTATCAAGGAGACAATGCTACATACTCGAATGTCTAGCAAGGAGCAAAATGACCCGAAAAAGATGTCTCTTACACCTGATCATTTTTAGGTTGATATTCCATGTGTGCTGCTTTAGAGAACTCTCTTTTTTATTTTTTAGGTAAATAATAGTATGGAGTGAATTGAGTTACATCATGTAGACAGATGTATGTGTCTAACAGTATATCCATCTACTGTTAATAAGCTGGCAAAGGTTCTCCAAAGGTGGAAAACATACTCATGTCTTCTCTGCCATCCACAAGCAGAGCTGCCCTCTTCTTGGCACTTGGTATGAATGAAACTATTCTGCTTTTTTTTGCAGAGAACAAGCTAGGAAACTGTACTCTTTATACTGTGGGTTCTATCAGAATAAAAATGAAGCAGCTATTTTTGCCATGAGAAAATTACAACCTGGCACCATGACCAAGGCATGTGACTGTCTAAGGCAAGAAAGCTTCCGGATCTTTATCTCTGGAATTATGAGATTGATTGCCAAGAAAACAGTATCTGGGAATTAGGGCTCATACTCATCTGTGAGAAAAAAAAGGATTAATGCAATCAGATAAAAAATCGGATTGCACTCGAACAAATGTTAATCTATGATTCCCTGCTTATCTGCAATTTTTTTTCTCAGCTGAGATCGGGCTGTGGAAAAAAAATCACAGCATGCTGCGATTGTCCTCATATCTCGGATGAGACTCCCCAATGCAGGTCAATGAGTGTGATAAAAGAAAATCGCACTACACTCAGACCATGTGAGCTGTCCAATTTTACATACCCATGTTGTTGAAAACTTGACAACTCAGCAGCCACGTACAGTAAAATCACAGCGTGACCCAACAAAATAGAATAGATGGAATAGATATATGCACATAGAATAGACAGACAAAGATGTCAGTCACATATATAATTAGTACAGTGCTTGCATAGCTTACTGTACATGTATTTAATTAATGAATAAATCTCTGAGAAAAAATAGTATGGGATCACCCATGCATTTTATTAACCAGCAGAGGGAAATCGGACAGCTGGATGAAGATGTTTTTAGCCTGGAAAGGGGGTGATACCAATGGAACTTCCCAGACTATTAATATCAGCTCACAGCTGTATACTTAGCCTTTTCTGGTTACTAAAATAGGGGACCCCTCCAAAAAAATTACATAGGGTCCCCTATAATTAATAACAGCAAAAGATAGGCAGACAGATGTGGGCTGATATCAATAGCCTAGGAAGGGGACATGGATATTGACCCCCTCCTAGACTCAGTCTTAGGCTGCCAGCACACTAGCAGTATTTGGTCAGTATTTTACATCAGTATTTCTCAGCCAAAACCAGGAGTGGGTGATAAATGCAGAAGTGGTGCATGTGTTTCTATTATACTTTTCCTCTAATTGTTCCACTCCTGGTTTTGGCTTACAAATACTGATGTAAAATACTGACCAAATACTGCTAGGGTGACGGCAGCCTTACTCTTTCCACTTGCCCTGATGTGGTGGCAAATGGGGTAAAGTATTGGGGTTGATGTCACCTCTATTGTCAGGTGACATCAGGCCCAGAGGGTAGTCATGGAGAAGCGTCGAAATGATGCCCCCATTACTAACCCCATAACATATTGTAATGCAGACACAGCAAGAATAAAGTCCTCTATTTGAAATAATGACATAGACGCCTTTAATGAATCTAAATTTATCAAAAACATGTATACTCACCTCAATGCCCAATCCACTGTAGCCAATGTCTCCGGTAAAAGAATTAAAATAATAAACAACCATATTCCTCACCTGTCCACCGAGAAGATATTCCAATTGTCCTGCAACACGCCTAGATCTGCGACGCGCCAAGCTCTGCAACACCTAGCTTGGCGACTATACATCCTGCCATCCAGCAGAGACACTGAGCTGTGCATGGTCACTGAGCTCAGTGCCTGGCAATGAACTCCTTTCACCTCCCTGACTTTAGTGCGAGCGTGAGAAAGTTCTCACGCTCGCCGTGCCGTCAGAAAGATCATCTGGGTTCAGAGCCAGTGAACTCCTTTCATCGTAATTAGGTCAGCATGAACGCCATGGGAAAAGTTCTATTGGCTCTCGCACTGATGAACTTTCTCACGCCCACCGTAAAGTCAGTGCGGTGAAAGGAGTTAACAGTGAGGCGCTGAGCAAGCACGCACAGCTCAGTGTCTCTGCTGGATGGCAGGCTGTATAGTTGTATGATGCAGCAATGCAGCCTGCCATTTAGATGTAGCAGAGCTAGGTGCTTCGTAGGAAAATTGTGGTTTATTACTTTAATTCTTTTACAAGAGACATTGGCTTCAGTGGATTGGGTGTTGAGGTGAGTATACATGTTTTTGGTAAATTTAGATTCATTAAAGGAGTTTGTGTCATTATTTTGACCCACGTTTCTGGACAGATATTGGACAGTTTTTTTGTATGATGATGGGTATGAGCCCTTAATGATGAAAAAATATTATGGTCCATAAATGTCAAGGCTATTTTATGTATGAAATCCATATACAAAACTTTATTATGGCTGCCAATCAGTGATATCAGTTCTTTGATGGGGTTCCCTTTCCACAATCTCCTGTTGGTTGCTGCCTTTCCTACCATTTTCATTCACTTCTTTCCACAATTACATAATACTTACACATTGCAACAGTCCATTACTTAAGGCATTGGTCTCCAATCTGTAGCTCTCCAGCAGTTGTGAAATTGCAACTCACAAAATACAGTACACAAAGGCTTTCCAAGAGCTTGCTGATAGTTGTAGTCTCGGGACAGCTAAAGAACCATAATTTGGAGACCACGTACGCTGTACATACCAGAATTATATTAGTGACTATAAGATAGGAAAAACTTAAAATATCTCAATGCATTTTCTCATTTTTGATAATCAAAAGGGTGGTTGATTGATCTGCACTTACACCTAGTGGTGCACCACCAATGGTGGCAGGCCACCAGTTAAAATGATACCTGTGATCAAGAAGGTGGCCCTTCGGCCTGCCACCTATCCACTTCTTCCGATATCTGTTGTATACAGTATATATGGCAGAAGTAGGAGAGGGCTCATGCTCTCAGTCCACCCCATACTTCACAGGTGTTGGCTGTTTTACACAACAGACACCCACCAGTAACTTCAAAGATTGCAGCTAGCTTTGATCACAGCAATTAAATTCCTTATGTACCATGGTAAACAGTAACCATGACAGACAAGTGGTTAGACAAGGGGTCCATCTGTCATTCCCTTTTTCCCCTATAAAGTATTCACAGGAACGCAATGGGTTGTTTATTGACAGCAGGGAGTCAATGAGGGTCCCGGTTCAAACCATTGGCTTGAGGTCCTTCACATTTCTATGTATATCCCTGCCTACACCCACATTCTGGCGTTAGATGACCTTTCCCTGTGCTTCCTTGACAGAATAGCGGTGCATGTATGTATTGATTTACAATGATATGGGATATACTTGGCACACTCTAGCGAGTCTGATGCAACAAAGTGTTTAATATAATACATACAGTATTCACAATGTTCACAAACGTTTCGGTCTGCAAAGGACCTTCATCAGTGTGCTCAAAAAATTTTGGGGATGAACAGGAGATCCTGTAGGTAGAGGGCTAAATCCAGCCTATCAAGCTGGAGAGAAGGAGGGAGACGCGGTATCCACTGATACCAGACTTGCGGTGGATACCGATTCTCCAGATCTCCCCAGCTTGATCGGCTGGTTTTAGCCCTCTACCTACAGGATCTCCTGCTCATCCCCAAAATTTTTTGAGCACACTGATGAAGGTCCTTTGCAGACCGAAACGTTTGTGAACATTGTGAATACTGTATGTACTATATTTAACACTTTGTTGCATCAGACTCGCTAGAGTGTGCCAAGTATATCCCATATCATATTCTAAGGTCTGGGCACCTACTATTAGGCACCTCCACCCCTGGGCTGTGTTGACTATTTACTGTACTACTGTATTGATTTACAGACATACAATATGGTCCAGTGTACCGGTGTCCCAAAGAGCTGCATGCGAGGTCCTATCTGATTGCTGTATGGTGCCTAGATCAGTAGTCGACAACCTGCTACTCTCCAGCTGTAGTCAGACCTGGATGATTCATAAAATCAAGGGAGCAGATTACAAGTGGCACTGGCAGCCCAATTTATCCTGGCATAGGCACGTGCCTAGTGTTTGGTGCAGCCCAGCACATACGTTTTGTAGTCTAGGAAAACGATCTAAATAAGCATTCAACCTTTTAATTTCCTGGAATGAGTCAATTAGAACTCCAAGTACAGATAGAAGAGTCATGTCTCCGTGACTGTAAAGCTCTTGCCCCAGGTCAGCTTTTGCTAAAAGGCATGAAGTATTTAGATATAATGAGGGAAAACGTTTCCAGAAACGGAAGCATTTACTCTGCAGATGGAAGAACTGCATCTCCGCATAAATAATAGGTCACTGGGTACTCATACCATCCATTACTTGTTACCACCTTCCCGTACTTCCCACCTCCTGCAGACTACAGACTTTACGTCTGCTCTAGTCAGGCAATCAGACCCATTCATGCACGCTTGCTCTGGTGTCAGCAATTCGCTGCTTAGCAATGCGCATTTCATGACAGCTGGGTATTAAATAAAAAGTTGTTTCCAAAAAATCAGCATCATTTCATTTTCTGTTCACATCAAATAATCAGGCTCGGCATCATTATTCTTTGTAGTAGGCATGGGTGTATGTTTATTCCTCAGGAAGGGCAGCACTCCAACTCTTGTGTCAGCAACATACCTCTGCGCTATCCACATCATCAAAAACAGTTAGGGATTTGTGGGCTTTGAAAGTCAGCAAAACAACAACAACTGCAAATAAAATGAAATATATGCTAATTAATGGTGGCCGTAACAGAATAAGAATGAGGAAAGGAGAATATCGTCTACTCTTTGATATCATGTTGATAACCAGGTTTATTTTATGCACAAAGGATGTTACATAGATCAAGACCTTTATAAATGTCCCTGTTAATAATGCCAAGTATTCCTCTAAGGCCTGTGTAACCCGTACAAAAATATATATATTAGTTTTATTTTTTAGTGGGTTTTTTTGCTGCTGAAATTCGTCATTGTTCACATTAGTTTCTGTATCCAATGGGGCTCAAAATCTACTTTCCTTATTTCAGCTATATACAAACTAGAGTCAGTTTCACTAATCCTCATGAGTACCGTATATTTTTGAGGATGTAAGAGGAACCTGGAATACCTGGAGGAGACCCCCACAAACACAGAAAGAAAGACAGAAACTCCATGCAAATGTTGCCTTCAGTTAGAACTGAATATAGGACTCTCGACCACAAGTTTATTAAAGTATTTTTGTATAACTCTTAAAAAAGTATTAATGGGAAAACTCAAATTTTCTAAATCTCTCTAAATACATGTGTAATGCTGTGTAGGTGCATTAGCATATTTTCCGATTACCATCTTCCAGTTTGCAGGGCCACTCTGGTCCTCTTCTGACTCATGTGACTTCAATTCCAACTCGCCGGAAGTCACTTTTACTGTATAAGCCAGAACTAGGCTCCATAGCCCTTAATTGTAAAAGCAACCTCCAGTCTTAATGCAGACCTTGGGACTTGGTCTAAGCCACATGGCCCTCGGACCATAAAAGGTTGTGCACCTCTGACGTACAGTGTTCCTCCAATTACTTAAGCATCTACTGTATGTATGTGAAAAACAACAGAATAGAGCCAGAACATAGACCTTTTTATGTTTCATAATTATTGCGCTTGATTGATAAAATAAATAAATATTTTTATATAGCATATAACACATTCCGCAGCGCTTTACAGTTTGCACACATTATCATCGCTGTCTCCGATGGGGCTCACAATTTAAATTCCCTATGAGTATGTCTTTGGAATGTGGGAGGAAACCCAAGCAATCATGGGGAGAACATACAAACTCCTTGCAGATGTTGTCCTTGGTGGGATTTGAACCCAGGACTCCAGCGATGCAGTGCTAACCACTGAGCTACCGTGCTGCCCAGGAAGATATTGGCCTTAAGGGTATTCCCTATAAAATGTGACCACCATATCATGTAACTTACATCAAGTTATAATGAAATTAACTATAGAAAATTAGTTTTTTGATTTCACTAAAGTCTGGTCTCTATTATTCCTTAGGGCTTATGCAGACGTCCATGGATCTTAGTCCGAGCAAGGGCAGAAAAGCATGGACTGTTCGTGGTCACGCAATCTGAACTCAACAAACTCAATAAAGTCTATGAACCTGTTGAGCTCAGGTCAGAAGACCCATGGACAGTGTGTATTGCGGTCCATACTCGGACTGAGGTTCACAGGTGTCCGCATGAGCCCTTACATGGATATCCAGCATCTTCCAAGAGGTCCATTCTCTTTTACCACATACAGAATCATCCAAGCTATTTTCATTCCATTCATTTGCTCCTGAATTCTACGATATTTTCCCATCTCCACTCCATCAGATGGGAGTCTATGTAGATGCATATATTGCATTGGCCATCTCTGTCTCATTTACTTTACTCGCTCTCAATTTATCATGCCCCATCTTGACAGCGCTCTCTCTTCTCACTTACCTTTCCTCCCAAGCCTCGGCACTTTATTTCTATCTAAATGACATTCATTTCCTTGCTTATTGATTCTGATATATCTTAACCGCTGGAGATTCGCTTTTCTATCCTCTAACACAATATGTGGCTTCAGATTTGTAGAAAATAACCTCCCAGCACTGATCGGTACAGCCCTGTACCAGCTCTGTGGCTGCAAATTGTGAAAAAGGGCATATCATGGAGATCTTGAAGAAATTACAGAGGTTATCAAAAACAATGATTTCTCAATCCTAGACAGTTATTCCTGTCCCTGTCTCTCTGCTGTGTAGGTGTCTATTGCTTCCTCTTGACCGTGTTATACATGCGTCTGTTTTTCCATTGCTAAGGGACTTAATACAGAGCTGTTAGATGAAACGCTGAGATCACTAGGCATTCCTTTTTGACTGTAGACTATTTCAAGGTATAAATTGCAAGCCACATGTCATTGCGTCAAATCCCGACAACCTTTTTTTCTTGATTCCAGGGTGCATTCTAATCTTTCTGGCTAGGCTCCCAAAAATGGTATTATGGAAGATATCCTTATTTTTTTCAAAGTTTGAAGAAAACATTGAGTATATGCAGGGTTTAAAGGGAACCTGTCATGCAAAAAAAAAAAAAATGCTATTAACCTGCAGATATGAGGTTAATCTGCAGGATAATAGCATTCTGAATCTGCTTGGCTCCCGCACTAGCGGGAGGAAATGAGCTTTATTCCTCCCAGCAACTTATGACTTTCAGTCATAAGGCAGGGCCGGCTCAACTTAAGGCATGGTTTAGTGTATACTGACAGGCGTCTGTAACCGTGCCCCAGACAGTGACTGACAGCCAGCTCAGCATTAGAGCTTGTCACTATGCACTGAGCGGTGACTGAGGCCACGACGGCCCTGTCCTATGACTGAAAGCCATAGGCTGCCGGGAGAAATAAAGTTCATTTCCTCTGCTCAGCGGGGCTCTCAGGTTAGTTTCAGAACAGTATTAACCTGCAGATTAACCGCAGATTTACCGCAATTTTTGTGTGGATTTTGTGCAGATTCCACCTGCAGTTTTACACCAGCGGATTCCTATTATGGAGCAGGTGTAAACCGCTGCGGAATCCGCACAAAGAATTGACATGCTGCGGCATAAGCAACACAGCGTTTCCGCTGGTTTTTTCCGCAGCATGTGTACTGCGGATTTTGTTTTCCATAGGTTTACATGGTACTTTAAACTCAGGGAAAACTGCTGCGAATCCGCAGACAAATCCGCAACGTGTGCACATACCCTGAGTAGTCCTGAGACTGCTGTGGGCTGGACAAGGTCGCCCTGATACAGTGGTGGATTGCCAAGGTAGTGTGGAAGATTTAGGGAAGTAGTTCTATATCTTGCATCATGGGAGTGTCTGGAAAAGTGGCTGCTGCAGCCGGTGTACTCAAAGTAGCATAGAGGCATTCTGCTAATATGCAAACAGCCAGCGACGGACTGGAGCACCTTGGGCCCACCAGAGAAAATCGTTCTTAGAGCCCACTACAAAGCCTAGAAATAAATACAAGACCACCGTTTGTGTGATACAACATTCTAATATCGGGGGGGATGATATACTGTAGTACACTTCTTAATGTTATAGAATGAGCTGTCCCCAACATTTTGGTGCAAACTCATTAATAAATGTCCCCTGATGTGTATTCACCACTAAACCAATGTTTTATAGCAGCAGATAAGATTTTATGACATCTCATCCATACACATTTTAGTGAAATCTCTCTGCCACCTATGAGACCATAACTTCGGTCAGGGGTGATACAGGGAGAGGGGCTCAGTCAGGGGTGATACATGGGGAGGGGCTTAGGCCTCTTTCACACTTCCGTCTTTCTTTTTCTGTCACAATGCGTCGTTTTGTGAAAAAACGGATCCAGCAAATGTTTCTGCTAGGTCTGTTTTTGTTTTTCCCATAAACTTGTATTAGCGACAGATTGTGAGGGATGGCCTTCCGTTTCATCTGTCATGCGCTGGATTCGCCTTAAAATTGCTGTCCGTCGGGCGGAGACAACGCACATAGAAACGTTTTTTCTGCCCGTCGGAAAATCGCTCAGCGACGAATCCTGCACTCAGGGCCGGTTTTAGGCAAAGTGGGGCCCCAGGCAAAGTTTAAAATGGGGCCCCAAATGCTAACATATTGCACATCACACAAAAGCATTTCGGTTGTACTTACATGCACTGATCTCAGGCCGCTAAACGAGTGTGATCGACAATACTGAAGTCGTTGGACGCTTGTTTCCCAGCCTCTTTCCACTGTCTGAGAAAGAATGATGGGGCCAGAATGATCACTAACAGATCACTAACAGATCACCATACAGTATCATGTTATCAGCAGCACATCTACAGTTTACATCGGCGATGTGCTGCTGAGAACAAGGATTTTTATTCCGGCATAAACAATCCAATCACCCAATGAATATGCTGCATTTTGCTTGTTTGGTAAAATACACCCCATACTCCTCCATATATTATAATGTGCACCACAGTCCTCCATATTGTAAAATGTATAATACACTCCTCATAATCCTCCATATAGTATTATACACTTCCCATAGTCCTCCATATAGTATAATACACTCCTCATAGTCCTCCATATATTAAAATATACTCCTCAGTCCTCCATATAGCATAATACACTCCTCACAGTGCTCCATAAAGTATAATGCACTGCCATAGTGCTCCATGTAGTACAATTCACTTCCCATAGTATAATGCACCCCATAGTTCTTCATATAGTATAACGTATTCCCCATAGTCCTCGATACAGTATAATGCAGCCCACATATAGTATAATGCAGCCACCACCCCACAGAGTATAATGCAGCCACCCCACAGAGTATAATGCAGCCCCCCCACAGAGTATAATGTAACCTCCCTATAGAATATAATACAGCCCCCCACAGTAGTATACAGCAGAGCCCACAGTAGTATACAGCACTGCCCACAGTAGTATATAACACAGCCCACAGTAGTATACAGCAGAGCCCACAGTAGTATACAGCACTGCCCACAGTAGTATATAACACAGCCCACAGTAGTATACAGCAGAGCCCACAGTAGTATACAGCACTGCCCACAGTAGTATATAACACAGCCCACAGTAGTATACAGCAGAGCCCACAGTAGTATACAGCACTGCCCACAGTAGTATATAACACAGCCCACAGTAGTATACAGCAGAGCCCACAGTAGTATACAGCAGAGCCAAGTAGTATACAGCACTGCCCACAGTAGTATACAGCACTGCCCACACTAGTATACAGCAGAGCCCACACTAGTATACAGCAGAGCCCACAGTAGTATACAGCAGAGCCCACAGTAGTATACAACAGAGCCCAGTAGTATACAGCAGAGCCCACAGTAGCATACAGCACTGCCCACAGTAGTATATAGCACAGCCCACAGTAGTATACAGCAGAGCCCACAGTAGTATACAGCAGAGCACACAGGAGTATACAGCACAGCTCACATCCCCCCTTCCCTCCGCGCCTCTCTCCTCCCGAGAAAGGCCACACAGTCCAGTAAAAAAAACACAAGCTCCTTACCTTTCCCCGAGCCCGCGCTGCTCCCTGCTCCTGTGTCGGTGGCTGCCGCCACACTGCCTGGGTCACAGTGAGCGCGCACGCGCGCACTCGCTGTGTCAGAGGCAGAGCGGGGAATGATGGGAGAGGGAGTGTCAGGTGATGCTCTCTCCTCCCATCATTGCTTTGAACTGTACCGGCGTGTACCGGCAGACGCCGGTATAGTTCAATGCGGCGAGGGGAGTCGGCGCTGCCTCACAGGGGCCCCATAGCGGCTGCGTAACTTGCCGCTAGCTGGGGGGCCCTGGGGGAGTGGGGGCCCCAGGCAGCTGCCTGGTCTGCCTGCTCCTAACGCTGGCCCTGCCTGCACTGTCCGTCATTGGCTATAATGGAAGCCTATGGACGCAGGATCCGTCGCTGACCGTCAAAAGCAGGAATCCAGCGACGGATGCCGTCTTTTGAAACTGAGCATGTGCGGAAGAATTTCCCGTCAGGGAAATTCTCTCTCGTTCTCTCTCTCTCTCTTTTTACTATTGATGCTGCCTATGCAAAAAATGGGAGCTGCCGGAAGCATTGCAAGCATCGGGAAGACTGCGGGGGCCGCGGGAAGGCTGCGGTGGACACCGGAAGGTAAGAATATAGCGATTTTAACCCCTATCTGACCTCGGACGGGATAGTACGTCCGAGGTCAGATCCCCTGCTTTGATGCAGGGCTCCGCGGTGAGCCCGCATCAAAGCTGGGACATGTCAGCTGTTTTGAACAGCTGACATGTGCCCGTAATAGGCGCGGGCAGAATCGCGATCTGCCCGCACCTATTAACTAGTTAAATGCCGCTGTCAAACGCAGACAGCGGCATTTAACTACCGCTTCCGGCCGGGCGGCCGGAAATGACGTCATCGCCGACCCCCGTCACATGATCGGGGGTCGGCGATGCGTCAGGATGGTAACCATAGAGGTCCTTGAGACCTCTATGGTTACTGATCACCGGTGGCTGTGAGTGCCACCCTGTGGTCGGCGCTCACAGCACACCTCCATTTCTGCCACATAGCAGCGATCAGCAGATCGCTGCTATGTAGCAGAGGCGATCGTGCTGTGCCTGCTTCTAGCCTCCCATGGAGGCTATTGAAGCATGGCAAAAGTTAAAAAAAAAGTTGTAAAAAATGTGAAAAAAATAAAAAATATATAAAAGTTTAAATCACCCCCCTTTCGCCCCAATCAAAATAAATCAATAAAAAAAAATCAAATCTACACATATTTGGTATCGCCGCGCTCAGAATCGCCAGATCTATCAATTAAAAAAAAGCATTAACCTGATCGCTAAACGGCGTAGCGAGAAAAAAATTCGAAATGCCAGAATTACGTATTTTAGGTCGCCGCGACATTGCATTAAAATGCAATAACAGGCGATCAAAAGAACGTATCTGCACCAAAATGCTATCATTAAAAACGCCAGCTCGGCACGCAAAAAATAAGCCCTCAACCGACCCAAGATCACGAAAAATGGAGACGCTACGAGTATCAGAAAATGGCGCAATTTTTTTTTTATTTATTTTTTTTTTTTTTAGCAAAGTTTGGAACTTTTTTTCACCACTTAGATAAAAAATAACCTAGTCATGTTAGGTGTCTATGAACTTGTACTGACCTGGAGAATCATAATGGCAGGTCAGTTTTAGCATTTAGCGAACCTAGCAAAAAAGCCAAACAAAAAACAAGTGTGGGATTGCACTTTTTTTGCAATTTCACCGCACTTGGAATTTTTTTCCCGTTTTCTAGTACACGACATGCTAAAACCAATGATGTCATTCAAAAGTACAACTCGTCCCGCAAAAAATAAGCCCTCACATGGCAAAATTGACGGAAAAATAAAAAAGTTATGGCTCTAGGAAGGAGGGGAGTGAAAAACGAACACGGAAAAACGAAAAATCCCAAGGTCATGAAGGGGTTAATTTTTTAAAATTATTTTTAACATGGGTTGTATTGTGTATGCGTTTTCGCAGTGGAAAAATGCGGCAAAGAAGCATACACAATGTGTTCACACAATTAAAAAATGGAAGTGTGAAAGAGGCTCAGTCATTCAGAGGTGATACAGGGCAAGGGGGTGCAGTCAGTCAGGGGGTTCAGTCAATTGGGGGCAATAAGGAGGCTCAGTCATTCAGGTGTGATACAGGGAGAGGGGGCTCAGTCAGGGGTGATACAGGAGGGATAGAGGCTCAGTCAGTCAAGAGTGATACACTGGTTCAGTCAAGTGTGATAAAGGGGCGGAGGATGCTGGTATATGGGAGGTTCAGTCAGTTGGGGTTAATACAAGGAGAAGGTGCTCAGTCAGTTGGGGATGATGCAGGGAGAGGGGGCTCAGTCAACCAGGGGTGATACAGGGGAAGAGGGGCTCAGTCAGGGGTGAAATAGGAGAGGAGATCAATCAGTCAGAGGTGATATAGCATATATAGCCAAGTCCGCATATATAGCTAAATTCCCATCCTCCATATATAGCCAAGTCCCCCTCCCTCAAATATAGCATATATAGCCAAGTCTCCCTACTATTTATATAGCATATGTAGCCAAGTCCCCCTCCCCCACATATAGCATATATAGCTAAGTCTCCCTCAATATATAGCCAATTCCCACCAACACAGTGTATATAGCCAAGTCACTCTCCTCAACAGACATATAGAATATACAGTTATGCCCCCCTCCACCATATCTAGCATATATAGCCAAGTTCCCCTCCCCACATACATATTGTATATATAGCCAAGTCCCCCTCCCCCACATAGTATACAGTATATATCCAAGTCCCCTTCCACTAAAATTGATATATACAGTTAGGTCCATATATATTTGGACAGAGACAACATTTTTCTAATTTTGGTTATAGACATCACCACAATGAATTTTAAACAAAACAATTCAGATGCAGTTCAAGATCAGACTTTTAGCTTTCATTTCAGGGTATCCACATTAAAATTGAATGAAGGGGTTAGGAGTTTCAGCTCCTTAACATGTGCCACCCTGTTTTTAAAGGGACCAAAAGTAATTGGACAGATTCAATAATTTTAAATAAAATGTTGATTTCTAGTACTTGGTTGAAAACCCTTTGTTGGCAATGACTGCCTGAAATCTTGAACACAAGGACATCACCAAATGCTGTGTTTCCTCCTTTTTGATGCTCTGCCAGGCCTTCACTGCGGTGGTTTTCAGTTGCTGTTTGTTTGTCGGCCTTTCTGTCTGAAGTTTAGTCTTTAACAAGTGAAATGCTGCTCAATTGGGTTGAGATCAGGTGACTGACTTGGCCATTCAAGAATATTCCACTTCTTTGCTTTAATAAACTCCTGGGTTGCTTCGGCTTTATGTTTTGGGCCATTGTCCATCTGTAGTATGAAACGACGACCAATCAGTTTGGCTGCATTTGGCTGGATCTGAGCACACAGTTTGGCTCTGAATACCTCAGAAGTCATTCGGCTGCTTCTGTCCTGTGTCACATCATCAATAAACACTAGTGACCCAGTGCCACTGGCAGCCATGCATGCCCAAGCCATCACACTGCCTCCGCCGTGCTTTACAGATGATGTGGTATGCTTTGGATCATGAGCTGTACCACGCCTTCGCCATACTTTTCTCTTTCCATCATTATGGTAGAGGTTGATCTTGGTTTCAACTGTCCAAAGAATGTTCTTCCAGAACTGTGCTGGCTTTTCTAGATGTTTTTTTAGCAAAGTCCAGTCCAGGCTTTTTATTATTGATGCTTATGAGTGGCTTGCACCGTGCAGTGAACCCTCTGTATTTACTTTCATGCAGTCTTCTCTTTATGGTAGATTTGGATATTGATACACCGATCTCCTGGAGAGTGTTGTTCACTTGGTTGGCTGTTGTGAAGGGGTTTCTCTTCACCATGGAGATTATTCTGCGATCATCCACCACTGTTGTCTTCCGTGGGCGCCCAGGTTTTTTTTGCATTGATGAGTTCACCAGTGCTTTCTTTCTTTCTCAGGATGTACCAAACTGTAGATTTTGCCACTCCTAATATTGTAGCACTTTCTCGGATGGGTTTTTTCTGTTTTCGCAGCTTAAGGATGGCTTGTTTCACCTGCATGGAGAGCTCCTTTGACCGCATGTTTACTTCACAGCAAAACCTTCCAAATGCAAGCACCACACCTCAAATGAACTCCAAACCTTTTATCTGCTTAATTGAGAATGAAATAACGAAGGGATTGCCCACACCGGTCCATGAAATAACCTTGGAATCAATTGTACAATTACTTTTGGTCCCTTTAAAAACAGGATGGCACATGTTAAGGAGCTGAAACTTCTAAACCCTTCATCTAATTTTAATGTGGATACCCTCAAATGAAAGCTGAACGTCTGAACTTCAACTGCATCTGAATTGTTTTGTTTAAAATTCATTGTGGTAAGGTATATAACCAAAATTAGAAAAATGTTGTCTCTGTCCAAATATATATGGACCTAACTGTATAGATCCACTATTCTATTACACATATCAATTTCACAAAAAATAATATTTCAAAATAAAAACTGCTTCTTCTCACAGTCTACTGAAATCCAGAAGAGTCTTCTTGATCGTAGGATTAGCAGCAGAAGATGGAGGAAGTCTGGGCAGCAGCTGCTGCACCCTGTGCAATGACACAGCACCAATGCCACCATAGCCTCATCAAGCTCCTCCTGCCAGAGATGAGTGATGGTATGCAGACTGCAGTGGTAACTATCCCCACAGCTGTACCCTTTGGGGCTATGGAAGCTCCTCCTGTGCAGGAGAATTGTCCCTTAAAACACTAATTAGCTACACACTGATCTACTAATCCATATCCACAGACTAACACCTGTGCAGGAAAGGTGTCACGGTCAGACACCAAGAGTCAGCACAGAGGGGAAAGCGGGAGCATGCCACTATGGATATGGATTAGCCGAGCAGGACATAACTGTGCTAGAGTATGTGGAGGAGAAACCTTCTTTCTCAGTCAGAGCAGGGCCTGCAGTAGGGCCCACCAGAGGATTTCCCTGATTCCCTGTTGGGCCACTCCGAGCCTGTATGGAACTTTATGATTGTGAGATTGTGTTGAAGATGAAATGTAATGTACTGCCATTTATAGCCATCTATATGATAACTGTCACATCCAAGTGTGAATACCATGCAGTCTGCTGCCAGTTATCTGTCTTTTCAACTTCTACCTCAGTAAAAGGCTTTCTTTTGTTAAGCAAAATGGCTTCTCTTGCTTCCTTGTTTGTCCCCTCCAACACACTACATCATAGACCGTTGCTACCAGCCTCCAAGGGAGCAGTACCGTTAATGTGAGGGAAGACCATGTCACCATATCACGTGTCTCATTGGTGCTTCCAAATCATACTCGGCCAAACGAGACCTTACAGTTCTACAATGTACATCATGCCTCACACAAGTTTCTGTATGGAGTTCGATAAAAACGGTTGCTGTCAATATGTCAACAGGTACGCACAGCTCCGATGAACAGGTTAATTAACATCAGCTGGAAAATTGCAGAGGAAATTAGAGAAATTAGACTTATCTTAGACACTGTTAATTTATATCAGACTGAGAATGATGACACGTGTCATGAGCTGCTGGATGTGACAGCTGACGAAAATCACAAATAATCAATCAATCAGTGTAATTGCGGAACACAAATAGACAAATTGACATATTTCCGTAGCCACCGGAGAAAGCCGGTGTTGTGCAGTTTCAATGGGCGACATTAACTCCCTCCTCCACGCCCCTGTTCTGGCGCGTCATTCAGAGCCGGAAACCCAACAGGAAAAAGAACTTGTCTTAATTGCTGTCTTTTGAAATGAGAGAACAGGACTGCACATTCTTACTCTGAAAGAGCCTAGAAACAGCTGCATCATGTTGTGCTAGAAAACGCAGCAACAAAATGATTCCATCTACCCATGTGCCTCTGAAATTCAGGATATTTTTTTCTAACTCACATTTCCTTAATTATTCCTAAATGGCTTTTTTTTCTTTTTTTGCAAATATTATTCTAACTGCTTCACCTGTAAGTAAAGTGTAGCCAAAAATAAAAATAATGCAGCAGTTTATATTAAAGAGTGAGTCTTTTTGCAGTGAAGTATTTCACCATATGACCAGTGGCGTAACTACAAAGTTAGGGGCCCCGGTGCGAACTTCCAAATGGGGCCCCCCCCCTGCAGCCCTGCCATACAACTCAATGTAACCCCCATAGAATAATGGCCACACATGATGCTCAATACTGTATAACGGCCACCACACATGATGCTGCATACTGTATAATGGCCACACATGATGCTCCATAGTGTATAATGGCCACACATGATGCTCCATAGTGTATAATGGCCACACATGATGCTCCATAGTGTATAATGGCCACACATTGCTCCATACTGTATAATGGCCAGACAGTGCTCCATACTGTATAATGACCACCCACACATAGTGCTCCATAGTGTATAACGGCCACACAGTTCTCCATACTGTATAATGATCCCACATAATGCTCAATACTGTATAATGACCACAAATGATGCTCCATACTGTATAACGGCCACACATGATGCTCAATACTGTATAATGACCCCCCTCCTGTATGCATGGCTCATCTCCCTCCTATCCCATATACATAGCTCATATTACCCCTCCTGCATGCATGACTCATATCTCCCCATGTATGCATGGCTCATATTCCCCCCCTGTATGCATGGCTCATATTCCGCCCCTGTATGCATGGCTTATATTCCCTCCCCCCCCCCGTATGCATGGCTTATATTCCCCCCTGCATGCCTTATATTCCCCCCTGCATGGCTCATATTCCCCCCTGCATGGCTCATATCCCCCCCTGCATGGCTCATATTCACCCCTGCATGGCTCATATTCCCCCCTGCATGGCTCATATTCCCCCCTGCATGGCTCATATCCCCCCCTGCATGGCTCATATTCCCCCCTGCATGGCTTATATTCCCCCCTGCATGGCTTATATTCCCCCCTGTATGCAGGCTTATCTCTCCGCTCCTGCTCGGCGCGCCGGCTTATGTCCTCCTTCATCCCCCGTCCCCCCGGCCCTCATACTCACCTGTCTTCCCACTGCACGGCCGTGCCGACATCCCTCGCGCTCTGTCCCGACTCCAGGCGGCGGCGCCGGCGCAGCACCTTCTTCCTGCTTGAGTGGTCATGTGACACCGTTCATTAAGATCATGAATATGCGCATATTCATGATCTTAATGAGCGGTGTCACATGACCGCTCAAGCAGGAACGAGCTGCAGTGCAGACGCCGAGACCATCGCTGGAGCAGGGTGAGTATTCAAGGCAGCGGCAGCGGCGGCGGCGGCGGCGGCGGGGGGGGCCCTGGAGTGGGGGGAAGCACTGCCAGTCCGAGCCTGCCTGCCGGGCCCGGGCCCCTGACCTGCCGGGCCCGATCGCACTGGCGACCGCTGCGACCGCGGTAGTTACGCCACTGCATATGACATCTTAATGGTACAGTATATATACTGTAAATACTCCCCTTATACAGGTCAAATGTAAAAAACATAAGAAAAGCCAACATTACCTTCTCTAAGAATACATGTTTTCTATACTATTTACCCAATTGCATGCCTAAGGCCGGAGTCACACTAAATGTATTTAAACTCGGTCCGAGTCTCCCTGCTGAGAGTCGCACGAGTGTCATGTGAGTGCAATCTGATTTTTCACAACTAGCATCCGATTTACAGTACATCCGAATGCAGTGAGATTGCTATCCAATTGTAATGCGATTTTAACATCAGCTTTTACATACAGCAATTCTCTGTCATTTACACATCATTTTCAAAGGAAATATTCGTCAAAACACACACACATATATATAAATAATAGATAAAATTAAAGCCGGCAATTCATGTGCCGTGTACAGTATAATAATAGCATAACAGGTTAGAATAGAATAGATGTATTCACATAGAATACATAGATATATAGATGTCAGTGATATACACATACAGTGGGTATGGAAAGTATTCAGACCCCTTTAAATTTTTCACTCTTTGTTTCATTGCAGCCATTTGGTAAATTCAAAAAAGTTCATTTTTTTTCTCATTAATGTACACTCTGCACCCCATCTTGACTGAAAAAAACCAGAAATATATAAATGTTTGCAAATTTATTAAAAAAGAAAAACTGAAATATCACATTATCATAAGTATTCAGACCCTTTGCTCAGTATTGAGTAGAAGCAGCCTTTTGAGCTAGTACAGCCATGAGTCTTCTTGGGAATGATGTGACACGTTTTTCACACCTGGATTTGGGCATCCTCTGCCATTCTTCCTTGCAGAACCTCTCCAGTTCATCAGGTTGGTGGACAGCCATTTTCAGGTCTCTCCAGAGATGCTCAATTGGGTTTATGTCAGGGCTCTGGCTGGGCCAGTCAAGAATGGTCACAGAGTTGCTCTGAAGCCACTCCTTTGTTATTTTAGCTGTGTGCTTAGGGTCATTGTCTTGTTGGAAGGTGAACCTTCGGCCAAGTCTGAGGTCCAGAGCACTCTAGAAGAGGTTTTCATCCAGGATATCTCTGTACTTGGCCGCATTCATGTTTCCTTTAATCACAACCAGCCGTCCTGCCCCTGCAGCTGAAAAACACCCCCATAGCATAATGCTGCCATCACCATGTTTCACTGTCGGGATTGTATTGGACAAGTGATGAGCAGTGCCTGATTTTCTCCACACATACCGCTTAGAATTATCACCAAAAAGGTCTATCTTCATCTCATTAGACCAGAGAATCTTTTTTCTCATAGTCTGGGAATCCTTCATGTGTTTTTTAGCAAACTCTATACAGGCTTTCATATGTCTTGCACTGAGGAGAGGCTTACGTCGTGCCACTCTGCCATAAAGGCCCGACTGGTGGAGGGCTGCAGTGATAGTTGACTTTGTGGAACTTTCTCCCATCTCCCTACTGCATCTCTGGAACTCAGCCACAGTGATCTTGGGGTTCTTCTTTACCTCTCTCACCAAGGCTCTTCTCTCACAATTGCTCAGTTTGGCTTGACTGCCAGGTCTAGGAAGACTTCTGGTGGTCCCAAATGTCTTCCATTTAAGGATTATGGAGGCCACTGTGCTCTTAGAAATCTTGAGTACTGCAGAAATTCTGTGGCATCCTTGGCCAGATCTGTGCCTTGCCACAATTCTGTCTCTGAGCTCCTTGGCCAGTTCCTTTGACTTCAGGGTCTGAATCAGGGCCAGACTGGGACTAAAATTCAGCCCTGGCATTTGAAGTTACATAGGCCCACTTGTCACATGGTGACTGTATAATATCTTTGTACACTTGTAGGTTACAAGAAGTGAGGGGAGTGTAACATGACTATGTAACATATAATCACAGCTGTATCCAGCATTACAGCTCAGTCCTATTTATTGCTTTTAGTTGCAGTACCAAGAAAAGCCGCTACTTTACCTATATAACTGGATCTCGTAGATAATGAAGGAATGAGATGACCAAAGGCTATGGAACCTCATTCTGATGCTCCATAAACTTTGCCTACAGCCACTTTTGGTTCCGCTGTGCAGCATGAGACCCGGTGACTCTGAAGAGCCGTGACATCAGTAACGTCACCATTCTTCAGATAGTCCAGGTCTTGTGCTGAGCTCGGTGACTGTGAAGAGCGGTAATGTTACTACCATCACCGCTCTTCAGAGTCGCTGGGTCTCCCCAGGTCTGGGCTAGTAGTGGGGGTGTCTGATAGACACCTCTCCATTACTTACACCAGGGATTGATAGCAGCTGACATTACGTAGCTGACATCAACCCTAGAAATCATTACACATACCAGAATTAAATGCTTTGGCGGCTGGAAAAAGCAGCAGAGTTAGCGCTATTCCCAGGCGCCAGGTGCTAACTACAACTGTCAACTGTCATGCCTGGTCTCCCTGCGAAGCATTTCTGTTGTATTTACATGCGCTGATCTCAGGCCGCTAAACGAGTGTGATCGACAATACTGAAATCATTCGCTTGTTTCCCGGCCTATTTACACCAACTGAGAAAGAATGAAGGTAACAGAAGAATCACAATTAGATCAATCTGTCCCCATACAGTATCATGTTATCAGCAGCACAACTACAGTTTACATTGATGATGTGCTGCTGAGAACAAGGATTTCTGTTCCCACATAAACAATCCAATCACTCGATGAATAGGCAGCATTTTGCTTGTTTAGTATAATACACATCATAGTCCTCCATATATTATAATGTGCACCTCAGTCCTCCATATAGTATAATACACTCCTCACTCCTCCATATAATATAATACACTCCTCAGTCCTCCATATAGTATAATACACTCCTCAGTCCTCCATATAGTATAATACACTCCTCAGTCCTCCATATAGTATAATACACTCCTCAGTCCTCCATATAGTATAATATACTCCTCAGTCCTCCATATAGTATAATATACTCCTCAGTCCTCCATATAGTATAATATACTCCTCATAGTCCTCCATATAGTATAATATACTCCACATAGTGCTCCATATAGTATAATTCACCGCCATAGTCATTCATGTAGTACAATTCACTTCCCATAGTATAATGCACCCCATAGTTTTTCATATAGTATAATGTATTCCCCATAGTCCTCGACACAGTATAATGCAGCCCACATATAGTATAATGATGCCACCCCAGAGTATAATGCAGCCACCCCACAGAATATATTGTAGCCTCGAGTATAATGTAACCCCCAGAGAATATAATGCAGCCCCCTCATATACTATAATGCAGCCTGTGCATATATAATATATGGTAGCCCCCTCATAGAGCATAATGCAGCCCCCCATAGAATATAATGTAGCCCCTCCATAGAATACAATGCAGCCCTCCTCATATAGTATAATGCAGCTCCCCATAGAATATAATGTAGCCCCCTCATAGAGTAAATTTAATACATAGAATACATTTAATATAGAATATAATGCAGCCTACCTCCCCACAGAATATAATGTAGCCCCATAAAAGAGTATGATGCAATCCTCCCTCATAGAATGTAATACAGTCCCCATAGAATGTAATACAGCCCCCATAGAATGTAATACAGCCCCCATAAAATGTAATACAGCCCCCCATAGAATATAATAGAACCCCCATAGAATATAATACAACCCCCCATAGAATGTAATACAGCGTCCCATAGAATGCAATACAGCCCCCCCATAGAATGTAATACAGCCCCCCATAGAATATGATACAACCCCCATAGAATGTAATACAATCCCCCCATAGAGTGTAATACAGCCCCCCATAGAATGTAATACAGCCCCCCTATAGAATGTAATGTAGCCCCCCCCAATAGCCCCACAATCCAGTTATCACTCATTGATGTATTAAAAAAAAACACACAATCCTCACCTCTCCTCGTGCCCTGCGCTGCTCCTGGCTCCAGTCTCAGCGGCCGCAGTCTGCCCAGCACACAGCATACCGCGATGATATGACATCATTGCGCACCCGCAGTGCCAGAGGCAGAGCGGGGAATGATGGGAGAGGGAGCATCAGCAGATATACAGTATATATAGTAATATAGTTAGTAAGGCCGAAAAAAGACATTTGTCCATCGAGTTCAGCCTATATTCCATCATAATAAATCCCCAGATCTACGTCCTTCTACAGAACCTAATTGTATGATACAATATTGTTCTGCTCCAGGAAGACATCCAGGCCTCTCTTGAACCCCCCGACTGAGTTCGCCATCACCACCTCCTCAGGCAAGCAATTCCAGATTCTCACTGCCCTAACAGTAAAGAATCCTCTTCTATGTTGGTGGAAAAACCTTCTCTCCTCCAGACGCAAAGAATGCCCCCTTGTGCCCGTCACCTTCCTTGGTATAAACAGATCCTCAGCGAGATATTTGTATTGTCCCCTTATATACTTATACATGGTTATTAGATCGCCCCTCAGTCGTCTTTTTTCTAGACTAAATAATCCTAATTTCGCTAATCTATCTGGGTATTGTAGTTCTCCCATCCCCTTTATTAATTTTGTTGCCCTCCTTTGTACTCTCTCTAGTTCCATTATATCCTTCCTGAGCACCGGTGCCCAAAACTGGACACAGTACTCCATGTGCGGTCTAACTAGGGATTTGTACAGAGGCAGTATAATGCTCTCATCATGTGTATCCAGACCTCTTTTAATGCACCCCATGATCCTGTTTGCCTTGGCAGCTGCTGCCTGGCACTGGCTGCTCCAGGTAAGTTTATCATTAACTAGGATCCCCAAGTCCTTCTCACTGTCAGATTTACCCAGTGGTTTCCCATTCAGTGTGTAATGGTGACATTGATTCCTTCTTCCCATGTGTATAACCTTACATTTATCATTGTTAAACCTCATCTGCCACCTTTCAGCCCAAGTTTCCAACTTATCCAGATCCATCTGTAGCAGAATACTATCTTCTCTTGTATTAACTGCTTTACATAGTTTTGTATCATCTGCAAATATCGATATTTTACTGTGTAAACCTTCTACCAGATCATTAATGAATATGTTGAAGAGAACAGGTCCCAATACCGACCCCTGCGGTACCCCACTGGTCACAGCGACCCAGTTAGAGACTATACCATTTATAACCACCCTCTGCTTTCTATCACTAAGCCAGTTACTAACCCATTTACACACATTTTCCCCCAGACCAAGCATTCTCATTTTGTGTACCAACCTCTTGTGCGGCACGGTATCAAACGCTTTGGAAAAATCGAGATATACCACGTCCAATGACTCACCGTGGTCCAGCCTATAGCTTACCTCTTCATAAAAACTGATTAGATTGGTTTGACAGGAGCGATTTCTCATAAACCCATGCTGATATAGAGTTAAACAGTTATTCTCATTGAGATAATCCAGAATAACATCCCTCAGAAACCCTTCAAATATTTTACCAACAATAGAGGTTAGACTTACTGGCCTATAATTTCCAGGTTCACTTTTAGAGCCCTTTTTGAATATTGGCACCACATTTGCTATGCGCCAATCCTGCGGAACAGACCCTGTCGCTATAGAGTCCCTAAAAATAAGAAATAATGGTTTATCTATTACATTACTTAGTTCTCTTAGTACTCGTGGGTGTATGCCATCCGGACCCGGAGATTTATCTATTTTAATCTTATTTAGCCGGTTTCGCACCTCTTCTTGGGTTAGATTGGTGACCCTTAATATAGGGTTTTCATTGTTTCTTGGGATTTCACCTAGCATTTCATTTTCCACCGTGAATACCGTGGAGAAGAAGGTGTTTAATATGTTAGCTTTTTCCTCGTCATCTACAACCATTCTTTCCTCACTATTTTTTAAGGGGCCTACATTTTCAGTTTTTATTCTTTTACTATTGATATAGTTGAAGAACAGTTTGGGATTAGTTTTACTCTCCTTAGCAATGTGCTTCTCTGTTTCCTTTTTGGCAGCTTTAATTAGTTTTTTAGATAAAGTATTTTTCTCCCTATAGTTTTTTAGAGCTTCAATGGTGCCATCCTGCTTTAGTAGTGCAAATGCTTTCTTTTTACTGTTAATTGCCTGTCTTACTTCTTTGTTTAGCCACATTGGGTTTTTCCTATTTCTAGTCCTTTTATTCCCACAAGGTATAAACCGCTTACACTGCCTATTTAGGATGTTCTTAAACATTTTCCATTTATTATCTGTATTCTTATTTCTGAGGATATTGTCCCAGTCTACCAGATTAAGGGCATCTCTAAGCTGGTCAAACTTTGCCTTCCTAAAGTTCAGTGTTTTTGTGACTCCCTGACAAGTCCCCCTAGTGAAAGACAGGTGAAACTGTACAATATTGTGGTCGCTATTTCCTAGATGCCCGACCACCTGCAGATTTGTTATTCTGTCAGCTCTATTAGATAGTATTAGGTCTAAAAGTGCTGCTCCTCTGGTTGGATTCTGCACCAATTGTGAAAGATAATTTTTCTTGGTTATTAGCAGAAACCTGTTGCCTTTATGGGTTTCACAGGTTTCTGTTTCCCAGTTAATATCCGGGTAGTTAAAGTCCCCCATAACCAGGACCTCATTATGGGTTGCAGCTTCATCTATCTGCTTTAGAAGTAGACTTTCCATGGTTTCTGTTATATTTGGGGGTTTGTAACAGACCCCAATGAGAATTTTGTTACCATTTTTCCCTCCATGAATTTCGACCCATATGGACTCGACATCCTCATTTCCTTCGCTAATATCCTCCCTTAAAGTGGACTTTAGACAAGACTTTACATAGAGACAAACCCCTCCTCCTCTCCGATTTTTACGATCCTTTCTAAACAGACTGTAACCCTGTAAGTTAACTGCCCAGTCATAGCTTTCATCTAACCATGTCTCGGTTATTCCCACTATGTCAAAGTTACCTGTAGATATTTCTGCTTCTAGTTCTTCCATCTTGTTTGTCAGGCTTCTGGCGTTTGCAAGCATGCAGTTTAGAGGATTTTGTTTTGTTCCAATCTCCTCGCTGTGGATTGTTTTAGAAATGTTCTTACCTCCCTTCTGAGTTTGTTTTCCTGGATCTTCTTTGTTCAAGTCTAATGTTTTTCTTCCCGTCCCCTCTTCTTCTAGTTTAACGCCCTCCTGATGAGTGTAGCGAGTCTTCTGGCGAATGTGTGTTTCCCAGGTTTGTTGAGGTGTAGTCCGTCTCTGGCGAGGAGTCCATCGTACAAGTAATTCACACCGTGGTCCAGGAATCCGAATCCTTGTTGTCTGCACCATCGTCTTAGCCAGTTGTTTGCATCAAGGATCCTGTTCCATCTCCTGGTGCCATGCCCGTCTACTGGAAGGATAGAAGAAAAAACTACCTGTGCATCCAGTTCCTTTACTTTCTTCCCCAACTCTTCAAAGTCTTTGCAGATTGTCGGTAGGTCCTTCCTTGCCGTGTCATTGGTGCCAACATGTATCAGAAGAAATGGGTGGACGTCCTTGGAGCTGAAGAGCTTTGGTATCCTATCGGTCACATCCTTGATCATCGCACCTGGAAGGCAGCATACTTCTCTTGCAGTTATGTCCGGTCTGCAGATGGCTGCTTCTGTGCCTCTCAGTAGTGAGTCTCCCACCACCACCACTCTTCGTTGCTTCTTGGCTGTACTTTTTGCTGTCACTTGTTGCTGTGTGCCCTTTTCTTTTTTGCTTGCTGGTATTGCTTCATCCTTAGGTGTGCCATCTTCATCCTCTACAAAGATTTGATATCGGTTCTTCAGTTGTGTGGTTGGTGATTTCTCTATGGTCTTCTTGCTTCTTTTGGTCACATGCTTCCACTCATCTGCTTTTGGAGGTTCTCTGACACTTTTTTCACCTTCTGTGACCAGTAGAGATGCTTCTGTTCTGTCTAGAAAGTCTTCATTCTCTTTGATGAGTTTCAAAGTTGCTATTCTTTCTTCCAGACCCCGCACCTTTTCTTCTAAAAGGGCCACTAGTCTACACTTCTGACAGGTGAAATTTAATTCTTCTTCTGGTCGATCTGTGAACATGTAGCACATGCTGCAGCTCACCATGTAGGTTGTCACATCTGCCATGTTGCTCCTAGATCCTGCTGACTTGCTGTGTGTTTTCCTTCTTGTGTAATCTACTCAGCCAAGCTCTCTTGCATTAATGTCCTACAGGCAAAAATTAGCCTCCTCAAGCTTGAATCCCTGGTTTGGTGATTCTTTCCAAGCAGCTGGTCCCGGCTGTACCCAACGATCTTCTAGCTTAGGGAGACTCTTCGCTTTCCCAGAAGGCACCTGGAATATGCAAATTAGCCTCCTCAAGCTTGAATCCCTGGTTTGGTGAATCTTTCCAAGCAGCTGGTCCCGGCTGTACCCAACGATCTTCTAGCTTAGGGAGACTCTTCGCTTTCCCAGAAGGCACCTGGAATATGCAAATGATGCTCTCCCCTCCATCATTGCATTCAACGGACGCCGGTATAGTTGAATGCGGCGGCGCTGGCGGGGGGAGTGAGTTGGCGCTGGCGCCGCTGACAGCGGCACAGCGTGCACAGATCAAGCGGCCCTGGCACCAGCCCTTCTGGCATTTGCCAGAAGTGCCCGATGGCCAGTCCGGCCCTCGTCTGAATACTTATGACCATGTGATATTTCAGATTTGCTTTTTTATTAAATTTGCAAAAATTTCTACATTTCTGTTTTGTTTCCAGTCGATATGGGGTGCAGAGTGTACAATAATGTGAAAAAAATGAACTCTTTTGAATTTACCAAATGGCTGCAATGAAACAAAGAGTGAAAAATTTAAAGGGGTCTGAATACTTTCCATACCCACTGTATAGATGTATACCGTATATATTACATAGATAGATAGATAGAAGAAAAGCCGGCAATTTATCTGCTCTGTACTGTAAAATCACTGCAGGAGCCAACAGGGTAGAAGAGATGAATTACATACAGTAAATACATATAGAATAGATAGATATATCGATGTCAGTGACAAATACAATTAGTGCAGTGTGTGCAGCTTACTTTGCATGTATTTAATTAATAAAAGATTAATTTTGGGGAAAAAATGGCATGAGAAAGGGAAAGCCGACGGCTGGGAGCAAATGTTTATAGCCTGGGAAGGGGGTAATACCCATGGAGCTTCCCAAGCTATTAATATCAGCTCACAGCTGTATACTTAGCCTTTACTGGCTATTAAAATGGGGTACCCTAAAAAAAATTAAGTAGGGTCCCCCTATAATTAATAACAAGCAAAGGCTATGCAGACAGCTGTGGGCTGATATTAATAGCCTAGGATGGGGCCATGGATACTTTTCCCCCAGTCTAAAAACATCACCTCTCAGCCGCCCCAGAAAAGGCACATCTCTATGATGCACCTATTCTGGCACTTAGCCTCGCTCTTCCCACTTGCCCTGTAGCAGTGGTAAAAGGGGTGATAGTTGGGGAGGGGGTGATGTCACCTTTGTGTTGTCAGGTGACATCAAGCCCCGAGGTTAGTAATGGAGAGGCATCAATAAGATGCCCCCATTATTAACCCCATAGTCACATTGTAAGAAAACACAGACACCCAGAAAAAAGGCCTTTAATTGAAAGAATGACACAGACTCCTTTAATTATCTTAATTAAACCATACTTATGACCTTGTCCATTCCCCCGATGTCCTCGTCATCTGCAAAAGAGTTAAAAAAACAAACAGCAATATTCCTCACCTTTCCGTAGAGAGGCTGCTAATCCATTTGTTTCACGACAGGTCCACCTCTGCTACATTTAGTTGGCGGGCTGCATGGTTGCATGAGGTGACCATGCAGCCTGTCATCCAGCAGACACCTCTCTGTGAACTCCTATTACCTATCTGACGGAACCGCGAGCTTGAGAAAGTTCTCCTGCTCGCAGTGCCGTCTGACAGGTCCTGCGAGTTCACGGCCATTGAACTCACTTCACCTATGTGACGTCGGCACGAGCGCCATGGGAAATTTTCCCACTGTGCTCACGCTTATGTCTGAAAGGTGAAGTGAGTTAATTGGCTGTGAAGTCGCAGGACCTGTCAGACGGCACTGCGAGCAGGAGAACTTTCTCAAGTAAATCGGACCTAACTAGTGCATGCCGCAATTTTTTTTTTCACAATGACCATTGGTCTGTGTGAAAAATTGTTGGTGTTTTCTTGGCAGACTGGATAATATTAGATTAGCATGCTGTCTGTAGTTCACGCAGACAGCACAATTACCAAAAATAAGAACATTTGAACCCGGTCTGAAAGTAATGATTTTTAAGTGTCATTGTGGCCTTGAATCATTCTTTAAAACAATTTAGGAGCAAGTCATTTTTCTGATATTATTTGTCATACCAGTCCCTTAAGAATTTAGTAGAGTAGTAATATTTTCAGTGTAGACCTATTCATCATCTATGTGCATGAAAATCCCTTTTTAAACTGGGAGCTGATAGAAATCATAACCTATTTTCCTTCATAGCTTTAGAGATAAAGGAAGCAAGCATGACTTTTCTGAGGGCAAGTGATGTGGTTTATCAGCTCTTTAGAGACGTGACGATCAATAATATTACTCTGCAGTTAAATATGGTGTTAGTGTCTGTAATGAGTGTTTTTTTAGTACTGATACCATCCATTTAATTTCCAATTTTCGCAGAACTTTTGACTTCAGAGACATCCAAGATTTAATTACTGTTTCTTGTGGAAATAGACTGGTTCAACGGGAGAGCATGGTGATTCATTGCAGACAAATAGACCTGTTTAGGTCTCAGATCGTTATGGGAAAATTGTAGTCAAAATGCTATAAATACTAAGAGATTTTTTTTTTGCTATGTGCTTAAAGCCTAACTACCTGCCTGCTGTTAGAGGCACCAGTTCAGAGCGATCCCTGACGGCTCCTGCCAGCGATTCAGCTGCTCCATGTCAACAGTGCAGCTCTTCCTCTTCCGGGCTGCTCTATTGATGGAGCCTGATTGCTGGTGTCATGCTGATTGACAACTGTGCATCCTGGTGCTCTACTGGTCTCGAGCTCTGGTGACACATCATGTTGGTGCCTGGCATTATCCTCCACCATGTCACAGATCAACATCTCTTTGGTCTTGTCTGACTCATCAAGATCTCACTCCTTACACAAACAAATCAGATGCAAATTGCCTCTTCTGAGAAAAAGATTACTTAAATTCTATAGCGCCACTTGTTGGAAGTAGCGATCCTACAAGTCACAATCAACCCTTTAACGAGTCGTGCAATATGACTTAGGATAAAAGCCAAATCAGTATCTTAATGCGAATTGAGATACTGATTTGGCTTTTATCCTAAGTCATATTGCACGACTCGTTAAAGGGTTGATTGTGACTTGTAGGATCGCTACTTCCAACAGGTGGCGCTATAGAGTTTAAGACCTCTTTTTCTCAGAAGAGGCAATTTGCATATTATATTTCCCAGAGGAGCATTGCATGGCGAATAAGCCTCCTTACCTTGACAAGCCAGAGATGGTATGTCACTCTCCATAAGGAGAAACGATACCCCTTGGACCACAAACAAATCAGCACATCTTTCCTGTGCTTCTTATAAGCAGCTGCTGTCTTAGCAGTCACTCGCAAAATAAAAGATAGAAAAGAAAAGCAAAAGAGGGGGAGGGGTGTAACTGCTACATGTAGAGTATTGTCTCAGCTGTAAATAAACACCGATCCTCAAAGCTCTGCACAGAATTCTTGCAGGGACCATGCAAGTTTTTAATGACAGGGATGCTTGCTCACCTTATATCACTAATGCTCTGTGCTGGTATCCCACAGCTGCCACCAGTTTGTCATGGATAACCGCAGGCGGAATCACGCAGATCCCACCGATGTCGCCAGGTTGTCAGGGGACACAACTCCACTGCCTCTAATCGTCAGGACAATTGTGCAATTGACTCATGAGTAATGGACGTGGCCGTAGCTGCTTCCACTACTGGGCCGGTTATTGGAGAACTCACAGTGAACATATGATATACACAACTCCGATTCCAGCAATATATACAAACCCGTTAGCGGTAGCGAAGGTAGTGTATGGCTTAAGGGGTGTGATTTACAGAGCAAGAGGGACAGAGCTATCAAAGTTTATATATTTAATCTAGAAAGGTAGGCACTGTTAAAAAAAAATACTAAAAATATGCAAAATGGGAACAAAACAGTATATATAATTACATATAATAAAAGGGATAACAAAAGAAAATAACTAAATCTGGTGTCACGGAAATGGGTCAGAGCTTAGCAGACGGAGGTACTGCTTAGGAAAATGGACAGAACCCAAAGAAAGCTGTACCTTCCAGTGACAAAATACAAAAACCCAAATTCTGCTTATTGTTAGATCATGGTTACACCCACATACCTCAGTATTGCTCTATGCACTACATGAGCCAGACATTTCTTTACAATGTAAAGTCATCCATAACCTTTCTCCTCCATATATTTCCATACTAATCTCTCAATATCTTCCCTCACGTAATCTCCGGTCCTCCCAAGACTTCCTTCTTTCTTCCATGCTTTTTCGCTTCTCACCCAATCGCCTCCAAGACTTCTCCCGAATATCTCCATCCTCAGGAATTCTGTGCCCCAACACGCCCATTTATTCACCACATTTGGATCCTTCAAACGGAACCTGAAAACCCATCTCTTCAAAGAAGCTTACAACCTGTAATGACTACACAGCCACCTCAACACCATCGGAGCTACCAAAACCCCGACCTACTGTCTCCTTCCCCACAATCCCCTCAGTACCAGTCTGTCATTGTTTTGTTTACTGTAAGGGTATGTGCACATGCCAGGATTTCTTGCAGAAATTTTCCTGACAAAAACCGGACATTTCTGCCAGAAATCCGCATGCGTTTTTTTCGCGCTTTTTCATGCGTTTTTGGCGTGTTTTTGGTGCATTTTTTGGGTGTTTTTTCCCAAATGCATATAATAGCGGGAACAACGCAGAAAATCCGCAAAATTAATGAACATGCTGCTTTTTTTTACCGCAAAACGTTTTTTTTGGGCGGAAAAAAACGCATCATGTGCACAAAACATGCAGAATGCATTCTAAATCATAGGATGCATAATGCATGTGGTTTTAATGAGTTTTTATAGCGTTTTTACCGTGAAAAAACGCAAAAAAAAACCTGAACGTGTGCACATAGCCTAAGTGATATTTGTATTTTGATGTAACCATGTCTCATGTACAGCATCATGGAATTAATGATACTATATAAATAAATAATAATAATAATGTAAGTCTGTAGAGCCTAATCCTGAGCCTTGTTCTGATGCTCCATAGACTTACTCTGTAAAAGTCACTTTCGAGTCACGGAGAGCGCATTGTGATCCGGAGAGTCTGCAAAGTGATGACATTACTGAGAAGAGGAGAGCAACCGTACTGGATCCTGGAGAGAGATGGAATGTGGAAAAAAATACAGTAATGTCCATTTTTTGTGAATGGGTCTCAGGCTCTCAGCCCTTTACATGGCAAATCATACAATAGGCAAATGGCACACAGATATACAGTAAATGGCATAAAATTTGTCAGAAGATATTATAAAAATAGTAAAATAGGTGGCTTGTAAATCATATTCCTGCTAATATCATGGACAAATATTAAAAAAAAAACATGAAGAGCTGAGGACTTGAAATTTCTGAGATAAAACAAAGGTACGCAAAACGCCTTACTTCTCCTTGGCCATGAATGGTTCATACTGTAAATGAGGAGAATAAACTGTACTCTATATTCAACATAGCCAATAGTGAGGCCATAGACTTTACATGCATTACTGTTATGCAGGCTCAGACTGGCCTACAGGGGAATCCCCCGGTGGGCCCCTGTATAGATCTGGGCCCCCAACCCCACTGTATGGGCAGTACTTGGCATAATTCACTTGATGCTCTCTGTAAAGGAAAAAAGCAACATATCATCATTCTGTTAGGACTTGCAGAAATGACCCAAAAGTGGACCCTCTGGGTTATAGTCCTAGAGCCCCCAAGGGCGAGCGAACCCGATGGAACCACCTCCTATACAGGGAGTGTTAGGCGCAGGCCCAAGGGGGATGGAACCACAACTGCTGGAAGCAAAGGGGCGGCTATGGGTAAATAAAGAGACTGGGATAAACGGAACAGGTAAGTATGAGCAAATGTAGGACTGATATGAGAACAACAGAGACTCAGAAGACACAGAGCAGAACCGGCGGAGACAAAGAGGAGGACACATACGAAAGAACCACGGAGCAGGTAAAGCAGGGGCACTGGCAGACAGGACAGACCACAGGAAGGACTAAGCTGAAGGACCAGGAAGACACAAGGGAATGATATAACTAGTAGAAGAACGGAGCCAGGGACCAAAGGATACACCAGCAGAGGCTAGCGAAAGCACAATAGATAACCAGGCGTCTTACCGTTGCAGACGCTGAGAAGAAATAGAGGATGGGCGCCGCCATGATGGGGCGGAGCCAGCGGGTCACGACCTCCCAGAAGGCTTAGCGATGGGAGAAGAGCGACCACGCATGCGCGAAGCGCTGACGCGCCGTGACCCCAGGAAGAGAGACGGAGAGCGGCGAGGAAACCCATCGGAGATGCGCCGTGGGCAGGCGATAGACAGGTGAGTATCCACAGACGTGACAAATTCATTAACCACGCTACCCAGTTTATTATTATATAGTGATAAAGGGAAAATTTATGAACCAGGGTCATGTAATATTTGCATGCTGGTAAAAAGTGGGCCCCAAAGTCAATGTTACTACTGGGCCCTTGGCACCCCATTCCGACACTGCTGTCATGTACTAGTTACCTGAATATTTTTGATAATTTTATAATCAGTCTTCTATGGGTCATATTTTTCAATTCCCTTGTCTGTAAATATTTTATAATCTATCGAAACTGTCAGCATTTGACAATTGAAGATTCACAGAATTATACTTACAAGCGCAAGGAGCACAAGTTGTGACTTACACATCTGTCAAGCCGACTGTACCATTAAATTTTATACCCTGCGGCCCGGTGCGCTGTGTCCACTCAGTCCTGATATATAGCCGCACTCGTGAAGACACTTTAGACGTTCAGACACAATATAAATCTTTAAAGGTTCTCATGAAACAGCTTTTTCATTTGCAAAGCATATAGAGCCAAATACCAAGGACCAAGGATTAAATTCTGTAGTATAAGATGGTATATGGTGGAAATACAAGTAAATGTATGGCCTTGTACAATGTGTAATAACAAGAGCTGATCATGGGACAAGAAATGGGTGATGTGAGGTGGACGGCAATTACCTTAATGATATAACTCTTTTCTTATGCTTTATTAGGCATATGAACATCATGAAACCCCCTCTATGAAACAGCATAGAAAGTCATGACTATGAAATGGTTGACCTTTGGCTTCTCATCAAACAACCTGTTTTGCTTTTTTCCTGTCCCACAACAAAGACAGACACTGCGTTACTTGAATGAAATGACCACGGTATTATTCATTAAATATCATTATAATGGTAACAGCATATCATATTTAACCAAAAACACAAAGAAAGGGTTTTTAGAGGTCTACCACACAAAAATCGGCAGTATCAGCTGCTCTTCTTTGCCCGTACTACGCCAATTTTGAGGGCCCTCCTGCTGAATGGTATATTAGATATTGTCTCTCTGTGACCTTGGTTTATTAAAGACCCTGAATATAATCCACCCCTTACAGAGAAGTGACCCTTATCCAAAATAGGTCCCCTTTTACCACAAAACTAATTGGTTTTCCAAAGACCTGTTCCCGCCAGCTGCCATGACATAATGCTCAACCATATGCAGCTGAACGAAACTAAATTCCATACTTTAAACCAGCCTTATGGTGATGGAAGGAATACTACTCCAGAAACTGACTTTTCCTGCTCCACCTTAGCAACTCTTCATACCCCTCTACAGCCATCAATCAGGTATCTTCTCATCACCTCTTTATATCCCTTCCCTCCCTTCCACTTCTATTCCTTTTCTCATCTTGAAATGGTTTAACATGCGTGCCATAAAAACCCCTACCCTATTAACCAGCCCTGGTATACATCCCAATCATATGACTATCCCTTCTAGCCCCTCTGGGTCACAGATACGAGCCTTCCTGTATGTATCATGGCATGACATGAAGCTTGTGGGCCTCAATGCAAAATCTCCATCAGCTGGAGTCTTCAAAGCTAGTTGCCAGGCCAGCGGTATTTAAAAACATACACTCTTTCTTTTTTGTTTGCAAAGTATTTCACTCAAATACATCCTGCTCTGAAGGCAAAATGAGAACACATTCAGAGCTATAAAATGAGCGGCGCCACGTTCCTCCGATATATTCCATCTCACAACAGTTTGACATTACCACATTAAGTTACATCAAACAAGCTGAACTTCATAAGCACTTTACAGTTCTGCATTTTTATGCAATGCACAGAAAATGCTAATCACTTAATTTACATGAATCACAATTATTGCATGTACATTTGTATGAGGTGCTCTCAATAAGTTACCTCGTGTGTAACTGATGCCCTTGTGATTTAGGCCAATGAGTACAAATATTTTAGCTCATGGCTTGATGATGGCCTTGAAAAATTCCCACTTTTCTCATAAGCTTTTGAACAGGAATAGGAATTTGATTGACATTAAATTTCTTTAAGCCAATTACTCATAAAAGAACTTTATACTGAGGCGTTCATTAGCAAAATCATATTTTCCAGGCTTTTTATAAGTTAAACAATTTTACAGACATGGCTGATATTTCTAACTTGCTTCAAAGGGAACAAGAATTTTAAATTTTCTAATGGTTTAAAGCAGGTCGGTCACCAGATTCAGCATAAAATTTACACTCGAATTGAGCAAAACGATTTGCATGACCCTGATCCAGTAGCCTATTCAGTAGTCACAGTAACATAGCACTGCAAACCTCCTACTACCGGCATCTTCCCTGACTGATTAGTAAGTCATGTGACATCATTAAGTTTCTGCCCAACACAGCCATGATGTAGCAGAACCACACTGACCCAAAAAACAAAAGTTCCAGGGATGCCACATGTAGTAGGACGTTCTCAGTGCCCTGCTCTGGTAGCCATGGATTATCAACATGGCCACTGTACCAAGATCCTGCCAATCTATCTGATCAAGTCTACATTACATATCATACTTTCAGTGGATACAAAAAGTCTACACACTCACGGTGAAATGCAAGGTTTTTGCGATGTAAAAGTATCATACCTGGAAGAAACATTTCTGAACTTTTTCCATCTTTAAAGGGGTTGTCCACTACTCGGACAACTCCTTCTCAATCAATGTTTCATCCAAGTAAACTAATACTCGCCAAAGGTACTGGCGCCGTGCAATGCAGTGACTGCACTGGCTATCCTGGAGCTCGCGAGATATCATGTCATGCGATCCTTGCAGCCAATCAGCTGCTGCTTCAATATCCACTCATCCTGACAAATTAGACATGAGGAGTAAGTGAGCAAGCAGCTGCAGGTCTGACTTACTCCGGACGTCAATTATGTCTGAAAGAGAGGGCAGTGAAGCAGACACTGATTAGCCGCAGGGATCCCATGACATAACAATGTTACACAAGCCCCGAGAGAGACAGTGCCGACATAGTTGAAATGATGCCAACACCGAAGGTGAGAGCATAGATGTTATTATTTTACTTTGGGGAAATAGTGTTTGAGAAGGGGTTGTCTGAGAAATGGACAACCTCTTTAAAGTCACCCATAATCTGTACAAGTCCATTGAAAAATAAACTTAAGAGTTTTTGGAAGGAAAAAGAAAGAACTAAAATAATATACTTGGATAAATATGCACAGCCTTTAACTAATAATTTGCTGAAGTACCCTTTGATTTTATGACAGCATTCAGTCTTTTTTGGTAGGAGTCTATCAGCGTGGCACAGCTAGAATTGGCAATCTTAGCCCACTCCTTGCAGTAGCGCTCCAAATCTTTCAGAACATCTCCTGTGTGTACAGTGCCCTATTCAGGTCAACCCACAGATTTTCAATTGGATTCTGTCCTAAGCTCTGGCTGGGCCATTCCAAAGTCTTGATCGTTTTCTTGCGGAATCATTCCTTTCTTGATTTGGAGGTATGCTTAGAATCATTGTCATGCATAATGCTGCCTGTTATGATCTGGTGGCCTAGGAGCAGCATGAGACGGACTCTGGAGAAGGTGGTCCCTGTACTGACCGCAAACCCTGAACCTAGCAGCGCAACTAGAAGTAGCCGTGGGGGGTACCTAACACTCCCTAGACCCCTCGGCACAGCCTCAGAACTAACTTCCCCTAAAGACAGAAACAGGAAACCTATCTTGCCTCAGAGAAAATCCCCAAAGGATAGATAGCCCCCCACAAATATTGACTGTGAGAGGAGAGGGAAATAACATATGCAGATATGAAATCAGATTTTAGCATAGGATGCATACTAGCTAAAAAGAAAGAATAGAACAGAGTACTATGCGGTCAGTATAAAAACACTAGAAAATATCCACCACAGAAAATACGAATCACCACATCTGACTAAAGACATGGGGGGTATATCTGCATCTCCAGAGACACAGCTTGGCTGCAAAAAATCCTTCACAGACAAAGCTGGACAAGACAAAAACATGAATATGCGCAGAACTATAAGGTCCACAGCAGGTGGACAGCAAAAACAAAGCCAGGACTTATCTTTGTAGAAAAGCACAGCAAACTGGAGAGACCAGCAGGGAAGTGAATCCTCCAAAAACAATGGACAACTGGCAGGAACTAAAGAGTCCTGCAAGGCTATATACCCCAGTCAGTTTTGCAATTAGTAGATACACCTGTCCAATCCTGCAGTCCAGGCACAACTGCATTACCCTCTACAACCACCGGAGGGAGCCCAAAGCTGAATTCACAACAGCTGCCTCCATCATGCTTCAATGTGGGTATGCTTTTCTTTTGATGATGTGTAGTGTTGGCTTTAAGCTAAACATACTTTTTAGAATTATGATTTATGACCAAAAATTTCAACTTGGTCTCATTAGACCATAGTTTGTTTTGAGATATGCTTTCGGCAGACTTGATGTAGGTTTTGATAAAATATAGCTGAGCTCAGATATTTTCCTTGCCACCCTACCACACAGGCCAGCCATGTGAAGAATATTGGAGATTGTTGTCAGATGCAGTAGACTATTATTACTTGCAATAAATTACTGCAGCTCCTATAATGTTGCTGTAGGCCTCTTGGCAGCCTCCCGGACCAATTTTCTTCTTGTCACTTCATCAATTTCATCAATAATTTCATCACTTCTTGATGACCATCTTCAGATGTTTCATAGTATATCTAATGCCTTGAAAATGTCTTTGTACTCTTCTGACTAATAACTTTTAACAATGATATCCCTTTGCTATGTAGTAAGCTATTTACAGATTCAGGTCTTTTGCTGTAAAATGCAAGAAAGAAAATGTCACAAAAATCCTACTAGAACAGTTAAAATTGATATGGCGTTAAGCAGAACCACTGTAAATGATGGCAGTTGTGTACTGACTACTATTTAACAAGAGTTTACATGTGATTGGCTAATTTTGAAATCAGCCAGATCCCCATTTTACACACCTCTCCCTGGTCTGGGCTCTGCTCCATCACGACTTTGCGGGTGGCCTGGTGTGCTTCTATGCGATGAACTGTGTGGGCCTATTTAAGGGCTTCTAATGCACACACCCGGGCCTTAGTATTGAATCTAATCTTGCAGTTTGCGTGTGCACAGCAACCTGGCTGTGGGCTGCAGGTCGTCTCCTGTAGTGTAGCAGCTTCTGATTCTTCCAACTTGACTGCAGCTTCTAGTGACTCTGGAGTTCTGTTGGTTATCTGTCCCCGGATCTCCCGAACCTCTTCTCTGTTTCCGCCTGTGGTTTTCAGCACATCTACCTGGCTGTGTGTGGCTTCCTTGGTTGCTAACTTTTCCATTACTCCAGACTGTTATCTGCTACCCGCCTGCAGTTTCCTGCACTCCACCTGCTTGCCTGTAGTTTCCTGACATCCTCTGCCTGCCTGCGGCTTCTTGCTCTGCACCTGTGCAGAAGAAAATAGACGTCAATGCCCATAGAAGGGTAAAATATTGCAATTGAAGGGCATAGGCGCGGGACAATGACTAGATGTAACAGGGTCCTGTGACGCTGCTGGGATGCAAATGAAAACAGGTATGCAAATGAAGACCGAATGCAGGGGTTTTCTTCCAGGCACCGCACGCCCCAGAGCCTGGAAGAAGGCAATAACATAAAGGATTAAAAGATGATTTCTGAAGAACAAGACCACAGATATGAGACATACAGGTGTGACTAGTTTAAGTGTTCTAGAACCTGTATGCCCATATTAATAGCTTAGGTACGTCCAAGAGAGAGAGAGATTCCCTTAAAACGGCACACATTGTAAAAAATGACAAATATTTCTAATCTTTGTCCATTTCTACTAGATTTACACTGCAGTCTGAAAAGTTGTGTTTTTCCATGAGTGATCTCTTGACATGCACAGTATCAAATATAGCCTGACATCTTGGGGCCTTGAAGTGTAGCAATGTCTTCCATTCTTTTACACTTGGATAGAATTTGAATACAATGTGACAGGTTTTAAATTTTGCTGCTTCACAAACTGTCTGTAGTGTCACTTTGCAAAATTGACATTTGTAGTGTAAAATTGGCATTGTCAGAGACTGAAGAAACCAGGCAGAAACTCACTTGTGGACAGCAGCAGTGGTGGCACAAAACCTGGGTCCTATTTACATAAATGGAAAATAAAGGACTTAAAAGTATTGATATTAAAATAGGCATGTGCAATAGCAGTGATGAGGAAAACTGCTTTCAATGGATATAAAAAGTCTACACATGACAAGAAAAATAATTTCAGAACTTTTTCCACTTTTAAATTTCACCCATATTTTGTACAAATCTGTTGAGAAACAAAAATTAAATCATTTTGAGAAATAAGAAAACTAAGATAATGTGTCGGCCACATCCACTGGACCTGAAGCGTTACTAGACGGGGCGCAGCCTCTCTCAATACAATCAAATCAAAATAAGCACAATCCATTGTGTCAAAAATACTAATAAAGTGCCAAGCTAAAAGGACATATATGCGGTTCAGTACAATACAAGTGTTATTATTAAAATATATAATCTTATCCACTTTGCTTATAGCAGTCTGTCCACTATGACTTAAGGTAGGTATCAGGGTCATGTCGTGAATACTAATAAAGATAAAATCTATGTGCCCTTTAATATTTTTGAAACAGCCCACTTTATAATCCTACAGAGGGGTACCGAATAATAACTTGGGACCCATTTATGAAAGACTATATAAAAGACTTTGTAGAGGATTTTGTATAGAGCCCCTCACAAATATAGAGTGCATTACTCTAATGCTTTATCATTGCACTTTACCCTATCATTGAAGTTAAATTGTTCTCAGCAACATAGTATCTGATAACCTTGCACCCTGGGACCAGATAAATTCCCTCCAATCTATATCCTCCTTTTTTGATACACTAATATATATTAGTAATGAGAGGTTAGACTATTCAAAAAAACACCTTCTGTCTATTCTATCTAATAGGTTATCCGGTTCATTGACTGCTTATAGAAACCGCTCCGATTGTACTAGAGGATGAATCACTTATGATATATGGAGAGATTAGGATGCATTCTCACCCATTTATTTACACATCATCCCCCAATCACCCATTGCCCCTTCTAACCACTAAGAGGTTAATAAATATTCTTTGCACCACTAACATAGCTGAGGGTCATTATTATCAAATCCCTAAAAATCAGAACGCCTTGACATGTTTCACCCATAACTAAATTCTCATTGGGCACATCAGGAGGCTTATTCAAATATTTGTGCTTATAAGATTAATGATACAATTAATCTCAGCGCACCAATCCAAGCCACGATATTAGTAACTCATGGCGGCATGGATGCCCGACATTTATAAAGAATCCGCCACCTCCCCACTCTGATGCTCACTTACTCCTGTAGCACCCAGGCTCTGCAGACTTATCGATTTTGACCGGACAACCCCTTTAAATAGCAGTCAGTACACAGCTGCCAACATTTACAGTGATTCTGATTAATTCCCATATATAGTTTTTCTTTTCTAGTAGAATTTTCCTGATATTTTCTTAGTTGCATTTGCAGCAAAAACCATGGTCTGTAAACAGCTTAAAACACATCAAAGGGATCTAATTGCTGAACGTTATCAGTCAGTAGAAGGGTATAATTTTTTTACAAGGTGTTAGGTATACTAAGGAACACTTTGAAGACAGTCATCAGGAAGTGGCTTCAATTTAGCACAACAATGACATTATTTAGAACTGGACGTTCCTCAAAAATTGATGAGAAGAAAAAATTGGTTCAGAAAGAGGCTGCCAAGAGGCAACAGCAACATTAAAGGAGCTGCAGGAATCTATTGGCAGGACTTGTTATGTACTGCAAGCGACAATAATCTCCCAAATTCTTTATGTCTTTATGTAAGCATGTGGTGAAAATGTACATTGTATGATGAGACCAAGTTTGAACTTTTTAGCCATAATTCCAAAAAGTATGTTTGACACAAAACTAACAATGTGCCTCACCAAAAAGACACTATACCCACAGTGAAGCATGGTGGAAGCCACATTATGCTTTGGGGCTGCTTTTTTAAACCTGGAATTAGGCCTTTACTGAAGGTGGAGAAAATTATAAACAGTTCCAAATATCAGTCATTTTTTAATCAAAACCTTCAGACCTCTGTTAAAAAGCTGAAGGTGAAAAGGAACTTTACCTTTCAGCATGACAATAACCCTAAGCATACCTCCAACTCTACAAAAAATGATTTCTCCAGAAAATTTGGAATAACCCAGCCACAGCCTAGACCTGACTCCAATTAAAAATCTGTGTGCCGACCTGAAAAGGGCGCTATACACAGCAGATGCTCTCACAATCTGACAGATGAGGAGCACTACTGCAAGGAAGAGTGGGCAAAGATTGCCAATTCTAGCTGTGCCATGGTGATGGACTCCTACCCAAAAAGACTGAATGCTGTCATAAATTCAAAGGGTACATCAACAAAGTATTAGTTAAAGGATGCAAACACATTATTTTAGTTCTTTATTTTTCTTTCTCAGAAAGGGTTTCCTTTGGTTCTCAATGAATTTGAACAGATTATGGGTGACTTTATTTGTGTAAAATGTTCTGAAATGATTCTTCTTTGTAAGATTTTGTATATGACAAACATCTGAGGTGTGTAAAGACTATTTATATCCTATTAGATTATTCTTGCATTGCGCAAAAGTTATATTTTCATGCAAAAGTTTAGCTAACAAAAAGAGCAGAATACTCATATAGAAACAGGTAAGCTGCACTTGACCCCAGAATAAGTGGCACTATCCTACCTAACCTAGATCAAATCAAGTGAAGGACAAGAGCTTCTACGAATATGAACATATTCTTAGAGTATGTTCACACAGCATCTTTTAGATTTGCCACCGATGTCTTTTATTTTAAATTCTATATATAACATAGCAGCGGCTTCCAAGCGAAAGCCACCAGGCGAATGGACCAGTCACTTCTTTTAGCTGCTTCACAGCTTTCGAAGCATGAAGCCGTTGAAAGAGGTTACAAAAGCATTTTTAAATTCCTGTGCATATTCATTTCTTTTAGTGTTTTTTTAGCGCTTTTATAGGTGGATTCTAGGAGGAAACTGCCATAAAAAAGATGTCATGACATGACCACATACCCTTAAGGAAGCCCTCCCATCAAAATTTGTATCCTCTTAATATATTGCAATCATCATATTATCTAGCACTGCGTACTTACAATTGCTCATTTTGCCTTTCTACCCAGCTAATTCTACTTTCCATTATGTCTATGACATCACGTGATTAAAAACTGACTAGCTGAATCTTTCTAAGCTCTATGTAGAAACAGGAGGTCTCTTTTCCCTGCGTAAAACATCACTGCAAAAGTCTCTGGCAGGGGCAGGAGGGAGCAACTGTGTCAGGAGTTGTTTTTATATAGAGCTGAGAACAAGTAATAATTAATTGGCTAGAAAGACAAAATGAGTAATTGTAAGTGCACAGTGCTATATAATATGATGTTTGCACTAAATTAAGAGGATAAAACTTTGATGGGAGTGCTTCTTTAAAGACAGTACAAATTTAATGAATATTTTGGGCTGTTAACAACTGTGTTTTTGGAAATCTTCCCATGTACCCATTAATATAAATTTGTGTCACTATGGCTATCAGGCTGCTGCCGTTACTTTACTTTCTAACAGGCTTTTGTTTGCTGCCTTCACTATCATTTTGATGATTTATGACATAAATACAGTGTTTCAGAAAATCATATTTTCTACGGAATACATCCTTAGAAACATAATTCTTCTTCTGAAAAGTAAATGCTGCAAATTTACCCAAATTACTCCAAGATCCTTACACTGAAAGCTATATTCTCTGTGTTTTTCAAAACTGAAATAACACATACTGCCAAAGAATAATAATAATGAATGATTGTAAAAAAAAAGGGGAGGTTATGTAAAATAATTGGTTTCATTTGTATTTCTGACTGTTATCCTTATAGGAGGAAACCTGGAATACGAATGCAAGAAAAACCTCCAACTGTATTTTCTCCTTCACCGCTTTCGTTCCGTGGAATGATCTTTTGAAGCTTGGTCACTATGCTTGACTAACCTCAATTGATGCTCCTTAAAGAAGAATGTGTCTCCCCTGCCCTATGCACTCTGAGCCCTGCATTATATATATATATATATATATATATATATACAGTTATGCTCAAAAGTTTACATACCCCGGCAGAATTTTTGCTTTCTTGGCCTTTCTTCAGAGAATATGACTGATAACACCAAAACTTTTTCTCCACTCATGGTTAGTGGTTGGGTGATGCCATTTATTGTCAAAGGTGGTGATGCCATTTATTTTATTGTCAAAGGTTCTGAAGTGGCCATCTCACTCTCTTGACCTCAATATCATTGAGCCAGTCTGGGGAGATCTAAAGCGCGCAGTTCATGCTAGGCAGCCCAGGAATTTACAGGAACTGGAGGCTTTTTGCCAAGAAGAGTGGGCAGATTTACCATCTGAGAAAATAAAGAACCTCATCCACAACTACCACAAAAGACTTCAAGCTGTCATTGATGTTAGAGGGGGCAATACACGGTATTAAGAAATAGGGTATGCGAACTTTTGATCTGGGTCATTTGGATGTTTTGGGCTGTCATTATGATTTAAAAAGAACTCGGCTTCAGGAAAATGGCCGCCGCAATGTCTATCTGCACACGCACGGCATCCCGTGGCCATTTTCCTGAAGCCCTGGGAAGCAGGAGACTCCATCTGCGCACGCGCGGCCTCAGGAAGATGGCCGCGCTCACCGAGTAGCGGTGAGCGCGCTCTTTTTCTACAGCTGCGCAGTGCATTCGGCACTTGCGCATGCGAGAAGCACTACGCCACCAACGGGAACATAAGCAAGATGTGGGGGAGAAACAGCGCTGTGACCACGCCCATCCGACCTGACCAGCCTGATTGACAGGCGAAAAAGGACACTTTTGTAAGGTATTTCAGCAGCATAGGTAGGGAATCAGGGGACAAAAAATACCCTATTGTAAAGCACAGCTCAGGCCCTATTTAACGGTATTTTTATCTCCTACTGAAAAAACGGGGTGACAGGTTCCTTTTAATTCTCAAATGTTGAACCTAAACCAATAATAACCTGATGGCATATTCTAGTGATACAGCAGTGCGTTATGGAATAGGAAATCCTCTTTAAAAGGGATCTGTCACCAGGTTTTTGCCACCTAATCTGAGAGCAGCATAATGTAGAGATAGAGATCTTGATTCCAACAATGTGTCACTTACTGGGCTGCTTAGTGCAGTTTTTACAATATCACTGTTTTATCAGCAGGAAAATATTCATGAACTTTGTATAACCCCACCCCATTCACTGACTGGCAGCTTTCTGTCTATGTACAATGTACACACAAAGCTGCCAATCAGTGGTGTGGGAGGCAGGGTTATACAGAGCTCAGCATTCAGAGATCTGCTAGATCTACAGCAGACGTTATCAAAACTGCAGCAAGCAGCCCAGCAAGTGATGCATCGCTGGAATCAGGTCCTCTGCCTCTACATCATGCTGCTCTCAGATGGGGTAGAAAAAACTTTGTGACTGTTGACTGGTTCCCTTTAAAGAAAAAATATGGCATGTTACACATACTAGATTCTGGGTCTAAGGTCTTATTATTAAGGAAGGAGATGTTTCTTAGGTCTTGATTTGTAGAGACTTTATTCAATCAAGAGGCCTCACAGCACAGCAGGGGAACACGTACAGTGGGGAAAAAAGTATTTAGTCAGCCACAAATTGTGCAAGTTCTCCCACTTGAAAAGAAGAGAGAGGCCTGTAATTGACATCATAGGTAGACCACAACTATGAGAGTCAAAATGAGAAAACAAATCCAGAAAATCACATTGTCTGATTTGGCAAGATTTATTTTGCAAATTATAGTGGAAATTAAGTATATGGTCACCTAAGAGCATGCAAGATTTCTGACTCTCACAGACCTGTAATTTCTTCTCTAAGAGGCTCCTCTGTCGTCCACTCATTACATGTAGTAATGGCACCTGTTTGAACTTGTTAGCAGTATAAAATACACTTGCCCACAACCTCAAACAGTAACACTCCTAACTCAACTATGGTGGAGACCAAAGAGCTGTCGAAGGACACCAGGAACAAAATTGTAGCTCTGCACCAGGCTGAGAAGACTGAATCTGCAATAGGCAAGCAGCTTTTTGTGATAACATCATCTGTGGGAGCAATAATAAGAAAATGGAAGACATACAAGACCACTGATAATATATCTCGATCTGGTGCTCCACGCAAGATCTCACTCCGTGGGATTAAAATGATCACAAGAACGGTGAGCAAAAATCCCAGAACCACATGGGAGGACCTAGTGAGTTACCTGCATAGAGCTGGGACCACCGTAACAAAGGCTACCATCAGTAACACCCTACGTCGTCAGGGACTCAGATACTGCAGTGCCAGACATGTCCCCCTGCTTAAGCCAGTACATGTCCGGGCTAGTCTGAAGATTGCTAGAGAGCATTTGGATTATCCAGAAGAATATTGGGAGAATGTCATATGGTTTGATGAAACCAAAGTAGAACTGTTTGGTAGAAACAAAACTCATCGTGTTTGGAGAAGACAGAATGCTGAGTTGCATCCAAAGAACACCATACCTACTGTGAAGCATGGGGGTGGCAACATCATGCTTTGGGGCTGTTTCTCTGCAAAGGGACCAGGATGACTGATCTGTGTACATGAAAGAATGAATGGGGCCATGTATCGTGAGATTTTGAGTGCATACCTCCTTCCATCAGCAAGGGTATTGAAGATGAAACGTGGATGGGTCTTTCAGCATGATAATAATCCCAAGCACATCACCAGGGCAATGAAGGAGTGGCTTCGTAAGAAGCATATGAAGATCCTGGAATGGCCTGGACAGTCTCCAGATCTCAACCCCATAGAAAACCTTTAGAGGGAGTTGAAAGTCCGTGTTGCCCAGTGACAGGCCCAAAAGATCACTGCTCTAGAGGAGATCTGCATGGAGGAATGGGCCAACAAACCACTAACAGTGAGTGCCAACCTTGTGAAGACTTACAGAAAACACTTGACCTCTGTCATTGCCAAAAAAGGATATATAACAAAATATTGAGATGAACTTTTGTTAATGACCAAATACTTATTTTCCACCATAATTTGCAAAATAAATCTTGCCAAATCATACAAGGTGATTTTCTGGATTTGTTTTCCCATTTTGACTCTCATAGTTGTGGTCTACCTATGATGTCAGTTACAGGCATCTCTCATCTTTTTAAGTGGGATAACTTGCACAATTGGTGGCTGACTAAATACTTTTTTTCCCCACTGTATACAGCCAGTATACACAGCAAGGTCTATATACGCTGGAATATGTACACAGGGGCATAACTACAATAGCTGCATGGTTCGGAACCACATCCGGGCCCTGGAGTCTAGAGGGTTTCCTTTGGCCCATATGAAAAGACTATAATTATTATTACTATTATTATCATACCTGCGAGATTTTGTATTGGGGCCACAAGCTTCAAATTACACCACTATATGTACTACATCATATGGTAAAAGTAATGGTGCAGTAATTGTAGAGAACATGGCAGATGAAATGCCTTCAATGTCTATTAATGCATTGGGCCAATTTAATCAAGATTTGACAGCTTCAAATGAGTCCTCCAGTTTTGGAAAGTGGATCCCAAATGCTCTAACATAGCTAAAATAACTATAAACTCATACTCCCGTGTTCCAGTGCTGTATTTTGCCACTGTTCAGGCCTCAGTGCTTCAGTTTCAGTGGTGAAGTCACGTGGGCAGCACGCGTCACTGAACTCAGCGGCACGTGCCGATGTAGACATCATGAACCACCAAGCTCAATCATTGGCTACAGTGGTGATGCGCGCAGTCGACATGACGTCACAATCGCAGCCAAACCACAGACCTGAGCAGCAGCAGAGAGCCAATGGGGGACCCTGAGAGGGTTTGTACCTGGCCCATATGTTGTTTCAGGAACTTTAGAGTTTTGAGGTGCACTTTCCTGGAAGTGGAAAACCCCTTTATCATATTTCCAGTCCGTTTGTGAATTAGGGTAGAAAAGTTGTCTTTACTGTTACTTTCGGTAACATTACAATGCCAGAGCTATAAACCTTCAATGTACGGGATATTCGACCATACCCGTGCATGTAAACATATGGGAAACATAATGCACTCACATGTGCCAATGATGTTTTTACTATCACCTTGCCATCACATTTACTTGTATGTGTTGTGAATCTGGCACATGGTTACAGATGTGTCTCCACGGACCATATGTGTCTAACGTTGCATCATCTTGTGCCTGTCACAGCTGTGAGCTCGGGAAGAAAGTGCCCTCCGCGCTTGTTAATTAACACTATATACGCCTTTGAGGTAATCTCTGTGGCACGACGACAAGAACCTGCTCAGTGTCTCGTTTTTTTTCTCTTTGGCCTGTCATCACCTATACTGGACATTTTATTACTACAATGCCTGTTCCATCATTTTGGTCAAAAGAGATTTTCCACATCCAGGAGCTCTGGAAGATCTATTGGAATCCAAATCCCTTTCCAGCAATACTGGTCTCGCTGAATCTAAATGGAAATTTGGCCTGGAGGAATAGATGCTTATTTTAGTGGCTTGTGGTATGTCCTCTAGCATCCTTTAAACCTTTTCTCAACTGCACAGTATAGGTGATAAAAAAGAACATAGATTATGGGTGGCATCAATACATTGGATGAGGCCTTGGTTATATTTAAAGTTTCAGTTGTGCACAGAAATTTGTTTTTGTATGTATTTATATTTGTATTTTTTTTTTTTTTAAAGCTGGAGATCATAGATAATAGAGGTAGCAGCAATCAATACGGCATAAAAGTCTACAAACCATAGTAACAAGTCACACAGTCTTGAAGGAGACATTAGAGAGTGACAAGGGAGTATACACTCAGTTGTCTGACATTCAGTGGTGTAATCCTGCCTATCTAGTCTCCAGCAGACATATAGGCCTGTCAATCAAATTTGGCTTGAATCATGTTATTGCATTTGACATATCAGCCTGTAGGAGGCGCTGCAATTCTGTGTGGTAGGCCGCATTCTCAGTATATCTTAGGTCTCATTCACATGTCTGTGTTTCCAGTACGTGTGGTGTTGGTTTTATTCACGGATACAACACTAAGGGCTTGTTTCCACTTGCGAGAAACACGTCCGTATCTCACATGTGAAAACCAAGATCTGGCGCCGGCACTCCAGAGCGGAGCGTGCGGCCGCATAGCAACACATGCAGCCGCACGCTCCGCTCCCAAGTGCCAGCGCCAGAGCTTGGTTTTCACATGTGAGATACGGACGTGTTTCTCGCAAGTGGAAACAAGCCCTTACACTTATAACCTATGGTGCCATTCACATGTCTGTGTTTTTACAGGATCCATATGTCCCTACAAAACACAAGGAGACATGTCTATGTTTTTCCAGCGGCATGACAAGGCCCAATACAAGTCTATGGGTCAATGAAAAACATGTACAGTGTAGTGGTGCCCAAATGATACCGCAGAGCAGGACTCAAAAACGGTACAGTAGACGAGGAGGCAAAACACCGCTTTATTGAAAGACAGGATTATATGCCAGAAAATAAGACTAACAGTTATTGTAATGATAACACCAATAATAGATACAAAGAGAGATAGCTGGAGAATGTCACACAAGCTGCACTCCAGTTATGGTAATGCAAAGTTCAACACAAATAGTTTAAACAATTTCTACAACCTACTGTCTTCTAACTCTTTACCTGGCTTCCGATAATCGTGCTACTCTTCTTCAGTGACCTAGCTAAAGAACCCTGCGCTACACCCTAACACAGTTGAACACCGGTGTCACACTCTCAGTTCTGTAGCACTTAGAACACAGTCTGGCAGCTGCTACTTGGTCCTGTTCTAGCAGCGCCAATTTGTTGTGCTGAGCTCTTCCTTCAGGTTAGCTAATCCGTCTTCTTCTGGATTTGGGCAAGTCTTGTTCCCAATGTCAGTGTTGAGAGATTACTGGCACCACAGAATTGTTTTCTCTCTCAGGTTGCAGGTGCTCCAGGAGAACCATCCTGGCTGTGCGATGTGACTCTTTCCTTCGGACACGGTCCTGGTGATCGATCCTGCGATAACCGGGCACTATCTTCTCCCTTGAAGCAGCTAGTTCATTTACCAGTCTCTTGTTGTTAGGTCACAGTAATAGTCCTGCCTGTCTCTCACAGACACAAGGCTCCCTCTCTCATTCCTGACCCGACACATTTCCTGCTTCTTGTCCAATAACAACACGCAGCAAGCTGCAGGGGAGGAGGGACTAGTCCAAGTGCACACAAATCAGAGGGGAGCATTGTATCTCACAGTCACAGTGTCATTCAGTTCTTAGCAAGGGCTGACCCCCTACAACAGCACACGGATTACATTCATGTGTGATCTGTATGCTGTCCATGTTTAACATTGCAAAGCTTTGTAATTTAGTTATTCATACCGGCAAAACACTGAGGGTGAAAACAGACACATGGATCACACTGGTACCATTTGTCACATACGTGTTTAAACACAGACGTGTGAATGAGGCCTTGCATTTTAAAATGGAAAATTGGCCGATGCAGAAGTTTGGGCATGCTGCATGGTTAGTACCTAGTAGCACCCACTTTTGAAAGTATCACAGCTTGTAAACGCTTTTTGAAGCCAGCCAAGGGTCTGTCAGTTATTGTTTGAGTCACAGACTTCACATAGTCTTTTTTAACCCCTTTCTGCCATTGGATGGAATAGTACGTCCGATGGCAGAACCCCCGCTTTGATGTGGGCACCGGAGGTGAGCCCATATCAAAGCCAGGACATGTCAGCTGTTTTGAACCGCGATCCACCCACACCTATTACCTAGCTAAATGCCGCTGTCAAACTCTGACAGCGGCATTTAAATGGTGTTTCCGGCCATCTGGCCAGAAATGCGCGCACCGGTGACCCCATTGCGTGATCGGGGTTCATCGGTGCATCGGCATAACAACCAAAGGTCTCATTGCTGTGAGCGCCACCTTGTGGTCGGTGCTCATAGCAATACTGTAATTCTAGTACATAGAGGCGATCTGAGCAACGCCTCTATGTAGCAGAACCAATTGAGTTGTGCCAGCTTCTAGTCTCCCATGGCGGCTATTGAAGAATCGCAAAAGTAAAAAAAAAATGTTTTTAAAAATATGAAAAAAAAATAAAAAAAATTTAAAAGTTCAAATCACCCCCCTTTCGCCCCATTCAAAATAAAACAATAAAAAATCAAATCTACACATATTTGGTGCCGCTGCATTCAGAATCGCCTGATATATCAATAAAAAAAATTAAAAACACCAGAATTACGTTTTTTTTGGTCGATGCGACATTGCAATGAAATTCAATAGAGGGCGATCAAAAGATTGTATCTGCACCAAAATGGTATCATTAAAAATGTTAGCTCGGCATGTAAAAAATAAGCCCTCATCCAACCCCAGATCACAAAAAATGGAGACGCTACAGGTATCGGAAAATTGCGCAATTTTTCTTTTTTATTTTAGCAAAGTTTGGCATTTTTTTTCACCACTTACATAAAAAAGAACCTAGACATGTTTGGTATCTATGAACTCGTAATGACCTGGAGAATCATAACAGTAGGTCTGCTTTAGCATTTAATGAACCTAGCAAAAAAGCCAACAAAAAACAAGTGTGGGATTGCACTTTTTTGCAATTTCACGGCACTCGGAATTTGTTTCCCATTTTCTAGTACATGACATGGTAAAACCAATGATGTCGTTAAAAAGTACAACTTGTCCCGCAAAAAATAAGCCCTAACATGGCTATATTGACGGAAAAATAAAAAAGTTATGGCTCTGGGAAGGAGGGGAGCGAAAAACAAAAACGCAAAACCGAAAAAAGCTTTGGGGGTTAAGGGGTTAACAGTGGTATCTTTGTTCGCTTCATGTGTAATTTAAACATTTTAGCAACAACCTATGAACAGGCTCTTTATAGACACTTCTTCCACACATGCCCTCATAAGCCAAAAAAAGGAGTGGGTGATAAATACAGAAGTTTCTATTATACTTTTCCTCTGACTGTCCCACTCCTGGTTTTGACTTACAAATACTGAGGTAAAATACTGACCAAATGCTCAACGTTTGAACGTGGCCTAACAGGGGGGATCAGAGCAAACTCCAATCTCTGTTTTAAAAAGAAGTAGTGACCTTTAGGATTTATTCATAGATAGTGGGTTGTTGTTTTTTTTTTGTTTTTTTACTAAAACTGGCATAAAATAGCACCAAAATGTTTTCCAACGATTTCACACACATTTTGTGGTAGGCACAGAAATAAACTGCAACATGACCACTACATCATGGTCCCTCTTTGACATCACTAAGGAAAAATGCATTTTGTTATTTTTAGTTTTTTTTTAAAGCCAGCTTCTGCAGCCGATAGAGACCAAGATGACCATTATATTGTAGCTTGGGAATCAGATCCATATAACAATATATGGTCCCATTTGACCTTTACTTGATATTCTATGTTGATGATATTCCTTGATGGGGGCTACAGACCACTAAGATAGTAGCAAGCTATTTCTTTTTCTTGACAGTCTTACAATCTGCAGCGTGTGATCACTAAAGTGAGTTTTCGTAAGTGTCTTTTTCAACATGCAACATGGATCGTTTGCCAATATAAATTAATTAACCAGAACTCAACCTAGTTCTGTGGGTAGAATATTTTCATCCATTAAATCATACAGTTGTGTCTACAGGTCATTCACCTGAGCTGTCAGTAATCTATATATATAATTGTCTAAGGGGTATTCCGTCTGTCTGTCTGTAACAGAAATCCCACGTCACTGATTGGTCTCGCCAGATGCCTGTCCTGGCTGCCGCGACCAATCAGCGACGGGCACAGTCAGGCCGAGAATTAGTCCCTCCCTACTTCCGTCCAGTCAGTGCCCGGCGCCCGCTCCATACTCCCGTCCTGTCACCGCTCACACAGGGTTAATAGCAGCAGTAACGGGCCGCGGGTAACGCACTCTGTTAACGCTGCTATTAACCCTGTGTGTCCCCAACTTTTTACTATTGATGCTGCCTATGCAGCATCAATAGTAAAAAGATCTAATGTTAAAAAAAATAAAAAAACAACCTACTATTCTCACCTTCCGTCGTCCGACGATGCGCTCGCGCCTGCCGCCAGCTTCCGCTCCCAGAGATGCATTGCGAAATTACCAAGAAGACTAAGTGGTTTTGCGAGACCGCTAAGTCATCTGGGTAATTTCGCAATGCATCCTGGGAACGAAAGATGGCTGCAGCTGCGCGCGCATCGGCTCAGCTTCGCTGGACCCCGGCGGGTGAGTATATCACTATGTTTTATTTTAATTACACGGTGAGTGGCCGGTCCCGGGCGTAGTGATCTATGTGTACGTTGGCCCCAGCTGTGCGGAGTAGTCGTGTATCATATGAAGCTGTATGGGACTATTTACTTCTATGGGCAGTGTTAGATACTATGTGGGCTGTGTTATATATTACATGGCCAGTGTTATATACTACATGGCCTGTGTTACATACTACGTAGGTTGTGTTATATACTGCGTGGCTGCTAGATACTGCGTGGGCAGTGTTATATACTACATGGGCTGTGTTATTTACTGCGTGGCCTGTATTAACGCATCGGGTATTCTACAATATGTATGTATGTATATAGCAGCCACATAGTATATAGCACAGGCCACGTAGTACTCCTATATACTATGTGGCCTGTGCTATATACTATGTGGCTGTTATATACATACATACATATTCTAGAATACCCTATGCGTTAGAATCGGGCCACCATCTAGTATAGTTATAATTGTGGACGTATTTTTTTACATGACGCCGTAATTTTTCATTTTAAGATTTACACTGCCTGTAAAAAAAAAGAAGAAAACTATTACTGGAAAACCCTATTTAAGGACAAGTAACAAAATGCTCAGCTCCATCACAGCCATACATCCTAGTAGATAAGGTTTGGATATATTACATGTTAGATATTTTCTGTACTGTGCTAGCCACTGTTACATTTGTTACCTACCAAGCATAGAACTATGTGAATTTTTCTGCAGCTTTTACTTCTTTGTAGACTGTAAGAGATATCAGAAAAACTGTGCAGCAGCTCAGCTGATACCACCCACATGAAAAATGTCCTATAGTCTGGAGCCTAGAGAACATGTTGTGCTGAATGACACATCCCTGAGATTCACAAATGGCAGGCTCAGACAGAAATGCAGAAATAACAAAAGCATGGTGGTACTATTGCTGAGCCTTCCAGCAAATGCAGAACTTGTGTACATCATGTTATTGGAAAATAACAATCTTTAGTTTTTTTATAGGGTGCAGATAAAAATTTTTCCAATCCATGTATAAAGTAATGGGAACATTTTGATTGCAATTCTTGCTCCAGTTATTATTGTTGAAGCGCAGCTACTTTTCACATTGGAAAATATGTGAACTTTGTTCCCTTTATTAATGTATATATATAAAAAATAATAATAATAATAATAATAAATTGTCATGTACTTACTCAGGTTTCTTTTTTTAACCCCTAAAGGAACCAGGAATTTTTTGATTTTTCCTCCCTTTGTTCTAAGAGCCATTACTTTTTTATTCTTCTATTGACACAGCTATACAAGGGATATTTTTTTTGCAAACAAGTTTTAGTTTTGAATAACACCATTCAGTTTACCAATGTACTGGTGAATTGGGGTACAAGGCCGGTTTGCTGTGGGCCTGAACTGAGTTCTGGTTGACCTGCAGCCCCTTCTCTAAATGGATGACTGGGCTTTTGCTTCGTTGCTCATTACCTCCTCGTCCAAGGGATCAGTTCCAGCTACAAACAAGACAGAAGTCCGGGTTAACAGGTCCGACTTTACTGTGCAATTCATTTACACATAACTGCAGCATACAAATTAAGACAAAGTCTCTTTTTAGTGATGTTCCCTTGGTATTGTGTCTCATTAGTCCTTGTCCCCGTCCTGTCATGAGACTCACCATCTTCACCCCACTCTACGACCTGTCTGACATCTTCCTCATCAGGGAGACAAAGGCATGATTCTCTATACCTTTTCCAGACCTTAGGCCCAAGACTGTCCCGCTGTCCAGATGTGGCTGCAGATGTGTCCTCATTCTTCTAGGAAACTTGCACTGACTGAATTCGTTCTTCACTTACTGCACTGGAACCTGCTAACTCTGCTATGTTTAGCCTTGCTCTCCACTCCACCCAGAGCTTCAACTTGTACTTGAATGAGTCCTGGACTCTGACTTGACTACGGTATGTCTCACTGACACTAACCTGGAAAAGATTTTCTATAAAACCTGATCTAACCCCTCTCAAACTGTGGGCTAATCCCAACTCTATTAACTAATCCCTAATAAATTCCTAAAATAATCATGAAGCTAATGACCACAAGATTAAAGGGAACCTGTCACCCCGAAAATCGCGGGTGAGGTAAGCCCACCGGCATCAGGGGCTTATCTACAGCATTCTGGAATGCTGTAGATAAGCCCCCGATGTATCCTAAAAGATGAGAAAAAGAGGTTAGATATACTCACCCAGAGGCGGTCCCGATGTTGGTCCGGGTCCGGCGCCTCCCATCTTTATCAGATGACGTCCTCTTCTGGTCTTCACACTGCGGCTCCAGCGCAGGCATACTTTGTCTGCCCTGTTGAGGGCAGTGCAAAGTACTGCAGTGCGCAGGCACCGGGAAAGGTCAGAGAGGCCCCGCACCTGCGCACTGCAGTACTTTGCTCTGCTCTCAACAGGGCAGACAAAGTACGCCTGCGCTGGAGCCACAGCATGAAGCCAAGAAGAGGATGTCATCTGATGAAGATGGGAGGCGCCGGACCGGACCAACAGCGGGAATGCCCCTGGGTGAGTATATCTAACCTCTTTTTCTCATCTTTTAGGATACATCGGGGGCTTATCTACAGCATTCCAGAATGCTGTAGATAAGCCCCTGATGCCGGTGGGCTTACCTCACACGCGATTTTTGGGGTGACAGGTTCCCTTTAAGTATCTCACAAATTTTTTTTTATTAATGTAATAAGCGACAGGTTGACAATCAAAATCTAGTAATTAAAAATAGGCCTGTAGCAAAGGAGCACAGGTGTTTAATAGCGGAGATCCACTACATCAAACCGGCTAGTGTACACGAAGTCTCATGACTGTACAGAATACATGATATATAGTATCAAAAAATCACCCACATAAATGAATGTATGTCTCGACAACTGTTAAGCATCCTGCATTAATGAATGGCGCATGCACCGTGTAACTCACACCAGGGGAAGTCACTTCCGGCTATCTCGTTGGCAGAGTGGGTCTGGGGGAAATCCCCAGTGACATATGAAGCAGGCTTGGCTACTAAGCCGGCGTCATACTTCCCTTGGGTGCTGGGTAAAACAACTCAATCAGACCTGACTGTAATGGAAAGTTCTCCTTTTACTTTGCTATGTTTTCACTAAATGTTTCATTTCAAACATAACAGAACGACAGAGATAGAATGGGCTTCAAGGGAGTTTGCGTAGTCAGACGGTGTTGTTTGTAGGGATCTTACAGGCTTCAAGCCTACAATAATATATATTCACTGTCTAATTTTGTACCCTCCAGAGAGGGAGTAAAAAGGAAGGATGGGCTGTAGGCTTATACCGACTCTAGGAGTCAACTTCAAGTTAGATGAAATATATATATATAAATCAAAGGTACGATATTCACAAAATGGTATGATTTATGTTTGTTCATACATGCTTTGGATCCAGGTTGGGCCAGTTTTTACCATCCATGTTTCGTCATCCTTTGCAATGTTAATCACAGACAGCACAGTGATTCCATCCATTTGATATTCATGGTTTTCCAGGACCCATAGATTTTTATTGGCACTTTTCTGGTAAAAAATGGACATCTCCTTGATTTTTGCATGGACAGCCCCATTGATTGTCGTCGTGGGTACATACTCTATCTGTGAAAATTGTGGAGAGAAAAATGGAATTCTGAATGAGGTCTAATGTAAAGACTAGGAAGTTGTATAACTGGCGAGTGGCGACCAAATATAAAAGAACTTTTTCACTTTTTGTCTTTTTTTAGCGCCAGCTGAGTCTGCTCATTGATTTCTATTTTTTGCACTATTTCTGTTCCTACTGTGGGAGGGATCATGTATACATCCTAACAGTGTTTGGCAGCTGTTCCGCCTGGTGTGCAGCACATCCGTCCAAGCTGAAAGTTAGATCAGGCGCTGCACAACCCCTTTAATAACTACATAATGGTCTCATAAAAATAGCTGTATATGGGGGTGTGCGATAACAAGCATCTTGGAAGGGCAGAATTAGGGCGCATTTATGCTAAATGCCTAGGGAGTAGCAATGTCTGTAAATGCATCCCTGGGTATATTGATTCTGGTTATAACTACCAATTTGTAATGACTCCATAAAACCTATAAATTTATAGTCTATGAATCTGATAATCTAAATGTTATTGTTATGATCTGTTCAACTTCCAGGGGATGATTCATTAAGACTGGTGTAGTGCACACTCGTGCTACACCAATATGATGGAGTACAGGAGGCACCTAATTGAAGCATCTCCTAAGAAACTTAATGAAATTGACACTTCTGCTGAGTGCCGAGCACCTTTATGCGCCAAAGATGCTACTCCAGTTATGGACTGGAGTAGCATTTCTTACTTTCAAAGCCCATGCATTTTTTATAAATTTGACGCCCCACCCCAACTCCACCCCAGCTCCATCCATTCTGGTAGAGCTGATTCAAACTAACGTGAAAATGCAAAAGGTCACAATTTTTTGGTGCAACTCCGCTTCGCTCTAATATGTTGCGACTTGCCAAAGCTTTTTTGACAGTTTTCTGGCGAAAAAGCCCAGATGAATCAACCCCTTAATTTTTCTTTATAGGACTAATTAGAATATTAGATGAGGATAGATCTCTGTTGTGTACACAGAACATCCCTCCAATACCAATGTCGTGTACAATATGGCCATGATCTGTGAACTTAGACAATTCGGAAGCACTCCTCAAAAGCTGTTCTATTTGTATTTTGGGTTAGTTTTAGAGGTGGTGTCTCATGTAGACAACCTCTGTCCATATTAGGTCACAAGCATTTAGTGAGCAATCTCATCTGTATTACATGGATGATCATTCTTCTGAATGGGCACCATATAAGACTGAATGAAAAAAATATAGAGGCTGCAGAGTAGGGAAAGAGACCCTGATTCCAGCGATGTGTCATTTACCAAGCTGCTTACTGTCATTTTGATAAAATCCCTCTTTTTTCTGCAGCAGCTCTAACACTTCTCTGAATGCTGAGCCCTGTTTAATCCACCCACACCGCTGACTGGCAGCTTTCTGTGCACACTGTACATTGATAGAAAGCTGCTAATCAGTTGTAGGGAAGGGGATACACAGAGCAGGAGGACTAATGGCATTAGAGAACTAGTCATCTAACTGATAACTTCCTGAAATAAAATACGGATTTTATTGAAACTGCAACAAGAAGCCCTGTAAGTGACACATCGCTTGACTTCAGATCTCTGCCCCTACATCATGGTGCTCCCAGATTACATAGCAAAAATCTGCTGGCAGATTCTCTTTAAAGGGTTGTGTACCTGGTTTGACAACAGTCTTAAGCTTCTAATCTGAATGCAAAAGCTGTAACCGGACCACTAAATATTATTTGTAATATTGGTGTCCTGATATATAATCAGAGAGATTGTTTTTGTCAAACTTTGACAGCCTTTGGCAAGGAAGGAGGGGCCTCAAACTTTCCTAAGAACTGGAACTCTAACTATCCCTGCCCCAGGGGTACTCTTAAAAGTAGAGAGGCTCAAGTCTCTCACTATGCTCCTGTTAATGTCCTAAGCTGTTCCCTCCCTCAGGAGGCCTGGGACAGATATGTTAGTGTATATACAGGTAAGACAAACAGGGATAACAAAAAGCAGCTTACATACAAAAACACTCACCAAAGTAAAGAGGAAATAAGAGAAAGATAGGAAGGTAAAAACCAAATGGGAATAGGTTAATGGCGGAAACATACACGCAAAAACAGCAAACAACAATCTCCAGCAGCAACTACAAACTCCAACTTCAGCACACCAACTCCAGCAAACCAGGAACCAAAACTTTCACAGGCAGGGATAAGAAGGTCTGGCCAGGTTTTATAGACAAAGAAAATGAGCAGGTCCTGAGCAGCTGTGACATGGAGCTGCATGTCTCTAACCTGCACACAAAGTGTCATTAACCTCTTCAGCACCAAAGGAAACGAAGTCCATTTAATATGAGGAACAAAACACACAGGCTAAATGGAATATCTGCAATTCACAGTACGTAAAGTTTGCCTAACCCCAGATCTCCCAGGAGGACGTGACACACTTGTGACAGTTTTGTCTCTTTACATCCACGGTGTGATTGCTACTAGGGTTGAGCGAAACGGGTCGTTCATTTTCAAAAGTCGCCGACTTTTGGCAAAGTCGGGTTTCATGAAACCCGATCCGACCCCTGTGCGGGGTCGGCCATGCGGTACGCGACTTTCGCGCCAAAGTCGCGTTTCAATGACGCGAAAAGCGCCATTTCTCAGCCAATGAAGGTAAACGCAGAGTGTGGGCAGCGTGATGACATAGGTCCTGGTCCCCACCATCTTAGAGAAGGGCATTGCAGTGATTGGCTTGCTGTCTGCGGCGTCACAGGGGCTATAAAGGGGAGTTCCCGCCGACCGCCATGTTACTGCTGCTGATCTGAGCTTAGGGAGAGGTTGCTGCCGCTTCGTCAGAAGCAGGGATAGCGTTAGGCAGGGTCCATTAACCACCAAACCGCTTGTGCTGTAGCGATTTCCACTGCCCAACACCACCTTCGGTGTGCAGGGACAGTGGAAGCTACATTTTTTTTTTTATTCCCTCAGCGCTGTAGCTCATTGGGCTGCCCTAGAAGGCTCCCTGATAGCTGCATTGCTGTGTGTACGCCGCTGTGCAAACCAACTGCTTTTTTCAAAGCACAAATCCTCTTGTTCCTTCCTTTCTGCACAGCTATCTTTTTGGTTTGTACACACTTTTTATTTAATTTGTGCATCAGTCCACTCCTTATTGCTGCCTGCCATACCTGGCTGAGATTACTGCAGGGAGATAGTAATTGAAGGACACTCCCTGTTTTTTTTTTTTTTGTGGGAGATTAAGATTGACATTTCTGCTAGAGTGCCATCCCTGTGTGTGCCATCTCTCACTCAGTGGGCCATAGAAAGCCTATTTATTTTTTTGCTTGATTTGGGTTATAAAATCTACCTGAAAAAATCACTACATCAATCAGTGGGAGAAAAATATTGGCCTCAGGGCTTGTGTGCCACTCCTGACTCCTGTGTGCATCATCACTCACTCAGTGGGCCATAGAAAGCCCTTTTTTTTTTTTTTTTGCTTTATTTGGGTTCTAAATTCTACCTGAAAAAATCAATAAATCAATCAGTGGGAGATTAATACTGGCCTTTGGGCTTGTGTGCCAGTCCTAAGCGTGCCATCTCTCTCTCTCAGATAGTGGGCCATAGAAAGCCTATTTATTATTTTTTTTATTGGGTTTATAAATTTTCCCTGGAACAAAAAAAAAAAAGTGGGAGATTAATATTGGCCTCTGGGCTTGTGTGCCAGTCCTGAGCGTGCCATCTCTCTCACAAATAGTGGGCCATAGAAAGCCTATTTATTTTTTTGCTTGATTTGGGTTCTAAAATCTACCTGAAAAAATCACTACATCAATCAGTGGGAGAAAAATATTGGCCTCAGGGCTTGTGTGCCACTCCTGACTCCTGTGTGCATCATCACTCACTCAGTGGGCCATAGAAAGCCCTTTTTTTTTTTTTTTTTGCTTTATTTGGGTTCTAAATTCTACCTGAAAAAATCAATAAATCAATCAGTGGGAGATTAATATTGGCCTTTGGGCTTGTGTGCCAGTCCTAAGCGTGCCATCTCTCTCTCTCAGATAGTGGGCCATAGAAAGCCTATTTATTATTTTTTTAATTGGGTTTATAAATTTTCCCTGGAACAAAAAAAAAAAAGTGGGAGATTAATATTGGCCTTTGGGCTTGTGTGCCAGTCCTGAGCGTGCCATCTCTCTCACAAATAGTGGGCCATAGAAAGCCTATTTATTTTTATTTTTTTTGGTTTTATAAATTCTCCCTGAAAAAAAAAAGGGAGATTAATATTGGCCTTTGGGCTTGTGTGCCAGTCCTAAGCGTGCCATCTCTCTCTCTCAGATAGTGGGCCATAGAAAGCCTATTTATTATTTTTTCTATTGGGTTTATAAATTTTCCCTGGAACAAAAAAAAAAAAGTGAGAGATAAATATTGGCCTCTGGGCTTGTGTGCCACTCCTGACTCCTGTGTGCGTCATCTCTCACTCAGTGGGCCATAGAAAGCCTTTTTTTGTTTTATTTGTTTTCTAAATTCTCCCTGAAAAAATCATTTTATTTTATTTGGTTTCTAAATTCTTCCTGAAAAAATCATTTTATTCTATTTTTTTTTTTTTCCTAAAGTCTCCCTGAAAAAAAACAAAAAACAAATCAGTGGGAGATTAATATTGCCCTTTCTGCTTGTGTGCCAGTCTTGACTCCTGGGTGTGCCATCTCTCTCTCTCTCTCCAATTGTGGGCCATAGAAAGCCTATTATTTTTTTAGCTTGATTTGGGTTCCAAAATCTACCTGAAAAAATCACTACATCAATCAGTGGGAGATAAATATTGGCCTCTGGGCTTGTGTGCCACTCCTGACTCCTGTGTGCGTCATCTCTCACTCAGTGGGCCATAGAAAGCCTTTTTTTGTTTTATTTGTTTTCTAAATTCTCCCTGAAAAAATCATTTTATTTTCTTTGGTTTCTAAATTCTTCCTGAAAAAATAATTTTATTCTATTTTTTTTTTTCCTAAAGTCTCCCTGAAAAAAAAAACAAAAAAAAAACAAATCAGTGGGAGATTAATATTGCCCTTTCTGCTTGTGTGCCAGTCTTGACTCCTGGGTGTGCCATCTCTCTCTCTCTCTCTCTCCAATTGTGGGCCATAGAAAGCCTATTATTTTTTTTAGCTTGATTTGGGTTCCAAAATCTACCTGAAAAAATCACTACATCAATCAGTGGGAGATAAATATTGGCCTCTGGGCTTGTGTGCCACTCCTGACTCCTGTGTGCGTCATCTCTCACTCAGTGGGCCATAGAAAGCCTTTTTTTGTTTTATTTGTTTTCTAAATTCTCCCTGAAAAAATCATTTTATTTTCTTTGGTTTCTAAATTCTTGCTGAAAAAATCATTTTATTCTATTTTTTTTTTTCCTAAAGTCTCCCTGAAAAAAAAAAAAAATTCAAATCAGTGGGAGATTAATATTTACATTTGTGCTTCAGTGACAGTCCTGCGTGTGTGGCATCTCTCTCATTTGTTGCCACCAACAACAGAGTGTGTAACATTGTGCCTGATTTTCGTTGTGGTCTCACTCACCTGTAAAGGGGTAGCTAAATCATACTGAAGTTATAGCTCACCGTGTAATTTGTATGACAGCAACAAATACCGTTAGTTTGTTTACGTTTTTAAAACAATGAGGAAGTATGGTGGAAGAGGTCGTGGCCGGGGGCGTTCATTGTCAGCTGGTAATGAGGGTAGTGGTAGTGGTGGAGCATCAGCTGGTCGTGGGAAAAAAAATATTGCACCTAAGTCTGGAGCTGTGGAGCCAGGTTCGTCGTCTGGCTACACAAGGCCTCGAACGCTCCCTTTTCTGGGAGTAGGAAAACCGCTTTTAAAGCCGGAGCAGCAAGAGCAAGTTTTGGCTTATCTTGCTGACTCAGCCTCTAGCTCTTTTGCCTCCTCTCGTGAAACTGGTAAATGTCAAAGCAGCGCGTCGTTAGTGGATGTTCACGGTCAGGGACAAGTCGCTTCCTTGTCCTCTTCAGCAAAAACAACAACAGAGAAGAATGCAGCAGGCGACACAACGGGTTACTCCATGGAGCTCTTTACACATACCGTCCCTGGCTTAGAAAGTGAAGCAGTTAACAGTCCATGCCCATTACAAGTTGAATCTGACATGGAGTGCACTGATGCACAGCCACAGCCAGACTACTATGCTGGTCCTTTGACTCAGACCACAACATTGCCCTCGCAGGGTGCTGATCAAGAATCAGACCCTGATGAGACTATGTTGCCCCATCACGAACGCTATACCACCGACCGACACGGTGACACAGACGAAGTTGCACACGAGCTACAAGAAGAGGTAATAGATGACCCAGTTCTTGACCCCGATTGGCAGCCATTGGGGGAACAGGGTGCAGGCGGCAGCAGTTCTGAAGCGGAGGAGGAGGGGCCGCAGCAGGCATCAACATCGCAACAGGTTCCATCTGCCGGGCCCGTATCTTGCCCAAAACGCGTGGCAAAGCTAAAACCTGTTGGAGGACAGCGTGGCCATCCGGTTAAAGCTCAGTCTGCAATGCCTGAAAAGGTATCCGATGCTAGAAAGAGTGCAGTCTGGCATTTTTTTAAACAACATCCAATTGATCAGCGCAAAGTCATCTGTCAAAAATGTTCAACTACCTTAAGCAGAGGACAGAATCTGAAAAGTCTCAATACAAGTTGCATGCATAGACATTTAACCACCATGCATTTGCAAGCCTGGACTAACTACCAAACGTCCCTTAAGGTTGTAGCATCCTCGGCCAATGAAGCTAGTCAGCAACGCAACATCCCTTCCGGCAGTGTAGGGCCACCATTTTCCGCACCACCTGCAGTATCTGTGCAGGTTTCTTTGCCAGGCCAAAGCCGTCAGGGTCAGGGAATCACCAGTTTCGTAGTAGGAAACACTGCATCTAGGGCACCGGTGGCAACAATACCATCTCCCACCATCTCTCAGTCTGCCATGTCCACCGGCACCCCCGCTAGTTCCACGATCTCCAGCTCTCCAGTCCAGCTCACCCTACATGAGACTATGGTTAGAAAAAGGAAGTACTTAGCCTCGCATCCGCGTACACAGGGTTTGAACGCACACATAGCTAGACTAATCTCGTTAGAGATGATGCCCTACCGGTTAGTTGAAAGCGAAGCTTTCAAAGCCCTGATGGACTACGCTGTACCACGCTACGAGCTACCCAGTCGACACTTTTTTTCCAGAAAAGCCATCCCAGCCCTCCACCAGCATGTTAAAGAGCGCATCGTCCATGCACTCAGGCAATCTGTGAGCACAAAGGTGCACCTGACAACAGATGCATGGACCAGTAGGCATGGCCAGGGACGTTACGTGTCCATCACGGCACACTGGGTAAATGTGGTGGATGCAGGGTCCACAGGGGACAGCAAGTTTGGGACAGTTCTGCCTAGCCCACGGTCTAGGAAACAATTGGCTGTAGCCGTTCGCACCCCCTCCTCCTCCTCTTCGTCCTCCTGCAGAAGCGAGAGCTCGTCCACAGACCGCAGTCGCACAACCACTCCATCCGCAGCTGCCACTGTTGCACACCAGGTCTCCCAATATGGGGCAGCTACTGGCAAACGTCAGCAGGCTGTATTGGCTATGAAGTGTTTGGGCGACAACAGACACACCGCGGAAGTTCTGTCCGAGTTCTTGCAGAAAGAAACGCAGTCGTGGCTGGGCACTGTAGATCTTGAGGCAGGCAAGGTAGTGAGTGATAACGGAAGGAATTTCATGGCTGCCATCTCCCTTTCCCAACTGAAACACATTCCTTGCCTGGCTCACACCTTAAACCTGGTGGTGCAGTGCTTCCTGAAAAGTTATCCGGGGTTATCCGACCTGCTCCTCAAAGTGCGTGGACTTTGCTCACATATCCGCCGTTCGCCCGTACACTCCAGCCGTATGCAGACCTATCAGCGTTCTTTGAACCTTCCCCAGCATCGCCTAATCATAGACGTTGCAACAAGGTGGAACTCAACACTGCACATGCTTCAGAGACTGTGCGAACAGAGGCGGGCTGTTATGTTTTTGTGGGAGGATACACATACACGGGCAGGCAGTAGGATGGCAGACATGGAGTTGTCAGGTGTGCAGTGGTCGAAGATTCAAGACATGTGTCAAGTCCTTCAGTGTTTTGAGGAATGCACACGGCTGGTTAGTGCAGACAACGCCATAATAAGCATGAGCATCCCCCTAATGCGTCTGCTGATGCAAAGTTTGACGCACATAAAGGATCAGGCGTCTGCAGCTGAGGAAGAGGAAAGCCTTGATGACAGTCAGCCATTGTCTGGCCAGGGCAGTGTACAGGACGAGGTAGCGGGCGAAGAGGAGGAGGAGGACGAGGAGGATGATGGGGATGATTATATTTTTAATGAGGAAGCTATTCCGGGGCCACTGGAAATTGGTGGCGCGGCAAGGCCGGGTTCTGGTTTTTTGAGGGACACAAGTGACGTTGATTTGCCTGAAACTGCCCCTCAACCAAGCACAACCGCAGATTTGAGAACTGGAACTTTGGCCCACATGGCGGATTAAGCCTTACGTATCCTCAAAAGGGACACACGCATAACTAAAATGATGAATGATGACGATTACTGGTTGGCCTGCCTCCTTGATCCTCGCTATAAAGGCAAATTGCAAAATATAATGCCACATGAGAACTTGGAACTAATATTAGCAACCAAACAATCAACTCTTGTTGACCGTTTGCTTCTGGCATTCCCTGCACACAGCGCCCGTGATCGTTCTCACACGAGCTGCAGGGGCCAGCAGACCAGAGGAGTTAGAGGGGCAGAAATCAGAAGTGGCGTTGGCCAGAGGGGTTTTCTGACCAGGTTGTGGAGTGATTTTGCTATGACCGCAGACAGGACAGGTACTGCAGCATCAATTCAAAGTGACAGGAGACAACATTTGTCCAGTATGGTTACAAACTATTTTTCATCCCTTATCGATGTTCTCCCTCAACCGTCATTCCCATTTGATTACTGGGCATCAAAATTAGACACCTGGCCAGAATTGGCAGAATATGCATTGCAGGAGCTTGCTTGCCCGGCAGCTAGTGTCCTATCAGAAAGAGTATTCAGTGCTGCAGGTTCAATACTAACAGAAAAAAGGACTCGTCTGGCTACCCAAAATGTAGATGATCTAACCTTCATTAAAATGAACCACAACTGGATTTCGAAATCTTTTGCCCCACCTTGCCCGGCTGACACCTAGCTTTCCTATGAAAAGGTCTTGCCTGTGGACTATTCTGAATGCCTTTTCCAATCTCGTAATTTTCTGCACCTGATTGTCCAGCATACGACATGTTTACACCTCACTAAATGGCCAAACTCCCCACACGGGGCCGTGGTATCGACACTTGGCGACAGCACCCGTGAGAGTGCAGTTTGTCTGAAGAGGTGGGTGAGCCCGCTTTTGGTCGACGGCACTGCCACTGGGTCCCTCCTAGTACAATAAAGTGTCTCTGGCGGTGGTGGTGCGCACCCAACGTCAGACACACCGTTGTAATATGAGGGGCCCTGGGCCTGTACCGCCGGCCACAAGACAGTTTCCCCCCACCCCAGCTCAAACAGTGCTCTACCACTTGCAAAATTATCTCACAGCTCCACCAATGTTTAGTCTATGCGCTGACATCCTTCAATGCCTGCCACTGACAACACCATTGTATTGACATTTTTGTTATGTTAGGCCTTCGATGCCTGTCTGTGGTCACTCCTTCCACTAGGCCTCCACTGACCACACCACTGCTGCCCGTGTACCCCTGGAACCAATTTAAAATTGCCTACAGCCATGTGTTATTATTTTAGGCCTTCGATGCCTGTCTGTGGTCACTCCTTCCACTAGGCCTCAACTGACCACACCACTGCTGCCCGTGTACCCCTGGAACCAATTTAAAATTGCCTACAGCCATGTGTTATTATTTTAGGCCTTCGATGCCTGTCTGCGGTCACTCCTTCCACTAGGCCTCCACTGACCACACCACTGCTGCCCGTGTACCCCTGTAACCAATTTAGACTTGCCTACAGCCATGTGTTATTATTTTAGGCCTTCGATGCCTGTCTGCGGTCACTCCTTCCACTAGGCCTCCACTGACCACACCACTGCTGCCCGTGTACCCCTGGAACCAATTTAAAATTGCCTACAGCCATGTGTTATTATTTTAGGCCTTCGATGCCTGTCTGCGGTCACTCCTTCCACTAGGCCTCCACTGACCACACCACTGCTGCCCGTGTACCCCTGGAACCAATTTAAAATTGCCTACAGCCAGCCCAATTTTTTTATTTTAGGCCTTCGATGCCTGTCTGCGGTCCATTCTTTCAACTACTACTACACTGACCAGGGCACTGCTGCCCGTGTACCCCTGGAACCAATTTAAAATTGCCTACAGCCATGTGTTATTATTTTAGGCCTTCGATGCCTGTCTGTGGTCACTCCTTCCACTAGGCCTCCACTGACCACACCACTGCTGCCCGTGTACCCCTGGAACCAATTTAAAATTGCCTACAGCCATGTGTTATTATTTTAGGCCTTCGATGCCTGTCTGCGGTCACTCCTTCCACTAGGCCTCCACTGACCACACCACTGCTGCCCGTGTACCCCTGGAACCAATTTAAAATTGCCTACAGCCATGTGTTATTATTTTAGGCCTTCGATGCCTGTCTGCGGTCACTCCTTCCACTAGGCCTCCACTGACCACACCACTGCTGCCCGTGTACCCCTGGAACCAATTTAAAATTGCCTACAGCCAGCCCAATTTTTTTTATTTTAGGCCTTCGATGCCTGTCTGCGGTCCATTCTTTCAACTACTACTACACTGACCAGGGCACTGCTGCCCGTGTACCCCTGGAACCAATTTAAAATTGCCTACAGCCATGTGTTATTATTTTAGGCCTTCGATGCCTGTCTGTGGTCACTCCTTCCACTAGGCCTCCACTGACCACACCACTGCTGCCCGTGTACCCCTGGAACCAATTTAAAATTGCCTACAGCCATGTGTTATTATTTTAGGCCTTCGATGCCTGTCTGCGGTCACTCCTTCCACTAGGCCTCCACTGACCACACCACTGCTGCCCGTGTACCCCTGTAACCAATTTAGAATTGCCTACAGCCATGTGTTATTATTTTAGGCCTTCGATGCCTGTCTGCGGTCACTCCTTCCACTAGGCCTCCACTGACCACACCACTGCTGCCCGTGTACCCCTGGAACCAATTTAAAATTGCCTACAGCCATGTGTTATTATTTTAGGCCTTCGATGCCTGTCTGCGGTCACTCCTTCCACTAGGCCTCCACTGACCACACCACTGCTGCCCGTGTACCCCTGGAACCAATTTAAAATTGCCTACAGCCATGTGTTATTATTTTAGGCCTTCGATGCCTGTCTGCGGTCACTCCTTCCACTAGGCCTCCACTGACCACACCACTGCTGCCCGTGTACCCCTGGAACCAATTTAAAATTGCCTACAGCCAGCCCAATTTTTTTATTTTAGGCCTTCGATGCCTGTCTGCAGTCCATTCTTTCAACTACTACTACACTGACCAGGGCACTGCTGCCCGTGTACCCCTGGAACCAATTTAAAATTGCCTACAGCCATGTGTTATTATTTTAGGCCTTCGATGCCGGTCTGCGGTGACTCCTTCCACTAGGCCTCCACTGACCACACCACTGCTGCCCGTGTACCCCTGGAACCAATTTAAATTTGCCTACAGCCAGCCCAATTTTTTTATTTTAGGCCTTCGATGCCTGTCTGCGGTCCATTCTTTCAACTACTACTACACTGACCAGGGCACTGCTGCCCGTGTACCCCTGTAACCAATTTAGAATTGCCTACAGCCATGTGTTATTATTTTAGGCCTTCGATGCCTGTCTGCGGTCACTCCTTCCACTAGGCCTCCACTGACCACACCACTGCTGCCCGTGTACCCCTGGAACCAATTTAAAATTGCCTACAGCCATGTGTTATTATTTTAGGCCTTCGATGCCTGTCTGCGGTCACTCCTTCCACTAGGCCTCCACTGACCACACCACTGCTGCCCGTGTACCCCTGGAACCAACATCAGAAAATATAAAAATAAGTATTTTGCTTATAAAAAAGAAAATACTGGAGAGATATCAAATGCAGACATTTTAACATTAAAAACAAACACATACAACAAAAATCTGGTACAGTACTAAAAATGGCCACCAGCTACAATAACTTTCTCCTGCAAGTAGTTAACTGAAAGGTTTTTTCAATTTTAAACACAGATATGGCATCCACCGAGTGTTGTCCTGTCGCGTCTTCTTTATATTATTGCCAAGAAGATGCAAAACAATGAAAATAATAAAATCATTATTTACCAAAAAAATAGAGTAAGTCAAAACCACATTGCAAATAAACATTCATTACAAATAAAGAAGCAGGGCGCGTCCGAGGGTGAGTATATACCTAATAAGAATATAATCACCCTCGGACGCGCCCTGCTTCTTTCCGACAGCCTTCCTTCCTAAGAATCAGCCCTTCCGTGGTGTAGAGAGAGGGTTTGTTACACTCCAAGGTGTTCCCCAGGTTGCCTTTCCTGAGCTTCGATCTTCCGGCTCTCGTTTAGTAGTTGTTGGAAACTACGCTGCATTGGGCCTACAAATTGGGTATGGGGTGTAGAGAGATGGTGTGTTCCACTCCAAGGTGTTCCCCAGGTTGCCTTTCCTGAGCTTCGATCTTCCGGCTCTCGTTTAGTAGTTGTTGGAAACTACGCTGCATTAGGCCTACAAATTGGGTATGGGGTGTAGAGAGATGGTGTGTTCCACTGTAGAGAGATGGTGTGTTCCACTCCAAGGTGTTCCCCAGGTTTCCTCGCCAATGCTTCGATCATCATGCTCTCGTTTAGTAGTTGTTGGAAACTACGCTGCATTAGGCCTACAAATTGGGTATGGGGTGTAGAGAGATGGTGTGTTCCACTCCAAGGTGTTTTCCAGGTTGCCTTTCCTGAGCTTCGATCTTCCGGCTCTCGTTTAGTAGTTCTTGGAAACTACACTGCATTAGGCCTACAAATTGGGTATGGGGTGTAGAGAGATGGTGTGTTCCACTCCAAGGTGTTCCCCAGGTTTCCTCGCCAATGCTTCGATCTTCATGCTCTCGTTTAGTAGTTGTTGGAAACTACACTGCATTAGGCCTACAAATTGGGTATGGGGTGTAGAGAGATGGTGTGTTCCACTCCAAGGTGTTCTCCAGGTTGCCTTTCCTGAGCTTCGATCTTCCGGCTCTCGTTTAGTAGTTCTTGGAAACTACACTGCATTAGGCCTACAAATTGGGTATGGGGTGTAGAGAGATGGTGTGTTCCACTCCAAGGTGTTCTCCAGGTTGCCTTTCCTGAACTTCTATCTTCAGGCTCTCATTAAATTGTGGTTAAACGGAACAACTGCATTTGGCGTACTAGTTGGTTTGGGGCCTACTATCGGTGTCTGCCACTCCTTGCTGTTCTCCTGGTTTCCTGTCCTGAAATTCCGTTTTCAGGCGCTCGTTAAGTAGTTGTTAATGTTAGACTGCATTTTGCCTACTAGTTGGGTTGGGGCCTACTATCGGTGTCTGCCACTCCTTGCTGTTCTCCTCCACTGAACAAAGCTGTGCCGCCTGTTTACTACGGTTGCCAATTTTGAACTGCATTTCGACTACTTACTGATTTGGGCCTACTCTCTGTGTCAGCCTCTCATTCCAGTTGTCCTCCACTGCAATGCCCCCTGGTTATTCCTGTGTTACCAATTTTGAACTGCATTTAGCCAACTTTATTCTTTGGGCCTATATCTGTGTTTCCTCCTCATCCTGCCCATTGCCCAGCCAGTGATAGATGAGTCTGCTGGTACATTGACCCATAACGCAACATTCCCCGTGCACGCTACACAACAACATTGTGACCCTGCTGAAAGTCAGGTTGCTCTTCCCGCATACCATACCACCTTACACGGGGACAAAGAGGAAGGTGCAGATGAAAGTGCAGGTTCCTTCATCAGGTGGGGGGGAGGAATACTAGTTGGCGACGTCACTGGCACAGGGCCTCTCATAGTACGCAAAAGTGTTGCTGCCGGTGGGAGGCGCCCCCGCCGTGCAAACACACCGCTGTACTTTGAGGGGCCCTGTGCCAGTGCCAATGCCAACGAGTGGGCCCCCCCTGCTTGCTCAGGTTCACAGCACTTGCAAAGTTGAAATACTTACCTCTCCCTGCTCCACTGCCGTGACGTGGTCCAGATTTCCTGGGCCCACTAATTACTTGAACCAGCCCTACCCACCACAACTTTAGCCAAATGACCCCCAATTTCAAATGCCTTCCAATTATTATAAGGTAAATTACGCTTGACAAGCTTCATTAAGAAGAATGGATGGTTTTGACATTAAAATGGGCACTCTAGGTGTTTTCCTGGCCCCCACTCACTGCCGACTATGCTGCCCCATTGACTTGCATTGGGTTTCGTGTTTCGGTCGATCCCGACTTTACGTCATAATCGGCCGATTTCACTCGACCCGACTTTTGAGATAGTCGGGTTTCGCGAAACCCGGCTCGACTCTAAAAAGGTCAAGGTCGCTCAACTCTAATTGCTACATCTTCATCTCTTATGGTAAAGCCACTGGTTCTTATGAAATATTTACTACTGGAGATTGTAGTCTTTCATTAGGCTTCATCTTGTTTGGCTGAACTTCTCTGCACAAAGCTCTGTTAGGGCTCATTCAGACGTCAGATTTTCTCGTACGAGTGCTATCCATTTTTTTCATACTTATGATAGTCTATGGGCTATTTTCACATATCCAATTTTTTCCTTGGACTTAGTGGTCCTCACAATAGCACTGTCAGATATTGATCCGATTTTTGTATCAAAATCACCAATGCAAGTCTCTTGGTCAGTGAAAATACCGGACAGCACTCTGATGTCATCCAATTTTCATGGACTGTTTGATAGGAGAACATAGGAAAAGGTTGAGAAATCTCTTTTTTTCAATCCAAGAAAATCTGACGAAGCTCTGATGGTGAAAACTGACACATAGACCAAAAACTGATGACACTCTGATCGAAAACACTAAGGAAACTTGGACCGTTTTGCTTGTATGAGAAAAATCACTGATGTCTGAATGATCCCTCATTATAGAGAAGACAAAATTTGCCTTGACCTCCACAACTGAGATTTATCTAACTAAAGAGTTGACTGAAGGTATCTCTAGGCATTTCTAGGCCCCAAAGGACCTTTTTTTGGCTTCACATCTTCCCTATCACCCTATACAGATCTTTTGTTCACTTAGAATATCAAACTCAATCCCATATTTTACTGTGCAGAGGCATGCATAATCTGTCTCTCCACTGCAATCAATGATCTGTACGTTGATGAATTATGTTGATGTATGTTGTATATACAGCTCTGGCAAAAATTAAGAGACCACCACATCAACACCCTGTCATGGGCAGTCCAATCTCCAGACCTGAACCCCATTGAAAACCTCTGGAATGTAATCAAGAGGATGAAGGATAGTCACAAGCCATCAAACAAAGAAGAACTGCTTACATTTTATGCGCCAGAAGCAGAGTGAAAGACTGGTGGAAAGCTGCCAAGACGCATGAAAACTGTGATTAAAAATCATGGCTATTCCACAAAATATTGATTTCTGAACTCTCCCTGAGTTAAAACATTAGTATTGTTGTTTCTAAATGATTATGAACTTGTTTTCTTTGCATTATTTGAGGTCTGAAAGCACTGGGGTTTTTTTGTTGTAATTTTGACCACTTCTCCTTTTCAGAAAAAAAATACAAATCAGACAAACTGAACATTTTGCAGTGGTCTCTTAATTTTTGCCAGAGCTGTACATGGAGAACAGGTCATGCAGCGTTTGTCACCAATTTGCACCTTGGCTACAGTACATAGAACCAATGCTCTTGTGACACAATGTTGGCTGAAAATCCCCAAAATCACGGGAAATGCAGACACAAAAATGAATGTATATGGCTAGCTGTAGGTTGCGACGAGCAAGTATTCTGTACCGTGAGACGTGATGTCAGTACAGAATGAAATACGCTTTGTAGCAGCCTACAGCCGACACGTTGTCCTGGTTGACAATTTTGCTACTGCTGTTTTTTTTTTTGTTTGTTTTTTTAAATTTGCGGCTAGCAAAAACATATGTTCTTGATGTACATATCCAACATTTGCTATCTGTGTACTCTGGTATGAAATGTGCATAATTCGCAATATGTTTCTAACAGCCTGATATTACACCACATAACGGTGCATGGGTTAATACCGTATGCCGCACACCTCTCATGCATTTGCTGTATTACAGTCAGTGTTCTCAGGATGCCATGAACTGTGTTGAATTGCACACACTATATTGCAGCCCCCATAGAGATGGGGGAGGTAGGGATGCTACAGTGCAGTGTAGAAGAGGTACTCGCTGCATCTGTGATTCCTCCATTCTCCTGAGGCAATGTGTGTGCGCGCCTGGACTCGGCTCAGCTCCTGATGAACAGCAGCAGACTGGATTCTGGCTTTGCTGCTTCTGCTCTGTATTTTTTCACACTCTGTCGCTGGGAGCTTTCCCGTCTCGTTCATTCTTGGCTCGGTTTTCGCAATGACTTATTATTACAATATTATATGTCTTTTTCATTGGCTTTCATCAATTTTTCACGCTCTGCTTACTGTCGCCTCGTTCATGGTCCATCAGGGGTCTGGGTCGACTCTTGAAGATTTACGGAGCTGCAGCAATAAACTGTGTTGATGGTTCGGCTACATGATTACTCTATCAGTTTTTTGGATGGTATTTCAAGGATCCGTGGATGTCTGTCTAAACCGTTGTTGCCTTCTCGTGCATGCTCCCTCTTTTCTTGGTTTCCGCCAGGTGATCAGATGATCACAAGGTCCTTTCAGGTTACAGCTTGAATTTCCTTCCTAGAAGAAGACAGGACATTTAGGAGAACCGCTATTCGCATGGTCAACAAGGGTCGAAACCACTAAAAATTCTAATTAATCGTTACTCTCTGACTGGGAGCAGTTGGCTGCAGGAACAATGTGCTAGAGAAAAACGGGCGATAAGAACAGGATGATCTATTCAGATAATCGACCTTTCCATCCCGTGTCACCAACCTTCTGCCTCAGGTAAGAATCGGACGGTTCATGTGGCTGGTGAGGTATTGGCTTGCAGCAAGTGATTCCTCAGCATCTCCCCTTCAGCTGGACTTTATCCATTATGTAAAACCTTCCTGCATTCTGTGCTGGTACTCTGTGGACTGAATGCAGATGTGATTTCTGAAAGAAGTGCTGCTTTATATCTCTGTGTTTTGGATTATAAAATGTTGCCAGGAGCAATGTTTTACAATTGGGGTGTTTCAGAGCCAAAAAAAACACATTAGTTGGGTGGATTATCACATAGCGACATTACTGCTTAGATTCATATAAAGGCATGGGTGTCTTCACTTAAGGGTATCTAGACTGGGCAGATTTACTCACCTTGTGTAATAAGTTAGATAGGTTGTCAAACCAAAAATGCCCCACAATGATCACAGTCATGCTAGATGATACAGAACCTGTGGTGCATCTTGAACATATTCACCTTTCTTTACACCACTTCTGCGTTTGCTTAGTTTATGCTAAAGTTTTGTGATCAAATATTTTTAAGTCATGCCCCTTTCCCACCAAGCTACTCCCCTTTTCCGCTAGACCCCACACTCTTGTTTACCGCATCAGTTTTTTTTTTAACCAATTGAGCCAGAATTTTAGCGCATTTAGCTTAGCTAATTTTCGCGCCCCCGCTTAGTACAGGAAAATAATAGAAACTCAAATATTAGTGAAAAATTATTAACACAGTAAAGTGCTGCAGAATATGTCAGCTATGCAAAAATAAAATTATTATTATTGTTAAAAACAATAGAGGGTGAAATGATCAGTGCCCAGTACTACAGGGTCTTGCTCTTAAAGGACCCAAACCTTCATTGTGAAGACTAATATTACTCTCATATGTTTGTGATTATATATTCAGGGTCCCAGAAATGGGAAAATGTCAGAACAGATAGTGATCATGGTAGCAGGGATAATTCGGAATATGATGGTGGAGCCCTACAGCTCTGTGTTCCTTAATTGGCTGCTTACAATAGAATATATATATACATATATACAGGAATGGTCCTTTCAAATCATTTAAACACCAGGGGCATAGCTATAGGGGGTGCAGAACTGGCATTCCCCTGCTGGCCCTGTTGCCTGAGGGGGCCCAAAGGCCCCTCTTCCACGTGAGAAGACACCACATGGTAGGTAGAGACCTGCTACAGTAGTTCTCGTTACTACGCCTCTGTTAAACACTGTTGGTCACTTTTACGGTCATCCATTACCGGTCTGGATCTTTTTCTGTTGTGTCAGTCAATAACTGAGAAGTCGGATGTTCGATCAGTTGTGACTGCGGAGCACTATATGCATTGCATTGTGTCATCCTCAGTCCCTTTAAATGGAAATCATTATAAAAATTTCACGTAATGTTAGAAAGGACCCACATTTCCTGCACATTGATCTCTGCAGTGTGGGGCTTCCATTGTACGGTCTGCCGGCAATTCTGCAGATATATTGAATCATTTTCATTGTGATGTTCACTCAGAGATGATGTAATGCCACATTATGGCGCTCTTTGTCATTATGTGCAGCATAAGATATGAAACATAGTTCAAGCAGAATCTGACACTAATCACCCAGACGTCTCCTTAAAACGTTGTCTGCTTAGGACGTCTGTGTATGTCATATTGGACCCCACTCAGGGATGCCCCCTATGAGGCCGACAAAGGCAAGTCATTTGCATCTCTCTCTGGCATAATTCACACAACCATTTCAATGGTGGCGGTATAATCCAACATCAGTCCTCGTTAGCTAATTGTCAAAGGTGCAATCAGTTAATTACGAGGGGTGTACTATGAGCCACCCTTCATTGCTTATTGATACACAGTGATGTTTGAATATTAAAATAAAAATTCCCATTTCTTGCCAATGGCTATCAATAACATGCTAAGACATAAACAGTGCCCTGGGAAATCCGATAATTATAGTTGGATAATTGGAATAGTTGGATCTAACGACTTTCATTTGATTATCGATTGAGTCCAATTTGAGGATGAGATTCTTGCACAAATTATTTGTGAATCCACCCTATTAACAGCAGCAGAAGTGAAAAGATTAAGTCCTATTATTAATGTCTTTTGTTGCTCTTCACCCTTGTTTGAAAAAAAAGTGCTGGGAAGCTCCTTCGTGCTGATGACAGATGGTGATTGACACTGATCTCTTCCCGTGCACAAATGATGTTCATCAGAGCTCAGACCTCATTAAACAGTTCATACAATTCATCCAAGCGTTACCAGTCATAGGTTAACTGATGTGTCTGCTGCTCGCCCTCTGCTGGCTGCTCACAATGGCGCAGCCTTCTCCGCAGTGACATTGGCACGACAGTATTAAAATAAGTGCCACTTTCATATGCAACTCAATGCATTTTTAATATGCCAGATCTTTTATATGCTCTGTCAACAGATGCTCACTGGCGTATTCTTCACAATATACCCTGTCATCTTGTCTTAATATTTTCTTCTCTCCCTTTGAGCTATTTGCCGTTTTTTTTTATGTGTCTGACATTTTGCTTCTTTTTTTTTTGTTCTACCATTTTGTGCTGAGTATTATTGTCTAGCCTTCATTTATTTAGGTTGGATTTATGGTCATATGTTTTGGGTGTGTTACGGGAAGACGTTGGTGCTTTGATCACACCATGGTATACAAACATCTATGTGAATCAAACACATAGACACATGGACACATTTTTTGTCCAGCTCTTCCCCTTATTGCCCACCTACTCTGACATATTAGTTCACTCTTTCATTAATATAGTCTTAATTAGAGCAAAATACACCCTATATACTTAAAGGCAAGGGTGTACATATAGTGGCTGCAGGGATTGCAGTCGCATCCAGACCCTGGAGCCTATGGAGCCCAAAAGTCTTTTTGGCCCATGTTAGAAGACCAATACTGTTACAGACCCATGATAGGTAGGGGCGCTGTTGGAGATTTTGCATTGGGGCCCACAGGCATGACTTTACACAACTGAATAGAGAAAAGTATTTTCTATATAGAGTTACCTATAGACTATACTTTCAAACTTTCTCAGTAAGTCCATGAGATACCTGGAAAAATTGGGAGACCTCCTGCATTCCTAGGCAGCTTAGAAATGACAAGGCAGCACTAGTAGAACATCAGCTCACCAATAGAGATGGGAGAGCCCAAACAGCAAAAGTCCGGTGTCCATATTGAACATCTACAGTTCGGGCACGGACGCCGAAAATCCTTGTTACCGTTCTGGTTCAGCTTCCCCCCTTCCCCAAACAACAGATGTTTCTCGCTCTGTCATGTGCATGACAGCGCGGCAAACACCCCTTCTGATCAGTGGCAAAATCATCACCGCTAGCTAGACAGCCACGATTCCCACGCTGTCAAACGAGGGTGAGCCCACAGCTATGATTGGAGGTATAAAGTTTACCTCCGGTCACTGGTGTCGGCTGATGGGATTACTGCTCCCATTAGCCGACGCCTGCTTTCGCTAATAACAGTGAGAGCAGGAGCTGCTGATGGGAGTAGTTATCAGCCAGCGTTGGCACTGTAAATAACATTTTTTTTTTTTAAATAACAATGTGGATTCTCCTGTATTTTTGATAACAAGACAGGCAAAATTGACAGTTGGGGGCTGCAACCCTCAGTTTTCAGCTTCAGGGAGACTGGTTATCAATAACAGAGGAATCTCCACTCCAAATGTTTTAAAGTGGCATGGGGTCCCCCCCATTTTTGACAACCAGCCAAGCTAAAACAGACAGCTGGCAGCTATGGATATTGCCCCCCCACCCCAACCTCAAAATAGAAGCCTACAGCCACCCAGAAAAAGCACATCTATTAGATGCGCCAATTCTGGCACTTTGCTCAACTCTTCCCACTTGCCCTGTAACCGTGGCAACTGGGGTTCAAATTTGTGAGGTTGATGTCACCTTTGTATTGTCAGGTGACATCAAGCCCATGGCTAAGTAATGGAGAGACGTCTGTAATGACCAGAGGTCTGAATAAGATCCAGTGAGTCACAAACCAAGACAGAGACTGAAATAACAAAACACTCCCTTTAATGGAATAGAAGTTGAAGAGAAATTCAATATTGTATGAAAACAGCCTGAGGTTCCCATATTATTTACAATCATTCAGCTAGGGCTGAAATCAATATGTCAATCCCAAAGTTCCCGCTTTGTGAGTATTACTATGAAGGTTTTTTTTTTAGAAGAAATTTAACTAACAAAAGGACAAACAAAGTACTAAGAAAACAGGTGTAAATTGGCTGAGATGGTATTATGAGACCCCCTGGGATGACGCACTGAGTATAAATTGATCAAAACCCATAATACAATACCTATAGATATAACAGGAGCTCGTAGACACTTAACCTGGGGATTCCCTGGTATCTATTATAATGGTACCGTTAACCTGAGGGGAGTCTCTACTCAGGCATATAACTTGCATTGGCTGCAGCCAGTCCCAAGATCTTCTGCGCCAAAAACAGCTACAGAAAAACAAAGCTACTTGTCAGCCTATGCCAAGCCCACAAGCCGGGGACTTACAGTTCTGTAGCCTCAGGATACGGTACAGGATAGCACTTCAAAGGGGCTTGTCCGGGTCCATCTCAATATGGATGGTACAGGATACAATCTCTCCTCCAGCTGTCACTCACAACTTCCGTGAAAGCAACCCACCTGCGTCTGCACAGGATCAATGTCAATGTTGCTTTTCAGCTCAGCACAGCAGGGATTCATTCACAGGGCTCCAAAGTCACACAGCTCTCAGGCTATGTGCACACGTTCAGGTTCTTTTTCACGTTTTTTCATGGTAGAAATGCTATAAAAACTCATTAAAAATGCATACATTATGCATCCTATCATTTAGAATGCATTCTGCATGTTTTGTGCACATGATGCGTTTTTTTCCGCGAAAAAAAACGCATCGCGGTAAAAAAAGCAGCATGTTCATTAATTTTGCGGATTTTCTGCGTTTTCCCCGCTATTCTATGCATTTGGGAAAAAACGCACCAAAAACGCATGCAGATTTCTGGCAGAAATGTCCGTTTTTTGTCAGGAAAATTTCTGCAAGAAATTCTGACGTGTGCACATACCCTCAAAGTTAACTCCATCACAAACACACTGGAAGCAAACAGTTCTTACAGAGTCCAGACTCCTCCATCATATCAGCTGCCTCACAGTGAGTCTCACATGGCAGTCTCTGCTTCTCAGAGCATCACCTCACAGAGTCCTATACAGCAGACACTAGACCCCCACCCCTCTGCACACACACTTTGCAGGGCTTTTTCTTTCAGCTCAGATGTGCAGCAGCAAGGTCCAAATGCTCTCCTGATATTATCACAGTTCATCCTCTTACACGTCTATAAGACGCCTATCCATTACTAATCCTATAGTTGTATGGTAAAAAAATACACACAGTCAGAATAAAGTCTTTTATTTGAAACAATTCAAAACACACTTTTCCTTTTTTTAATTACAAATAACAAACACAGTTATGCTCACCTACCGCCTAATTCAACTGAATCCCTTGTCTCCTGTAATAAAACACAAATAAAAAAACATCCCTCACCTGTCCGTGTTTCTGTTCCATGCCGTAATCCATGCCTGGAAATAAACAGTTTTCAACCTGGACAGTGCCAAGATGCGACCGCTCAGGCTGAGAACCACTGGGTTGCTGCGAGCTGCTATTTTTAGGCTGGGGGAGTCAATATCCATAGCCCCTTACCAGCCTGAGAATAACAGCCCCCAGCTGTTTGCTTTAGCAAGGCTGGTTGTAAAAAATGAAGTGGACCCCATGCCGCTTTTTAAAATAATTTATTTAATTTAAAAAAACAGCGTGGGGACCGCTCTATTCTTGATAACCAGCCTTGCTAACTCTGACAGCTGAGGGTTGCAGCCCCCAGCTGTGAGTTTTGCCTGACTGGTTATCAAAAATACAAGGTAACCCATGCTGTTTTTTTAAATTAAATAAATAATTTTAAAAAGCAGCATGGGGTCCCCCTCCATTTTTTTTTTTAAATTATTTGCTTATAGTGCAGGCGCCAGCTGATGAATACTCCCATCAGCAGCTCCTACTGTCACTGTTATTAGCGGCAGCAGTTGTCGGCTGATGAGAGCAGTAGTCCCATCAGCTGACACCAGTGACCAAAGGTAAACTTTATAAGATCACAGCTGCACGCTCACTGTCTGATTAGCGGTGATGATTTTACTGACGATCAGATGTGGTGTTTGCTGCACTGTCATGCACATGACAGAGTGACAAACAATGGATGTTCGAGCCTCCCATTTAAGTGAATAGGGTCCTGGTTCGGGTCCGGGTATTATTGTGGTTCCCGAACCTGAACTTTTTATAACTGTTTAGCCAAACCCACCGGACCCGAACATTCAGATGTCCTCCCATGTCTACTAACCATCTACTTACAGCACTTGCCGGTGATGCATCCTGATGTCTCCTGGTGTCTCTCTGCAGCTCCAATGCGCTGCAGCCATTGATGTCCAAACTTTTCAGGAAGGAGACAGTGTACAGGACATCTATGCTGCATCTTTTCACCTACAGTACAGACCAAAAGTTTGGACACACCTTCTCATTTAAAGATTTTTCTGTATTTTCCGCAGTGCAGTTTACCTGCGGATTTACAAAAACAGGTGCGGAAAAATCCGCAGACATCCCACCTACGTGTGCACATACCCTAAGGAGCACTATCTGCATCACTCATACCGGCAAGATATTTGGTAGACACTTTGGGTGACTGAGGCACTATGGGCAGAACTCTAACTTTCAGGAGATGCAGTTAATGTTATTAATGTCCTTCGTGTGTGGCACTGTCATATTGAGGTGGCACCATGTGTGACATTATTTTCAGGAGGAATGGTATGTGGTACTATATGAAGGGTGACATGGTGGGAAGTGAGATTGCATTAGAGGCAGCAAAATGTATAGAAGTATTGTATCCAGACAGAGGCGTAGCTAGAGCTTTTGCCGCCCGGGGCTGTTCCCGAGTTTGGCACCCCCCCCCCCCCCGGCTCAATACACACAAAGGTTACCAAAAATGGTTTTCCTGTTTTGTAGAACTTAAACTGGGCCTAATGGTGTCACCCCCACATGCCACACCTGTGACTTAATACCACCACACCATGACCAGGCCACATAGTGACCGAATAATACTACATACAAGGGACAAATACCACAACACCATTTCCAGACCATATATTACCACCACATAGTGACTGAATACTACAATACTGACCAGTAATAAAAAAAAAACCACAATACTATCACCATAAGTGCCAGTATTCACAGGAGATCTGTACTTAGTATGCAGTGTCTGTGTAGAGGTAATACAGAGATCACTGGTGACATTATACACAGGACCTCTATATAGTATACAGTGTATAGTGTCAGTGTATAGGTAACACTGACTCACCAGTGACGTCTCTAGGTGAAGTCCTTCATCTTTCATCCAGCACAGACCGCCATCATTCCTTCCAGCCAGGACTCGTTTCTGCAGGAAATAACACAGTTATCTCGAGCTCCGCTTGCAGAACACAATACTTAATTTTTCACAACTTCTACATTACACCACATGAAGAAAAAAAGGTGATATAGTGTCACTCTGCACAGTAACAGGACCGCCCCCCCATTTAAAACAGTATACTCAAAAAAATAAAATAAATACATCACTGCAGTAATAATATCCCTTAATTATCCCCTATGGTAACACTATTCCCCACCCTGGCCCCGTTTATCTCATTCCTGGCTTCAGCCATATGTTCTCGCATCCTGCCCTCATGAGTATCCATTCTACCCCATATGATCTCCACATCCTGCCCCATATGTCTCCATCGTATCCATCCTGCCCCATGATCCAATCCTGCCCCATGATCCAATCCTGCCCCGTGTCTCCAATCATGCCCCGTATCTACATTCTGCCCATGCCTCAAGTTCTGCCCCCAGTGTGTCCAGCATATTACCCCCATGTTGTCCAGCAATCTGCCCCAGTGTGTCCAGCATATTACCCCCATGTTGTCCAGCAATCTGCCCCAGTGTGTCCAGCATATTACCCCCAGTGTGTCCAGCAATCTGCCCCAGTATGTCCAGCACTGCCCCTAGTGTGTCCAGCAATCTGCCCCAGTGTCCAGCCTTTCCCCAGTGTGTCCAGCAGTCTGCCCCAGTGTGTCCAGCATATTATCCCCAGTGTCCAGCATTGCCCCAGTGTGTCCAGCATATTACCCCCAGTGTGTCCAGCATATTACCCCCAGTGTGTCCAGCATTGCCCAGTGTGTCCAGAAGTCTGCCCCAGGGTCTCCAGCATTGCCTCAATGTGGCCAGAAATCTGCCCCAGGGTCTCCAGTATTGCCCCAGTGTGTCCAGCAATCTGCCCCATGGTCTCCTGTATTGCCCCAGTGTGTCCAGCATTCTGCCCCATGGTCTCCAGTATTGCCCCGGTGTGTCCAGCAATCTGCCCCATGGTCTCCTGTATTGCCCCAGTGTGTCCAGCATTCTGCCCCATGGTCTCCAGTATTGCCCCAGTGTGTCCAGCATTGCCCCCAGACAGTCAGACATAAAGAAAAAAAAAAAAAAGTAAAATCCTCACCTCTCACGTTCCTAGCGCAGGTCCGGTGCGGTGCAGCCAGTCAGCGTCTCTCCGGTTCTGCGACGCTCAGGACAGAGAGGCAGAGCGGCGCGCACAGTAGTGACGTCATCGCGCCCTCTGCTCTGAGACGTCGCAGAGTCAGAGGACGCTGAAGCCGCAGGAACCAGGAGAGGTGAGTATTAGAGCGGGGGGCGGGGTCCGGGGGTGGGGGGAGCTGGCCCTGGTCGTGGCGGCGGACGGCGCCGCCCAAAGATTTAAAGGGGCGTCTTTTTTTTTTTTTTTCTTCTTCTCCTGCAGCGCCGGCTGCCCCCCGCATTGTGCCGCCCGGGGTGGACCGCCCCCCCCGCACCTCCGTTCCTACGCCACTGTATCCAGAGGTCTATTTTGGGTGCACAGAACGCGTATGTGGCAATATTATAATCAAGAGCACGGTGTGTGGCATTACAATACAGTATCTTTAGGGCACAGTGGGTGGTAGGTATATAGAATGAGTATATGCAGCAAAAGTGAGATACCAGAAACATCTGGGCAGAAAACTCTGCAGAGATAAGATATGTTTAGGAGAGATAATAATGGTGGTCTGGGCCACATAGAGAACTAATGCTTAAGGGTACCGTCACACTAAGCGACGCTGCAGCGATACCGACAACGATGTCGATCGCTGCAGCGTCGCTGTTTGGTCGCTGGAGAGCTGTCACACAGACAGCTCTCCAGCGACTAACGATCCCGAAGTCCCCTGGTAACCAGGGTAAACATCGGGTTACTAAGCGCAGGGCCGCTTATGGAAACAGGAACACATGGGCTACTTGCACAGTGAACAAGTCTGTATGATCATGTTCTCTTGTGTCTACAAGACTGGGGAGTTCCACCACTCCTCTTGGGCTATCTGCACAAAAGCTGTTCTACCCTGTATGCACACATGGATTTTTCCTCTCTGAACCCTGTTCACACAGGTTATATACAGATGATCAGGTTTTTAAATACATCAGATAGGGATTGCATACATTAGTTAGGACTGCTCTGATAAGGGTATACCGTGAAGATTGGTAGAGCAGCTTAGTATACATTTTTTGCAAAAAACGTATCAACCAAATACCCTGTTTTTTACATCTTTTACTAGCACTTGCGGATTACTGCAACATTTTTTCAAACTGAGTGTTTTTGGTTTTACTATTCTCTTTTGTGTCTTCATACTTATATTCCGTGTCTGTCCTCCGGCGCTCTGCTTTCCTCTGCGCTGTCAGCACCGGTCAGCCGGAAAGCAGAGAGGTGACGTCACCGCTGTGCTTTCCGGCTGGCCGGCGCTCACAGCCAGTGCAGAGAAGCACAGCGCCGGGGGCAGACACGGAAGGTAAGTATGTAGTGTTTGTTTTTTTTACTTTTACGCTGGTAACCAGGGTGAACATCGGGTTACTAAGCGCGGCCCTGCGCTTAGTAACCCGATATTTACCCTGGTTACCAGTGAAGACATCGCTGGATCGGCGTCACACACGCCGATCCAGCGATGTCAGCAGGGAGTCCAGCGACGAAATAAAGTTCTGGACTTTCCTCAGCGACCAACGATCTCCCAGCAGGGGCCTGATCGTTGGTCGCTGTCACACATAACGATTTCCTTAACGATATCGTTGCTACGTCACACACCAATGTCCTTTGAAAAGCTGGAAATTCAGCAGCCGCATACAGCAAAATCACAGCAAGACCCAACAGGATAGAATAGGTAGAGTACATACAGTATATACACACACATAATAGATAGCTATATAGAGGTCAATCACTTATACAATTACTACAGTGTGTGTGCAGCTTACTGTACATGTATTTAATTATTAAAAAATTATCTTTCTGGAAAAAAATGGCGTGGGCTCCCGCATAATTTTCTTAACCAGCAGAGGGAAAGCCGACTGCTGGGGACAGATGTTTATAGCCAGGGCTGTGACTAGGAATTTCAGGGCCCCATACTGGCAAAATTTTCGGGCCACCCTTGAGACTCCACCAAGACTCCACCCCAGCTTCACCTCCACCCCTCGAACTGTCCATAGTCCCACCGCTTTCTCTTGGAAAAACTCCACTTCTCACCAATCACACATTAACAGTTGCCATCACCAGATCACAAACATAGCCAGCAGCTTTTGCTCTGGCTAAAAGAATTTTTAATCTGCAACCACGACAAGGTAGACTCTTTTGGCCGTTCCCTACACTACTCTAACCTTGTAAACATTTGTTAAAATATGCAATGCCATTTAGGTATATTTTAATTTATTTTTCAAATTTTAAAATGACCAATAATATCACATACAAGGGACAAATACCACCGCACCATGGCCAAACACTACATTACTACCACATAGTGACCTATAATACCACATACAAGTAACAAATACAGCCACACCATGGCCAGACAGCATATTACCACCACATAGTGCCCGAATACTACAATATTGATCATTAATAAAAAAACACAATAGTAATATCACCATAAATGCCATTATACACCGGAGATCTGTACTTAGTATGCAGTGTCCGTGTACAGGTAATGCAGTGATCACCAGGGACATTATACACAGGACCTCTGTATACAGTATCCGTGTACGTGTAATACAGTGATCAACAGTAACATTATACACACGAGCGCTGAATATATTGTACAGGTTATACAGTGATCAATGACATTATACACAGCAGCTCTGTATATAGTGTCAGTGTAAAGGTAATACAGTAATCACAGGTGACATTGTACACAGGACCTCGGTATATAGTGTACAGTATATAGTGTCAGTGTACAGGTAACACACTGGCTCACCAGTGATGTCTCTAGGTGAAGTCCTTCATCTTCGCTTTTCATCTTTATCCAGCACAGACCTAAATCACTTCTTCCAGCCAGGGCTCCTCTCAGCAGGAAATAGCAGTTATCTAGAGCAATGCCTGCAGATCACATTACTTAATTTTTCCCAAATTCTACACTACACCAGATGAAGAAAAAAAGGCGACATAGTGTCACTCTACACAGTAACAGGACCATCCCCCCATTTAAAAAAGTATCCTCAAAAAATAAAATAAATACATCACTGCAGTAATAATATCCCTTAGCCTTTATGGTAATAATATCCCCCATCCTGGCCCCCGTGTGTCTCATTCCTGGCTCTTTCCATATGTTCTCCAATCCTGCCCTTATGAGTATCCATTCTACCCCCCATGTGATGTCCCATCCTGCCCTATATGATCTCTCCATCCAGCCCCATTTGTCTCCATCCTGTCCCATTTGTCTCCATCCTGCCCCATGTCTCCATCCTGCCCCATGATCCTGCACCATGTGTCTCCATCTTGCCCCATGATCCCACCCCATCTGTCTCCATCCTGCCCCATCTGTCTCCATACTGACCCATGATCCTGCCCCATCTGTCTCCATCCTGCCTCATGGTGCAGGATCATGGGGCAGGATGCAGACAGATGGGGCAGGATGGAGACACATGGTCCATGTGTCGCCATTCTGCCATCAAAACATATTGTGGCTAGCCGCTTTCAATTAAAAAAACTTTCTCATTACCTGGCCACGTTCCAGTGGCAATGTTCCCTCCAGGCATTTAAAGTGCAAACTCACCGGTGAATGATGATGACGTCATACGCCGGCAACGTGCACGCTGATGTCAGCTGCCAGCTTTTGTATTGTCAGTTGACATCAAGCGCAGAGTTTCAAAATGGAGAAGCATCTATAAGACACCCCCATTATTAGCCCCATAATCATATTGTATAAAAACACACACACCCAGAATATAGTCCTTTATTTGAAAGAAGGACACAGGCTCCTTTAATCAATATTAATTAAACCATACTTACAGCATTGCCTATTACTGTGATGCCATTGTCCCCTGCAAGAGAATTAAAATAGCAAACAACAATATTCATCACCTCTCCACTGAGAAGATGATAATCCATTTGTCACACGATGGGTCTAGCTCTGCTGCATCTAGATGGCAGGCTGCATAGTTGCTTGATACTATAAGGCAAGTGGGAAGAGTTGGGCAAAGTGCCAGAATTTGGGCATCTAATAGATGTGCCTTTTCTGGGTGGCTGTGGGCTGTTTTTAGGCTGGGGGGGGGGGGTCAATATCTATGGCCCTTTACCAGCCTGAGAATACCAGCCCCCAGCTGTCTGCTTTAGTAAGGCTGGTTGTAAAAAAAGGGGGGGGACCCCACACCATTTTTTTTAAATTATTTATTTAATTTAAAAAAAACAGTGTGGGGACCCCTCTATTCTTGATAACCTGCCTTGCTAACACTGACAGCTGATGGTTGCAGTCCCTAGCTGTGAGTTTTGCCTGGATACTTGTCACAAATACTGCAAAAATGCAACGTGTGAAAACAGCCTTAGATTTCTGGTGTAGGGAATGCCACTGCTCATCATGAATTAGAGCTGGGAGAAACTGGCATGAAAACACAAAAAGTCACAAAATGTTTGCACAACTCCGCATTGCACAAAGATTTTGCAACTTTTCAAATAAATTGATGCCAGAATTCTGGCAAAATTGTGTGGATGAACAACGGCCATAGAGTTTCATTGAGCCATACACACATCAGTTTTAAAACAGGTCTGTGAATTTGGTCAGACAACTCTGAGCAGGTCCTATCAGTTTAGTGGATCAGACTCGGTCAATAAAAGTCTATGAGGATTAGAGTTATATCCGAGTTTCATGCGTTTTTAACTGACACATTGTTAAGAGTCAATTGATAAAATCTCAGACAGAAAAAAATTGATGCAACTAGGATACAAGTAGGACGCAACAAAGGTGCATTTACATATTCATGTGAAATGTTCGAGTGGTGTCCGTTTTATTAACAGTCAGCACTCAGGCCCACAGACCCACTCACACATCCGAGAAATGACGGATCCGAAAACGAGATATGCGAAACTCGGAATATGTCCTATTTTGATCTGATGTTGAGGATCAGAATAGGACATTTATTTTGATTTATTTTTATTTATTATGCTTTGTTTATATAGCGCTATCTTATTCCGCAGCACTTTACATACTTTATCGTTCTCAGTGAGCCTGTGTGCTGTCCGAGAAAAAAATGTAGGCTGCCCACGGACATTTACACGGATGTGTGAACGTAACCTTATCATGTATCATATCTATAGATTACATTTGGAGTTAGGGAACACTCCATTAATCAGTTTTCTGTTTCCGAAATTTCTGTGACCATGACTGGTTGGAGTGAGAAAGATGATAGTGCTAAGGGTACTAAAGGGGTACTAATTCAAGATGTATTAGGGAGATGAGAAAGGGGAAATTAAATCCGTAACCTTGGGAAAATACTTCATTTTTAATTATTACACTTCACAATCTGGAATAAATCTCATCTCATGTATAAATCTTTGTCTACAAAACATCCCTCCCATATTTTGTGACACCATGAAAATGACCGTAGACATCACACTTTAGCTCTTGTACATTCTCATGTATACAGCACAGTTGGAAAATGGTATATAACAATATTGGTGGGTACATAATATTTCAAGTTTGTGCTCTACTAACAGCATAAAGCATTTAAAGCTTAGCACCATCAGTATTCTTATCTCAACTGTCAAATCCAGTCATCCTTAATATTCGAGCTTGCGAGTGTGGTAAGTGGAGAGAACTGCGTCTCATTCCCTCTGAAACTCTCCACAGCATCACTGCACATTGTCATTTCATGAAATTTGGCTGGTGCATTAAAACATTTATTTTTAAAATGTATAACTTAGCATTTACGACAGCGAAATTGTTCTAGGAAATGTCCTTAAAGAGAACCTGACAGCTCATACATGCTGCCCTTTCCCATGGCCATGTGTATCAGGTACATGAAAATGCAGAGAGAAAAAAGAGCAAAAATTGTCCTAGATAAAAAGATATCAAAATTTATTCAAAACATATTTTTAATTACAAAAAAATGTAGTACAAACACATTAAAGGACAAAGTAGATAGTTGAGTTACACAGGTGTAAGGCAAAGGGTCCACAGTAAGTATAGTGGATGGGATGACCAAAAAATAGCAGTACATACCCTAAAGTGACAGTGCATATGAAGTTGTTGCTCCCATTTAGAAAAAACTATTGTTGCAAAGCATGTGTGAAAAGATCAACATTTAGAAAGGTATGTATCACTAGCTTAATAATCAGGTGTATACCGCTTTAAGGGAGCTAAAACTACAAACATGAAGCTAAATTAACCTCTTACCCATAGTCTCCACCTGGTACCAAATGCTGTCAGCCCCAATACATGCTGTATGAACTGAGCCAGGTATGTTTGACTCTGAAGTGCTGCAGTGTATCAGAAAAAATATAGTTTTATAGCCATACACACATCATCTTATGGGGAGTGATCTGTCACTCCACATCAGCTAGTAGAGAGAATACACCAGGGGCCCCATAACTGACTAGTCTACAGCACAGCTTAGTCCCCAATTGAAATAAAAGTATGTTTTTCTCTGAAACACCACAACAATTTTGGTTCTCGAGTCCTCAGACAGTTCTCTTCTCCTCTTTCTGTTCTTGAGCTTAGTGTTGCACACACAGACACACAATGCAAAGATTGGGTCAACTTCTCCCCTTTTTATCTGATTTCAGGTATGATTTTCATATTGGCCTCATCTGTTACTTGCCCCAGGCAAGGTTAATCGAGCATCATTATGCTTGAAGCAAAGTTGTTTACCCACAATTTTGGAAAGATGTCAACAATTTTGTAAAGACCTTTTGGGGGGTTTTAGTAACATAGTAACATAGTAACATAGTAACATAGTTAGTAAGGCCGAAAAAAGACATTTGTCCATCCAGTTCAGCCTATATTCCATCATAATAAATCCCCAGATCTACGTCCTTCTACAGAACCTAATTGTATGATACAATATTGTTCTGCTCCAGGAAGACATCCAGGCCTCTCTTGAACCCCTCGACTGAGTTCGCCATCACCACCTCCTCAGGCAAGCAATTCCAGATTCTCACTGCCCTAACAGTAAAGAATCCTCTTCTATGTTGGTGGAAAAACCTTCTCTCCTCCAGACGCAAAGAATGCCCCCTTGTGCCCGTCACCTTCCTTGGTATAAACAGATCCTCAGCGAGATATTTGTATTGTCCCCTTATATACTTATACATGGTTATTAGATCGCCCCTCAGTCGTCTTTTTTCTAGACTAAATAATCCTAATTTCGCTAATCTACCTGGGTATTGTAGTTCTCCCATCCCCTTTATTAATTTTGTTGCCCTCCTTTGTACTCTCTCTAGTTCCATTATATCCTTCCTGAGCACCGGTGCCCAAAACTGGACACAGTACTCCATGTGCTGTCTAACTAGGGATTTGTACAGAGGCAGTATAATGCTCTCATCATGTGTATCCAGACCTCTTTTAATGCACCCCATGATCCTGTTTGCCTTGGAAGCTGCTGCCTGGCACTGGCTGCTCCAGGTAAGTTTATCATTAACTAGGATCCCCAAGTCCTTCTCCCTGTCAGATTTACCCAGTGGTTTCCCATTCAGTGTGTAATGGTGACATTGATTCCTTCTTCCCATGTGTATAACCTTACATTTATCATTGTTAAACCTCATCTGCCACCTTTCAGCCCAAGTTTCCAACTTATCCAGATCCATCTGTAGCAGAATACTATCTTCTCTTGTATTAACTGCTTTACATAGTTTTGTATCATCAAAATATCGATATTTTACTGTGTAAAACTTCTACCAGATCATTAATGAATATGTTGAAGAGAACAGGTCCCAATACTGACCCCTGCGGTACCCCACTGGTCACAGCGACCCAGTTAGAGACTATACCATTTATAACCACCCTCTGCTTTCTATCACTAAGCCAGTTACTAACCCATTTACACACAATTTCCCCCAGACCAAGCATTCTCATTTTGTGTACCAACCTCTTGTGCGGCACGGTATCAAACGCTTTGGAAAAATCGAGATATACCACGTCCAATGACTCACCGTGGTCCAGCCTATAGCTTACCTCTTCATAAAAACTGATTAGATTGGTTTGACAGGAGCGATTTCTCATAAACCCATGCTGATATGGAGTTAAACAGTTATTCTCATTGAGATAATCCAGAATAACATCCCTCAGAAACCCTTCAAATATTTTACCAACAATAGAGGTTAGACTTACTGGCCTATAATTTCCAGGTTCACTTTTAGAGCCCTTTTTGAATATTGGCACCACATTTGCTATGCGCCAATCCTGCGGAACAGACCCCGTCGCTATAGAGTCCCTAAAAATAAGAAATAATGGTTTATCTATTACATTACTTAGTTCTCTTAGTACTCGTGGGTGTATGCCATCCGGACCCGGAGATTTATCTATTTTAATCTTATTTAGCCGGTTTCGCACCTCTTCTTGGGTTAGATTAGTGACCCTTAATATAGGGTTTTCATTGTTTCTTGGGATTTCACCTAGCATTTCATTTTCCACCGTGAATACCGTGGAGAAGAAGGTGTTTAATATGTTAGCTTTTTCCTCGTCATCTACAACCATTCTTTCCTCACTATTTTTTAAGGGGCCTACATTTTCAGTTTTTATTCTTTTACTATTGATATAGTTGAAGAACAGTTTGGGATTAGTTTTACTCTCCTTAGCAATGTGCTTCTCTGTTTCCTTTTTGGCAGCTTTAATTAGTTTTTTAGATAAAGTATTTTTCTCCCTATAGTTTTTTAGAGCTTCAATGGTGCCATCCTGCTTTAGTAGTGCAAATGCTTTCTTTTTACTGTTAATTGCCTGTCTTACTTCTTTGTTTAGCCACATTGGGTTTTTCCTATTTCTAGTCCTTTTATTCCCACAAGGTATAAACCGCTTACACTGCCTATTTAGGATGTTCTTAAACATTTCCCATTTATTATCTGTATTCTTATTTCTGAGGATATTGTCCCAGTCTACCAGATTAAGGGCATCTCTAAGCTGGTCAAACTTTGCCTTCCTAAAGTTCAGTGTTTTTGTGACTCCCTGACAAGTCCCCCTAGTGAAAGACAGGTGAAACTGTACAATATTGTGGTAGCTATTTCCTAGATGCCCGACCACCTGCAGATTTGTTATTCTGTTATTCTGTTTTATGTGAAGTTATGTCCAATTTTTCTCATTTTTTTGTGTTGTTCCAATACACAAAAGAAATTAAACGTGTATAACAAAACATATGTAATTGCAAACATTTTCTGGGAGAAATACTTAATTTTCTGGAACAATTTCAAGGGTACCAACACTTTCAGCCATGACTGTATATGTATGGCTGCACTTAGGGGGTGTGCAGCTCTATACTGGAGAAGCTTCCTGCGCTGTGTGAACCTTGATATTTTATCTGAAAGAGGCCAACCCAGCATTATACTTTACACTGTAATGAACAAATCTGTAATAATAATAATTTTTATTTATATAGCACCAACAAATTCCGCAGCACTTTACAATTAAGCGGGGAGAAAAGTCTTGGAGATGGAGGTGCGAGGTTCAGATTACGGGGGATGTTAGTCTTAGGTCATTTGTAGAACGGAGGGCACGTGTAGGGCGATAGACGGAGATGAGAGAGGAGATATAAGGCGGTGCAGAACTGTGGAGAGCTTTGTGGGTAAGAGAGATGAGTTTATACTGGACCCTGTAGCGAATGGGTAGCCAGTGTAATGACTGGCACAAGATGGAGGCATCAGTGAAGCGGCTGGACAGAAATATGACCCTGGCCGCCGCATTTAAGATGGATTGGAGAGGAGAAAGTTTGGAAAGAAGGAGACTGATCAGAAGAGAGTTGCAGTAGTCCAGACGAGAATGAATAAGAGCGACAGTAAGAGTCTTAGCAGTTTCAAAGGTGAGAAAAGGTCGGATTCTGGAGATGTTTTTAAGATGCAGGTGACAGGAGCGAGTGAGTGATCGGATATAGGGAGTAAAGGAAAGTTCGGTGTCGAATATCACCCCAAGACAGCGGGCATGCTGCTTGGGAGTCATGGTTGAACCCTCCAGGGTAATTTCGATGTTGGGTAGAGTGAGGTTAGTAGAAGGGAGAAACACAAGTAGTTCAGTTTTGGAGAGATTTAGTTTCAGATAGAGGGAGGACATGATGTTAGAGACAGCAGACAGACAATCTTTGGTATTTTGAATTAGGGTAGGGGTGATGTCGGGGGAAGAAGTGTATAATTGGGTGTCGTCAGCATAGAGATGGTACTGGAACCCAAATCTGCTGATTGTTTGTCCAATAGGGGCAGTGTATAGAGAGAAGAGGAGGGGGCCCAGGACTGAGCCCTGCGGAACCCCGATAGTAAGGGGACGAGGAGAGGAAGAGGAGCCGGCAAAAGATACAGTGAAGGAGCGGTCAGAGAGGTAGGAGGAGAACCAGGAGAGGGCTGTGTCCTTGAGGCCTATGGAGCGGAGCATGGTGAGAAGGAGCTGGTGATCCACAGTATCAAATGCGGCAGAGAGATCCAGGAGAATCAGCAGGGAGCAATGACCTTTGGATTTAGCTGTTATTAGATCATTAGAGACTTTAGTGAGGGCAGTTTCAGTGCAGTGTAAAGAGCGGAAACCAGATTGTAAGGGGTCAAGAAGAGAGTTATCCGAGAGATAGCGGATTAGACGGGAGTGGACCAAGCATTCCAGGAGTTTAGAGATGAAGGAAAGGTTAGAGACAGGTCTGTAGTTAGCCGTGCAGTTCTGGTCCAGGGATGGCTTTTTAAGTAAAGGGGTAATGATGGCATGTTTAAATGAGGGAAAGATGCCTGAGGAAAGAGAGAGGTTAAATATTTTAGTCAGGTGAGTGGTGACCACTGGTGAAAGAGACTGCAGGAGAGGTGAAGGAATGGGGTCACTATTGCAGGTTGTAGGCCGAGCAGAAGTGAGGAGCTTGGAAACTTCTTCTTCTGAAACAGGCTCAAAGATGTCTAGTGAGCTTGAGGTGCGGCAGGGAAGGGGATCCAGGCACTGAGGAGATTGGGCTGAGATATCCTGATGGATGTGGTTGATTTTTTCTAGGAAATAAGTGGCCAGATCCTCACCACTCCTCACCACTCACCAAATCTGTACACTTTCTCTGACTGCATCATTCTAATATGTACGGAGGAGAGAAGCTCCAATGAAACAAGATCGTCATTTTTTCTTTTACCTACCATGAGATGGATTTCTTTTTGTCCAATAGCTTCCTAAATGCAGAGTTAAACAACTTTTCATTTTAAAACATTAAAAATGTTCTACTATTTTGCTGCCTCAGAGTGTTTTTATATCCTTAATCTAGCCGAGTGCTTTTGCAAAAATGTTACAAATCCATCAGAGCTCCTGCTCCTGGTTCTGATGGCTCTCTCTGCCCTCCATTTCATTTTATTATTAGCGATAGAAAAATGGGAGTGGGGATTGTAGACAGATTTCAACCATGTAAAGAGAGGAGAAAGAATCTCAGGGAGGGCAGAGAAAATAGACTGCAGAAAAGGAGGAAAGCATAAGAAGGAATAAGTGCAGGGTAAAAGCTGTGCTAATATATGAGCTAAAGAAGAAATGTTGTTGGTACAAAATGTCAGTATGTCCTTTATCTTGTTCAGTGCATTTGCAAAAATTGTACAAATCCAATACAATTCCTGACACCTCTCACTCTCTGCTCCCACTTCTCTCTTCTCTCATTGTTATGAAATAGGAGCATGGGTTTGGAGGTTGTATGCAGGTTTCCACAGCATGGAAGAAAATACCTGGATGGAATGGAATGGAAATCTCCAGGATAAAAATCTGTGTTGATTAGAGTTGCTACAAATCGATTCACACGACCCATTCCATTGGTTATGACAGTGGTCGATGGCTGCTACACGGAAGAGGGATTACTGCTTCTTATCTGCTGATGTCCATAGCTCTTCTTTGATTAGCTAGCCAGGTGCCAAATAATTGTTGTGGTATGACGCACATGTGACGTTGCACCAGGCCAGTTAGTCAAAAATGGATGTCAATAAGGTTAGAGGCGGTACTCCCTCTCCTGTGGTGCGGCCACAGACCACTGTCATGGCTGTAGAAATGGAACATGCAAATAAATTCACACTTAGAGCTGATGAATGAGCTAACGAAGCTTGTGGCTACCTGGTTGGAGAGGTATTTGTGGAGAGGCATTCCCAAAAGAGAGAAAAATTTAATTTAATGTTTAATGTATTTGTCTATATTTGCCCCGTATTCACATGTAAAGCGCCATGGAATAAATGGCGCTATAAAAATGTATAATAATAATAATTTGGATCACGGCGCAAACTGTATAATAGGGATTTGAAAAATAAATGAAAGAATGAAAATTGTAGCCTGATACTTAATGCAATTTTATTAACCAAAGGTAACCACTAAAATAGGTAACCTTTATTTTTTATGACAGAAGTGTTAAAACCTTCAGGGGTAAGTTAACAGTGGCTCAGGCTGCCGTCACACTAGCAGTATTTGGTCAGTATTTTACATCAGTATTTGTACGCCAAAACCAGGAGTGGAACAAATAGAGGAAAAGTATAATAGAAACATATGCACCACTTCTGCATTTATCACCCACTCCTGGTTTTGGCTTGCAAATACTGATGTAAAATACTGACCAAATACTGCTAGTGTGACGGCAGCCTCAGTGGTTAGCACTGTTGCTTTGCAGGGTTATAGTCCTGGGTTTAAATCTCACCAATGACAACATCTTCAAGACGTTTGCATGCTCTCCCAGCGTTGGCCTGGGTTTTCTCCAAGTGCTTCGGTTTCCTCCCACAAAGACATACTGATACAGAATTTAAGTTGTGAGCCCCAATTGGGAAAGTGATGACAATATCTCTAAATGGTTAACAAAAAGAAGGAAACACACAAGCGCTAATATCAAACCCCAAGGTCCCTAGCAGCTGGAGTCAGGGCAGGTAAGTGCCAATCCTGCTATAGAAATATGCACAATGAAAGTTACAACTGAACCGCGCATAAAGGGACCAAAACCACATAAAAAATGAACAAAGCAAATAAGCAAACACTAGTACAGCCACTAAAACTAATATCCAGAGGGCTACTAGGGGCTGGACAGAACCACCCAAGGTGCGGATAGGGCCGCAAAAATGGAACCAGGACAGCTGTGCAGGAATGACTAAATACCTACACTGATAGTACAGTCGGCCCCTTACCAGATATAAAGTATAGGATGGTAAATGTAAAAATATAAAATGGGAACATACAAATGTGGAGCTGGCGGACTTACCGGAACATGGATGCCGCAGCGGCAGCAGAATGGGCAGACATGAAGTTCTACGGTGAGAAGCCCAGAACCTCGTGGATAGCCAGCTCCACATTTGTATGTACCCATTTTATATTTTTACATTTACCATCCTATTCTTTATATCTGGTAAGGGGCCGACTGTACTATCAGTGTAGGTATTTAGTCATTCCTGCACAGCTGTCCTGGTTCCATTTTTGCGGCCCTATCCGCACCTTGGGTGGTTCTGTCCAGCCCCTAGTAGCCCTCTGGATATTAGTTTTAGTGGCTGTACTAGTGTTTGCTTATTTGCTTTGTTCATTTTTTATGTGGTTTTGGTCCCTTTATGCGCGGTTCAGTTGTAACTTTCATCTCTAAATGGTTGCCAAATATGATATTAATATACAGTGGCTTGCAAAAGTATTCGCCCCCTTGGAAATCTTTGTGTTTTGCTACCTCGAAACCTGGAATTTCACTTCTTTTTGTAGGGTTTGCATCAGTTCATGTAAGGAACATGCCTACAACTGTGAACATTTGGTTTTCATTTTATTCTGAAACAAATAACAATTAGGAGAAAATAATTGAAAACTTCAGTGTGCATAACTGTTTACCCCCCTAAAGTCAGTACATTGTAGAGCCTCTTTTTTTGCGGTAATTACAGCTGCAAGTCGCTTTGGATAAGTCTATATGAGCTGTTGTGAATTCTGTGGCTGAGTTCACTTCTGTGGTCACAAGTGGTATTGCAGTCTCTGGGCTTCCTCCCTCAGGTGTTTTGGTGAGCTCGTTGGCTGCCTTGCTATTTAGCTCCACCTGAGTCTGTCTTCCTTGCTCCTTGTCAATGTTCCAGTGTTGGATCTGAGCTACTGCATCTTTCATTGGGCCTGCTGCTCTGCTAGATAAGTGCTTCTAGTTTGTTTTCTGTTTTTTCTGTCCAGCTTGCTATTAACTTTTGCTGGAAGCTCTGAGAAGCAAAGGGGTGCACCGCCGTGCTGTTAGTTCGGCACGGTGGGTCTTTTTGCCCCTTTGCGTGGTTTTCGTTTTAGGGTTTTTTGTAGACTGCATAGTTCTCTTTGCTATCCTCGCTCTGTCTAGAATATCGGGCCTCACTTTGCTGAATCTATTTCATTCCTACGTTTGTCTTTTCATCTTGCTAACAGTCATTATATGTGGGGGGCTGCCTATTCCTTTGGGGTATTTCTCTGAGGTAAGTCAGGCTTGTATTTCTATCTTCAGGCTAGTCAGCTCCTCAGGCAGTGCCGAGTTGCATAGGTAGTGATAGGCGCAATCCACTGCTGCTTATAGTTGTGTGAGGATAGATCAGGTACTGCAGTCTACAGAGATTCCACGTCTCAGAGCTCGTCCTATTGTTTTTGGTTATTGCCAGATCTCTGTATGTGCGCTGATTACTGCACGCTGTGTTGCCTGATTGCCAGCCATAACAGTACAAGGAGCCAAACCAATGATTCCCAATAGAGGGAAAAAAGAAATCCTGACATCATTTTTTTTTCTTAGCTCTGTCTTCAGTTTTTTTTTTCCCCTAGACATTAGAGTGCTTCAGGACACAGCTGTGGACATGGATATTCAGGCTCTCTGCTCCTCAATGGATAATCTCGTTGTAAATGTACAAAAGATTCAAGATACTATTGATCAGAAATCGATGCTAGAACCAAGAATTCCGATTCCTGATTTGTTTTTTGGTGACAGAACTAAGTTCCTGAGCTTCAGAAATAATTGTAAGCTATTTTTGGCCTTGAAACCTCATTCTTCTGGTAATCCTATTCAACAGGTTTTGATTATTATTTCTTTTTTGCGCGGCGACCCACAGGACTGGGCGTTTTCTCTTGCACCAGGAGATTCTGCATTGAGTAATGTTGATGCATTTTTCCAGGCGCTGGGATTGCTTTACGATGAGCCTAATTCAGTGGATCAGGCTGAGAAAAATCTGCTGGCTTTATGCCAGGGTCAGGATGATGTAGAAGTATATTGTCAGAAATTTAGGAAGTGGTCAGTACTCACTCTGTGGAATGAATCTGCACTAGCGGCTTTGTTCAGAAAGGGTCTCTCTGAAGCTCTTAAGGATGTAATGGTGGGATTTCCTATGCCTGCTGGTTTGAATGAGTCTATGTCCTTGGCCATTCAGATCGGTCGTCGCTTGCGCGAGCGTAAATCTGTGCACCATCTGGCGGTATTGTCTGAGAGTAAACCTGAGCCTATGCAGTGCGACAGGACTATGACTAAAGTAGAACGGCAAGAACACAGACGTCTGAACAGACTGTGTTTCTATTGTGGTGATTCTACTCATGCTATTTCTAATTGTCCTAAACGCACTAGGCGGTTCGATAGCTCTGCCGTTATTGGTACTGTACAGTCCAAATTCCTTTTGTCCATTACCTTAATGTGCTCTTTGTCATCGTATTCTGTCATGGCGTTTGTGGATTCAGGCGTTGCCCTGAATCTGATGGATTTGGATTATGCTAAACGTTGTGGATTTTTCTTGGAGCCTTTGCGGTGTCCTATTCCGTTGAGAGGAATTGATGCTACACCTTTGGCCAAGAATAAGCCTCAGTACTGGGCCCAGCTGACCATGTGCATGGCTCCTGCACATCAGGAAGTTATTCGCTTTCTGGTACTGCATAATTTGCATGATGTGGTCGTGTTGGGGTTGCCATGGCTACAAACCCATAATCCAGTACTGGATTGGAACTCTATGTCGGCAACCAGCTGGGGTTGTCAGGGAGTACATGGTGATGTTCCATTTTTGTCTATTTCGTCATCCATTCCTTCTGACATCCCAGAGTTCTTGTCTGACTTTCAGGATGTATTTGAAGAGTCCAAGTCTGATTCCCTACCTCCGCATAGGAATTGTGATTGTGCTATCGATTTGATTCCTGGTAGTAAATTCCCTAAGGGTCGTTTATTTAATTTGTCCGTACCTGAACACACCGCTATGCGCAGTTATGTGAAGGAGTCCCTGGAGAAGGGACATATTCGCCCATCGTCGTCACCATTGGGAGCAGGGTTCTTTTTTGTAGCCAAGAAGGATGGTTCGCTAAGACCGTGTATTGATTACCGCCTTCTTAATAAGATCACTGCTAAGTTTCAGTATCCCTTGCCATTGATTTCTGACTTGTTTGCTCGGATTAAGGGGGCTAGTTGGTTTACTAAGATTGATCTTCGTGGTGCGTATAATCTGGTGAGAATCAGGCAGGGAGATGAATGGAAAACGGCATTTAATACGCCCGAGGGTCATTTTGAGTATCTGGTGATGCCGTTCGGACTTGCTAATGCTCCATCTGTTTTTCAGTCTTTTATGCATGACATTTTCCGTGAGTATCTGGATAAATTCTTGATTGTTTACTTGGATGACATTTTGATCTTCTCAGATGATTGGGAGTCTCATGTGAAGCAAGTCAGAATGGTTTTCCAGGTACTGCGTGCTAATTCCTTGTTCGTGAAGGGATCAAAGTGTCTCTTCGGTGTGCAGAAAGTTTCATTTTTGGGGTTCATCTTTTCCCCTTCTACTATCGAGATGGATCCGGTTAAGGTTCAGGCCATCCAGGATTGGACTCAGCCGACATCTCTAAAAAGTCTGCAGAAATTCCTGGGCTTTGCTAATTTTTATCGTCGCTTCATCTGTAATTTTTCTAGCATTGCCAGACCATTGACCGATTTGACCAAGAAGGGTGCTGATTTGGTTAATTGGTCTTCTGCTGCCGTGGAAGCTTTTCAGGAGTTGAAGCGTCGTTTTTGCTGTGCCCCTGTGTTGTGTCAACCTGATGTTTCTCTTCCGTTCCAGGTCGAGGTTGATGCTTCTGAGATTGGTGCAGGGGCGGTTTTGTCACAGAGAGGTTCTGGTTGCTCAGTGTTCAAACCATGTGCTTTCTTTTCCAGGAAATTTTCTGCTGCTGAGCGTAATTATGATGTGGGCAACCGAGAGTTGCTGGCCATGAAGTGGGCATTCGAGGAGTGGCGTCATTGGCTTGAGGGTGCTAAGCATCGCATGGTGGTATTGACTGATCATAAGAACCTTACTTATCTTGAGTCTGCCAAGCGCTTGAATCCTAGACAAGCCCGTTGGTCGTTATTTTTTGCTCGTTTTGATTTTGTGATTTCATACCTTCCGGGCTCTAAAAATGTGAAGGCGGATGCTCTGTCTAGGAGTTTTGTGCCCGACTCTCCGGGGTTATCTGAGCCGGCGAGTATCCTCAAGGAAGGAGTCATTGTGTCTGCCATCTCCCCTGATTTGCGGAGAGTGTTGCAGAAATTTCAGGCTAATAAACCTGATCGTTGTCCGGCCGAGAAACTGTTCGTCCCTGATAGGTGGACTAGTAAAGTTATCTCTGAACTTCATTGTTCGGTGCTGGCCGGTCATCCAGGAATCTTTGGTACCAGGGAGTTGGTTGCTAGATCCTTCTGGTGGCCATCTCTGTCACGGGATGTGCGTGCTTTTGTGCAGTCCTGTGGAATTTGTGCTAGGGCTAAGCCCTGCTGTTCACGTGCCAGTGGGTTGCTTTTGCCCTTGCCGGTCCCGAAGAGGCCTTGGACACATATTTCGATGGATTTCATTTCTGACCTTCCCGTTTCTCAAAAGATGTCGGTCATTTGGGTGGTCTGTGATCGCTTTTCTAAAATGGTCCATCTGGTGCCCTTGGTTAAATTGCCTTCCTCCTCTGATTTGGTGCCTTTGTTCTTCCAGCATGTGGTTCGTTTACATGGCATTCCTGAGAATATTGTTTCTGACAGAGGTTCCCAGTTTGTCTCGAGGTTCTGGCGAGCCTTTTGTGGTAGGATGGGCATTGACCTATCTTTCTCCTCGGCCTTCCATCCTCAGACTAATGGCCAGACCGAACGAACCAATCAGACCTTGGAAACATATCTGAGATGTTTTGTTTCCGCTGACCAGGATGATTGGGTGTCATTTTTGCCGTTGGCTGAGTTCGCCCTTAATAATCGGGCCAGCTCGGCTACCTTGGTCTCTCCATTTTTCTGCAATTCTGGGTTCCATCCTCGTTTCTCTTCAGGACAGGTTGAGTCTTCGGACTGTCCTGGTGTGGATTCTGTGGTGGACAGGTTGCAGCAGATCTGGACTCAGGTAGTGGACAATTTGACCTTGTCCCAGGAGAAGGCTCAGCTTTTCGCTAATCGCAGACGCCGTGTGGGACCCCGACTTCGTGTTGGGGATCTGGTTTGGTTATCTTCTCGTCATATTCCTATGAAGGTTTCCTCTCCTAAATTTAAACCTCGTTTTATTGGTCCGTATAGGATTTCTGAGATTCTCAATCCGGTGTCTTTTCGTCTGACCCTCCCAGACTCCTTTTCCATACATAATGTATTCCATAGGTCGTTGTTGAGGAGATACGTGGCACCTATGGTTCCATCTGTGGAGCCTCCTGCCCCTGTTTTGGTGGAGGGGGAATTGGAGTATATTGTGGAGAAGATTTTGGATTCTCGTGTCTCTAGACGGAAACTCCAGTATCTGGTCAAATGGAAGGGTTATGCTCAGGAAGATAATTCCTGGGTTTTTGCCTCTGATGTCCATGCCCCAGATCTTGTTCGTGCCTTTCATGTGGCTCATCCTGGTCGGCCTGGGGGTTCTGGTGAGGGTTCGGTGACCCCTCCTCAAGGGGGGGGTACTGTTGTGAATTCTGTGGCTGAGTTCACTTCTGTGGTCACAAGTGGTATTGCAGTCTCTGGGCTTCCTCCCTCAGGTGTTTTGGTGAGCTCGTTGGCTGCCTTGCTATTTAGCTCCACCTGAGTCTGTCTTCCTTGCTCCTTGTCAATGTTCCAGTGTTGGATCTGAGCTACTGCATCTTTCCTTGGGCCTGCTGCTCTGCTAGATAAGTGCTTCTAGTTTGTTTTCTGTTTTTTCTGTCCAGCTTGCTATTAACTTTTGCTGGAAGCTCTGAGAAGCAAAGGGGTGCACCGCCGTGCTGTTAGTTCGGCACGGTGGGTCTTTTTGCCCCTTTGCGTGGTTTTCGTTTTAGGGTTTTTTGTAGACTGCATAGTTCTCTTTGCTATCCTCGCTCTGTCTAGAATATCGGGCCTCACTTTGCTGAATCTATTTCATTCCTACGTTTGTCTTTTCATCTTGCTAACAGTCATTATATGTGGGGGGCTGCCTATTCCTTTGGGGTATTTCTCTGAGGTAAGTCAGGCTTGTATTTCTATCTTCAGGCTAGTCAGCTCCTCAGGCAGTGCCGAGTTGCATAGGTAGTGATAGGCGCAATCCACTGCTGCTTATAGTTGTGTGAGGATAGATTAGGTACTGCAGTCTACAGAGATTCCACGTCTCAGAGCTCGTCCTATTGTTTTTGGTTATTGCCAGATCTCTGTATGTGCGCTGATTACTGCACGCTGTGTTGCCTGATTGCCAGCCATAACAATGAGCTTTCCACTCCACATCTTGCCACTCAGATTTTTGCCCATTCCTCAAGGCAAAACTGCACCAGCTCCTTCAAGTTAGTTGGTGTCCTCTGGAGAACATCAGTCTTCAAGTGTGACTACAGATTCTTAATTGGATTAAGGTCTGGGTTTTGACTAGGCCATTACAAAATATTTTACACATTTCCCCTTACACGAATCAAGTGTTGCTTTAGCAGTATGCTTTGGGTCATTGTCTTGTTGGAAGATGGACCTCCGGACCCAGTCTGAAATCACTGACAGACTGAAACAGGCTTTGCTCAAGAATATACCTGTATTTCACACCATCCATCTTCTCCTCGACATTTTTCATGTCCTTGCTGTTGAAAAATATCCCCACAGCATGATGCTGCTACCACCGTGTTTCACTGCGGGAATGATGTTCTTGGGGTGACGAGCTGTAATGGTTTGGCCCTAAAGATAGGGTTTACCTTGGTGGCCAAAAAGTTCCATTTTAATCTCATCTGAACACAGCACCTTCCTGAGGAGTCTCCCACATGTCTTTTGGCAAACTCAATATGAGCCTTACTCTTCTAACTCCATGACTAAGCTGCAAGTGTAGGGTGCTGTGAGACACCATTTCAAGGCTACCTCTTTCACCATACTCACATGTAGTGATGTCCTCAGATAGTTTTAACTCGACTGTAGGAGACCCATATGAAGATTCCGGAAGAAGATTTATTTTCCAGCCAGCTGAACTCTTGAAGATATGCACACATACAGCAGGTAAAAAAGACATTTCAGAAACAGGGCTACATACACATGAGCTTCTAAGATGGCTGATAGATGGTGAATGAGAAAGAAGAATGAGGAAGAAGGGAAGGGTTACTGACATCAGAGCTACATCAGAGACAGAAAAAGAGAGAGGAGGAACAAACCTCTTAAGAGGGCACACCTTATTGCATCACAACAAAACAGCAATGTATAACTACACAATGATAATGCAATACTGTCTGTATGATTCCCAAATCATGGGTCATGACACTTACAATTTTTGTGTGCAAGTAAAGGCATTTTTCTGCCCACTCTTCCATAAAGGCCACTTCTATGGCGGCTTATTGTGGTTGTATGGAAAGCTACTCCAGTTTCTACTTGGGAACTCTGCAGCTTTTCAGGGTTACTTTTTGTCTCTGTGCTGCCTACCTGATTAATGTCCCACTTGTCTGTATTGAGGGTTTTGGTGTGCAGCCCATTCTTGGCAGGTTCATTGTGGTACCTTGTTCCTTCAATTTGATGATAATGGATTTGATGGTGCTCCAGGGGGATCATCAGAGATTGGGATATTATTTTTATAACCCAACCCTGACTTGTTCTTCTCAACAACTTTGTGCCTGACTTGTTTGGAGATCTTCTTGGTCTTCATGGTGTTTGGTTAGTGGTGCCTCTTGCTTAGTGGTGTTGCAGCCTCTGTGGCCATTAAGAAAAGTTGTGTATATACAGTGGCATGTAAAAGATCTCACACTCCGGCGGTGCAGTAAGTGAGATCACCGGAGCTCATCAGCTGATGAATTTGTGTGACCTCTCTCACGGCAGCTCAGCGCTATACACTGCGGGAGCGATGACGCTCCTGTCAGTGTGTAGCATGAGGCCGGTTAGAGCAGACACATGTCCTGATGTGACTGTTTTACAAGTGAGATCACCGTGGGACACTCTGGACTACATTAACTACGATCGATAGGAGACTATATCGTTGTTTATTATTTTTTATTGGTCACAGTTACAGCTGCAGGGTGATGCTGACATCTGACAGCATGACCCAGCAGCTCTCTGACCGACGGTAACAATCTTACCAGGGTAATGTTACCATCGATCAGAACCATCGCGTTGTCACACAGATGACAGTGTCGGAAACACCATACAAACATTTTTATACCTGCATTTTTGCTGCAAATTTGACTGACTCAGTTGAAGTCAATGGGTGAAAAATGCTAAAAATCTGCACAGAGAATTGACATGCTACAGAAAAAATATACAATGCAAATACTCAGAGGAAAATTACTGATCATGTGCACAGGACTTCAGGATTTTTATTTAATTAGCTGGCATAAGGATTCCCTAGCGTTTTTGGCCCATTTCCACCAGGAAAAAACCGCTGTGAAAACACACCAAAAGCGCACACAGCCTAACAGTAATTTTGACCACTGGTGCCCATACTTTTACATGCAACTGTACTGACAGACCATGTGACACTTAGATTGCACACAGGTGGACTTCATTTCACTAAGCATGTGACTTATGAAGGTAAGTGCTTGCACCAGAAATTTGTAGGGGCTAGATAGCAAAAGTGGTGAATACATATGCACATGCCAATTTTTAGTCACTTGATCCCATAAGTTTAATTTATGCCTACATTTTTTCACTTCACCAACTTTGATTTAATTTAATTCTGATGCATCACACAAATCGGATTACAAAAAATATTTAAACACAGGTTGTAATGTAACAAAATAGGTTAAAAGTCAAGGGGGGAACACTTCCGCAAGCCTTATAAATAAGCTCACATGTGGTATTTTGGAGCTATGAACTTAGCCCAAGAGTAATTTTGTATAAACCATTTTTGGGGAGTTTTCACATAAATATGTGCATTGTGGTTTTCACTTCAAGAAACACTCTTGGAACTTTATATAAAAGGGAAAAAGTAAAAAGGAATAAAGGCAAGATTTAATATGTCGTTTTATCAGGGGTTTTGTAAGTGTGGTAGTGGTGAAGCTTCCTTCTACTATCTGCTCATGTAAACACTCTTGGGGAAATAAATAGCTTACTTTTAAGTAGGAAGACACCAAGGAACCAAACCAGCAGGGACATCACACAGTTTGCTGCCTGGCTCTGAAATTTTGGGCACATCTGGAGGCACAAGCTTGCTGCCACTTATACAGCAATTCTCACAGCCCCGTGTGTCTTATTTGATTCTGCACCTAGCTATATTGCTGTGCCTCCATTTTAGACAGGAGCACTGAGATTGCTTTTCATTTTTCGGAGAATGTGTGTTGGTGATAGATTTACTGTAATGGGGAAATAAACCAATTTGATTTTGTGCTACCAGGATATTCAGATTTTGGTTTTATATGCTGTCCTTCAACTTACAACATACACAAGCTTTTTCCCAGCAAGTCATCAAGTCAGGGTGATAGAAAATCCCAGGAAGCTCAAATATAGCCTGCTTTATTCATTGAAGTTACTGTGTAGTCAGTGTGCCCAATACACCAACTTTGAGACTTGTCAATCACACAGAGCTTGGATCTTGAGCTGTGGCCAATTTCTGATTAAGTAGAATGTCCATTACCAGGGATAGGGGCAAAATGTGTGTTGTGCAAAGGCCATGCTCAAAATCCTTGTTACATTGTTTTCAATGAACATCTACAGTGGCATGTAAAAGTTTGGGTACCCCTGGTCAAAATTACTGTTATGTTATGTGAACAGTTTAGCAAGTTGAAGATTACGGTAAATGATCTCTTCAAGGCCTAAAGTTAAAGATGACAGATTTAGTTTGTATGTTAGGCAAAAACATACATATTTTCATCTTATACATTTTAAAAATTCTAAAAAGGAAAATGGGCCGATACAAAAGTTTGGGCACCCTGCATGATTAGTACCAATATAACTCACAAAAATGCCCATAAATAAGTATATCCCTAAAACTGGGATTTGGAGACCACTGAGATAATACACAATATCACATCTTTGGAACTGAGAATAAATATAATACCAAAGAGAGTGGAGAGAGTGGTACTTTTTCGCTAAAATAGATTTTATTATGAACAATAAAAATATGACAATAACAAATAAAAAATGACAAATAAAAAATGCTGGAACCAAGAAAGAGGGACTAAACATCCATAAGACAACAGCCACCTTAATATTATGGCACAACTATATATGATATGAAGTATGTAACATAACACCACTAGCTATGCAAAAAATACAAAAGGTGCCTGTAGGGAAAGCAGGGCTACGATTAACCTACAGTAATGCCTAATTATTTTACCTAGCACAACAGTGCTTAGCGGCCGACATTCTCTAAATAAGTAAGCTTTCCTACGGTGGTATAGTGGGCATAGAAGGAGGGTGTCAATGAAAAGTAAAGAAGATCAAAATTACCTATAGTGTGCTACGTGCTGTGTCCTCGGCGTCCCTCTGCCTCGACGCGTGTTTTGCCAGATGCTTCTTTGGGAGGCGTGTCCAGGCAGGGGGAGAGCCTGTTTTTATATTCAAAGAGACCGTGCTGATAGGATGAACAATAAATAGAGGAGGATGTTATGCATGATCACTTCCGGAAGGCATAACCCGATGGACTGGGAATATTCTAAATAATAGGATATTATATTAAGCAGAATCTGTGGTAAAGTATAATATATAACCAAAATGGTCCAAGGTGGAGAGACCACTAGCCATTTGAGTTAAAAATGCCCGTACAAAATCCAACCTATGCGGCAGCTATCCCAAAAAAAGGGAGGATTATCTCACAGCGCATGCGCAAACTGAACTACGATACAAAAAAATCCTAAGTATGAAAAAAGGACAACAGCGCATGCTCCACCAATCATGGCAGATAGGAGGATGAGGTAACGGGATACGCACTGCATAGCAGAAGAAAAGCGACGAGTGCACACAGGGCAATAAGCAAAATAACACTGGCGCTAGCGCAGAAGTTCCGTCAGAAAAGTGAGTGGAAAAAAGGTGTGTGTGAACCCTAATTAATGGCCGGAGGAAAATCGGCGCATGCGCGGATGGCCGACCGGAGAAGAAACATGGAGATGTGTCGCGGACACGCGATCCCACAATGTCCATCATCACCAAAGGCGATGAGACATGCGGGAGCACTGTCGTCCGCTTCCCATCTACCCACCGTGTCCACAATCCAGGCATGCGCTCACCTCCACAGAAAATACAGGAAAAGTGGTATATAAACTAAAGAAGAAAAAAGAAAAAGTGAAAGAATAATGGTGCTGCGTGGCCATTGCTATAAGAACCGCAATATAATATTAATATATACATGAAGAAAAATCTAAAGAGGATACTGTTGGTGTTAATGTGTGCATAAGGAAATGTATTAATAAAAATATCTATATATATAATTGTCTAAGGGTTTTTCCGTCTGTCTGTCTGTCTTTCTGTCTGTCTGTCTGTCCTGGAAATCCCACGTCTCTGATTGGTCGAGGCCGCCAGGCGACGGGCACAGTATCGACGTAGAAATCCCGCGTCTCTGATCTGACCAATCAGCGACCGGCACAGCGACGATTTTGTCATAAAGGACGTAGACATCCCGCGTCTCTGATTGGTCGAGCGACGGGCACAGTATCGACCAATCAGCAACGGCCACAGCAACGATGATGTCATAAAGGACGTAGAAATCCCACGTTTCTGATTCAGCGATGGGCACAGTATCGACATAGATGTCATAATGGTTGCCATGGCGACGATGATGTCATAAAGGTTGCCTCGACCAATCAGCGACGGGCACAGTCTGCCGCGAATTCTGGAATCATCATTGTCCATATACTACGGGGCATATTCTAGAATACCCGATGCGTTAGAAGATTCTGCATGATCTCTCCGGTTCCATCCTTCACAGCAAGATGTTGTTTTCCTGAAATTCTGAGCCCTTTTTTCTACACACATACCTTTGATTGTTGTGGCCAGATAGTTCTATTTTAACCTCATTTTATCCACAGGACTTGTTTCCGAAATGCATCAGGCTTGTTTAGATGTTCTTTTGCATATTTCTAATGCTGAATGTTATGGTGGGGACGGAGGAGAGGTTTTCTTCTGATGACTTTTCCATGAAGGCCATATTTGTGCAGGTATCTCTGAATAGTAGAACAATGTACCACAACTTCAGAGTCTGATAATTCTTCCTGAAGGTTTTTTGCAGTTAAGCGGGGGTTCTGATTTGCCTCCCTAGCATTCCTATAAGAAGCTCTCACTGAAAATTTGCTTAAGGTACCGACACACTTAGCGACGCTGCAGCGATACCGACAACGATCCGGATCGCTGCAGCGTCGCTGTTTGGTCGCTGGAGAGCTGTCACACAGACAGCTCTCCAGCGACCAACGATCCCGAGGTCCCCCGTAACCAGGGTAAACATCGGGTAACTAAGCGCAGGGCCGCGCTTAGTACCCCGATGTTTACCCTGGTTACCATCCTAAAAGTAAAAAAACAAACGCTACATACTTACCTACCGCTGTCTGTCCTCGGCGCTCTGCTTCTCTGGTCTGGCTGTGAGCGCCGGGCAGCCGGAAAGCAGAGCGGTGACGTCACCGCTCTGCTTTCCGGCCGCTGTGCTCACAGCCAGACCAGAGAAGCAGAGCGCCGGGGACAGACAGCGGTAGGTAAGTATGTAGCGGTTGTTTTTTTTACTTTAACGATGGTAACCAGGGTAAACATCGGGTTACTAAGCGCGGCCCTGCGCTTAGTTACCCGATGTTTACCCTGGTTACCAGCGAAGACATCGCTGAATCGGTGTCACACACGCCGATTCAGCGATGTCTACGGGGAGTCCAGCGACCAAATAAAGTTCTGGACTTTCTTCCCCGACCAGCGACAGCACAGCAGGGGCCTGATCGCTGCTGCCTGTCACACTGGACGATATCGCTAGCGAGGACGCTGCAACATCACGGATCGCTAGCGATATCGTCTAGTGTGACGGTACCTTTAGTCTTCCAGACCTTATCTGGACCTCTACTGTTCCTGTTAACTGCCATTTCTTAATTACATTTTGAACTGAGGAAGGGGCAACTTGAAAACACTTTGCTATCCTGCTTTGTGGGCCTACATTATTTTCAGAGTGATAGGCAGCTTCTTAGAAGAACCCATGGCTGCTGTTTTTTGGCACAGGGTTAGAGGAGGCTGGATTTTTATAAAGCTGGGAAATTTGCATCACTTGGCCTTTCCTAATGATGATAGTGAACAAGCCATAACCCTAACAGGCTAATTAAGGTCTGAAATTTTGGTAAAAGTCATCTAAACACTCAAATCTCCAAGGTTGCCTACATTTTTGCATAAGCCATTTCCCTTTTTGTCATCTTTTAAATTAAAGGGAACCTGTCACCTCCCCCCCCCCCCCCCCCAGGCATTTGGAACTAAAAGAGCCACCTTGTGCAGCACTAATCACATGCCATGGCGATTAGGGATCAGCTGAAGCTGCACAGTCTGAAGAAGGCGAGGGAGTTGAGTGAGAGGCGAAGATATGCACTGCGCATGCCCATGAATCCCAGCCCCGCAGTGTGAATAAATCAGAAGACACTACGGGGCGGGATCTTGGGCAGCACGGCCCACAGGCGCAGTCAACCTGACATCAAATGATGTCAGAAGACAGGCAGCGCTAACTGTGCATGCCCAAGGGATAACATCACAGCACAGGCTTTGGGACAGATTCAAACAACGCTGAGGAGGCGGCGCCCGGCACCAAGGTGGTATGAATGACGGCTGTTCTGCGTCTAATTAGAGGGGAAAGACCTGCCTCCCTGGCGATTTCACGGTATGAGGGGGCACATTTTATAAGTGTTTATTTCAGCGTGTGCAAGGAGCATAACTAAAAGAGCCACCTTGTCAGAATGCAGCATTAGTGCTGCACAAGGTGGCTCTTTTAGTTACAAACGCCTGGGGGGGTGACAGGTTCCCTTTAAATAAATGACGATATATACATTTTGCTTAAAATGTAAAGGAAATGTGTCATCTTTAACTTTAGGCCTTTTAGGGAACATTTCATCTTCAACTTGCTTAACTGTTCACAATAACAGTAGTTTTGACCAGAGATGCCCAAACTTTTAGATGCCACTGTACATTGTAAATTAAATGGAGTTGATTTCTCCACTTACAGAAAAAAAGAATTGACAAGTCAGTTCTTTATGCAATTTCACAGCGTGTAACCAAATGTTGATCATCAGCTGTATCTGCAGCAGATTTCATCAGTTTTCTACCCCTCATTTTCTTTCTATCAGCTTTGCACTTTTCAGTCTGAGAAATATGTTGCTTGAATATGTCTCGAATGTATGGCAGATAAGTGGCTATGCTGTAGCCAAAAATCCTGTGACTGTGTTAATCTGTCGGGCTTTTCAAGAGGAGTCATAAAAATCGATTGTTCAAAGGAATCTGTTCAGATGTCATATTGACAATGCAGCTACTGGGAAAAAAAATAATTTGTTCCTTCCCTGGAGCTGCCGGCTTTCAGTCGTTCACGTAGCAGCTTAAGTCATCACTTACTATACTGTAAGCACACCCAGCAGTTTGATTGACAGCTTGCTCTGCAGAGATGATCAAAGTGACAACCGCTGCTCATAGTACAGTTTAAAGAGTGGTGCTGTGAGCGGTGACTGAAGCCGCTACGTACACACCCCATGACTGATAACCAGAAGCTACCTGCAGGAAATACGGTAAGTTCATTTGCTCCCATTGGCCGCACTTTCATTTGTGGACCAGGAAGCATTGTAATGCTATTTACCTGCAGATTAATTCTACATCTGCAGGTAAATAGCATTTTTCGAGCTGACAGGTTCCCTTTAAATGTTTGATGAAAAATATCAGCATGGTTTATTGGGTAAGCCTGCAATACTGCACAACCATTACCATTCATTAATAGTTTAATAGTCAGACGTACACGACGGCAGAGTTTTCGGGTGCACGGCAACCACCTCCTGCTATCCGCGCAGCTTCCACTATGGACGACTGATAGATGGAATTTTGTCATTGTGGGTGGGGGTACAGATGAATGAACAGCTCTGCACTAAGATCTAGGGCTAAATTGATAGAAAATGGTATATATATGCATTTTTAATCACAAATGTGTATATCCCAATACTTCCATGCAATGACAAATTATGCTTTCATACAATATCCTTACAATAGAGATTTTCAACTGCCCAAGTAATATTGCCACACAGTGTCAAAATTATAAATAATGGTACCATACAATGCTCACATAACACCATCTGCTGCCCACATAATATTGTTGCCAGGAAATGCATAAACTAAACTGCTATACAATGTATAATTGAAAAAGTCTCTAGACCATCTTGGAGAAACAAGTATATGCTGCTACTGAATCTAACTAAATAAACTATTTCAGGAGACCCCAATAAATTTATATTGTAACGTCATATTTATAAATGAAAAAAACTGTATTCATCTGTATCATCTGTATTTCATGTTCTAGTGGCAATGGCGATTGTAAATACCCTGTTTAGGCTTCATAAATAGGGCATTCTACCCAAATGTGAGTAGACTGTAATTCCCACCACTGAGCTCCACATTGTCTGCTTCTCTTCTCACATAGACGACAAACCGGCTGCTTTCAGCCACCACTAGGGGGAGCTGAGTGAGTATGAATTTTTACAGCTACTAAAAATCTCTATATGATCTGTATGCAATAACCCCACCTAGTGGCAGCAGCAGGAAAATCAGTGATGTCACATTGCAGCAACATTAAATGGACTCTGTTGGCACAGAATGACTGATCAAACCAAGTACAGGGGCTCGGTGCTTCACGACGGGGCCAATCATTTATATACACCCTCCCTCCTGCCTGGTTTCCTTTCCATCTCTACCTCCACCCTTCTCTGGCCCCATGAAGCCAGTGCTGTCAATCAAAGAAAAGGGGGAGGAGATTGAGGAAAACCAAGCAGGTTGGGAAGGTGTATTTAAATGACTGATTGCGATGTGAAGCACAGAGCAGTGGGACTTAGTTTGAAAAGTCATTCTGTGCTGACAGAAGGGAGTATTCTCCAGTTTGGACGTTACACTCTATCCATGGGATGGGTGATAACTTCCTGATCACTGGGAGCCTTGACTGCTGGGATCCCCATTGATCCTGAGAATCAGGTGATTGGAGCAGTGGTTGATTAAGTGCACTGCTGCTCAGTTTGTTATTAATGGGACCACCAGAGATAGTTGTGTGCTGTGCTCGGCAGGTTTTCGGCACTCCCTATAGAGCGGCAGTGCACATAATCGACCTCCGCTGCATTCTCACCTTGTTCTCAGGATCGGTGGGGGTCCCAGCTGTCAAACCTCCGCAACCAGGGAGTTATCCTCTACTCTATGGATAAGGGATAACTTCCAAACTTGAGAATACCCCTTCAAATATTGATGTAACAATACAGAGATAATCACTAAAGTGAAGTAATAGAGCAGGAATAATAGTCGCAGTGATGTCACACGGTGATCATGGCGCCATTGTATCACTGTATAGATCTAATGAGGTGAGTTGTCACAAAACAGGAAAACTAAGCATATTAATGTAACAGCACATGGTTAAAGCACACTGTGAAGTCATAGGAAAGATTTATTACATATAGTGATGTCACAGCTAATAGCTAGGGACCACCCTGATACACAGTGATGTCAGAGTACATGTCATAGGAAAAGGTTATTGCACATTGTGATGTGACAAATCAGGAACATGGTGGCATCCCAGCTAATGGCTAAAGCACAAAGATAATAAGCTTAGCATCATAATTCAATGGACAATGCACACAGTGGAACATGGAGGTAATAAGCACAGGGATGTCATAGTACTGAACAATGCAGTAATATCACAGTAAAGTGAAGTATCAGCACAGAAATCAGTAATGTCTGCCAGGAATCATAGAAAAAGTATCAATTAATAGTTATAATGTGCACTGAGATCACTGGCAATTCAGAAATAAGTGGGCCCCTGTGCAAGAACAATATACGAGTCCTTTGCAAACACAATCCTGCTTTGGAGGTTGAAATGGGCCCCCTTATCTCTTGAGACCCGGAGCGTCGGCACAGGATGCGCCAATGATATGTCCGCCTCTGACTGGGATGTCAAAAAATGAACAACAAAAAATAGTAATCTTGTATGTATATGTATAATAAATAATGAGAAGTCATAGTAAAGGGTTATAGCACACAGTGATGTCACAGCATGGGGATAATAAATTACTTTTAAATCATAGGAGCAGGTTATTGTACACAATCATATCACATAAGAGGAATAAACATGTGACAGCTAACAGTCAAGGACAACAAGAATATTGCAGGGCTAGGATAATAAACACAGCATCACAATACAGGGATCACGCACACAGTAATATCACAGCACAAGGACAATGAGTGCAGTGATGTAGTTGGGTCCCAGTATGCAGAATAAACACAGTTAAAAGGCCATAGTTATATTGTGTCTTGGTTACGCCCTCGGCCATGTGAGCCAAAGCTCTTTTATAATTGCAGATAGAACTCAAGGTCACGGTGACTTGTAGAAAAACGCCAATACTGACTGTAGCAATATCAGAGTAAGTGAGCCCAAAGATGGACAATTGTTTGCATCTTCTGTTATACAGTATTTTGTTTTGTTCTGTTTTTTGTCTCGTTGTTCTTGTTTGTAGCTCTGTCATTTCTCTACGACTAATCATCTGAATCAAATGGTGCAAATTAATTAAACGCTCCAAATGTTGCCAATCAGTTACAGTCAGAAAACGCCGCAATGTTTTATCTTTAATTAGCCCTTGATGATTTTGCGTAATAGTCCATTAAAAGCGACTATTGATGCTGTCCTCCTGTCAGTCCTGTACTGTGCTTCCTACACCCGCTGCTCTGCATGGCACTGGGCCCCCTATCCTTGCCTTTCTCTAGATTGTTAGGACCTGGCAGGGATGGCACCAGGCAGTTGACACAGCATGGAAGGAGTCAGGACTGAGTGATCAATAAAAGCCATGTAAGATTTTCTCAGAAAATCGATGATTCCTGCACACCGCCCTGCCGTCCTGGCTGAGGCAGCACATTCATCTTTTGATGTAAGCTACTGAGCCACATATCCTGCGGCCGGTCTGTTCAAGACACTTTCACTGAATGTTAATTTTCCATAATTATTATTATCTTTCTTCCACGCGGGCGAATGGTCTACGTCTTGTTTCCATTAATTCACAGCTTCTTTCTTATAATCTTTATCACACTTTTTCCTCTCTATCTTCTCATCTCTTATCTTCTCTCTCCATCTACCTCTACGCTAATAACCATTCCTTACATCTACTTCTTTTAATCTAATTTCTCCATATTTCTATCTCCCGAAGGCCAACCATCATCCCCTAAAACTGTTTTCTCTCTCTTTATAGCTTTTGCTTTTATCTTCTTCTCCCCAGTCTCTCCTCCTCCCTCATTCTCTTTGACCTCTCTCTTTTTTCCAGTAACATCTAATTCAGTGTCACTTTTAGACTCTCTCTTCTTATGTGTAACCCTTTAACCCCTCACCCCCCCATCCCTGCTCTCATCTTCTAGTGTTTATTCTCTGCTCCATATCCTCCCTCAACAGGGAATATATATCAATCATATTGCGGCATGTTTGAAAATGCCAACAAAAATATCACATTGTGCTATATTCATAAACTTCTAATGAGTCACCCGCCAGAGAAGGTGGGGTAATCGGTACCGGGCCCGGTACTTAAAGGCCTGCCTATGGCTTCTGCTAAGGTCCTCACAGTTCTTCTCTGTCCCCCATATAGGTTAGGACACAAACCTGTATGACAGGTGACTCGAGCCTTTTTATAGGGTCTCTATCACGACCCGGGCTCTATATGTCACTGTGCCTCCTAGGTGTAAAGGCGGACAGGTAACTTAAAGTTCAGCTGTCCTGCCGGTTTCAACTATGTCTCTTAGAGTCCGACATGGCCTCAGTGTTCTGGCTACCGGAATCTGCGCTAGCCAGGGAGGTAGCCAAATCACTGCTCTGCTCCCCTGGTGTCACTCCCCTGTGCCTTTTCTCTCCTGCACACTTTCCAGAAGTTGTTCTTCTAAGTTTCCTCCCTCCAGGAGCAATAGTACATCTGACTACACGACCCCTTCAGACCTTCTGACCATTTATGTCCATCTGCCTTCATCTCTGTCCTCTGACAGAATCCCTCCTCCTCCACTGTCTGCTTCAGACTGCTGTCTGGCACTCGCTGACTCTTCCCTCCAGACCAGAATGTATTTATAAGGGAGTTCACCCTAAACCAGGTTTAGAGTTCCCCCTTCTGGCCTGGAGTATGAACGTGTTGTGTGTATGTGATTACCTGGTGAAAGATATCCTTCATCGCTTCCAAACGTGACATCACTCTCCGCAGGAGGAAAACAATGCCACTGTGACGACCAAGGCCCTGGGGCATCACGCTAAGTGTGAGCCGCTCTCAGAGTTGGACTACTTCTCTCACTATTCGGACTATGAGATGGACCAGGGATCTAATACACATTTATAATGAGTGGCAGAGGCATACCCAGTTACCTGCCAGATTGCTTGTATGAAAACCACTGCAGTATTTTTAGTTTTGCTATAGTGGTATTGCCATCTGAGATTACTGCTGTGATTGGGATCAGTAAGCACAGCTAAGGTACTGGATGCCGCATAAGGCAAATAACATGGCCAAACTAAACAGAGAACAAAAGGGGCAAATGCCCCAAGACCTCTGCAATGCACTTGTGTCTCTTATGTATCACCTGGACACAGTTATCTGAGCAGCATATGACAGTATTTGTTAAAGAAGCACTCCTATCAAAAGTTTTATCCTCTTAATATATTGCAATCATCATATTATATAGCACTGTGGACTTACAATCGCTCATTTTGCCTTTTCACCCAGTTAATTATTTAATTCTTCTCTTTTCCATTAGGTCTATGACATCAAGTGCTTAAAAACTGACTAGCTGAATCCTTCCAAGCTTTATGTAGAAACAGGAAGTCTCTTTATCCTGCATGAGTCATCATTAAAACTACAATTCTACATCACTGCAAAATCCCTGGAAGGAGGAAGCAGCTAGGTCAGGAAAAAAGGGGTGACTCATGCAGGGAAAATTGACCTCATGTTTCTACATAGAGTTTAGAAAGATTCAGCTAGTCTGTTTATAATCACATGATATCATAGATCTAATGGAAAAGAGACAAATTAAATGGACAGAAGTGCAAAAATGAGCAATTGTAAGTACACAGTGCAATATACTGTAGTATGATGACTCTGCAATATATTAAAAGAGTAACATTTTTCATAGGTGTGCTTCTTTAATATTATTTGGATGCTGAATAATTCACTTACAAAGTCAGAAAAATATTTAGAATTGAGACTCCTCAGTGGTTGATACCTTTTAATGGCTGACTAAAAAGATGATAAACAGCAAGCTTTCAAGATTAATCAGGTCTCTTCATCTGGCGTAGAATAACACAAAATCTGGAGAGTCACATATTTATACACAACAGGGTACAGAAATAATTCAATAGATAAGATTCACCAACACCGGAGCTACCGCCTCACCAACACCGGAGCTCCTGCAACCCTCAACCTACTGTCTCCTTCCCCATAATCCTGTAGAATGTAAGCCCGCAAGGGCAGGGTCCTCGCCCCTCTGTATCAGTCCGTCATTGTTAGTTTGTTTACTGTATGTGATATTTGTAACTTGTATGTAACCCCTTCTCATGTACAGTACCATGGAATCAATGCTGCTATATAAATAAATAATAATAATAATAATAAGACAAGTGACATGAAGCAGAACTATCATTTTGGGAGAGGGATAAACAGTTGTGGCTGTAAATATTGTAACAGTTCATAGATAAGGAGTGTGAAAGTTTTATTGTCCTGTGATTGAAGTCTGAGTTTTAGGGTATGTGCCCACGCTGCGGATTTTCCTGCGGATTTTTCCGCAGCGGATTTGGAAAATCCGCAGTGCAAAACCACTGCGGTTTTCACTGCGGATTTTCTTGCGGTTTCTTCTGCGGATTCTTCTGCGGTTTTTCACCAGCAGTTTCCTATTGGTGCTGGTTGAAACCCGCTGCGGAATCCGCATAAACAATTGACATGCTGCGGAAAATAATCCGCAGCGTTTCCGCGCGGCTTTTTCCGCAGCATGTGCACAGCGTTTTTTTTCCCATAGGTTTACATTGTACTGTAAACTTTGGGAAAACTGCTGCGGATCCGCAGCGGCCAAATCTGCTGCGGATCCACAGAAAAATCCGCAGCGTGTGCACACAGCCTTAATGTCCCCACGAGGTCTGAGGAGCACATTCCATTGTTGATATAGAAAGACATAAATCCATGTGACACATTCGTTCCTGCACTGAGTGTGTCAAAGGTTGTGAAAAATATTTAAAATTGAGAGTCCTCAGTGGTTGGTACCAAGATATATATATCTTTCCTATATCAAAGGTTATGATAAGTTTGTATTCCCAGACTCTTCTGTCTCTCTGAGATTTGAAGTTACCTTTTAATACCAGTAATTTTATGTCCACGATGCTGCAAACAGGGATACAAAAATGTTTGGCCACAGGTAGATCTATTCTTTTTTCTTTCATTGTGTGGCGGTGAGAATTCATCCCTGTTCTAAGCTTTTGCCCTGTCTCCCCACATACAGACCCCCAGTTGGACATTTGGTACATATAATTAAGTACACCACATTAGATGTGATGCAGCTGAAAGTACCTGGGATCTTGTAGTCCTGATGTGAGTTGGATATCTTTATTTTGTCCGTGGTCATTATAAATGGACAGGTTTTGCATTTTTTTCTGGTTGCAGAGAAAGATTCCTGTGGCTGTTGGAGAGGACAAGGAGCTTCTCACAATGATGCTTCTTAGATTTTGGGATTGCCTAAAACACAAAAGTGTGGAAATATGGATTGTAATCTGTCATCTTTTTGTAGCAAAGGTTGTAATTTCCATGCAGCTCCCCTTAGCACCTCTAGATTGTAGGAGACTACTAGAGGCACCCGGTTGCTTTCTTCTTCAGTTTTGTAATGTATTAGATGATTCCTTGATATTCTGGTGGCTCTCGTAATCTGGTTTTCAATTGTTCTTGGATGGTAGCCTTTCTTCAAAAATGTGTTTCTGAAGCCACCATCACATTAGGGGTGAGTTACCATAATTAATTGTTTGACCAAATATAGCAGAGTAATTTTCAAGTTGATCATTTTGTACAACCCCCGAATGATGGTATAAATATCGAAATGACCCATGGCTTCAAAAAGGTTCCTCACCACTGATCTAGAATTAAAGGAGTCTCCACTAATCTTCATCTGGTCCCAGCAATTGTACTGTAGCTCTCACCATATTCAGAAGATTGCACTAACATTTAACCATAATGACAGATGGCTTACTCCCCAAATAGTGCAATCTGAAGTGGTTTATATTGGCTATTATACTATGTACACTGCACTATAAATGGCCAGACTACAGAAGTGTTCACAACCTTCTACAAACCTTGGACAATAATGAAAAATGGCAATCATGATTGAATACAGCTTAGGTGTTACAATGTGCCACATGAGGAGACCATGGTGAACAGATCAAATGTATGCATATTACCTTCAGAAGGTCAACTCTTGGTGAATCCAGCTTGCTCTCTAGTGTACTACCAGTCATTACATACAGGAAAATAACAATGGATATCCTAATTCGTATTTTTAAGATTTCTAGGATTATTTAGGGAGGGTCTGCAGACTTTGTCTCTTCTACTGTATGCAAAAATCCAAAAGTTTATTGCATACATTTACATATATTTTGCAGTAACACTCCATTTTAAGATATTTTGATCAATCTGTCTATGCATCTGTTTGCACTGAATCCTAGTGGATTGCATTGACTTTCTAAAGTGGCAAGCATAAAGATATTCTCTATCCCGTTGATAAAACTGTTGAGTGATGAGGCCAGATAAGACATGATTTATTCTGAATATTGTGCTATTCAGTATTCTGAAAGATCAACCAGAGACTGTCCAGCTTCTTCTTCCCTCGGTATTGAGAACATGGCACTGCTGAGCCAACTAGCTGGACCGCATGTCAGTAATTATCCCCACCTGTTTCCTTGATGAGAGAAGCTGATGGATGTCATCTTTTTTTTGCGCTACTATAAGATATGGCCGCGAGAAGCATTTCTCTGTTGTTTCATTCCTATAATTCTTCTTAACAATAAGAACAGGAGCCGCCAGACACGTTCAACTTCCCGTGCGTGTAATTACTGGCCAGGAGCTCAGAGCTGATGTGATCGCTGCTTCTGGGTGAATTTTTTTCCGCTTATGTTTGACTAGCCCATTTGATCCAGCCGGCAGCTAGTCCATGGGTCGGAAGGCTGAGCTGGGGAAGCTAATGAATGATAAGGACTCAATTAGAGCACAAATCAGGTCACTTGCTTGCAAGATACATTCTCTCTGGACACATACAGTGGGGCAAAAAAGTATTTAGTCAGTCAGCAATAGTGCAAGTTCCACCACTTAAAAAGATGAAAGGCGTCTGTAATTTACATCATAGGTAGACCTCAACTATGGGAGACAAACTGAGAAAAAAAAATCCAGAAAATCACATTGTCTGTTTTTTTAATCATTTTTTTTGCATATTATGGTGGAAAATAAGTATTTGGTCAGAAACAAACAATCAAGATTTCTGGCTCTCACAGACCTGTAACTTCTTCTTTAAGAGTCTCCTCTTTCCTCCACTCATTATCTGTAGTAATGGCACCTGTTTAAACTTGTTATCAGTATAAAAAGACACCTGTGCACACCCTCAAACAGTCTGACTCCAAACTCCACTATGGTGAAGACCAAAGAGCTGTCAAAGGACACCAGAAACAAAATTGTAGCCCTGCACCAGGCTGGGAAGACTGAATCTGCAATAGCCAACCAGCTTGGAGTGAAGAAATCAACAGTGGGAGCAATAATTAGAAAATGGAAGACATACAAGACCACTGATAATCTCCCTCGATCTGGGGCTCCACGCAAAATCCCACCCCGTGGGGTCAGAATGATCACAAGAACGGTGAGCAAAAATCCCAGAACCACGCGGGGGGACCTAGAGAATGAACTGCAGAGAGCTGGGACCAATGTAACAAGGCCTACCATAAGTAACACACTACGCCACCATGGACTCAGATCCTGCAGTGCCAGACGTGTCCCAATGCTTAAGCCAGTACATGTCCGGGCCTGTCTGAAGTTTGCTAGAGAGCATTTGGATGATCCAGAGGAGTTTTGGGAGAATGTCCTATGGTCTGATGAAACCAAACTGGAACTGTTTGGTAGAAACACAACTTGTCGTGTTTGGAGGAAAAAGAATACTGAGTTGCATCCATCAAACACCATACCTACTGTAAAGCATGGTGGTGGAAACATCATGCTTTGGGGCTGTTTCTCTGCAAAGGGGCCAGGACGACTGATCCGGGTACATGAAAGAATGAATGGGGCCATGTATCGTGAGATTTTGAGTGCAAACCTCCTTCCCTCAGCAAGGGCATTGAAGATGAAACGTGGCTGGGTCTTTCAACATGACAATGATCCAAAGCACACCGCCAGGGCAATGAAGGAGTGGCTTCGTAAGAAGCATTTCAAGGTCCTGGAGTGGCCTAGCCAGTCTCCAGATCTCAACCCTATAGAAAACCTTTGGAGGGAGTTGAAAGTCCGTGTTGCCAAGCGAAAAGCCAAAAACATCACTGCTCTAGAGGAGATCTGCATGGAGGAATGGGCCAACATACCAACAACAGTGTGTGGCAACCTTGTGAAGACTTACAGAAAACGTTTGACCTCTGTCATTGCCAACAAAGGATATATTACAAAGTATTGAGATTAAATTTTGTTTCTGACCAAATACTTATTTTCCACCATAATATGCAAATAAAATGTTTAAAAAACAGACAATGTGATTTTCTGGATTTTTTTTTCTCAGTTTGTCTCCCATAGTTCAGGTCTACTTATGATGTAAATTACAGATGCCTCTCATCTTTTTAAGTGGTGGAACTTGCACTATTGCTGACTGACTAAACACTTTTTTGCCCCACTGTATGTAGGATGTAGGGCTGTTGGCAGAGGCAGATTTCATGCAATTGTGGTTTTTATGTTATTTGTGCAGTCTGCTTCATAATTGCCCATTACTATGAGCTAAAAAAACAACCTTTGCTTTTAATTTTTATTATGTAGTCTTGCTCTAAAAAATGTCGAAGTCATTTTCATCTTCAAAAACTTGCGGATAATAATGTAGTAAATCAGAAGTGTTACTTTCATTTTTTACAATAAATCACTTTTATTGACCTTTATATATTTGTATTTCTGTTTCTGCGGTTTTCATGCCTTGTGGGTAGCAATGTATAATTTTAAAGCTTTGCAGATGGCAACTTTTGTATTCCTGGTCCTACTAAAGAACCCTATACAGCTGAACATTGGGCTTTAGTGTACCCATGGTAGAGAGCGCTGCATAGCGATAAAAATAAAACTGATGGAGGTTTCTGAAGCTTCTCCTATCAGTCTGTGAAAAATCTAAGTGTGATCTAATTTTTTCACGGACCTATAAACTTATATTGACGAGTTTTATTTGACTCGGATCAAAATCGGACAAGATTCAATGATTTTGTGTGGACCACTCAATCAGCAAAAATACATGGATATTTGAACAGCCCCATAGATTTAAATGGGTTCAATTTCTGTCTTTGAGAAACACAGATAGAACTTAGAACTTGTATGTGAAAAATTTAAAGTCTAAATGAGGCCTTAGGGAAGTCTCAGACGGCAGTGTAACTTGGACAAATATCGCAACGTAATATTTGGCTGGCCGTTTGCTCTCACGATCCGAGCATTAAAGAATGTATTTCTGTGCCACTGTCATGCTTGGGTTGGGAGAGCTGGGGACCAGTTCGAGCATTGCGTTGCGATTCTCTACTAGTTATACTGCCTTCTGACTCTTTCCCTTAGGGTACCGTCAAACTATACGATTTACCTACGATCACAACCAGCGATATGACCTGGCCGTGATCGTAGGTAAATCGTAGTGTGGTCGCTGGGGAGCTGTCACACAGACAGCTCTCCAGCGACCAACGATGCCGAGGTCCCTGGGTAACCAGGGTAAACATCGGGTAACGAAGCGCAGGACCGCGCTTAGTAACCCAATGTTTACCCTGGTTACAAGCGTAAAGCTAAAAAAAAACAAACAGCACATACTTACATTCTGGTGTCCGTCAGGTCCCTTGCCGTCTGCTTCCCGCACTCACTGACTGCCGGCCGTAAAGTGAAAGTGAAAGCACAGCCGCTGTGCTCTGCTTTCACTTTACGGCCGGCAGTCACAGTGCGGGAAGCAGACGGCAAGGGACCTGACAGACACCAGAATGTAAGTATGTGCTGTTTTTTTTTTTTTAGTTTTACGCTTGTAACCAGGGTAAACATCGGGTTACTAAGCGCGGCCCTGCGCTTAGTAACCCGATGTTTACCCTGGTTACAAGCGAACGCATCGCTGGATCGCATCGCTAGATCGCTAGATCGGTGTCACACACACCGATCTAGCGATGACAGTGGGAGATCCAGCGATGAAAGAAAGTTCTAAACGATCTGCTACGACGTACGATTCTCAGCAGGATCCCTGATCGCTGCTGCGTGTCAGACACAGCGATATCGTAACGATATCGCTGGAATGTCACGAATCGTACCGTCGTAGCGATCGAAATGGCAGTGTGTGACGGTACCCTTAGACAGATAGATGAGACGATGTATGAAGGAGTTATCTCCTATCTCTGTACTGCTCCACATAGACTTGTGATGTCCATCAGATGAGCAATAATGGTGGCAATAGAGCAACAAGGGAAATCAGATTCTGGATTTCATCATGGTAGCAGTGGGACTGCTTATTACAATCGTATATAGTAGGCAAGTACAGATCATATGATGGATAAAACTAGGGCAGAAGAAATGTGCAGCAGTTGCTTATAACTAACACATACCGATTTTTAATTTTCCAGGCCATATTAGAATTTAACAGGTCTTATCAGCTGCTATGTGCTGATGATCTACTTTCTTCAATTCTGGCATTTGTACCTGAAGCCATTGCTTGTAGTACAAGTAACCAGAGGGAGGGCACCAATCACAAAAAAATAGACTGATACTAGAAAATCCAAGCTGTTCCCGGCATATGGTGCTCAGTATTCCTGGTCCTACATGTGGGTTTTGTATGTGATTATCTAAGGATTGTGTGTGAATAATAACCAGCCTGTGCATTTAACTATTAAATGGCTTGTAATTGAAATCAACATCCCTTCCTATAGCTTAGTGTAAAAGGATGAAAAGCTCTTCAGTTCTCATTGTGTTACAGGGCAGCGGTGGCCTGGTTAATATATCCTTGTGTGGCAAGTGTTGTAAGGAGTGCAATGTGAGGACATGGTATCTGCGGAGCAACTGCATGGCTGATGAATGCCACTTTATATCACATTTTATATGTCACTCCGTAATGCGCTCCTGACCTCGGAGCAAGTCACTGCATACTGTGAGTCTGAAAACACAAAATACAATTAATGAAGAGCAGGAGGCAGCCTTGGATGTCTACACAACACAGCCAATGTGGAAGATAGAGGTGCTGAACGCAACAAAATGTTTATTCCTAAAAACAATGTAAGGTAAAATTTTCATTATGCACAAGGCCACATTCACATGTTGAGTATTTAGTGAGTTTCTTACCTCAGTAAGCCAAAACCAAGAGTGCGTGAAAAATGCAGACATGGTGCATGTGTTTCTATTACACTTTTCCTCTGACTGCTCCACTCCTGGTCTTGGTTTACAAATACTGAGGTAAAAAACTCACCAAATACTCAACGTGTTCATGTGGCCTTAAAGCAGGAGTGGGGAACCTGAGGCCCAAGGGCCGCTTACGGCCTTCAATGACCTTTTATCTGGCCCCAAGGCAAATTCCTGGGAACTGCAGTACTTGGGTCAGCAGCTGTAATATAATGGCTGCCACTACTGAGCGCTGAGGTGTGTGCAATGAAATATTATGTTGTGACACCAGTGCATCGGGATGTACTTTGTGGGTGAAGTTAGTGCGCAATTTGTACAGCCCCCGAAGAATGGTATAAATATCCAAATGGCCCTTGGCAGAAAAGATTCCCTACCCATGCCTTAGAGTATCTTTAATGGGGGTAGATATGCTACACATTTTCCACCCAGATTTTCTGTGATGTAAATCCACAGTGTATTACGGTTGTCACACCATGGTTTTGTGAAGCCATCCAGACAGGTAAATACACCACCTCGACTCAGCTTTACTCACATACTGCTTCTCTCTATTTATATATGCATACCGGAAACATGCATCTTGTTTACAGATCCCTAGCAGCCGACATTGCACTACAGTACTTCATATGGACATTTGCTTACCACTAGGTACTTTATACTCCTATAGACACTTGGGTGTAAACTACCATATGCTAATCCAATGTTTCCCACAGTCTCTATGCAACACCACTGGGATCCTTATCCCTATTCTCTCTAAATCTCATTTTCATCTGGAACAAGTGATGTTGTTGTGACAAAGGCTCCTTCGGAGCCGAAACATTCTTGTATGTCACTTTTTTCAGTATTCTGTTACGCTCCCAGATTATGTAACAATAAAATCATAATTTTTGCATGATAATCCACAAGAGAGTGCGGTGAACTTAAATTTCTATTTGTCTTTGGGACCATCCGGTCCATTGCACCAGCACCTCGTCTACATTAGATTGAGTGCACGCTAAAATTACTGCTATGTAAAGTAAGGGTCAGACGGCCGTATAAAACGGTCGAGGATCACAATGCTGAGCTCAAACTGACCGTCGTCTCTCTTGCCCCGATCATGACAGCATGTGTTTCTGTGCAGATGTCACACTCAGGCTGGGAGAGTCGATGACCAGTCCGAGCATTGTCTTGCGATTCTCGTCCGAGTTACGGTATACATTCCTCAGACTCTTCCATAAGAATGTATTCACACATCATTATTTTTGATCAATATTTGATCAGTATTCATATGCCAAAGCCAGAAGTATCTCCAAAACACAGAAAAGGTGTCAATCTTTCAATTATAGTTTTTCTCTGTCAGTTCTACTCCTGACTTTGGATTTGGCATACAAACACTGGTGCAAAATACTGACCAAATACTGAAATGTGAATAATCCGTAAGGACTCAGGTGTCTGTGTTATGCGTGTTCTATTCGTGTTTTTCACAGATGGAATACGTACCCATTATACTCTATGCTGATTTTCACATGTCTGTATTTTTTCCGGACCGTGTGTCAGTGCAAAAAATGCAGAGGCTTGTCTGTTGCCTTCCCACAGCACAGATGAAAAGCACTAATACGAGTCCATTAGTCCATGAAAAACACATCTAGCACACAATGACATCCATGTGCCCTCCGTGTGCTGTCCTTGTTTAACATTGTAAAGGATAGATGAAGCTTTGCCGTTTATTTAGCCATACAATGGAAAAACACTGATGTAACATTGATGGTACACTGACCAAACACTGATGAAAAACGGATCCAAAACGCTAATGACTGAAACCATTTTTTTACCTAAAAAACACTGATGTCTAAAAAAGGCCTAAGGGGATGTTCATGTATGTCATCTCTGTAGAGTAGGGTATGTTCACACATGGCATCTCTGTAAAGTACGGTATGTTCATACATGTCATCTCTGTAGAGTAGGGTATGTTCATACATGTCTTCTCTGTAGAGTAGGGTATGTTCATACATGTCTTCTCTGTAGAGTAGGGTATGTTTACACATGGCATCTCTATAGAGTAGGGCATGTTCAAATGTTCAAACATGGCATCTCTGTAAAGTAGGGTATGTTCATACATGTCTACTCTGTAGAGTAGGGCATGTTCATACATGTCATCTCTGTAGAGTAGGGTATGTTCAAATGTTCAAACATGGCATCTCTGTAAAGGAGGGTATGCTCATACATGTCATCTCTGTAGAGTAGGGTATGTTTATACATGTGTTCTCTGTAGAGTAGGGTATGTTTACACAAGATGGGGGCTGGAATAGGCATAGCTAGATGGAAGCACCCCATGACTGCAGTTGGCTAGAAGGGGTTTCCAGAAGGGGTTATAAGATGGACAGGGATTGGTGGAGGTTAAGAAGGGGGTTATAAGGCGCGGGTCTCGGGATTAGTTTGGGTGGGAAAAAAGTGCGGGAATATCGCCATTTTCAAAAAGAAATCGGAGAGTGAAGACCCTCCCACTTTTGATTGTTGGTGGTTTGGATTGACGTTGTTAGGACTGGCGGAACGCACCAAGTACAAGATGAAATGGAACTAGGTGCGTTCGCAGTCCGAGGTCCACCGTGCAGGTAAAAACCCTGCTGCTAGTAAGACGGACTATATGGCGGTACTACAAGTATACACGCACGGGTTAACTGCACCCTGCGTGAAGGAAGCGATCCTGTTGCGTCACAGGACCGCGGTACCGCACATAGAGCGCGAGCAATAAGTCAGCGAACTCAACCCCAACTAGGATTGAAGTCCGATTAGACACTTGCTGGCACAACACCACAACTGGGTGTGTAAGGAAACTAAATAATAATATAAAGGCACAAGAGTGCGTGCGGTTCCGCACAGACGGACGCCACTAACCACCCAGGCTTGGGTCAGGAAAGCACAGAGCAAGCGCACGGCGCCGTACAGGCGGACACAGCAACTGGCAGCTGTAATGTGTGTTACGTGCTGTTGGATAAGTCGGGCGCTAGATAGCAAACATACACCTTCCGCGAACAGACATTCAATAGGGAGGGTATTTAAAGAGCGACTTTCACTCACAACACACACACATATTTACAAGACAATACTAGCGCATGGCCGTGCGGTCATGCGCAGTTTATATAGCTGCAGCACAGGAAACAGCTACAGAAGTTTTGCCCTTTCAGGACCTGCCAAAAGGACCAATGGGATGTGCTGCAGTACCTGAGCATGTGACCCTCGATCTCCAACAGGAGATCTTGCCCTGGGCATGCTCAGTGTGTGCAAATAAGGACTTAGATCCAGAAACATCCACTCGCCGCTGCCCAGCACTGGCTTCAATGGCAGAAGCAGGAAAAGCAGCAGTAACTCTTCGCACAGAGTCAGACTGAGCGAGACGCTGGGATCGACGTCCCTGCTGAGCAGACTCCACTGCGGCTGGAGGAGAATGGGAGACCGCAGCAGAGACGGATCGAGATTCCCCCTGTGCAGCAGAGGAAACTCGACTCCTAACATTACCCCCCCTCCTAGGGCCCCCCCTCCTTGGGCCTCGCTACGTTCGAAGGCAGCAATGAGCTGCGGGGCCCGAATGTGCTCAACAGGCTCCCAGGACCTGTCCTCGGGGCCATAACCCTTCCAGTCTACCAAATAAAATTTTTTGCCACGTACCACCCTGCACCCCAAAATAGCGTTCACCTCATAATCGTCCGTAGACGAACCCGATGTCCCAGCAGATGACTCGGAGAACCGGGACATATACACGGGTTTCAAGAGGGACACATGAAAGGTGTCGGTGATACCCAGGCGTGGCGGAAGGGTCAAACGATAGACCACAGGATTAACCTGCTCGAGGACCTTGAATGGGCCCAAGTAGCGAGGAGCAAATTTAGTAGACTCAACTCGCAGCCTGATGTTACGGTCGGAGAGCCACACCAAGTCGCCAGGAGCAAAGGTCGGAGCGGGGCGCCGATGAGCATCGGCGGAGGACCTCATTCTCCCCTTAGAGGCCCGAATGGCATCCTGAGTGCGGTCCCAAATATTCCGTGCCTCCACAGCCCAGTCTGCCACCCTGGAGTCTGCGGAAGACACGGGCATAGGCACAGGTACCCGTGGATGCTGACCATAGTTGAGGAGGAATGGGGTTTGTCCAGTGGAGTCGGCTACGGCGTTGTTCAGTGCAAACTCTGCCCATGATAGCAAGGATGCCCAGTCATCCTGCCTGGCTGAAACAAAATGTCGCAGGTATGTGACCAAGGTCTGGTTGGCCCTCTCTACCAACCCATTAGTCTCGGGATGATATGCGGAAGAGAGATTTAACTCAATGCTGAGAAGACGACAAAGCTCTCTCCAGAACCGAGACGCAAACTGGGGACCCCGGTCACTGACAATTTTGTCTGGCATGCTGTGTAGGCGGAAGATGTGTCTTATGAACAACGCTGCCAAGGCCCGTGCAGAAGGTAACCGTGGGAGCGGCACCAAATGCACCATTTTCGAGAAATGATCGGAAATAACCCAAATGACGGTACAGCCACGAGACTTGGGCAAACCCACTACAAAGTCCATCCCGACCATCTCCCAGGGCCTGTCTGCCACCAGCAAGGGATAGAGTAACCCAGATGGCCGTTGTCGAGGAGACTTATTTTTGGCGCATGAGACACACGCCAGAACGTAATCTCTGACATCTCGGACCATATGCGGCCACCAGTACGTCCTCGCCAGTAGCTCAGATGTCCTCTTTGTCCCAAAGTGTCCACCGACCCTGGACGAATGAGCCCAAGAGAGAACCTCCGGTCGCAAATTAATGGGCACAAAAGTCTTGCCCGGAGGCACAGACTCTAGCGAAACCGGCGCTACGGTTCTCAGGCTCTCGGAAGGGACAATAAGCCGAGGCTCCTCTTCCTCCTCCTCAATTGACATAAGGGAGCGAGAGAGAGCGTCAGCACGGATATTCTTCTCCCCGGCGAGAAAATGAAGGGAAAAGTGGAACCAGGAGAAGAACAGGGACCATCTGGCCTGGCGAGAATTTAGCCGCTGGGCTGTCTGCAAATAGACCAAATTTTTGTGGTCCGTGTAAACTTGGAAGGGAAACCGCGCACCTTCCAGAAGGTGTCTCCACTCCGAAAAGGCCAACTTCATTGCTAGCAACTCCCTGTCCCCGATGGAGTAGTTTCTCTCCGCTGGCGTGAAGGTCTTAGAGAAGAAGAAGCATGGATGCTTCCGACCTTGAGCATCCTTTTGATAGAGGACTGCTCCAGCACCAACGGACGAGGCATCCACCTCCATTAGGAATGGCTTATCCACATCGGGACGATGTAAGATGGGAGCGCTAGCAAAGTGGGACGTAATATAAGTGAAGGCCTTGGAGACCTCTTCCGACCACAATTTGGGATTCGCTCCCTTCTTGGTGAGGGCTACCAAGGGAGCTACCAGAGTTGAGAAGTGGGGAATGAACTGGCGGTAATAGTTTATGAACCCCATAGAGCGCTGCACCGCTTTAAGAGAATGGAGCTCTTGCCAGTCCATCACAGCCTGTAGTTTGGCAGGATCCATAGCCAATCCCTGGGCGGAGATGATATAGCCCAGGAAAGGTAAAGACTCCAGCTCAAACATACATTTCTCCAACTTTGCATAAAGAGAGTTTGCCCGTAGGAGGTCGAAGACTCTGCCAACATCTCTCCGGTGGGAGTCAATATCTGGAGAAAAGATGAGAATATCATCCAGATAGACTACAACTGAGGTGGAAAGCATATCCCGGAAGATGTCGTTGACAAAGTCTTGGAAAACGGCTGGGGCATTACAGAGCCCGAAGGGCATTACCAGATACTCATAGTGCCCATCTCTGGTGTTAAACGCCGTTTTCCATTCGTCCCCCTCACGGATGCGAATCAGGTTGTAAGCACCCCACAGATCTAGTTTAGTAAACACCCTTGCTCCCCGAAGCCTATCGAAAAGCTCAGATATCAAGGGCAAAGGATACTTGTTCTTAACGGTGATAGCGTTAAGACCCCTGTAGTCTATGCATGGACATAGTTCCCCATTCTTCTTCTGCATGAAAAAGAACCCTGCCCCAGCAGGTGACACCGACCTCCTGATGAACCCTCTTGCCAGATTCTCTTGAATGTACTGAGACATTGCCTCCGTCTCCGGGAGAGGTAATGGATAGACTCGACCCCGGGGAGGCTCAGCACCAGGCAAGAGATCAATAGGACAGTCATAGGGGCGATGGGGCGGAAGGGTCTCCGCCGCCTTTTTGGAGAACACGTCTGCATAAGACCAATATTGCTTGGGGAGAGAGGATAGATCTGCGGGTACCTCTGTAGTAGCAACCTGAACGCACTCTCGGTGACACCTACCCCCACAAGATTCACCCCATCCCAGAATTCTGCCTGAGGACCACTCGATGTGAGGAGAGTGGTACCGTAGCCAAGGTATCCCCAACAGGACCTCATCAATTCCCTCAGGAATGATGAGCAGAGATATAATCTCCTGATGGGATGGCGACATGGACAGAGTAAAAGGGATGGTCTGATGTGTTATCTGTGAGGGCAGTGTCGACCCATTCACCACTCGTACCGTTACTGGTTGAGGTAGCATAACCAGGGGTATTGCATGACGTTGGGCGAAGGCAGAAGACATAAAATTGCCCTCTGCCCCAGAATCCACGCAGAGCTCTACCGAGTGGGAAGATGAGCCTAATGTTATTGTCCCCTTAAAAGACAATTTGGAGGCAAACGTCGCCGTGTCTAGTGTACCTCCACCTACTACCACTAGACGCTGACGTTTCCTCGTCCGCTGGGAACATCTGGTGGCAAGATGTCCTGACTGCTGGCACACATGACAAACCTGGAGTGCACGAGCGTTCCGGGACTTAGATCCTGCTCGTGACACTACCATAGGCTCATGGGACTCAGGGGCCTGGACTGGAGATTCCAAAGGTTTGGCGAAGGTGGGAGCCAGCCGAAACCTCTGCCTACACTGGGCTCGCTCTAACCTCCGCTCGTGAATACGGAGGTCAATACGAGTGGATACTGTTATTAATTCCCCCAGTGTGGCGGGAATCTCTCTAGTGGCCAGAGCGTCCTTAACGTGGTCAGCCAGCCCCCTCCAAAATATAGGAATAAGGGCTTTATCCGACCACTCCAGCTCAGATGCTAGGGTGCGGAAGTGTACGGCAAAATGGCTGACCAAGGACGAGCCCTGAGTCAATGCCAACAGTTGGAGCGCCGTATCATGGGTGACATGAGGTCCTAAAAAGACCTGTTTCAGAGTGCTCAGGAATAACGGAGCACTCTGCACCACATGATCGCCACGCTCCCACAGCGGCGTAGCCCACTGCAACGCCCTGTCCGACAGGAGAGACACGATAAACCCCACCTTTGCCCGCTCTGTAGGGAAACGAAAGGCCAGAAGCTCGAGATGTATAGAGCACTGACTCACGAAACCCCTACAAGACTTACTGTCACCAGAAAATTTCTCTGGTAGCAGGAGGCGAGATAGAGTCGGAACAGGGGTGGCAGTGGACAAGGTAGCTGCAGCCACGCTAGCAGCCTGAACAGCGACAGCAGTGACATCCACAGCTGAGGTTGAACGCTCTAGAGCCGCCAACCTTCCCTCCAGCTGCTGGATGTACCGCTGTAAACGCTGATCGTCCGCCATTTACTAGCCAGACCTTGGCGCTAGTATTATGTTAGGACTGGCGGAACGCACCAAGTACAAGATGAAATGGAACTAGGTGCGTTCGCAGTCCGAGGTCCACCGTGCAGGTAAAAACCCTGCTGCTAGTAAGACGGACTATATGGCGGTACTACAAGTATACACGCACGGGTTAACTGCACCCTGCGTGAAGGAAGCGATCCTGTTGCGTCACAGGACCGCGGTACCGCACATAGAGCATGAGCAATAAGTCAGCGAACTCAACCCCAACTAGGATTGAAGTCCGATTAGACACTTGCTGGCACAACACCGCAACTGGGTGTGTAAGGAAACTAAATAATAATATAAAGGCACAAGAGTGCGTGCGGTTCCGCACAGACGGACGCCACTAACCACCCAGGCTTGGGTCAGGAAAGCGCAGAGCAAGCGCACGGCGCCGTACAGGCGGACACAGCAACTGGCAGCTGTAATGTGTGTTACGTGCTGTTGGATAAGTCGGGCGCTAGATAGCAAACATACACCTTGCGCGAACAGACATTCAATAGGGAGGGTATTTAAAGAGCGACTTTCACTCACAACACACACACATATTTACAAGACAATACTAGCGCATGGCCGTGCGGTCATGCGCAGTTTATATAGCTGCAGCACAGGAAACAGCTACAGAAGTTTTGCCCTTTCAGGACCTGCCAAAAGGACCAATGGGATGTGCTGCAATACCTGAGCATGTGACCCTCGATCTCCAACAGGAGATCTTGCCCTGGGCATGCTCAGTGTGTGCAAATAAGGACTTAGATCCAGAAACGTCCACTCGCCGCTGCCCAGCACTGGCTTCAATGGCAGAAGCAGGAAAAGCAGCAGTAACTCTTCGCACAGAGTCAGACTGAGCGAGACGCTGGGATCGACGTCCCTGCTGAGCAGACTTCACTGCGGCTGGAGGAGAATGGGAGACCGCAGCAGAGACGGATCGAGATTCCCCCTGTGCAGCAGAGGAAACTCGACTCCTAACAGACGTGTGGGGGAACTTTATTTACAAATATCTTTTAAGGGGTTGTTTATTGTATATATATTATAAAAAATGTGTTTACAAGTGGAGCAGGATAAAAAATTTATGTGAAGGATGGTTGTTTTTTTAGATGGAGTAGAGCAGTACTTCGTCACAGTGGCTAGGCTGGCGGGAGGTGGGGTTCTTGGAGTTGACGCTGATTCATCGGGGAAGGAATTGTGAGTAAATTCCGGACAGTAAAAATGAGGTGGGGTTGATCTGGCATTCGGCTATGGGCTCTGGACGGGGTCTTACCCTGGGAGTTTTTGGTGGTTAGTCTTCCCTGAACGGGTTGTTTGGTGCCCTCGAGCTGGTGGTTTACGGCTGAGGGTAACATGGCGGTTGAAGTTCGTTGGTTATTGCTAAATAAAAGCCAGATCTTTTAGCTCCAAGAACCCTCCCCTCATTTTACAGATTATATCAATAATTGATATGTATTTGTTATTTGTTATTGTTTGTTAATAAACTGGCCACTGTGGCCAATATTATCTAAAGAACTGATGAGTACTGTTTTTATTTTCAAGGGGTATAATGGTCTACAGGTTGGGTGCAGAAAGGGGGGCAGTTGCAAGGTAAGAAACCCATATTTGCCATACGCGGTCATGGCGTCTCTATAGAGTAGGGTATGTTCACACATGGCATCTCTGTAGAGTAGGGTATATTCACACATGGCATCTCTATAGAATAGAGTATGTTCACACATGGCATCTCTGTAGAGATTTATTTGGTGAGTTTTTTAGGCAGCAAATGTCAATGAGTTTTCACCTTGCATTGGTTCGGGGGAAATCTACAGAAAAAAACAACAAATCCACATGTAACTCAGACAGTTCTTTTCATAGACTTCGCAGGTTCTTTTTATGCTGCAGAATGTTTCAGCTCAATTTGCGTTGTGTTGTAATAACAGTTTGCTTTGTACAGCACCATATTTTGGTTAAGAAAGGGGAGAACAGTTCTGTCCTACAGCATCCAATGGAGCATAACACTTTTTTGTCTGTTTTCATACCTATTCACACAGTGAAAAAAATCTGTATTTATCTTTTTGACATACGGAGGTACAGCAGAGCCCCCTAGAAGTCTTCAGATGCTGTAGAAATGCTTCAAAAAAACACAATGTTATAAGATTTGTTTCAAGGCTATTGTCCATAGTTTTTTTGGTCCAATTCTCTGGTGTTACATGGGCCGAAAAAATGCCCTGTGAGTGACCATTCAGCTGAATAATGGTTGTTCAGACTTCTGTATCTTGTTTCTTCCAGCATTTGGAAGGCATGCAGGTACGTCCAGTGTGTATTCAGGGATGGTTAGAAAGCCTTTTACTGAACAAAACCATTCATGTTGCTCACAGAAGGTCTAGATTTCTGCATATATTATCACACAAGATATTCTGCCCACTGCTTCAGAACCTCCATTTTTATGCGTTTATCCAGTCTATAATATTGCATTTTTTACATCATAGCCCCTGAGAAGCTACATGGTCGCCAGGCAGTATTCCAGCTGAAGCCGTTCCAGGTAGTAGTCATAAGCTATTATCTGAAGAAAGCAAACAAAGCCTGTCCCCAGTCATATATCCAGACCCCCTCCCCGCTCCCTTCCATCCGAGCAGTTCTTAGTAATATGTATTTAATGCCACATTGGAGGGGCTGATTCACCTCTCTATTCAGTGGTTCTGAAGGCACTGGATAATAGTCTGTCAGCGAGATCGTTAATGGCTCCACTTGGGTTCTTTTTTTCATCATTTACTTTTTATTTCCGGGCAAAAGTGACTCTTAGTAGTTAATGAAGCCTGAAGGAAACATGGGAGAAGCACAAGAGCATAAAGTACATGAGGGCATTGGGACTTTGTTCATTAGAGAATTATATAGGTGTCTCTTTCACTACAGGGAAGGTGTAATGCCAATAGTACACAAGAATTACAGCAACATAACATGATACAAGTCACCATACATATTTTGCTAGAAATACCATTTAGATTTCACTGAAAACAAAAGGGGTCACATATAAAATTAAAAAAAAATACAGTAAATAATTTTTTGGCTTGTGCATTTTCTACATTGTAGATGACATATGCATGCAAATACTGCAACACCAAGGAGGAATATGTCACACAAAAGACAATTTGCAAATAAGGTGGAAACTAAAATTATTTTCCTTTATGAGAGAATTTAATGTTTGGAAACTAATTGTCAAAATGTGCTATAAAGAAATATTAATCTAATCAACCTCTGCTTACGTGATCAAGTGAATATGCAGATCGTAATCTGCAAATATACAGGTGCTTCTCACAAAATTATAATATCATCGAAAAGTTAATTTATTTCAAGTTATTCAATACAAAAAGTTAAACTCATATATTATATAGAGCCATTACAGAGTGATCTATTTCAAGTGTTTATTTCTGTTAATGTTGTTGATGATGATGGCTTACAGCCAATGAAAACCCAAAAGTCATTGTCTCAGTAAATTAGAATAATTAACAAAAAAACACCTGCAAAGGCTTCCTAAGCATTTAAAAAATTCCCATGGTCTGTTTCAGTAGGCTCCACAATCATGGGGAAGACTGCTGATTTGACAGATGTCCAGAAGGCAGTCATTTACACACTCCACAAGGAGGGTAAGCCATAAAAGGTCATTGCTAAATAGTGCTGTATCCAAGCATATTAATGGAATGTTGAGTGGAAGGAAAAAGTGTGGTAGAAAAAGGAGAACCACTGTTATCATGAGAGAGAGACACTACAGGGCAGTGGTTGGGGAGAAGCCGCTGCGGACGCAGCTGTCCGACTAGTCTTCTTTGCAGCCTCGGTCCCCAACAGCTTTTAAAGTATGCGTTTCTATAACATGTTACAGTGTTTCAGATTGAAACCCATATGGCTGAAATTATGCAACTAGTACCTGGTAAATGCTGCCCATAGATCGGGCAGCATGTATCAGCTGTCAGGTTCCCTTTAATACCCCTACCTAAACACTTAAAAAAAACTTAAAGTGTGTTATTATACCTTTTTAAATCAATGATCACCTAGACACAAAATGGTGTTAACAAGGACCACAATCATTTAAATTAATTAAATGAAAATTAAAAGAAAAATGTCTGAAAATGAAAATGAAAAATTCAAGAACAGTATATAGCAGGTTCCTGGTGACATTTAAACATCCAAAGAAGTGCAATTCCAATGCATTGTAGTAGAGTGATGGATATACAGTATGTTCAGTGTTCAAGCAATACATGGTCGAATCAAAGTACACCTGCCTATAGAACTGACTTACAGAAACGCTGAACCTCATAATATCAAATGTATATTCAGAGTTACGGAATACAAATAGTAGTATATGACAATATATAAAACCCCTTACAGCATCAAAAGATAAAGTAGCAGATGCCAAGGTGACAAAAGTGCTAAAAAGGTAAACTTGTTGTCAAGGAGAATAATGAATTGCAAAGACCCCAAAGCTTATAAAATACATGCAAAAGGTAAAAACACAATGTCCACTGTATACATACTGAGCCCAAGTGCCAGCGCACCCAACGCACGTTTCACTAAATGATCTGTCACGTGAATTTTATTCATATACTTGTAAAAGAGACTTCTGACTTTTCCTTGGCACATACAAATATACAGTGGGAAATATTAGTATTTGATACACTAAAGATTTTGTAAGTTTTCCCACCTACAAAAAATATAGAGAGCTGTAATTTTTATTGTAGGTAAACTTCAACTATGAGAACAGAAGCTAAAAATTAAAAAAATCCAGAAATCACATTGTATGGTTTTTAAATAATTAAATTGTATTTTATTGCATGAAATAAGTATTTAATCAGTCTTATCTTCCTGCGCTAAGCCAGAGAAACCAAGGAGAAACCTGCCTAAAGGCCGCCCAGAAGCACAAACATGTTCCTCATCATAGAGACAGAGAGAAAGACAGGCTGACTGTGCTTCGGGGCGGTCTGTTGGCAGGTCTCTCCTTGGTTTCTTTAGCTTAGAGCACTAAGATAAGTCTCTGCCTACAGTCCCACCCCGGAACACAGGAATATTATTAACGGAAAACTTCTAACACTGATTATACAAGAACCACAAGACGGCTTTCTTCACCCCAGGTATCATTTTAGTCAGTATAACAGTGGCAACATGGCAATGCCTGTAGTTTACTTAGCAAAATTCTTCTGACATAACTAATATTCATACATAGCCTATGAGACAGAAGTCATCAAAAATGTATGTGCAAAATATATACAGTATATATAGTGGGGAAACTAAGTATTTGATATGCTGCCGATTTTGCAAGTTTTCCCACCTACAAATAATGGAGAGGTCTGTCATTTTTATCAAAAGTACACTTCAACTGTCAGAGACAGAATCTAAAAATAAAAAAAAACTGAAAATCACTATGTATGGTTTTTACAAAATTAATCGTCAGTGTATTAAATATTTCTTTTCCTCACTGTAGGTAGGAATCAGATATTATTTAATCTATCTAAAGACAGTTTTATACAAAATATGATGGCTATAGGAGTGAATTAGAATCAACAGCACCCCTTCAGAAGAATTTTATCCATGACTGTAGTCACTGGATACCACCCATTACAGTCTCAACTCCAAGTATTACCTCATTCACACTTCTGCTTAGGACGTGATCATGCACCCACTGAAGTGACTACAAGTACAGATTGACTTTGATTTACAATTTGTCAGATTTCCTTAGCCCAACAATCTAGGCATGTTTTTCAATTACTCCCAAATTCAGTTTTATTCCAGCGTTGTCCAGTGTCTTGGAGTTTTTAGGATCTTTACTTGTAGGTGTTGGAGTAAACAACAGCTGCAGGCTTATGCTGTAGATGTACTGTGGTGAGCAGATATCAGAAAACTCTGTTAACTGTTAGAGTTTTCTGATAATAAACTGTGTGACCTCTCTGGTTTGAGTATAACTGTTTTTCCTGTATCCTCCATGTTCTGATGACGAAGATACTGGTTTCTGTGTTTTTCAAGAAAAACAGTTCATTCTCCTACAATGTTTGAGTTAATGATTCTGTTGAAAGCTGAAAAATAGTAGGTACAGTTCCTATTGTTGGTATATAATACTTGCATTGTACTTAGGAAGCTGTCTCCTATCCCATTACAAGGAAAGCGATGAATAACCTTTTTGACAGTCGCGCTCCACATAAATACAATAGTAGCCATATACCACAGACATACTATTATTCCGGCACACATTCATATCCACATACAGTACTAAAAAACTAAAGTTTTAGGCAGGTGTGGAAAAACATTTCCAAAGTAAGAATGCGTTAAAAAAATAGTTAATAGTATATATATATATATATATATATATATATATATGTACAACCAAGAAGAAGAAAGCCGGACGGCACCACCGCCAATGATACTGTGGGAACCGCTCACCTGTGTCCTGAAGGTGAAGTCCAGTCCTGGGTGCAAAGCTCCACTGGAAAACAGCCACAATGATTCGCATGTAAGAAGAAAGGAGCGCACTACCTGGACGTCACTGACCCGTTGAAGCGCCGGTCGGGCGCGAAACGGCCGTCGTCCAGCTTTGCCGCACTCTTTTCACAGCACCCCCGGTCGTGAAGATGTCTTTTATGCTTTTGGAATAAAGTTCACCCGCATCCAACGTCCAGGTAGTGCGCTCCTTTCTTCTTACATGCGATATATATATATATATATATATAGTATATATATAGTATAAAGTGTTAATAGTATATTTTTAGCAATTAATAAAATGCTAAATGAATAAAAAAAGAAGAAATTTGTAATGTGACCATCCTTTTGCTTTCAAATCCGCATCAAAGCGTTAATTCTTCTTGATACACTTGCAAAGTTTTAAAAAGACCTTGGCAGAGAATTTTTTCCAAACATTTTGGAACCCCATATCTTCAGTGGATGTAGGTTTGCGCCAATCCTTCTGCTTCTTCATTTAATCTCGGACAGACTGGATGATGTTGAGCTTTGGGGGGTCATGCCATCACTTCCAGGACTCCTTGTTCTTCTTTATGCTGAAGGTAGTTCTTAGAGACATTGGCCGTATGTCTCTGGACATTATCCTGCTGCAGAATAAACTTAGGGCTAATCAGACGCCTCCCTGATGGTACTGTATGATGGTAAAGTAATTGTTTGTATTTTATAAAGTGGGAACCAGCTACACTCATTTATGGTTCGGAGACGTCTGACCAAAAGTGGTTTGCATGAAGAAATGCCCCCAAAAATGGCAGAAAAATGGCAGCAGATGCTATGGACTGATGAGTTAAAGTGAATGAGAAATATTTAGCAGTAATTGCTCATCGAAGGGCTGGAGAGCAGTACCGTAATAAGTGTCTACAGGCAACAGTGAAGCATGATGGAGGTTCTGTACCAGTTTGGGGCTGCATTTGAGCAAATGGAATTGGGAATTTGTCCAGAATTAATGGTGTACTCAATGGTGAAAAAAACAGACAGTTATTTATCATTAAGGAAAGCATTTGATTGGCTTCAAACCTGTTCTGCAGCAGAACAATGACCACAAACATACAGCCAAAGTCATTAAGAACTATCTTTAGTGTAAAGAAGAGCACTGATCACTACATCATCGATTCTGCCTGGGATCATTTGAAGTGACAGACAGATTTGCACAAGCCTACATCCACAGATGATCTGTGGTTAGCTCTCCAAGATGTTTGGAACAACCTCTCTGTCTCTATCCTTAAAAAAACTGTGTGCAAGTGTACCTAGAAGAATTGATGCTGATTTGAAGGTAAAAGGTGCTCACACCAAAAAAAATTATATTATTTATATTTCCCTTTTGTTCATTCACTTTGCATTTTGTTAATTGATAAAAAAATAAACCATTAACAGTCCTATTTTTTTAAAGCTGTTTTACTTTGCAGCATATTTTCACACCTTCCTAAAACTTGTGCACAGTACTTTATGTCCATTAGATTTAATGAGGTTTGAAGAAGATGTGGATGAATAAAAGATTGCAGACACAGCTAATCAATAGATCAATAAACAGCCATTCTTCAATAAAAGGATGAAAATTCTCCACAACTCCAACAGACGTACCACAAATTGGGTTCAATTAAATTTTGGGTGTAATTTATTTATATGAGGTTCTTATAGTGCATGCTTTCTGAATTGTAATTCTTGCTTTTCTCTACTTGAGTAGTCTTCAACTCATGGCTTTTCAATTGTTTAAAATCTACATCTCCCAGCTACAGCTGTCTGGACATGCTGAGAGTTGCAGTTTTATAGCAGCTGGAGAGCCATACATTGAAGAACAGTAATTTGTGTTATAATCTGCACCCAAGGTGCCATGAAAAACTTGGTTACAATTTTGATGGTACCAAAACTACTCATAAATGTTGGGCTCAGACCTTGCATAAATAGTTCAATATGCACATATAGCTTCCAGCTGCATTGCAGTACAATTTTGGCATGGTATGCTGCATTTCCTAAAGTATTAACGATATATTATTATGTGTTATGTACATCAATACCGGCATACGCAAAAGACATGCCTGTTCCACTGTTCATAAACCTCCCTTCTCCGCCTCATCAAGTAGCAAATGTTCCAAAACAGGCCAAGTATAAGTCAATGATGTACAACCATGGCTACATGTGTATTTAATGATCATTGACAACATAAGTGATTCCCCACATCAATCTTGTGAAATATGAAGTCATTTCAGATATTTTACAAGTATACCCATTACTGCTTTACAAACAGTATATTAATTCTTTTTTTACTGCCTATCATCTCACAAGTGGATTTTATTACCAGTGATATTTGGCACATTTGTCAGTAGTAGAATATCTAGGCAAATTCTTATTCGGAAGTAATCAGAAAACCCGAGAGTGCTTTACCTTTTAAAGGAGCTGTTTCATGAAGATGGAACACCTTTTACAAATGAAGCCTGGTAGTCATGAGTCAACCTCCAGAGACTGGGTGACTGGGTGCTATAACAGGGGGAAGTTTCTGCTAGCCAAGAATATATGATCATGTAATAACTTGTACTGATCCAACAGAGCATATGCACTCTTCTCTGGCTCAAGGGACCATTCACATTATCTATTAGGTAGCCTGGTAAAGAAGTTCAACTGCTGGAACCTCCATCACAGCCTTGATACAAAGCAAGGATGTTCTGATGCTGCAATACATTTGCAATTCTTTAGTGCAAAGGTCTAGTTAGGACAGAAGCTGTCATGTCCCAGGACATTGGAATTATACAGTATTGTATTATCATAATATTGTTTTTTTATTCAGAATCTTAAAGAGAAGCCTGAGACCAATGTGCCAAATGTCACAAGACAATGCAAAATTATTTTGTTCATATTTAGACTTTTAAACACGCATATTGGTACAATTCCTAATGTTAGAACAGAAGACCAAAGTGTCAAATAATTGTCAAATTTTGACAAAAAAGTTAAACTTTGCATGCATGTTAAAAATGGCTGCAACGCAAATGTCTTTTTTCTACACCTTTTTAAGGTGTTCAGCTATGACCTGTCTAGACAATGTAATAATAACAGCTTTATTGAGACAAATAAAAAATTACAATAAATACATAAGAAACACCATGTACATAAGATGCAAGAGATAAAAGGAGAGGCGAGCCTAGTGCCACGCACAAATACATAAATCCACTGACGAGCAAATCAGATAGTAGCTATAAGGTCAAGAGGCCATATACGGGAGCATATAAAGATGTAATAAAGGTAATGAAAAAAGTATTATCCCAATATTCACTATGATTCCTAATACCAGAAAGTTGGCAGCTACATAGGAGATAAAGCTCCAAAATACCGAGCGGACAGCAGGAGGGTAACGTAAATATATAGCCAAATGTATGGGTGTCACATTAGAGCATAATACATAAAGATAGACCCCTAATGGCGTATTACATCTATCAGTACCGAAAAATTAGCGTTATGGTCTGATTACCCCTAGTGGCATCTTATATGCTCCCGTATATGGCCTCTTGACCTTATAGCTACTATCTGATTTGCTCGTCAGTGGATTTATGTATTTGTGCGTGGCACTAGGCTCGCCTCTCCTTTTATCTCTTGCATCTTACGTACATGGTGTTTCTTATGTATTTATTGTAATTTTTTATTTGTCTCAATAAAGCTGTTATTATTATTATTTATTGAGCTCTTGTGTCCATTGTTTCTTGGTTTTCTTATATTGTATGATGGTGGAGCATTTAAATTGTTTGCCCTCCCTATAGGTTTACTGTCTAGACAATGTGACTTTTTTGCTACTTTTCTGTAAAAATGCTGTGATAAATATGTCATACTTCACACGGTTGACATGCACTTTTTCTAGTCATTTTTAAGTTTTGGCGTAGATGCAAAAAATGGTGTAAGAAATGGTATAAAATACTGACAAAGTTTGCTTAGGTATTTAAAATAAATGTCGAAAAAACACAATTCCCAAAAAAGTTTCGTTGTAAATGCAACCTTGTCTTCTAGAATCACAAAAAGTTATCTTGCAGTATATGTATGCATATGAGCAAAACTTAATAAAAATTCACATCCACATTGCAACAGCAATTATATGTAAGGGTACCGTCACACTATAACATTTCGATCGCTACGACGGTACGATTCGTGACGTTCCAGCGATATCGTTACGATATCGCTGTGTCTGACACGCAGCAGCGATCAGGGATCCTGCTGAGAATCGTATGTCGTAGCAGATTGTTTAGAACTTTCTTTCATCGCTGGATCTCCCGCTGTCATCGCTAGATCGGTGTGTGTGACACCGATCTAGCGATCTAGCGATGCGATCCAGCGATGCGTTCGCTTGTAACCAGGGTAAACATCGGGTAACTAAGCGCAGGACCGCGCTTAGTTACCCGATGTTTACCCTGGTTACAAGCGTTAAACTAAAAAAAAACAAACAGCACATACTTACATTCTGGTGTCCGTCAGGTCCCTTGCAGTCTGCTTCCCGCACTGTGACTGCCGGCCGTAAAGTGAAAGCAGAGCACAGCGGCTGTGCTTTCACTTTCACTTTACGGCCGGCAATCACTGAGTGCGGGAACCAGACTGCAAGGGACCTGACGGACACCAGAATGTAAGTATGTGCTGTTTGTTTTTTTTTAGTTTAACGCTTGTAACCAGGGTAAACATCGGGTAACTAAGCGCGGTCCTGCGCTTAGTTACCCGATGTTTACCCTGGTTACCCAGGGACCTCGGCATCGTTGGTCGCTGGAGAGCTGTCTGTGTGACAGCTCCCCAGCGACCACACTACGATTTACCTACGATCACGGCCAGGTCATATCGCTGGTCGTGATCGTAGGTAAATCGTATAGTGTGACGGTACCCTAATAGATAAATAATTAAGAGCAGAGATGAATCCTCTTCTCCTTTGTTAAAATGAATAATGAATCAAGGTTAAGAAGACAGAAAACTCACAGAAAAAGATTGCTGGAAAAACTTAACAATGGCTCCTCAGCTTCACATCAGGGTAAAGAAATAAATAGATAACAGATAAAGCAGATGCTATTCTTCTTGGTTTTAATGCAAATCATTGTCAGCAGAAATAAGAGGAGGATTTTACGATGATCATTATACTCTGTTCAGTTCTCAATTATTATTGTAGGGAGATTGGATAAAAAAAGTTAAAAAGCCAGATAGACTCCATGTTTTCCATTTCAAAAGATGTGTTGGTTTTGGTTCAGAACTTGAGTTTGTAAAGTCAAACTGTACAATTACCAATGTCCACAACCAAACATGGAGGAGCTGCTTCAAAAGATAAAGTCCTATCATCCCCAGCTTTATATGGGATACTGACAGGACAATATTGTTATTTAACGGACTTCGGCTCGATCTTGAGCCATGTCGACTCAATGGAAGAACGATTTTTAGCAAGATCGATCTTGTGCAAGCCTAGATAGTTCCACGAGAGTCTTCTCCGCCGTTATCTTGATAGTATCAAGTCATCGGGTTGCTGGTCTACCTCTTTGCCTTGTACCTTCTACTCTTCTGGCTGTGATGTCCTTCTCCAGTCATTTCTCCATTCTTAGGATTAAGCTAAAGTAGGCAAGTTGTAGCTTGATGATCCTTGCTTCAAGTGACAGGTCTGGCTTGATTTTTTTCCAACAGTTATTTGTTTTCTTTCCCATCCATGATATTGATAGCATCCTTCCCCAGCACCATATGTCATATGTCAATGGCATTGATTCTTCTTTTGTCTTGTTTCTTTTTTGTCCAGGTTTCGCATCTGTAATTAGGTCAGAGCAAAAGGACAATTTCTTCTCTACATTCCTTAATAAAAGACATCCATACAAAAATTTGCACTTGTTGCATTTATAATTGTGCAATTTTTATTAAATCTACTTTTTAAAAATTATATAATATGCAGTTTTACAAAATGGCTAGGAGAATATCTACATTCTTTGATGTCCTGAATCTACAACATTTTCTTTGAGTTGACATAAAATCATATTGCATTCATTATAACATACTAGAGTAGTTGCTGAGGAAAGCTGGCTAGGTCCAACAAGATTTCTTTTGGAAGGTTTAAAGGAAATGCTGACAAAGCCATAGGCACATACCTTCCAACGCTGTGAAGTGTTCAGGTAGAATTTTCTTTAAAATCTAGATTTCTCAAAATATTTATATGACCAAGAAACTTTCTAATGGATTTAACTTTTTATCCATGATTATTAGTCTTGATTATTCTAAGATTCTATATCTGCAGTGGTACAGTAAAAGTTTTCATCTGCAAAATTGTTATGTTGATCTCCAGTATGTAATTATATGAAAATAATACAATTACATTTTAACAGACCAAGAGCCACCATGAATCCCTAAATGATTCGTGACAGCATGTTTCTAATTTGTCGATTGTTATGGTACCAATTACTGCAATCAAGTAGTGCCCCACCTCTCCTTTAAAACTTGTCAAATTGATGGGCTATAAAAGTATAAATAAGATTCCAATTTCAATTCCAAACCACTTATTAGGACACTCCAAGGGACACAATGGCTACCACTGTTATGTGGAAATAATTTTTGCATATTTAAAGAGACCACTTACATGACAACTGATGATGATACTTTTTTTAAACAACCAGTTTTTATAATAATAATCATAGTATTAACAGATAACTGTAATTTATCAATACTGCAATAGAGATGATAGTAGCTGTAACTAACGGAAACTGAACTAGAAATCCCAAGCATATAATTCTCCATAGTGAAAGCCCAACTCTTCATAGAATTCATTACCTGATCTTAAAGAATATTTTACTATGCTCATATCCTAAAGGAATAACCTGCCTAGTCGTGTTTCTGTCAGCAGTGCTCTCATGCCTTTAAGAGTCTGACCTATATGCATGTCTAATGCATTGTGATCCCACAGAGGATCAAAATCCTTTCAACAGTTACATATACTGTAGGCCCAAAGGCGGGCTGACCACTCAGTGTTTGTTAATGTTTTTTTCCTGTTCTATTACCTTTCTGCAGATTCCAGCCGGTCTGGGACACACATGATCTCTGCGGACGATGCTGAATACCCTCGAGAGTACCGTACTCTCGGTAACGGGACAAGGCGTTTTTCTAATGTGGGCTTGGTGCACACTTCCGAGCGCCGGCACACAGTGATTGCTGCCCAGAGCCTGGAGGCACTAACCAATCTCCAGAAGTCTGATATGGAAAGAAAGAGAGATGCCTTCATGGATCATCTAAAGAACAAATACCCTCAACATGCCTTGACCATCCGCGGTCAGCAGGAAAGGATTCGAGATCAGGTGAGAACAGGGCCATCAACATTTTTTCCTGATAAATATTGTAACATCTAAAAAGGTAGTATTCTCTCTACCATAGCATACAAATTTACTCACATTTACTTCATTATCACTTCATGCTCTTTGTTGCAGATACAGCCAATAATACAAAAGCTAAACAACACGGAGAAAAAGGAGTATAGCGGGTATAAAATATTTATTATGTTATCAAAAAGGAAGTCATACATAATAAAAGAGGTTACAATACACATATAAATACCAATAAAGTGCACAAGGATGGTGAGAGAAAGACAGGTATCCACCGGTGTGTAATATGCCCCTGACAATATAACCAGTCTGACATAGTCAGAATACTGGTGATAGCAGAGCGGCAAGTCACCGCTATAGTAATGGATCAAATATCTGTATATATTATTTGCGCAGGACTTACCAAAAATATGCAGGGCAAAAAAACACACCGAGCTGGAGCCAAAATGGAATAAAAGAACCCCCGACGCGCGTTTCGCTTGGAAATATGCTGCTTTCCCCTTGAGAAAGCATATTTCCAAGCGAAACGTGTGTCGGGGGTTCTTTTATTCCATTTTGGCTCCAGCTCGGTGTGTTTTTTTGCCCTGCCCATCTGGCAATTCTGGCAAATGCCAGAAGGGCCTGTCTGGTCATGGGCCGCCTTGTCTGCTATGTTGTTAACAGAATCAGGTTTCTCAAGACACCCATAGTGTTACGAGTTGTGATGGCGCACAAAGTCGCTGACTCCGTCACTACCCCAGCAAGCCATGGGTATCATTAGAAATATTGGTCTTGTAGTAAATCTTCCATCCAGGGTAATATTAGTGATATATCCCATCTGGTGCTTGGGAACGGGGTGGTGCTGGTGAATGGGCCTGCGTGATTTCAAATGCCAGGGTTGAATTTCAGTCGCTGTCTGTACCTGTATACACATGAACTTGTTTACATGTTTTAAACCAATCATTTTTATTTTCTCTCTACAATGTAAAGGCCCATGTAGATGAGCCGATCAGCGTGTTTAATGTTCTTTCCCAATCGGCTCATGTAAACATGCCAGCATTCACCCAACATTATCAAGATGCATGTTCACTTTGTTCAATACAGGTAGCAAATGACTCCATGTAACTGGCGGGTGTGCGGCCGACAACTTGACGCTGTATAGGGACAGAGCTATGGTATTAACAATCATTTTGTTCCCTATAGAATACAGCTTGTAGCTGATGTGATTCTTGCTAAAGAGACCAACAACCACTGGTAGACTGCAGAGGTGGCCTGTATAGTAGGCAACAAGCAGTAAGCAACAAAATGAATTATAAATCTCTCTGTTCTTTGACAGCAGAGAGGATTTTTAATAACAAGTAAATGCAAATGTTTTTGTTCTTAGTTGCACTTCCCAATTTTAACCATTTAATACAATGGGAGTAAACCTTTACGTATGATATAATGTGTATATAATTGCTGATTTGGACCCCAGGACGTTTCCATCTCCATAGCTTGTTGCTGCATCCCAAACAACCAGATTCTGTGCTCACGTTTCTTTTATGAGATGGTTGTTGTGTTGCTATGTTTTGTGTTTTATTCCAGTAAACTGCATGGGGAACATTTTTCATGGGGCACCTCCTGATGATCAAGAAGCTTCAGGCTGATAAATGACACTTCGGCTTGCTATCCTGCAGGCAATTTTAGATCTCCATTATTTCTATGTACATTTGTATTTCTGTATTGTTAGTCACTTATAGCAAAATCCTGTTCTTGTCCATTTCTTGGCAGAATAACGTTTTGATGAAATATATTTGGCCCCAATCATCCAACATAATTGTTTCGTGAAAAATATCCATGTAAATCTATTTAGCGTGAGATTTAAATAACTTTGTAATCAAAAATAATGGGTTTAGCTGACAGGAAACAATTAGTGTCCCCTGTTGCAGCGAGAAAAAATACGGTAATAGAATTTTAATTTTCTTTCCTTGCAATGAAATCACCTTTTTAATATGTGTTATTTGTGGTAGCAGTCAATTAATACGTATGTGTAGAGCAGAGGGGTGCATGTAGAAATAGATGACCCAGTCCATCCTCATTGCTGTACCCAGACAGGTTGGGCTAATTGTATTCCATCACTCGTCAATATTTTTCTCTATTGTTATACATATTGTGTATTGTTTAGTAATTACTGTAATTACATTGTCCAGTTTGTGAAATATATGATTTTAAGGTTGTAGTAAATGTTTATAACCTTAGAGCAGTGGTCCCCAACCTTACTTACCTGGAGACCCACATTCAGCTATGAGGGAGGGTCTTGAGCCACATCTAGACCTCCCTCTCTAAAATAGTGACTCTCTACTCCTGCCCCTTCAAAGTAGCAACCCCCGAATCCTCATTACTGGTATAATGAAAGGCAAAGCTTTTCCACAGAAATCATATTGGAGGTAGTATCCTTAAATTTAGGGGTTCCCACCTTGCCCCAATTTGGTATTCTTCTATCAAGCACTACCACCATTTTATTGCATCCAGCTCCAAACACATCCTTTGACTGCCAGTATTATCCTGCCTCCAGCTTACCAAACTTAATTTATTGCTCTACCCCTAAGGCCAGTACATGCACATCCAGATCTGCTCTTCTGTGCAGGCTACTCACAAAAGTCACCATATATACTCTTTATAGCGGTTTGTGAGACATGGTGCTAAGGCACCAAGCTGGCAGTCAGCCATGAGCCACACATCATAGGCCCGCGAGACACAGGTGGCTTCCAAGCCACAAGCTTGGGACCCCTGTCATAGCGTTTGTAATGATTATTTAAGGTGTGTGGCAATAGGTTGTGGTGTCCTATGTGAGAGTGCCATAAAATAGTGAAAGACATGTCAGTTTCACCAGCGTATCTATGTGTGAATGTGTTCTTTTTGTGTCAACAATGAGATACACGCTCCCCCTAACCCATCTGCCGATGATTGACAGCTTATTCCCATTTATAGTAAGGATATGTTCACACGGAGATTTTTTATGATTTTGGCACAAAAATCTGACTTGTGCACTGCTTTAATCCCACCATACATGTACAGGAGGACCCTGTGTCTGCCATGTTAGAACTCCCGTAAAGCCCAGCCTCACACAGGACTTTGTAGGAAATCGGCAATTTCACAATACAGTGCAATACTACAGTATTGCACTGTACTATAATGGCAATCAAGGAATCATAGGTTTAAGTCCTATTGGAAAAGGGGGGAGGTGAATTGAAAATGTAAAAACATAAAAAATATTTTTCAAGAATGTCAAAAAATACATAAAAATTTAAATAACCCACGTATTCAACAAATATAATTAGTGTGCTGTAAAAAATAAACGTATTTGGTATTGCCGTTGCATAACTGCCTGAACTAATAAAATATAAAAATATTTTTTTTCCATAAAGGGAATTCTCACACAAAAATGCATTAAAAAGCAATCAAAATGACGTATGTACACCAAAATGGTATTAATAAAAACTACATCTCAATGTACAAAATTAAGCTTTCACAGAGGTCCATTAATAGAAGAATTAAAAAGTTATGTTTCTGAACATTTTCAACCATTAAAATGTAAAAAAAAAAAAAACTTATGTGATTGGTATTGCCGTACTCAAACTGTCCAGAAGAATGATATTGCCAGGTCATTTTTACTACCTAATGAGCGCAGTTAAAACAAAACCACAAAGCAATGGCGGAATTGCACCTTTATTAACCATTTAACCGTATTTGGAATTTTTTTCCTTTATTTTGAAACTACAACTCATTTCACAACAGAACAACTATGGCAATCGAAAAATAAGAAAAAGGACATCAATATTCTTTTTTTATTCAATTTGCAAATTTGTTGTGTTTTTTAACAGCTCTATTTCATGTAAAGAATCAACAAAAAAATTGCCATGTTCAATATATATTCCTATTTAAACACTGAGGCTTTTTAAAAGCGCATTTTAAGTGTTTTTGACATGAATTTTGGTGAGCTGTCTTACAACCATGCTATCCCATTGCAAATTATAAATTAAAGCATAATCACATATACGCAAGTGACAGACCGCTGATAGTCAGTACTGTAAGCTGTCCTAAAAGAGGGTGACATAAATGGCCTGACAGGTTCCCCTTAATTCATTATCCATTTCACATCTGTCTATTTATATGGGCCTGCAGCCACATGAGCCGTAAACCAGCATGGGTACAAGAACAAAACAGAGGTAAGAGGAAATAATATATAAGACTGGCCCAGTGATGGTCTATAACAGAGATGCATGGCATAACTGTGGCTATATTGTGCCCACATACTGTATGGCAACAATGTAGCGCCAGTTTTGCCTTTCATTGTCGGTGTTAATTTTGTAACTTTTCATTACTAATTAAAAGGGTTGTCCACTACTCAGTCAACCATGTCTCAATCAGCATGTTTACAGCTAGTAAAATAATAACACCTATATGAAACTCCATTGCCGCCACTGTTCCAGTGGTGTCGGCACACACTCTTCCAGGGCTCGTGTCATATTGTTATGACATGGGATCCATGCTGCCAGTCAGTACTCCCTGCCTTCAGACGGGCACCAAAAGTGAGTATAAGTGTTATTTTACTCAGCGCAAACATGCTGATTGACACAGAGTTGTCCGAATTGTTTAAAATAACTGAAATATGAATTACTAAAGCTAGTACTGTAAAAGGGAAAGTCTACTGTCTAAATGTAAGCACCATACAATGTGCTAATTGGATTTGAACATATGACTTCAGTTCTACAATGAACCAATCTTGGCCTCTTTGCCACGTTTATGGTTTAAGAAATGACACAGGTTTATTTTACTTTATACAGTACACTTGGACTAATTTAAAGTGGTTTTTCACTTACAGGTTTCTGGCCTTTAAAGGGAACCTGTCACCCCCAAAATCGAAGGTGAGCTAAGCCCACCAGCATCAGGGGCTTATCTACAGCATTCCGTAATGCTGTAGATAAGCCCCCGATGTATCCTGGAAGATGAGAAAAAGAGGTTAGATTATACTCACCCAGGGGCGGTCCCGGTCTGGTTCTGGTTTGATGGGCGTCGTGGTCCGGTCCAGGGCCTCCCATCTTCTTACGATGACGGCCTCTTCTTGTATTCATGCTGCGGCTCAGGCGCAGGCGTACTTTGTCTGCCCTGTTGAGGGCAGAGCAAAGTACTGCAGTGCGCAGGCGTCCGTCCTCTCTGACTTTTCCCAGCGTCTGCGCACTGCAGTACTTTGCTCTGCACTCAACAGGGCAGACAAAGTACGCCTGCGCCGGAGCTGCAGAGTGACTACAAGAAGAGGACGTCATCGTAAGAAAATGGGAGGCCCCGGACCGGACTGCAACGCCCATCGGACCAGAACCAGGACTCCCCCTGGGTGAGTATAATCTAACCTCTTTTTCTCATCTTTCAGGATACATCAGGGGCTTATCTACAGCATTACAGAATGCTATAGATACGGTAAGCCCCCTGATGCTGGTATGCTTAGCTCACCTTCAATTTTGGGGGTGACAGGTTCCCTTTAATGGACTTCACAGAGTTAAATTAATAAAATCATATAGTACTTACGCTCCTCGGGTCTAACTCTGGCTCTCCGCTGCTGCTATGGTCTCTATTTTCTGGTTGCAGTAGTGACATCTTGACTACAGTGCCCATCACCACTGCAGCCAATCACCGAGCTAAGCAATGTAGACACCTTGGGCCACTGAGCTCAGTGATGTTGGGGAAAAAGTTATGTGCGATGTAATTGAGACGTCACCGATGCTGCCAGTAAACAGAGGTCGGTGCAGCTGCAGAGAGCCATCGCTGTACCCGAAAAGTGTGAGTACAATGTGATTTTATTATTTTAAGCTAGTGCAGCCCATTATAGGCCAAAAACCTATAAATGGAAAAATACTTTAGTAAAACATTTCACCCACAGCTGGAATGAATCGCAAATAACAGGCCAGACAATATCAGCTGATTACTAGGGATTTCAGGTGTTATGTCCACAGCTATCAGCTCGGCAATGAGTGATGTTGCTGCTTTAATTTTCCATATAACAACTGGGAATCTGCCTTGTTGCCATGGACAACATATTCTCTCACAATTATTTTCTTACCACTCTCCCCACATCCACCCCGAAAATGTAAATCCAATCCTAATGATGATATGTATCTGTGTGGATTTTATCTGTGGGGGCACTACGCCCTTGCAGACCGCATAATGCCATTGACCTCGGCTGGCTAGGACCTGATGGTATAGAGTTCAATGAGAGAGACCACCACACAACAATTAACTGTCATTTACTACACATTAACTTATGGTGAAGTATATACAGTAGATAATGGGTACAAAACTTCATGGATGTTTTCTCTTAGAACATATGACATCTTCATACACATTCCCATACCTCCCTTAGGCCGCTTCGCTCTCTGTCCGTCAGCCTCTCTCTCTAGCTTCACCATCATTCAGGGCAGCACTTCGGGAGTTTCCTTCGACCACAACAAATGCACCACTAACCGGTAAGCGAGAGCTGTATTTTTGAACCTGCGGCTCCGTGTCATTTTACCCTTAGGGGAGCTACTTATGTCACTATGGTCATTACTTAGCTTCTCTACTTGCTGATGTCTTGGAACTGCCACACAGGGAACTCTGTCTTTGTCCCACTTTCCTTCTCAGTGCTGCTCCGTCACTTGACTGTCATATAACTCTGTACCATCCTGCTAGACTTCCTGCCCCTTGCCTCGTATCCCGAGAATCAATCACTCCTTCTATCACACTTCCTTGCCTCCACTCTGCTCATGCTATCCATTGCTTTGGTCTCCACTCTCTTCAGAGACACCCATTTCATGCGGCTTTGCTGATTAATCAAATCAGAGGTCTGCTCTAGTTGTAAACTAGGCCTTATCTGCTTTTCTGACAGGAACCTCCACATTGTGCCCACGTTAAGGTCCTCCCCCTGAGCTAGACCCCACTATTAACACCTGTAGCCTACCTAGTACTGAGCAGAACACAACCTATCACTATCAATACAAATCAAACAAACATCATAACGCATTGCAACAACATACATGTCTTCAAGGGGAAATGTGGGCAACACCTCTACCTTCTCACATATCAAAGGCTAGGTATACACTGTGCCCATTGTCGGACACATTCGTTCAGAAGGCATCTACTCAACATTGGCCCAAGTCAGGATGGATGCCTAAGAATCTGTTCACCTTAACGACCAATTGTAAAAAAAAAATGTATACAGTATGGCATACGCTTTGTTACTGTGTCCCTCTGTATAGGAAAGTGCTTTCTAATATAAAGTAAAACAATCTGTATGCAGAAACACACTACCTAGTGAAACGCTCCTGACATGTACTCTAGACTAAGTGCACAAACCCAATTTGCATCATAAGTCAAATGGGAAGGCTTGTTAAAGGGTCGAAATTTACTTTTTGGAGTGCCACATACAATAGGTGGCGCTGAAGTTTACGTTCTCAGCCTGACTGAAGAGGCTATTAGCATATTTAATTTCCCAGAAGAGCGCTGCATGGCCTATAAGTCTCTTTACGCCAGCTTGGCACTCTCCACATAGAGAATTGTTCCCCCTTATACCACCTAGCCTAACACACATTAAAATGGGGCTTGGTGCACTTTTCTGAAAGCAGTTTATGCACATCTGCTGATCCGCAGCCAAAGTGATGTCATTACCATTTATAATATTTGAGTTTTCTGATTGCTGGGGGGGCAATATCCATCACCTGCAGCCCTGCTGGGAACTTTGGCGGAAAATCATTTGGACAGATGGTAAACTTTAAGGCTGGGTTCACATTGCGCTAGGTGTGTCCGTCTAACGGACTCGTTTTTAAGTAGTAAAAACGCAATGTAACGCACATACCAACGCGCCCATAGACTTGCATTGTCTAACGCATCGTGACGCATCCCTAAATTGGTATGCGTTTGTCACATAACGTTTTTTTTCTGACGGACCTTCAACGCGGCTTGCAGCGTTCTCGGGTCCGGCCAAGCTAACGCACTACTAACGGAAGCGTTCATTCTGCCATAGAAGGCTATGGCAAACGCAGTCAGACGCAAATCATGAAAAATTTCCAAATAGGACCACACGTTTTAATAGCGTTTGAGGGTGGTCACATGTGTCATGTGACAGGAAATGTGATTTCGGCCATTAAAGGAGGAATATACCACCCACACATTTACTGCACGTGACAGAGTGTTGCAATAGCTCTCCTGAAATGTAAGTACATTTCTATATATATATCTCAGTATACATCATGGGAGTCTGTAATGTCCGTCGGATGTGTGTGTACTAAACATGTATTGCTTTGTTGCACACAGATGTCGGATACAGATGTCAGCAGCAGCAGCGTGTCTGCGATTTTTTCGTCACAGTCGGTAGGCTTGCACTTTAAAAAACCACTATAATGTTGTGTGAAACTCCATTGTATTGAGCTAGGCATAAAAATCCTGTTTATTGTTTTTGTGAATAGGAGTCTTCTGAGCCCGGGGCTGCTAGACCTCCCCCCAAAAAACATGCTAAAAGCACAAAGGTACATAGCACACATGTTGAATTTTTCATGCATAAATTTATTGATCCAATGAATACATTATTTAATGTTAATTTTTTTTTTTTTACATTTTACATACACAATAGGTTGTGGCACACGGAGGACACAAAAGAAAGAAGGTCCCTAGCCGTCTGTCGTCGCCACAACTGCCAGTGGTAAATATAAAATTAGAAATATTCTATCCAATATTTATCAACAATCTATCTATTCACTTTCTATCTACTATACCTATAAACTATCTATCAACTATCTATCGCTCCATCTATTTGTCTATCTATATCTATGTATCTATCTATCTATATCTATGTATCTATCTATTTATCTATCTATCAATATCTATGTATCTATATATCTATCTATATCTATCTATCTATATTTATGTATCTATCAATCTATCTATATCTATCCATCTATATTTATGTATCTATCTATGTATCTATCTATCTATCTATATCTATGTATCTATCTATCTATATCTATCTATATCTATGTATCTATATCTCTATATCTATCTATATCTATGTATCTATCTATCTATATCTATGTATCTATATATCTATCTATATCTATCTATCTATCTATCTATCTATCTATCTATCTATATCTATGTATCTATCTATCTATATCTATGTATCTATCTATTGCTATATCTATGTATGTATCTATCTATCTCTGTATATATGAATATGGCCATCCAGTGAAATTGACACTATCAACATAACTTTTTGTGTTTACATAGTCCAAGTCAGCGGCCAAAAAAAAAAGGATTGTCGTTGACGAAGAGCCATTGACTATCCACAACGAGACACTGATCAACCTTGTGGAAGCCAACCTCTCCATATGGGACCAGAGCGACAGCTCCCACCATGACATCGTGAAGAACCGGAAGTTGTGGGATCAAATAATCTGTCACTTAGATCCCCGATACATGGAGAAGTCGACAACCTCAAAGAAAAAAATTGGTAAATATTGGTGACGTAACATCGGAAAATGTTAACCAAAAAAAAAATAATAAAAAATTCTATCCTATCAACCTATCCACTTGTTGTCTATCTCTCAATTATCAACTATCTGTACACTATATATCTATCTATCTATACACTATTTCTAAACTATTTCTTAACTATCTATCTACTATTTATATGTCAACTATCCTAGCAAACTATGAAAAATGTTTCCTATATCTTAAAACTATCTATCTACTATTTTTATATATATATATATTTTTTTTAAATTTAAAGCCGATGCTGTCCATACCCGTTGGAAGTCCATCCGCGATCGCTTTGTCCGTGACTACCGGAACAGTCAGAATGCACCAAGCGGATCCAGTGGTAAACGGGTGACCCCGTATGTGCATTACGACCAACTGCTCTTTCTTCAAAAAACATTGTCTCAGCGCTCGTAAGTACAAATAGGTCTGTGTGCGAGACAAAATTGTTTAAAGGAAACTAATTTACTTTTTTTTTTTTGGGTTACAGCACGATATGCAGTACCGCTGCTCCTAGACCGACAGAGGAACTGGAGCCTTCTCCAGTGGAACCAACGCAACCTGAAGATGTGTCTGGCATCAGCGAGCCACGATCTGCGGATAGAAGCACTGTTGCTGCAGGTGTGAGTGCCCGGTTGCAATCACAGCGTGGACGCAAGCGAGCATCACAAAAAGATGAAGCTGATGCAATTATCGTGGATGGACTCCAACGGGTAGAGGACATGTGTCGCAGTGAGCTCAAAGACCTGAGGCGAGAAATTACCGAGCTGCAAGCACGCAAGTCTGTATACTCTGCTAATGAGTGGAAGCTACTTTTCTTGTCCTATGTGCCTGTAGCACAAAATATCCCGGCACATAGAAACCTTATGTTTAGACAAAGACTGAACGAGCTTCTAGAGGAATTTGTGGGCCCCCAGGAACCCGCTCCATCGGGAACAAGAAGACTGGACATGCCGCCCTACAACCCTCAATATAGAGGCCGGGGTGAAACGAGCGTGGAACCTCATAGACAATGTAGCAGTCCATCATATAGGGCAGACAATACTCCCGTGCAGTACCAAAGTCTTTAGTACCGTTCACTGTCCCCAGCCAGGTGCAATTACCGCGTTGCAAGTTTTCTTTTTTTTTTTTTTGTTATGTTTTTTTGTTGTGAATTTCTATTTTCCTTTTTTTTCATCCCTATGGGATATCATATGTTAAACCTGTGTACCAACAGTTTGTTGGAAAAATCCATAAACATTTAGTAAACTGTTTCAAATTTAAGATTCTTGTATGACTTTAACTTTTAACACAACATAACTTTTTACACGACATAAGGTAACTTTTTACACGACATCAGGTTAAACAACTTTTTACACGACATAAGGTAACTTTTTACACTACGTAACTTTTTACACGACATCAGGTTAAACAACATAACTTTTTACACGACATCAGGAAGACTTTACAATATTTTCACACGTATCTGTCTTGCCATGGAACATGGCCTTCATGTGTGAAATAATGTGCAAATTGATCACGAATCCTCATTATTTGTGCTGTTGACCGAACTGCATTCGATTCAATGCTACTGAGGTTCGACTCGCAATCATCGGGGTCTACCACCTGGGGTTCATGTCTCGCCACAAAATTATGCAGACAGATGCACGCCTTCACAACACGGTCCACATTTTCAGGTTGCAGTTGCATGCAGGTTAGTAAAATCCGCCATTTTAATGTCAAAATCCCAAAGGCACACTCCACATAACGTCTGGCCCGGCTCAAGCGATAATTAAAAATGCGCCTGCTGGAGTCTAGACTACGGCTTGAGTAGGGCTTGAGGAGATTTTGTCCTAGTTGGAAGGCCTCGTCACCAACTAAAACATAGGGCAAACTTGGGCCTTCGGTCCCCGGAAGAGGTCGTGATGAGGGTATGTTTAAACGTTGGCTGTACAAACATCGGCCCATGTTGGAGTCTCTGAATACTCTGGAATCGTTAGTCCGGCCATAAGCACCAATATCCACAGCAACAAAACGGTACCTGGCATCCGCAATCGCCATCAATACTATAGAAAAGTATTTCTTATAGTTATAGTAGAGGGAACCACTATGCGCAGGTTTCTGAATCCGAATGTGCTTTCCGTCCACAGCACCAATACAATTGGGGAAATTAGCCACATCCTCAAACTGTTGGGAAATCGCTAGCCACATTTCTGATGTTGGTGTTGGTAGCACAAGTGGTTGCAAGTTGTTCCAAATGGCATCACAAGTTTCCCGAACCAGTTGACAAATTGTTGACTTCCCAAGTCTAAACTGATAATGCAGTGACGCAAAAGTTTCTCCGGTAGCCAGATATCTGTCGACATTCAAAAACAAAAAGCAAAAAAAAATTAGGATTTTAATGATCATCTAATGGCTAGTTACAATAGAATATACAATTGCTAAATGAACATTAGGCCACACGATACCGAGATCTAGTCTTTGTCAATATAATGATAAAAAAAATGTATAATTACCTCACAGTCACTACTAAACGTTGCTCCGCACTGATGCTTTCACGAAAAGTGCTGCGATGATGATGTATCTCATCCTTCACATGTGTGAGCAGAACATCAAAGGTCTCAATGGACATCCGTAGATAGCGTTGGAATTTGAAGGGATGATCCCGAAGCTGCACATACAGGGTGTGAAAGGCACCATATGTACTCCGCAAGAAATTCACTTCGTGGATCCAATATCTCCTTTGCGAACTACGCTTTCTCTGCCGAAGTCGCAACCGCATCAAGCGAAATCTGACAAGCTCAGACACAAACATCTTGCTAGCAGAAGTTCACTCAATGCTTTCAAAATGGAGAATGAGTCTGTGCCCACACCCGACAATGACAAAAGGGAAAAAAAAAAAAGAACAACTTTATTGACAGTGACAAACGCAGACAAACGGATACTTCGTAAACGGACATCAAAATGAAAAAACGCGATCACATGCGTTAACGCTAGCGTTACCGTGACGACGAATTTCACATATTTTTGCTCCTTTTCTGTACATGCGTTTAACGCATCCGTTTAACGCCATTTACTTGACGCAATGTGAACCTAGCCTAAGCCAGATTATATCAATGCACACACCTGAGGGGATCTGCTTACTGTTCATTGCTCAGCTGCAAGGAGACAATGGCAGATCACAAAAATGCAAAATGTTACATAAATCATCGTAAGAAAGTTTTCCATCACTTTTAAATATTCTCATAATATAAATAAATTAGAAATGTTTATGTAATGTTGTAAAAAAAAAAAAATCAGTGTGCAGAACCTCAATGTCATGATCAGAGCAACGTCAAGCACTCGATGTAGCTATATGTTCTTCTCATATTCCAAGAGAGACAGATGCTCCATCTAACGGTAATGATTTAGCAAAATGGGACTTATCAGAGGGACTATTTACCCTGTAATGGCAGCACTATCTAGAGGATTGGGCGTTATATTTGACAAATTAAATATCTTGCAATCAGTTGTCTTTGTTGCCAAGTATGTGCCATAGTGAAGGTCGCATTGGGTACAGTGACATCTTTGCTTTGATAAATTAATTCCCGCTCCACTTCTACAGCCAGGAGACAGTGGTGCAGAAGGATTTCTGGCTTTTGAAGTGGTGAATAAATGATTGGGGTGGTTCTGTCACACAGTTTGAAGAGTGTCTCAAGTGGTAGATGCATCTAAACTGAAATCTTTCTGAAATGGCTGCTCAGATCTCTTCTCATCATAGACAGGTCTGACATGGCAGAGAAAGGATGGGTGCAGCTTTGAATAAGAATGCCCTGAATTCAGCTGTGTGATTTCGCTGCCTGTCAGATATTCCGGCGATGATTAACCCATTCACTTTCCGCACTGATCTGTCACTTACTTGGAGTTCTGCTGGTCGTAGACACATAGATGTTACCGTATTACAGTATGTTGTTCATGTAGGAAAAAAGCTTCTAAAGTATTTATGTGAATTTTTGCATTTAATATTTTAATACATTAGTCCTAGCATTAGTGAAATAAGGCATATATCTGATAGGCAGCGAAATCACATATACTGTATATAATTGGAGGAACTCTATTACTACACTCCTCAACATTAAAGTTGAAACACCAAGAAGGAAAAGATATTGAGTTATGGAAATCACAGGATGCATAGACATGTTAATGATATGCAAATGAGGAAATAATGAAAACAAAATGTATAGAATATCTCAATTTATTTTCTACTAGATGGTGGCCCGATTCTAACGCATCGGATATTCTAGAATATGTATGTATATAGCAGCCACATAGTATATAGCACAGGCCACGACATATTCTTGAATACCCGATGCGTTAATACAGGCCACGCAGTATATAACAGTGGCCACGCCGTATATAACACAGCCCAAACAGTATATAACACAGCCCACGCAGTATATAACATTGCCCACATAGTATATAACACTGCCCACGTAGTATATAGCAGCCATGTAGTATATAACGCAGCCCAAGCAGGATATAACATTGCCCACATAGTATATAACACTGCCCACGTAGTACATAGCAGCCATGTAGTATATAACGCAGCTCACGCAGTATGTAACACAGCCCACATAGTATATAGCAATGTGGGCACAATATGCGTGGTTAAAAAAGACTTAAAATAAAAAATAAACATATACTCACCTTCTGAAGGCCCCTTGTAGTCCTGGCGCCTGTGTGCGGTGCACGCGGCAGCTTCCGCTCTCAGGATTGGTATGAGCGCATAACCGTGACGTCATGAAAGGTCCTTCTTGCATAGCATCCTTGGCATCGGAACCTGCCGCTTGCACTGCCGAGGACAGCACACCATGTCGGAGGGTGAGAATAAACTTTTTTTTTATTATTATTATTTGTAACATTAGATCTTTTTACTATTGATGCTGCATACACAGCATCAATAGTAAAAAGTTGGTCACACAGGGTTAATAGCTTCGTTAATGGAGTGCGTTACACCGTGGCATAACGCGGTCCATTAACGCTGCCATTAACCCTGTGTGAGGGCTGACTGGAGGGGAGTATGGAGCGGGCACTGACTGCGGGGAGGAAGGAGCGGCCATTTTGCCGCCGGCATGTGCCGTCGCTGATTGGCCGTGGCAATGGTCGTGGGCGTTTTGCCACAACCAATCAGCGACTTGGATTTCCATGACAGACAGAGGCCGCGACCAATGAATATCCGTGACAGACAGACAGATGGAAGTGACCCTTAGACAATTATATAGTAGATAACTTCACTGATAGCAGCCAAGGCACGTAAGTACACATATACACTGCTCAAAAAAATAAAGGGAACACTAAAATACCACATTCAAGATATCACTGAATGAAATATTCCTGTTGCAAATCTTTATTCATTACATAGTGGAATGGTCTCTGGTCACTACCTTCAGAAATACTCCTTTATAGGGCTTGTCTTGCTAATTGCACATAATTTCTACCTGTTGTCTGTTCCATTTGCACAACAGCAGGAGAAATTAACAATTGTTTCATAACTGGACAGGTCGATTTAACAGAAGTGTGATTGACTTGGAGTCACATTGTGTTCTTTTAGGGTATGTGTCCACAGGCCGGATTACATCCGGAATAGCTGCGGATTGAACGCTGCGTACAACCGCAGCATTCATCCCACAGCGTCCAGATGTTACAGCATAGTGGAGGGGATTTTCTGAAATCCCATCTCCACTATGCGTGCGAACACGCATCGAGCGGCCCTGCGTTTACGGACATGCGGTGCGTCTTTTTAGACTGCAGCATGTCTGTTTACCTTGCGGCGATGCTCCGTCGCCGCAAAGTAAATAACAGGTTCCTATGTATATGTTGCGGCGATGCTGAATGTGTGCAATGAACACATCCGGAATCACCACGCGTACAGAAGGGGGAGGCGCTTTGGTCGGAGCAAGTTTTCTACTCCATCCAAAGCGCCGGCAATCCGGACAGTGGACACGCACCCCAAGGGTATGTGCACATGATCAGGAATGGCTCAGGATTTGATGCAGGTGAAATCTGCACCAAATCTGCATCTGAGGTCACTGGCAGGTCACCTGCGTTTTTTATTGCATGCATTTTTTGTCACTTGAAGTAAAGCTAATTGAAAGTTGGCTTCTGGGAAGGAACCAAAAAAGTGATTTCCTGTTTGCAGATATATTGGGGGTATGTTCCTACGGTCAGTAAATGCTGCGGGTTGGACACTGCGTACATCTGCAGCATCCAACCTGCAGTGTCCAGCTGTTACAGCATAGTGGATGGGATTTCAAGAAATCCCATGCCGCTATGTGTGCACCAATGCCACGGCTCACCCGCAGAGCTGGACATGTGGCGAGTCTTTCTAGACTGCAGCATGTCAATTTATGTAACGGAGACGCTCAGTCTCCGATGCGTAAATTACTCATACACTTCCTAGTCACATACGAATAAATTAATTTTTTATTATTTATTGCATGGTATAGATTAATATATAAAAATCCAATATTAAAAACAAAATGTCATTGCATATACATGTATGTAGCAATTATATAAGTGCCCATACCTATTTGGCTACCATCGTATGTATTGTATATATATTTATACCCGTAAGGACTGACTATATAGAGGGATAATAATAAAAAATTAATTTATTCGTATTCTCTGTTGTGATTGGTTTTTCTGACCTTTATCATGTTATGAGCACGATCCCCTTCTTTTCAGTTCTTAGTAGTGTTATACTACGCCTTTGACACATTGGTGCATCTGGGTATCTTGATTTTATAATATATGGTTTTATACTTTATATTTACTAATATTTTATATTATACCTCAATATAACTAGTGTGTTTAACTAATTCCTAGTCACATGCGTATTAAGTGCGGGATCGCAGTTTAGTATGCATGTGTACTAATTTAAATAATGGTAAATCTTGTGACACAATTGCAAGTACATGACACAGGAAGTGGAGGAATGCACAGAGAGAGGTTCTCTCCTTTATAATAAATAAATAATAATTTTTAAAAAATAGTGGGGGTCCCCTATATATGTTAACCAGCCAGAGTAAAGCAGACTACTGGGACTGGTATTTCAGGCTGGTAAGGATCCAGTATCCATTAACCTTACCATCCTGATATTAACAGGCCGTAGCAGTCTGCTTACCTTGGATGGTTAGCAAAAATAGTGGGATCCCCTCCAAAAAACAATAGAGTGGGGGTCCCCCTATTTTTGTTAACCAGCTAAGGAAAAAGCTGACAGCTGTGGCTTGGTATTCTCAAGCTGGCGAGACCCTCACCAGCCTAAAAATAGCAGCCCGTAGCCGCCCCACAATTGGCACATCCAAAGATGCTCCAATTGTGGCACTTTACCCGGCTCTTCCCACTTGCCCTGTAGAGGTGGCAAGTGGGGTTAATATTTATGGGGTTGTCACCTTTATACTGTTAGGTGACATCAAGCCCTCGGCTTAGTAATGGAGAGGCGTCTGTAAGACAGCTATCCATTACTAATCCTATAGTTGTATGGTAAATAAAGACACAGCCAGAATAAAGTCCTTTAATTTAAATAATTACACAGACTCCTTTAATAATCTTAATTAAACCATACTTACTGCACCGCCTATTCCACCGAAGCCCTCGTTCTCCTGTAAGAGAATTAAAATAAAAAAGCAACAATATCTTTACCTGTCCGCCTAGAAGATATACATACAGTCCCATGACGAATCCAGCTCTGCTACATCTGGATGCCCTTGGCAGAATGGTGGCATTACGCCACCATTCAGCCTGACATCCAGACACAGCGGAGCTTGAAGATGATTACTGGAGATAACTTGTAGCCGGCAGTCACGTGCACTGCAGTTCTCTCGATCAGCTGATTGTGAGAACTTGGCTAGTGACCGGAGATAACCCCGTCCCCAGCGGTCACGTGCACGGCTGTTCTCGCGATCAGCTCAGCTCATCGCGAGATCTGCAGTGTGTGTAAACTTCTGGCTGTGTCACAAGGTAGACCTTTATTTAATACATATGCGTAGTAAGCTGCATTCCCGCACTTAATACGCATATGACTAGAAAAATAATGCAGCTTTACCGCAGCTAACGATAGTGAATGGTTAATTTACACAGTGGAGACGTGCTGCGATCTGTAAATACCCACCACATGTGCATCTCTGCAGGGAAGCTGGAGGTGTCCATGCACACATAGTGGGCACTATGCTGTAACATCTGGCCACTACGGATGTATGCAGCATCCAACCCACAGCGTTTACTCACCATTGGAACATACCCTAAGTGTTCCCTGTATTTTTTGAGCAGTGTATATTATATATGAGATTTCCTCATAATCTGATGTAAAATTCTTAATCTTGTACTTAACAGTGATCGGAATTATTATCTGTAGTTACTTTCCCAATAATAATTAACTCAGATAATAATCAACTCAGATAGTGGTATTGCTGTAAGGGGTGTAGAGGTAATAGTTATCAGGATCCTGGTAGCTATGTTGCCCACTCAGCCCCCTAAGAAGGTACCAGCACAATGAAATGCTCAAAGTAGGTATTCGGGAAGTTATTTTCTAAAATAACCACACCCTGTCAACCATCGAATATTTATTAATCTTTTTCAGAAAAAAAGGATCAGACATGTTGAATTTCAACATGCCCAATCCTTTAAATAATCACAGAGAAAATCGAGTATAAACAACCAATAAAATTGAATCAAAATTTATTTATACAAAAAATAGCACCAATAAATGACAAATTAACCAACAAAAAATATAATGGTACAATACATGTTTTTTTTTTTAGAATCAGTAGGTGATTAAATCCACAGGTGTGAAAAATGAAAAAAGCGGGATTTTGAACGTGAAACGCGCGTCGGGGTACGTGGCCGAGGTGAAGACAGGACTAATCATCGCTATAGGTAACTATCTTGGTCTTACCTAAATATGTCTTTACACTGATGTTGGGGGCAGCTGTGGGGATCGTTGTACCATATTTTACGGCCGTCAGTTTGAGCACATTTAGCTATACGTATACGATATGCTGCAGTCCAAGGTGACACGTTATATGCCTTGCAGCTGCACCCCACATATGTATATGTCCTGACTCCTGACCTTTTTTCGGCCTCATTTTTTCACACCTGTGAATTTAATCACATACTGATTCTAAAAAACCCATGTATTGTATCATTTTATTTTTTGTTGGTTAATTTGCCATTTATTGGTGCTATTTTTTGTATAAATAAATTTTTATTCGATTTTATTGGCTATTTAGACTCGATTTTCTCCACGATTATTTATAGTATAGCGAGTTGCCTTGTACATGGGGGTACGGTATTGTACTACTGGTAATTAATTTTTGCCCAATCCTTTGTTTTCATGGAAGTTACGGTACCACAAGAGATGTCTGTCAGTGGCTTATTTCCATTTACACAGCAAGAGCAAATGCATGCTCTATGGTACAGAGCATGACTGTGTACAGGGAGTTCATTAGTAATAGCTGTTAAAAGCAATGACTAACTGACTAGCAATTTAGAATGTAGGGCAAGCTTTACATTTATTTGTAGGTTCTGTTCTTAAGCCAAATGTGTTTATTTTACTCTTTATGTGTTAACATTTTCAGGTTTTTTTTATTTTCCTCCTAGGGCTTTCAGTCCTTCTCTTAGTTTTTCTCGTTAATTATGTGTATGTCACTGCTAATCAGACAAATAACGAATTAGCTGATAATGTTAGCAGGCAGCCCTGCATTTTTAAATATCATCTACATCACAGAGAGCAAACACTTTGCTGCATTTTGCCTTGTAGTATGCCACGTATATATAGTTTATCGCAAAAGTGAGTACACCTCTCCCTCTCACATTTTCGGAAATACTTTATTATACCTTTTCATGGGATAACACTGATGATATGACACTTTGATACAATGTAAAGTATAACGGAGTAAATTTGGTGTGCCCTCTAAATAACTCAACACGCAGTCAATACTGTCTATGCTGCTTGCAACAAAAGTGAGTACACCCCACAAGTGAAAATGGCCAAAGTGTGCCCAATTAGCCATTTTCCCTCCCTGGTGTCATGTGATTTTTTAGTGTTACAATGTCTCAGGTGTGAATGGGGAGCAGGTGTGCTAAATGTGGTGTTATCGCTTTTATACTCTCATTCTGGTCACTGGAAGTTCAACACGGCACCTCCCAGCAAAGAACACTGAGGATCTGAAAAAAAGAATTGTTGCTCTATAAAGATGGCCTAGGCTTTAAGAAGATTGCCGACACCTTGAAACGGAGCTGCAGCATGGTGGCCACGACCAAACACCAGTTTACCGAGACAGGTTCCACTCTGAACTGGCCTCGCAATGGTTGACCAAAGAAATTGAGTGCACATGCTCAGCATCATATTCAGAGGTTGTGTTTTCAAAATAGACATACAAATGGTGCCAGCATTGCTGCAGAATTTAAAGGGATGAGAGCATGATAGTGCACTGACCATATACCGCACACTGCATCAAATACGTCTGCATGGCTGTCGTCCCAGAAGGAAGCCTCTTCTAATTATAATGCACAAGGACAGGGCCGGCTCCAGGTTTTTTGTGGGCCCCAGGCGAAAGAGTCTCAGTGGGCCCCTTGAACACATACCACGATTCATGATAAACGGGCATGGCAGAGAAATATAGGTATAGTACAATGCCAAGGATTTCACTTCTTACATTACATGAGTGACATCTATTGTAAATTCTACAATAACTCAGAAACCGGTGAATCCTCGCAGCGCGCAGCATGTGCCTTGAAGGGGGGGGGGGGGTGTCAAAACTCTCCTGTCACATAGAGTGATTGCAAAGTTTTCATGTTAGACAAGAAGGAATAGTCCTCCACACAATATTATAGGCATCACATAGTCCTCCATACAGTATTAAGGGCATCACACAGTCCTCAATACAGTATTATGGGCACCACATAGTCCTCCATACAGTATTAAGGGCACCACATAGTCCTCCATACAGTATTATGAGCACCACATATTATTCCATAGAATATTGTGGGCAGCACATAGTCCTCCATATATAATCCAGTATAATCAGAACCCATATAATGTTCCATACAGTATAATGAGCACCACATTGCGCTCCATACAGTATAATATGCCCCATATATTGCTCCATACAGTACCATGGGCCCAATATATTGCTCTATTAAGTATTATGGGGCCCATGTATTGCTCCATACAGTATAATGGGCCCCTTATGCTGTTCCATACAGTTTAATGGACCCAATATAATACTTCATGCCATATAATGGACCACATACTGTATATTGCTCCATTCAGTATATAATGGCCCCATATATTGCTCAATACAGTAAAATGAGCCCCATATAAAGTTCCATACAGTATAAGGAACCCCATATATTGCTCCAAACAGTATATAATAATCCAATATATTGTTCCTTCAGTATAATGGCCCCATAAATTGCTCCATACAGTATATAATGGTCCCATACGTTTTTTCTACAGTATAATGGCCTCATATATTGCTCTATGCAGTATAATGGGCTCCATATAAAGCTCCATACAGTATAATGGACTCCATATATTGCTCTATACAGTATATAATTGCCACATATAGTGTTCCTAAAATATAATGGACCCTATATACAGGTCCTTCTCAAAAAATTAGCATATAGTGTTAAATTTCATTATTTACCATAATGTAATGATTACAATTAAACTTTCATATATTATAGATTCATTATCCACCAATTGAAATTTGTCAGGTCTTTTATTGTTTTAATACTGATGATTTTGGCATACAACTCCTGATAACCCAAAAAACCTGTCTCAATAAATTAGCATATCAAGAAAAGGTTCTCTAAACGACCTATTACCCTAATCTTCTGAATCAACTAATTAACTCTAAACACATGCAAAAGATACCTGAGGCTTTTATAAACTCCCTGCCTGGTTCATTACTCAAAACCCCCATCATGGGTAAGACTAGCGACCTGACAGATGTCAAGAAGGCCATCATTGACACCCTCAAGCAAGAGGGTAAGACCCAGAAAGAAATTTCTCAACAAATAGGCTGTTCCCAGAGTGCTGTATCAAGGCACCTCAATGGTAAGTCTGTTGGAAGGAAACAATGTGGCAGAAAACGCTGTACAACGAGAAGAGGAGACCGGACCCTGAGGAAGATTGTGGAGAAGGACTGATTCCAGACCTTGGGGAACCTGAGGAAGCAGTGGACTGAGTCTGGTGTGGAAACATCCAGAGCCACCGTGCACAGGCGTGTGCAGGAAATGGGCTACAGGTGCCGCATTCCCCAGGTAAAGCCACTTTTGAGCTACAGAGAAGCAGCACTGGACTGTTGCTAAGTGGTCCCAAGTACTTTTTTCTGATGAAAGCAAATTTTGCATGTCATTCGGAAATCAAGGTGCCAGAGTCTGGGGGAAGACTGGGGAGAAGGAAATGCCAAAATGCCTGAAGTCCAGTGTCAAGTACCCACAGTCAGTGATGGTGTGGGGTGCCATGTCAGCTGCTGGTGTTGGTCCACTGTGTTTCATCAAGGGCAGGGTCAATGCAGCTAGCTATCAGGAGATTTTGGAGCACTTCATGCTTCCATCGGCTGAAATGCTTTATGGAGATGAAGATTTCATTTTTCAGCACGACCTGGCACCTGCTCACAGTGCCAAAACCACTGGTAAATGGTTTACTGACCATGGTATTACTGTGCTCAATTGGCCTGCCAACTCTCCTGACCTGAACCCCATAGAGAATCTGTGGGATATTGTGAAGAGAAAGTTGAGAGACGCAAGACCCAACACTCTGGATGAGCTTAAGGCTGCTATTGAAGCATCCTGGGCCTCCATAACATCTCAGCAGTGTCACAGGCTGATTGCCTCCATGCCACGCCGCATTGAAGCAGTCATTTCTGCCAAAGGATTCCCGACCAAGTATTGAGTGCATAACTGAACATTATTATTTGTTGGTTTTTTTGTTTGTTATTAAAAAACACTTTTATTTGATTGGATGGGTGAAATATGCTAATTTATTGAGACAGGTTTTTTGGGTTATCAGGAGTTGTATGCCAAAATCATCAGTATTAAAACAATAAAAGACCTGACAAATTTCAGTTGGTGGATAATGAATCTATAATATATGAAAGTTTAATTGTAATCATTACATTATGGTAAATAATGAAATTTAACACTATATGCTAATTTTTTGAGAAGGACCTGTATTGCTCCATGCAGTATAATGTACCCATATAATGCTCCATACATTATAATGGGCCCCATATAATGCTCCATACAGTATAATTGGCTCTATGTAACGCTCCATACAGTATAATGGACCCCATATATTGCTCAATACAGTATATAATGGCCTTATATATTGTTCCTACAGGATAATGGCCCCATATATTGTTACAATGAACAATGAACAGACAGAGATGGATTTCTTTAGTGCAAGTAGTGTATTTGTACCACAGCAATAACACCCAAAACAATATACAGATAACCTTCAATGAAACAAGTCCCTTAACCATATACAGCAAATTGGCAGAGTTCTTAGGGTAGAGTCCTCGGCAAGGTGAGTGTGACAGGTGATGTGGTGCAGATCCAAAACACTGTCGGTGCAGAAAGAGTCAAATCCAGGTATGTAGTAAACACAGGGAAGTCCAGAACAAGTCCTCAGGTTAATCCCAGGTGTGGCATGAACACGGGTAAGTCCAGAAACAAGTTCTCAAGTTGATCTCAGTTGTGGTATAAACACGGGTTAGTCCAGAACAAGTTCACATTAAAGTATTATACTGGTGTAGATTCCAGTAGCTACCACCGGGGGGAGTAAATGAAGGATTAAGTAGCAAAAACACAGTCCAGCAACATAGTTCCAAAACACAGTTCAAAAACAGTAAGAGTTCTTACCAGGAGGAGTGAACCAAGGGTTAAGTTCCAAAATCAACAGACTAAAGATAACTGAGAGTGTAGCTTACATAAGCAGAGAATGTCCAGAGCCACGGGTAAAAGCACAGTAGAACAAGCAGCTGAGCTGAAGGGGAAACGGAAGCAGAATACTCCAGCAAGGAGGCTGACACCTGAGCTGGGTTTTAAACAAACGAACAGGAAGTAGGGCAGACAAAAACAGCAAACTCCATCTTACCATAGGGCAAGATCATTCACAAGGTGACTTGGAAAACCCGGAATACTGACACAAGCATGTGTCGGCAACCAGATGAGAGTATAAAGACATGTGTGCCTTCCCAACAGTCAAGCCTGGCAGAGGCAGTGTAATGGTTTGAGGCTGCATGAGGGCTGCCGACTTTGGGGAGCTAGAGTTCCTTGAGGGAACCATGAATGCCAACATGTACTGTGACATACTGCAGCAGAACATAATAAAAATATTAATCTTTATATAGCGCCAACATATTCCGCAGTGCTTTACAGTTTAACAGTTTCAAACACAACAGTCATAAGTAACAACGTTAACAATACAATAATTAAAGCACAATAAGACGACCATGCTTGTGTGAGCTTACAATCTACCACGAGGTGGGGGAAATACAAAGTACAGGTGTGTATTTACAATGATGTATTCACAATGATGGTCTAGCCATCTTCAGGGAGTGGGGGATAGATGGAAGTAGTGAATGGGCTACACACAAATATAAAATGACTGATTAGGGAACGTGATAGGCCGCTCTGAACAAATATGTTTTGAGGGAGCACCTAAAACTATGCAAATTGTGAATGGTCCTAATATCTTGGGGCAGAGCATTCCAGAGGATTGGCGCAACACGGGAGAAGTCTTGGAGTCGGGAGTGGGAGGTACGGTTTACTGCAGAGGTCGAATCGAAAGTCATTTGCAGAGTGCAGAGGTTGGTTAGGGATCATTTCATCTTAAACTTGCTTAACTGTTCACAATAACAGTAATTTTGACTGGAGGTGTCCAAACTTATACATTCCACTGTACATATATCACGTCTATACATATACAGCCGTTGTTTAACTCAAAGCCCGCCAGAATGCTACTACACATTGAGAAAATCTGTTTTGGGCTTAAGACATTTTAACAAAGAGTCTCACACAATCTGATTGATTTGGGTTGTAGGAGTTTGGCTCTGATTGGAACCTGACAGATGTAATGATAATGAATCACTCTCCCAAGTATTCTGGTATCAAACATTCAGTGCCGCAAAGGCCTAAGATACAACAGATTTAAAAGAAAAGATAAGGTTGGAAAACGTGCCAGCTTCTTCATTATCATGAGCTTAATAAACAAAATTTACATATTACTAACATTATATAACTGGCATGCAAAATATCAAGTATGATATATTTAGTTGAGAGTACTGCAATATCTTAACCCTTTAGTGGCAAGGGGTCACCCGCCATCATTTGGGGCTCATTACCATCTGAGTAGTGTTGTGCACTGGGCCTGGTAAGTTTTGCCCTTAATTTATGATACAGTCCTTTTACTCTGCGGATCTCCAGCTGGGCTTGATCTATGCTGATTTACCCTGACCTTTTTTTTTTGCCTTACTTTTGGCTTTAAACCTTGCTATAGAGCTCCCGCTGCTGCTGTGGATCCCCGCATTGTTATACAATACTTGGGCTTTATTTATTGTGCATTATTTTTGGCTCTACTTACCTAGCACATGGACAAGCATTCAAATGTAAATCAGATAGATGTATTACCTCTGAACTCCCATGTGCACCGCACTACTGTATGTACTTCCGTGTCCTTGTCCTGATTGACAATTTTATTATATGTGTTTTTCTTTGATTTTTTTTAAATAAATTTTGTACTTTCTTACTTATTTATTGGTTACTCCAGTTTTTCTCCTATTTATATAATTAAGCCGATACATGTCTGGGCCCATCTGAAGTTTGCTAGAGAGCATATGGATTATCCAGAAGAGTATTGGGAGAATGTAATATGGTCTGATGAAACCAAAGTACAACTGTTTGGAAGAAATAAAACTCGCTTTGTTTGGAGGAGACAGAATGCTGAGTTGCATCCAAACACCTTACCTACTGTGAAGCATGGCAACATCATGCTTTGGGGCTGTTTCTCTGCAAAGGGGCCAGGACGACTGATCCGTGTACATGAAAGAATGAATGAGGTCATGTACTGTGAGATTTTAAGTGCAAACCTCCTTCCATCACCAAGGGCATTGAAGATGAAACGTGGCTGGGTCTTTCAGCATGATAATGATCCCAAGCACACCGCCAGGGCAATGAAGAAAACCTTTAGAGGGATTTGAAAGTCCGTGTTGCCCAATGACAGGCCCAAAACATCACTGCTCTACAGGAGATCTGCATGGAGGAATGGGCCAACATACCAACAACAGTGTGTGCCAACCTTGTGAAGACTTACAGAAAACGTTTGACCTCTGTCATTGCCTACAAAGGATATATAACAAAATATTGAGATGAACTTTTGTTAATGACCAAATACTTATTTTCCACCATAATTTGCAAAATAAATCTTGCCAAATCAGACAAGGTGATTTTCTGGATTTGTTTTCTCATTTTGACTCTCATAGTTGTGGTCTACCTATGATGTCAATTACAGACCTCTCTCATCTTTTTAAGTGGGAGAACTTGCACAATTGATGGCTTCCTAAATACGTTTTTCCCCACTGTATGACATATCAATGGACTATGCCATAACTGTCTGATAGATTCGGGTCCCTCCTCTGTGACATGCATGTGTCTCCAGAGCAGAAATCTACCAATTCCCCAATGTGATTGGCGCTCAACCAGCAGCAAGTAGAGGAATGGTCATGCATGTGCCGTAATTCTCAATTCTATGCTATTGCTATGGGAGTTCCGAATACAGATGAAGTGGGAGCAGCATCTACCAGACATATGATAAATGTCTCTGGTGAGATATCATCAACATAAGAGAGATACCTTTGGGTGCAGCTTATCTCACAGGCAAAAAAGTTGAAATTTATTGAATATTAACCCCTTCATGACCGGGGGATTTTTTCGTTTTTCCGTGTTCGTTTTTCGCTCCCCTCCTTCCCAGAGCCATAACTTTTTTATTTTTCCGTCAATTTGGCCATGTGAGGGCTTATTTTTGCGGGACGAGTTGTACTTTTGAATGACATCATTGGTTTTAGCATGTCGTGTACTAGAAAACGGGAAAAAAATTCCAAGTGCGTTGAAATTGCAAAAAAAGTGCAATCCCACATTGGTTTTTTGTTTGGCTTTTTTGCTAGGTTCACCAAATGCTAAAAATGACCTGCCATTATGATTCTCCAGGTCAGTACGAGTTCATAGACACCTAACATGACTAGGTTATTTTTTATCTAAGTGGTGAAAAAAAATTCCAAACTTTGCTAAAAAAAAAAAATTGCGCCATTTTCTGATACTCATAGCGTCTCCATTTTTCGTGATCTTGGGTCGGTTGAGGGCTTATTTTTTGCGTGCCGAGATGACGTTTTTAATGATAGCATTTTGGTGCAGATACGTTCTTTTGATCGCCCGTTATTGCATTTTAATGCAATGTCGCGGCGACCAAAAAAACGTAATTCTGGCGTTTCGAATTTTTTTCCCGCTACGCTGTTTAGCGATCAGGTTAATACTTTATTTTTAATTGATAGATCGGGCGATTCTGAGCGCGGCGATACCAAATATGCGTAGATTTGATATTTTTTTAATTGGTTTATTTTGATTGGGGCAAAAGGGGGGTGATTTAAACTTTTATGTTTTTTTTATTTTTTTCACATTTTTTTAAACTTTTTTTTTTAACTTTTGCCATGCTTCAATAGCCTCCATGGGAGGCTAGAAGCAGGCACAACTCGATCACCTCTGCTACATAGCAGCGATCTGCTGATCGCTGCTATGTAGCAGAAATGGAGGTGTGCTGTGAGCGCCGACCACAGGGTGGCGCTCACAGCCACCGGCGATCAGTAACCATAGAGGTCTCTGGGACCTCTATGGTTACAATATACAAGCCCGGCCGGAAGCGGTAGTTAAATGCCGCTGTCTGCGTTTGACAGCGGCATTTAACTAGTTAATAGGTGCGGGCAGATCGCGATTCTGCCCGCGCCTATTACGGGCACATGTCAGCTGTTCAAAACAGCTGACATGTCCCGGCTTTGATGCGGGCTCACCGCGGAGCCCTGCATCAAAGCAGGGGAGCCGGCATCGGACGGTATAGTACGTCCGATCTCGGTAAGGGGTTAAGGTGGTCTCCATCAGGCAAGGTGAGCAGAGAGGAGGAACACTGAGAAGCTCTCAATCAGACAAGATGGACAGAGATTCAGCAGTAAGGAGAAGGAAGACAGGAGCACTACATCACACTAGGTGGGCAGAGATTCTGCATCAGGAAGCAGGAACACTGAAAAGCTCTCCATTAGACAAGATGGGCAGAGATTCAGCAGTAAGATAGAGGGAGACAGAGTAGCTCTACAGTAGGCTGGGAAGGCAAAGATTCAGCAGTAAGGTGGAGGGAGACAGAGTAGCTCTACAGTAGGCTGGGAAGGCAGAGATTCAGCAGTAAGGTGGAGGGAGACAGAGTAGCTCTACAGTAGGCTGGGAAGGCAAAGATTCAGCAGTAAGGTGGAGGGAGACAGAGTAGCTCTACAGTAGGCTGGGAAGGCAGAGATTCAGCAGTAAGGTGGAGGGAGACAGAGTAGCTCTACAGTAGGCTGGGAAGGCAAAGATTCAGCAGTAAGGTGGAGGGAGACAGAGTAGCTCTACAGTAGGCTGGGAAGGCAAAGATTCAGCAGTAAGGTGGAGGGAGACAGAGTAGCTCTACAGTAGGCTGGGAAGGCAGAGATTCAGCAGTAAAATGGAGGGAGACAGAGTAGCTCTACAGCAGGCTGGGAAGGCAAAGATTCAGCAGTAAGGTGGAGGGAGACAGAGTAGCTCTACAGTAGGCTGGGAAGGCAGAGATTCAGCAGTAAGGTGGAGGGAGACAGAGTAGCTCTACAGTAGGCTGGGAAGGCAGAGATTCAGCAGTAAGGTGGAGGGAGACAGAGTAGCTCTACAGTAGGCTGGGAAGGCAGAGATTCAGCAGTAAGATAGAGGGAGACAGAGTAGCTCTACAGTAGGCTGGGAAGGCAAAGATTCAGCAGTAAGGTGGAGGGAGACAGAGTAGCTCTACAGTAGGCTGGGAAGGCAGAGATTCAGCAGTAAGGTGGAGGGAGACAGAGTAGCTCTACAGTAGGCTGGGAAGGCAAAGATTCAGCAGTAAGGTGGAGGGAGACAGAGTAGCTCTACAGTAGGCTGGGAAGGCAAAGATTCAGCAGTAAGGTGGAGGGAGACAGAGTAGCTCTACAGTAGGCTGGGAAGGCAGAGATTCAGCAGTAAAATGGAGGGAGACAGAGTAGCTCTACAGTAGGCTGGGAAGGCAAAGATTCAGCAGTAAGGTGGAGGGAGACAGAGTAGCTCTACAGTAGGCTGGGAAGGCAGAGATTCAGCAGTAAGGTGGAGGGAGACAGAGTAGCTCTACAGTAGGCTGGGAAGGCAGAGATTCAGCAGTAAGGTGGAGGGAGACAGAGTAGCTCTACAGTAGGCTGGGAAGGCAGAGATTCAGCAGTAAAATGGAGGGAGACAGAGGAGCTCTACAGTAGGCTGGGTAGGCAGAGATTCAGCAGTAAGGTGGAGGAAGACAGAGGAGCTCTACATAAGGCTAGGTAGGCAGAGATTCAGTAGCCGGGAGGAGGAACACTGAGGAGCTTGAACATCATACCAGAGACTGAGAGCAGAGACTGAGTTTTTACAATTATTAAGGATTATATAACCATGAAGACACTGGCTTTCAAAGTAAGTCCACCAGCCACACAAGGTCTAAGTCATTTATTTACTCATGTATTCAGTCTGTGTTGTAAAATCTAATCACAGATGTGCTTTAATCTAATGTGAATGGGGCCTTCAGCAAGTACAGCAAATCCATATATCTATATAACACTATCATGTATGCAGGGAAATTAAGCTACACAGAGCGGCAGCCATGTGATAATTAATAGGGTACATTTCACAAGTGAGTTTATTTGGCATCAGTCTTGTAATTAGTTGCATCACTTATTTTTTGTTACACTCAGCAGATATAACTTACTGGTATTTTTCCTGGTGACATATTTCATTTCAGTGGTGAATGAAAATCCTCAAGGTCTCTGTGACCTTCAGCAACAAAAGAAGCGTTTTCCTTGCTCTAGTGACTCGCTTCAGCCTTTAGTGTATGATCCAGTTATTTATATCACTATAAAGTTAATAGACGTAAAATATATAGGTTATATTGGTTACATTTTCATAAATGTATTCTTATTGTAGAGTAATAAGAAGAGAAATTATGAAGAATTCCCTTCCCAAGGTTCTGTTCACATCTGCAACTGTGGCCTTCCTCTTACATTTGGCGAGAAAAATAATTTTACATACAGTACACTGCTGTTCTTCTCATCGAAACTACAGAAAGCACACGTACCCCGAAGAACCCATTGTATATTAATGTGGCTGCTGAAAGCTTCTTCATGGTTTAAAGTGATTAACGCATGAAAAACGTGTATCATCTATTCACAGTAGGTGATAAATGTATGATTGCTATGAGCCCCACCAAATAATAGAGGGGGGCAACACTGACAGGCTGCATGGACAGGAGAGAGATGATGGGTGATCCTCCTCCTGTCCCTGTGTTAAACTTGTGCGGCTGGTAAAGGGAATCTGTCAGCAGGTTTTTGCTATTTAATCTGTGAGCAGCATAATATAGGGAAATAGAGCCTGATGTGTCACTTGCTAGGCTGTGTGTTGTAGTTTGAATACAATCAATGTTTTATCAGCAGGAGATTATTACTGCAGGACTATGTCTGACATGTGGGCCAGTCAGGATAATCTGTGTAACCACGCCCCCACCACTGATTGGCAGCTTGTTGACAATTCAAAGTGAACACAGGAAGCAGCCAATCAGAGGTGAGGGTGGGGATATACAGCATTATACAGCATTCTGTCCACTGCTACACCTACAGCAGAGAACACATGGATTCTATCAAAACTAAACCAAGCAGCCCAGTGAGTGACACATCGCTGGAAACGGTCCCTGCATTATGCTGATCTCAAATTACATAGTAAAACCTACTGACATATTTTGTTTAGGCACATAATTCATGTAAAGAAAAACCTACACAGTTTTAACACATTAATATGCGGTTTTGCGTTGTTGCTTTTGGCTTAGGCTACTTTCACACTAGCGTTGTTCGCTGCACGTCGCAATGCGTCGTTTAGGAGAAAAAACGCATCCTGCAAAGTTGCCCGCAGGATGCGTTTTATCCCCATAGACTAACATTAGCGACGCATTGCGACGTATGGCCACACGTCGCAACCGTCGTGCGACGGTTGCGTCGTGTTTTGCCACACCGTCGGCACAAAAAACGTTACATGTAACTTTTTTTGCGCGTCGTGTCCGACATTTTCGACTGCGCATGCGCGGCCGAACTCCGCCCCCTCCTCCTCGGACCTTACAATGGGGCAGTGGAAGCGTCGTAAGACTGCTTCCGCTGCCCATGTCGGGCATTATTTTCACAACGGGCGTCGGCACGTTTTGTTAAAAAAAAAACTGAAATATCACATGGTCATAAGTATTCAGACACTCATTTAAGTCACATGCTGTCCATTTCCTTGTGATCCTCCTTGAGATGGTTCTACTCCTTCATTGGAGTCTAGCTGTGTTTAATTAAACTGATAGGACTTGATTTGGAAAGGCACACACCTGTCTATATAAGACCTCACAGCTCACAGTGCATGTCAGACCAAATGAGAATCTTGAGGTCGCAGGAACTGGCCAAGGAGCTCAGAGACAGAATTGTGGCAAAGCACAGATCTGGCCAAGGTTACAACAAAGTTTCAGAAGTACTAAAGATTCCTAAGCGCACAGTGGCTTCCATAATCCTTAAATGGAAGAAGATTGGGACCACCAGAAGTCTTTCTAGACCTGGCCGTCCAGCCAATCTGAGCAATCGTGGGAGAAGAGCCTTGGTGAGAGAGGTAAAGAAGAACCCCAAGATCACTGTGGCTGAGCTCCAAAGATGCAGTAGTGAGATGGGAGAAAGTTCCACAAAGTCAACTATCCCTGCAGCTGTCCAAAAGTCAGGCCTTTATGGCAGAGTGGCCAGACAGAAGCCTCTCCTCAGTGCAAGACATATGAAAGCCCACATAGAGTTTGCTAAAAAAAAAACACATGAAGGACTCCCAGAGTAATGAGAAATAAGATTTTCTGGTCTGATGAGATGAAGATAGACCTTTTTGGTGATAATTCTAAGTGGTATGTGTGGAGAAAACCAGGCACTGCTCATCACCTGCCCAATACAATCCAAACAGTGAAACATGGTGGTGGCAGCATCATGCTATGGGGGTGTTTTTCAGCTGCAGGAACAGGACGAATGGTTGTCATGGTTGTCATTGAAGGAAACATGAATGCGGCCAAGTACAGAGATATCCTGGATGAAAATCTCTTCCAGAGTGGTCTGGACCTCAGACTTGACGGAAAGTTCAGCTTCCAACAAGACAATGACCGTAAGCACACAGCTAAAATAACAAAGGAGCAGCTTTGTTATTGTGAGCACCTTTTGCCTTCAAAACAGCATCAATTCCTTTAGGCACACTTGCACACAGTTTTTGAAGGATCTCAACAGGGAGGTTGTTCCAAACATCTTGCAGAACTTAACCACACGTCTTCTGTGAATATAAAATAGTGCAAATTCTTCTGTCTCTTCATGTAATCCAAGATAGAATTGATGATATTGAGATAAGGTCTCTATGGGGGCCATGTCATCACTTCCAGGACTGCTTATTCTTCTTTACGCTGAAGATCTTTCCTAATGACCTTGGCTATATGTTTGGGATCATTATCCTGCCACAAAATAAATTTGGAGCCAATCAGATGCCTCTTTGATGGTATTGAATGGCTAGGAGTGAGGGAACAGGAAATCAAAAGATCAATAGGCAGGGATTCTTTAATAAAAAGGGTTACAAAACATCCACCAATCCAATAGACGTACCACCAATTGGGTTCAATTCTATTTATTTATGCAAGATTCCTACAGTGCATGCTTTCTGAATTTTACTTCTTGCTTTTTCCACTTGAGTAGTCTTTATCTCATGGCTCTTTAATTGTTGAAAATCTACAGATGTTAGAATATTAATTAACAAAAATGTTGAAGTCACTATTTGGAGCATTCTGACAATATATAATTATCTATAAGAAGATGTATATGTGCCCCTACTAGATACTGGACCCATCACTAGGTTCATTAAAATTAATATTTTTCCGATAGATGCATATGAACCTGAACTGTATATTTAGAAAAATATAAATCTTTATTGTGTTACACAAAATTACATAGAAAAACCACATAGAAAAATCATACAAAGATTAAAAGAGTGGGAAACCCAAATAGAGGCACCACAACCCACATCTATAACCATAAGAGGCTTCACATGTCACAAAAACCCCAGTAATTGTTCCTCGAACAGACTACAAAGCTGCAAGAGGGCATCCCTAAGATACAATCAGTGTATACATTGTTAATCACCAGTCCTGTTTGGATAGTTAAGGTACCGTCACATTAAGCGACGCTGCAGCGATATAGACAACGAGCCGATCGCTGCAGCGTTGCTGTTTAGGTCGCTAGGAGACGTCAAACACCGGCAACAGCAGAACGATGCAGGAGCGATCCAGTGACTCACTCATCATTCTCGCTGGTTGTTAGCTCCATGTAAAAACATTGCAGGCATCGTTGCTTTTGCTGTCAAACATGACGAATCACGCCAACCTGATGACCAAATAAAGTTCCGGACTTTCAGCAACGACCAGCGATGTCACAGCAGGATCCTGATCGCTGCAGCGTGTCAAACACAACGAGATCGCTATCCAGGACGCTGCAACGTCACGGATCGTTGTCGTTCTTGTTGGAAAGTTGTTCAGTGTGAAGGTACCTTTAGTATAGTGCAAGATAAGGTTTACCTCCTGTGGGTGATGGTGCCAGCCCCAACGCATGTTTCAGCGTTCAACCTTCTTCCGGGGGTTGGTATCACACCAGCAGGAGCATGAGTTTATATTCCAAGTGCTCCAATCATAAATCACCTAGTAAGTCCCATTTTCTAACACTATCATTCATTGGTCCATAAGGCTACTCCTATCTTGTGCTTATTCCCTGCCCAAATATCCAAGAACCAATCATTTACAAGTAGGAGTGTATTAGATTTAAATTTTGGGCAGTTCTACCCCTTGCACCAATCACACATTCTGAAACATCTATACCCCTCCCCTTCTTTTCTTGTACACAAACATTTCCCATGTGGAGTAGGATGAATTGACTCAAAGAAGTAGAGTGGGGGGTCCCAGAGGTATCGCGCTATGGCGGCGCACACCGCCCAACAGGCACACCCCCGGGCCATCGCATGATGCGACAAAGGAGGGCACCCTCGGCCGCGAGTCAAGCTCCGCCAACTTGTGACGTGGACGGGATTGAATCACATGACCGGGACGTGGCGCAAGCAGTCACCTCTAGCGATACCTCGAGAGCAGGCCGTCGGGCGTGCGCGCACAGCGGGCACCTCGGACAGCCCAGACTAAAGTAAGTCATGCGCCAAATGACTTATGGCCAAAAACACCTGAATGGATTAGATCACATAAGCAAAGTTTATGCTAATAGTCATATCCTGCCATAGGCAATATATGTCAGAATATGCTACATTTATCATTACGCACAGGACTAAATTATTGACCGCAATGATTACTTAGATCTAAAAATAAATAGTGGCCCCACATGGAACCCCCTAATAAGCTATAGAACAAAAAGAGGGGAGGAAGAGGGGAGAGAAATGGGGAAGGGGAAAGGGGAAATAAGGGAATTCTTCATGTCTTATCCATGCATTTTTGCACAAAGGAGCGACATTTTCATGTTGTATCCAGTCCAATTATAAGCCTTAGGTTCTTTCCTGATGTTTTGATCAATTAGTGGTGATTTTCTCGGAGCATCAGATGGAGAAAACAAAATCATACTCTACAAATGAAACAAATTAAAATTAATAAAAATAAAAAACAAGGTGAGATAAAAATCGACACAGATATTTCAAAGAAATGGAGCAAAACTGCAGGTTTCGTTTTGAGCCATCTGGATGCATGAGTCCTCAGAGTCCAGATCCATTTAGTCTCTATCCGTGCAAGGGGGCGGCTAACTTCCCCTCCTTTACTATCCAAAAGGAGTCTATCGATACCCCTAACTTTAAGACCTTTTAGGTCACATTGATGGTGCAGCTTGAAGTGTTTCGGCAATGTCCATAATTGGTCTATGCATGTCTCCTCTTTGGCAGCAAGAATGTCGCGAACATGTTCTCTAACTCTTATTTTCAAAGCCCTAGTAGTAAGGCCAACGTAGATTTTCTTACATGGACAGCAGGCATAGTAGACAACTGCCCTAGTTGAACATGTAATAGATTGAGTGATTTTATAATTCCTGCTGCCATCTGAAGAGGAAAAAGTTGTTGCACGCTCAATATTTGGGCATGCCACACATCTTCCGAACGGAGTACAGCCCCACTTTGTTTTCTGGGGTCGGGCAAACGGTAATTGTTTTTGGTCACTCTTCTCATAGTGGCTCCGAACTAAAATGTCCCTCAAGTCCTTGCAAGATTCCTACAGTGCATGCTTTCTGAATTTTACTTCTTGCTTTCTCTACTTGAGTAGTCTTTATCTCATGGCTCTTTAATTGTTGTAAATCTACAGATGTTAGAACATGCTGAGAGTTTTCCAGCAGCTGGTTGTCTATACACTAATTGATGTGATTATCTGCATCTGAGGTGCCATGAAGTACTTGGTCAGCAATATTGATGGTACCAAAACTGCTAATCCACTTCCACTGCCCTTCCTTGGTAATTATTAGCCAGTTATTGACAATTATATTGGCTTGTAGTAGTAGTAATTTTACCAGAAATACATAGATGACTGTTTCCTTTAGAGTTTTGAAAGTACAAAACACAAGACTGTAAAAGCTTTTAAATCATCATTCTTCTCATTGAGAATCTTGTGGAGCAGTTTGAGACCTTTTTCGCTTCAGCTGCATTTACAGAAAGATTTTTTTTTTCCTTTTAGAAATAGATTCTCTATTTTGTAACCACTTTACTTATACTCTTGACATAATAGCCCTGGGCAAAGTAGTGTTTTATAGCTGAAGTTCCAACCTATAAAGCATCAACAATAAGGCAGCTAAAACTGATGTCTTTGCTACATACAGAAATTCTGTAGCAAGAGAAAGAAACAAATTTAGCACCAGGATTTTATTACCAATGATGGAAGATTTATGAGGATTAGTTAATCGGGAACCCCTGTTTTTCAGAGAGATGACATCACTGCATTTCCTCACTAAAACGTTAAAAATCTCTATGTGTACTATTTTGCTAGAAACATGCAGGCACACAAAATGTAAGTCCTATAATGTAAATGTCATGAACTTTATTTAGTTGACACGGTATACAATCATTATTTATTACCAGATGTCTTTTCATTCCTTTGGGTGGATTATACATTAAAAAGTAGCATCCCTTGCGGTGGCGGGGCTGGTCTGTGCTCGCCGGGTTTTCTCATTACATGTGCACTGACAGTGCGCTCTCTTACTCGTCACTTCTCATCAGAGTCAGCAAGGGAGCGCACTGTCATTGTTCATTAAAAATTATTTGCAGGAAAAAACAAGGTTCTCCAGTGATGACAGGTATGATGATAAATAAAACTTTACATTATTTAAATTATTTGAAAAGGGATGGAGGTGGAGACAGAGAAGTTTATTTGCTATATGAATAAGAATGCATTTAATGTTAAATTAGCATATTATCTGATCCCAAAAAACTATTATGTTGATATTACAATAGCAGATGATTCATTTGCAGGTACAATTTCAGTCTCCCCATATAGAAAACCCACAGATAGTAACTCCATTTTAGAAGCATATTTATGTCATCCATGTTTCAGTTGCAGAACTAACAAGAACCAAAAGAAACTGTTCGTGCAATGACAATTTCAGTATGAAATCAATAAGGTCTTAACCAGATTAAAACATAGAAGCTATCCAAATTTGATCCTAAAGAGAGCCAATTCTATTGTTGAGGGTATTGATAGTAAGAGTTTATTCTAAGAACACAATTCTCCAAAAAATACCAAACAAAAATAATCATAATAAAATTACCTTCTAAAAGCAGGTTAGTCCACAATATCATGAAGTGATTTATATTAAAAAAAATATTTACCAATCCTTACCCAATAATAGACTCTGTGAAATCTTAAAAAATTGAATTTCAGTTTTGTTGCCAGGAAAGCACCTATGCTTGGTACAATTATTTCACCCAGTTTTTTTTTTCAGGACAATAAGAAAATAATCCAACATGGCTTTAGTTTACACACATTTGAGGTGAGTTTCGGGGGTCAATATAGCAGAAAATGCCCAAAAGTGACACCATTCTAAAAACTGCACCCTCAAGGTGCGCAATACAACATTCAAGAAATGTATTAACCCTTCAGGTGCTTCATGAGAACTAAAGCAATGTGGACGGCAAAAAATGAACATTTTACTTTTTTAACAAAAAATGTAATTTGGAACCAAGCTTTTTTATTTTTAGGAGAAAACAGACCACAAAATTTGTTCTGCAATTTCTCCTGAGTATGCCGATATCCTGTATGTGGGGAAAAGCCACTGTTTGGTCATATGGCAGGGCTCAGAAGGGAGGGAGCGCAGTTTCACTTTTTGAACACAAAATTGTCTAGAATCAATGGCAGGTACCATGTTGCGTTTGGAGACCCCCTAATGTACCTAAACAGTGGAAACCCTCCAATTCTAACTCCAATCCTAACACAGCCCTAACCCCAACCATAAGCCCCACACCCCTAACCCTAATCCCAACCCTAACCATAACCCTAACTACAACCCTAATCCCAACACCACCCTAACCCCAACACCACATCCCTAACCCCAACACAACCCTAACCCCAACACAACCCTAACTACAACCCTAGCCCCCAAACTTAACCCTAGCCCCAACCCTAACCCTAGCCCTAACCGTAACCCTAGTCCAACCCTAACCCTAGCTTTAACCCTATCCCCAACCCTAACCCTAGCTCTAACCCCAACCCTAACCCTAGCTCTAACCCCAACCCTAGCTGTAGCCCTAGCCCCAACCCTAACCCTAGCCCCAACACTAACCCTACCTCTAACCCCAACCCTAACACTAACCCTAGCCCCAACCCTAACCCTAATGGAAAAATGGAAATAAATACTTTTTCTATTTTATTATTTTTACCTAAAGGGGTGATAAAGGGGGGTTTAATGTACTATTTTTTTATTTTGATCACTGTGATAGCTTCTATCACAGTGATCAAAATAAACCAATAGGAGAAATATCCTATTGTTGCAGAGTGCCAGCTGGCAGATTCTGGCTGGCAGATTCTGGCTGGCGCACTGCACATGCTCCCGCCCTTTTCTTCCTGGGAAAAGCCGCCAAAGGCAGGGGACATCACCAGGGATGCAGAAGGTGCTGGAGGTACCGGGGAGGCTCAGAGAACCCCATTTCTCTCTCCTCTGATGTGCTAGATCATATCAGAGGGGAGAGAAATAAGTAGGAAATCATTTTTTTTTGCAGTCGCCGTTATTCCGTGAATAATGGTGATCACACCACTGGGGACGGTAAAAACTGACCCGAATCATGTTCTCTGGGGTTTTGGCAACCCCCGGTAGCTGAGACCCTGGAGAATTTTCGACGCAGGAAGGTGCTATAACCTTATCTTGAAGCGCTGTATAAAAGCGGCGCTGAGGAATAAATACCCATAACTGCTGCCATTAAAAGGCGTACCGGCGGTCGTTAAGTGGTTAAATGTGGGCATAGACAATGCAAATCTTGCAATCATGCCCATAAATTTGCAATATTTTGCTTAAATAAAACAGGACTACATTTTACCATAAAGAGCTTCATTAATTGTAATACAACTGGAGTCATACATCTAACTGATTGAGTGTAAGATTCAGTATGTGAGTTGTACAACAGGTCCCCTAAAAAAACGCATTAGAAGGCACCTATCTGATACGTTAGTCCCACAGAATTTTCTATCTCAGACGTTTCCAGACACTTTTCACAGGTACATAAAGAGGATATAAGATCTTTGAGATTTGTTGGTATTGAAAGTTATATAAATTATAATTAAATTGTATTAAATTGTTTATTACATTTTATTAAATTATTTATTATATTTTAAACAGAGAATCATACTGAAATTTAAGTTTCAAACTGGAGTCCCATAAGGAATGAATGTTAGATAGGATTTAATTTAGCAAAATAGCTAGTAGTGTTTATTAAGGATCTTCAGTGTTATTATATGAAAACAAAATTTAGGATAGGGTTAATTATTGGCTTTCAGTGGTTAGTGAATATGCACACAGGTAATTAGCAGAAAGAAGTATCCAAGCTCTACTATACTACATAGCAGACCATGGCTAAGGCTTGAAGCCGAAACGCGTTGGCTTTCTGTGGATCCCCTGTGGTTTGCCAGTAATTTTTGTTTTTAATATGCACTAATAAACGTAAAGTTTTATTTATCACCACACCTGTCATTGCTAGAGAACCTTATTTTCTCCTGTATTGCTTACACGACCCGGACAAGGGCGGGCCCGTGTGGTGATTTCCATCCTAACAAGGCACATCTGAATTCGGCGAGCTGACTCTATTTTCCCTGTTTCCCTGACAGATTTTAAAATATAGATAAGATTCTAAGAGCATACATCGGAATTGACAACCACTGCATGCTCAGTAGATCCGGGACTCACCCAGAGATTATATTATGACATTAAATTGACAGACATTTAGTACTAAAAAAAATGGTAATTTTGGACTACCCCTTTAATTCTACTTTCCTGCAGATTTACCCTATATATGCCAGGTAGGTTCTCTTCAAGGATAAACAATGTAATTGTTACAACTAGGCAGCCACTTGTCATACGCCAGAGATCAACAGTAAGTACATATAACATAATGGTTATACAACTGCACTTTCCAATCATATATTTTAAACATTTACAATAAATTCATATAATCATTTCAGATATTACTTCATAATTTTCAATTTGTCCTGTTGCCATATGTAACATGCAGTGATTCATTATTGCTAGTACTGTTAGTAAAATTGCTCCATCTATGGCCATTACTGTTACTTCTGCGGCTCGCAAAATCTAATTTATTTCAATAATATGGCACTCAAATTCCGCTAATCTGGCACATGGCAAAAAATGGATTGGCAGGAAATTATTTGATTGTCAAGCCTAACTAGAGGCAATGCAGCAGCTGGGCCAAGGGTAAGCAAAGTTGGCACATCCTAAATGTACCGATCCAGCGGCTCCTGAACATCAACATATCAAAAAACAATGAAGACTTTACTCATGGGTAGTTATATAAGCACATGCATCAAAAATTTACAGAAAGGTAAGGATTCGTCCACCTTTATCTTTCTGTACATTTTTGATAAGAACCTCAACTTCCCAGTATACAAGTAATAGCAATACCGTTTATATATATACGGTATATATAATATATAAAGCTGAATGTGTGTGTGTGTGTGTGTGTGTATATGTGTATGTGTGTATATCCAGGATTGGCATCTGCACCGTCGCAGCTACAGCCACAAAATTTTGCACAGTCACACGTCTGGACCCCGAGAGAGTCATAGGCTATGTTGTGAGACGAAATTTTAACCCCGTGCTTTCCAATTCACCAATTTTGCCCCTATCTACATAATGGGGAAAAAGTGAAAGGAAAAGTGTTGGAGGCAAATTGACAGCTGCCAGATGTGAACAAGAGGGACTTAAAGAATGAGAGCAATGGCACCAAAGAGTATATACCGTACAGTTGCTAAGGTGGGGCCCCGACATGGGATACTCACCACACACAAAATATTCCACACACTACCACGTGCTTGAACACATATACCACCCTCAGCACACATTTCACCATATATACACCAACCTTGCCACATAAAAGTCGAAACACAAAAGTCACCGCTCAAAACTCGCCACGCGCAAAATTCGCCACACGCAAAACTAGTCTCACGCAAAACTAGCCACACTTGCAAAACTCACCTCATGGAGAACTCGCGACATGCAAAACTTGCACACGCGGAAAAATTTACACATGCGCAAAAGTTGCAACACATGCAATAGTTGCCTCACACAAAACTTGCACATACTCAAAACGCACCACACATGAAACTCGCCACGTGCAAATCTCGGCATGTGCAAAACTTGCTGCACACAACTTGTTACCCTTACCTGTCACATGCAACTCGACACACAAAAAGTTGCTACACACATGTCGCCACACAAAACTCATCTTACAAAAGTCGCTACATGCATGTCGCCACACGCAACTCAACACACACAACTTGACACATGAAACTCGCCCTAAAACACACACAAGTCTGGTATTATCCTTCAAAAATAAAAATCTGATTAATAAGCAGACAAACTACAAGAGCAACAAATGTACCATATAGGAAATACAGCAGCTGTCAGTCACGTGACCTGTCTATTATGTGTATGTGTGAGCTAATATATACTGCCAGGGGGGAGGGCTTCCTGTTGGCTGTGGATTTATCAGGCTGCCAATTTAGCTTACAAATACCGAGGTAAAAATACTGACCAAATAACGTGTGAACGAGGTCTAATACAGGAGGAGATGACACACAGATATATACTAAATACAGGAGGAGGTGACATACAGGTACATACTATATACAGGAGCAGATGACACACAGGTATATACTATATACAGGAGGAGATGACACACAGGTATATACTATATACAGGAGGAGATGACATACAGGTATATACTATATATAGGAGGAGATGACATGCAGGTATATACTATATACAGGAGGAGATGACATACAGGTATATACTATATAAAAGAGGAGATGACACATAGGTATATAGGGGAGATGACATACAGCAGGTATATACTATATACAGGGGAGATGACATACAGGTATATACTATATACAGGAGATGACATACAGGTATATACTATATATAGGAGGAGATGACATACAGGTATATACTATATACAGAAGAGATGACATACAGGTATATACTATATACAGGAGGAGATGACACATAGGTATATACAATATACAGTTAGGGCCAGAAATATTTGGACAGTGACACAATTTTCGCGAGTTGGGCTCTGCATGCCACCACATTGGATTTGAAATGAAACCTCTACAACAGAATTCAAGTGCAGATTGTAACGTTTAATTTGAAGGGTTGAACAAAAATATCTGATAGAAAATGTAGGAATTGTACACATTTCTTTACAAACACTCCACATTTTAGGAGGTCAAAAGTAATTGGACAAATAAACATAACCCAAACAAAATATTTTTATTTTCAATATTTTGTTGCAAATCCTTTGGAGGCAATCACTGCCTTAAGTCTGAAACCCATGGACATCACCAAACGCTGGGTTTCCTCCTTCTTAATGCTTTGCCAGGCCTTTACAGCCGCAGCCTTCAGGTCTTGCTTGTTTGTGGGTCTTCCGTCTTAAGTCTGGATTTGAGCAAGTGAAATGCATGCTCAATTGGGTTTAGATCTGGAGATTGACTTGGCCATTGCAGAATGTTCCACTTTTTGGCACTCATGAACTCCTGGGTAGCTTTGGATGTATGCTTGGGGTCATTGTCCATCTGTACTATGAAGCGCCGTCCAATCAACTTTGCAGCATTTGGCTGAATCTGGGTTGAAAGTATATCCCGGTACACTTCAGAATTCATCCGGCTACTCTTGTCTGCTCTTATGTCATCAATAAACACAAGTGACCCAGTGCCATTGAAAGCCATGCATGCCCATGCCATCACGTTGCCTCCACCATGTTTTACAGAGGATGTGGTGTGCCTTGGATCATGTGCCGTTCCCTTTCTTCTCCAAACTTTTTTCTTCCCATCATTCTGGTACAGGTTGATCTTTGTCTCATCTGTCCATAGAATACTTTTCCAGAACTGAGCTGGCTTCTTGAGGTGTTTTTCTGCAAATTTAACTCTGGCCTGTCTATTTTTGGTATTAATGAATGGTTTGCATCTAGATGTGAACCCTTTGTATTTACTGTCATGGAGTCTTCTCTTTACTGTTGACTTAGAGACAGATACACCTACTTCACTGAGAGTGTTCTGGACTTCAGTTGATGTTGTGAACGGGTTCTTCTTCACCAAATTAAGTATGCGGCGATCATCCACCACTGTTGTCATCCGTGGACGCCCAGGCCTTTTTGAGTTCCCAAGCTCACCAGTCAATTCCTTTTTTCTCAGAATGTACCCAACTGTTGATTTTGCTACTCCAAGCATGTCTGCTATCTCTCTGATGGATTTTTTCTTTTTTTTCAGCCTCAGGATGTTCTGCTTCACCTCAATTGAGAGTTCCTTTGACCGCATGTTGTCTGCTCACAGCAACAGCTTCCAAATGCAAAACCACACACCTGGAATCCACCCCTGACCTTTTAACTACTTCATTGATTACAGGTTAACGAGGGAGACGCCTTCAGAGTTAATTGCAGCCCTTAGAGTCCATTGTCCAATTACTTTTGGTCCCTTGAAAAAGAGGACGCTATGCATTACAGAGCTATGATTCCTAAACCCTTTCTCCGATTTGGATGTGGAAACTATCATATTGCAGCTGGGAGTGTGCACTTTCAGCCCATATTATATATATAATTGTATTTCTGAACATGTTTTTGTAAACAGCTAAAATAACAAAACTTGTGTCACTGTCCAAATATTTCTGGCCCTAACTGTACAGGAGGAGATGACATACAGCAGGTATATACTATTTACAGGGGAGATGACATACAGGTATATACTATATACAGGAGATGACATACAGGTGTATACTACATATAATGGAGATGACAAACATGTATACACTGAGGTGAAAATGAGAGGTGTGAGGTGAAAATGAAAAGGTGTGAGTGCAAAATGAGAGGAGTGAGGGAAAATGACAGATGTGAGGTCGAAATGACAAGTGTTAGGGGGGAAATGAAAGATGTGAGAGGGAAAATGAGGGGTGTGATGGGAAAATAAGAGAAGTGAGGTGGTATAACTAACCACAGATATTTACTATGCCCAGGCAACGCTGGGCTCTTAATCTAGTATATATATATTTATATATATATATAATTGTCTAAGGGTCACTTCCGTCTTTCTGTCTTTCTGTCCTTCTTTCTGTCGCGGATATTCACTAGTCGCGGCCTCTGTCTGTTATGGAAATCCAAGTTGCTGATTGGTCGCGGCAAAACAGCCACGACCAATCAGCGACGGGCACAGTCCGGAAGAAAATGGCCGCTCCTTACTCCCCGCAGTCCGTGCCCGGCGCCCGCATACTCCCCTCCAGTCACCGCTCACACAGGGTTAATGCCGGCGGTAACGGACCGCGTTATGCCGCGGGTAACGCACTCTGTAACCGCTGCTTTTAACCCGGTGTGTCCCCAACTTTTTACTATTGATGCTGCCAGCATCAATAGTAAAAAGATCTAATGTTAAAAATAATTAAAAAACCTGTTATTCTCACCCTCCGTCATCCGACGATGCACTCGCGCCTGCCGCCATCTTCTGTTCCCCGCCAATGCGTTGCGAAATTACCCAGAAGACTTAGCGGTCTCGCAAGACCGCTAAGTCATCTAGGTAATTTCGCAATGCATCCTGGGAACAGAAGATGGCGGCAGCCGCGCGCGTATCGCCGGAGCTTTGCTGGATCCCAGGGGTGAGTATATAACTATTTTTTATTTTAATTATTTTTTTAACAGGTATATGGTGCCCACACTGCTGTACACTATGTGGGCAGTGTTAGATACCGCGTGGCTGCTATATACTACATAGGCAGTGTTACATACTATGTGGGCTGTATTATGTACTGCGTGGGCTGTGCTATATATTATGTGGCCACTGTTATATACTGTTATATACTGCGTGGGCAGTGTTATATACTACATGGCTGCTATATACTGCGTGGGCAGTGTTATATACTACGTGGCTGCTATATACTGTGTGGGCTGTGCTATATATTATGTGGCCAGTGTTATATACTGCTTGGCCTGTGTGATATACTACGTCGCCTGTGTTATATACTGCGTGGCTGCTATATACTTCGTGGGCTTTGTTATATAGTACATGGCTGTGTTATATACTGCGTAGCCACTGTTATAAATTGCGTGGCCTGTATTTACGCATCGGGTATTCTACAATATGTATGTATATAGCAGCCACTTAGTATATAGCACAGGCCACGTAGTATTTGTCTGCTATATACTACATGGCTCCTATATACTACATGGCCTATATACTATGTGGCTGCTATATACATACATAAATTCATATTCTAGAATACCCAATGCGTTAGAATCAGGCCACCATCTAGTATATATATAGATATATAGATATAGATATAGATATAGATATATATATATATCTATATCTATATCTATATCTATATATCTATATATATATATATATATATATATATATACACTATTTACCTAGAGCCATTTATACCTTTCACATTTATTCTCCATTATATTAAGCTCTACTGTGTCAAAATATCAAAACTCTAAAATTATATAAAAATCACATTCAATTGAAAACTAAGTCTTTAGTAAGCATAACACAATTTTTCCGTATCATGACAATTCTTCTTGTGTTTTGAATGCAGCATTAGTGAACTGAATCCATAAGAATCAGAAAAAAGTGACACATACGAAAAAAGGTATAAAAAGAAAATTTTTTATGCAGTTTCCATTTCAGATTTAACTGCCAGAAAAATCAAAATCAAGAAACTGAGTGGCCAAGTCATCAAGCATTTTCTCCCAGCTTTCTGGCTTTAAAAATTAGCTCATTTTTGCATAACACGTTCTGATTAGGGAAAGATTCACAAAAATTTTAATCACAGAAGTACAGAAATTATTACGTTTTCTGCTCATGTGAAGCCAGAAGATGTAGCAAATTCATTAAGCAGCACACCCTCAATAATGAATATGAGGTATGTTATCCTAGCAGACTGTAGATTAAGACTTAAAGGGTATGTGCACATGACACTTTTAAAATGTGTAGCTGTCAATCTTTTCAAAGTCAGAAAAGTTCAGAAAAAAATGGCAGTCTTTTTCCTGATGCGGCAAAGCGTACGGTTTTGTTGTCGTCTTTTAGTTATCAAAAACAAGCTGCCCAAAGGATGAACACGTTGCTTCTTTTTACTGGTTTCTGAACCCTGAAGCAATTAGAAGAAGCAACAGAAGACTGAACTTGTGCACAGCAATGTTGTTTTTACTTTGCTATGCATTATGTTTAATGTTTGCTGCAGGGTGCTTTTTTTTTTTTTGGGGGGGGGGGGGAGTTCCAGGTGGAATTAGCCAGAAAAAGTCATGTGCACTTCTATAAAGAATAATAAAGAATAATTTATCAAGCAGTTTACACGAGTTTTCTGGTGTAAAACGTCTTGAGATGCTGCTAATGTTATTTCACAACTCATAGTTGTGCAAAAACGTTGCAACTTTTGGCGATTGTACCCCAGTCCTGGCCTGCTTTGCCACTTTTTTGAAAATTGAACTGACCATAGCCAGGAGGGGACATGCCTGACAATTTCATTATACAAAAATGGCACAAATTACAACACAAATGTATGTCGGTTCATAACTGGAGTACATTTCTTGTGGTGGTGTAAGGTAGAATTAAGGCATACAGTTGTGTGAAAAAATGTTTGGAACAAATGAGAAACAAAGTAACTGAGATCTATCAGTCTGGAAAAGGTTATAAAGCCATTTCTAAAGCTGTGGGACTCCAGTAAACCACAGTGAGAGCCATTATCCACAAATGGAGAAAGCATGGAACAGTTGTGAACCTTTCCAGGAGTGGCGGCCGATGAAAATTACCCCATTAGCGCATTGACGACTCATCTAAGAGGTCAAAAAAGACCCCCAAAAAACATCCAAAGAACTAAAGGCCTCACTTGCCTCAGTTAAGATCAGTGTTCATGACTCCAACATAAGAAAGAGACTGACAAAAATGGCCTACATGGCAGAATTACAATGAAGAGCAAAAGGGTAACAATGTTTTGAACTTTTGACTTTCAGGCTCCATATCTCATTATCAACTTCTGCTTTGAACTTGAAATTACCATCATTTTGTAGACAATCATCTTGGATAGCTCATACTTAAAGGGACACTGTCACCTGAATTTGGAGGGAACAATCTTCAGCCATGGAGGCGGGGTTTTCGGTTGTTTGATTCACCCTTTCCTTACCCGCTGGCTGCATGCTGGCTGCAATATTGGATTGAAGTTCATTCTCTGTCCTCTGTAGTACATGCCTGCACAAAGCAATCTTGCCTTGCGCAGGTGTGTACTATGGAGGACAGAGAATGAACTTCAATCCAATATTGCAGCCAGCAAGCAGCCAGCGGGTAAGGAAAGGGTGAATCGAACACCCGAAAACCCCGCCTCCATGGCTGAAGATTGTTCCCTCCAAATTCAGGTGACAGTGTCCCTTTAAATTTGATTTCCAACTATTTAGCATATGATTAGTTATGCAGATTCTTGTCATGTCACTGCATTGTTACTGTTTTGTTTCTAAAGATCTAAATGTTATTTTTTATTAGTTTGTTAGTATTTTGTAATTCCACCTTTGGCTTTCAACACTGCCTGAATCCTTCCGGGCATGCTGTCGATCAGATTCAAGCATGTGTCAATTGAAATTTGTTCTGGTGTCTCTTCTACACGTTCCCAAAGTTGATGCATAGTGGTTAACTCACTTGGGTATGTATATAGTTTTTTCTTTAATTCTACCCACAAGTGTTTGATTGGGTTGAGGTCTGGCGACTGTGAGGGCCATTCCAGCACCTCTACTTCATTGTCACTTAACCATTTCTTTGCCAATCTCAACGTATGCTTCGTGTTGTTGTCCTGCTGGAAAACTATGTCATCCTTTTCATACCCATAGTACTTGAGTTTACGAAATTATTCACCTTGTAGGATGCTCACATATAGCTCAGCATTGAGACCACCATCGATCCTGGTCAAGTATCTAATGCCTTTCGCTGTGAAACAACCCCATATCATCAGGCTTCCTCCACCGACCTTGACATTTCCTTCAATTTCTCAATCCGTTAGCCCCTTTTTTCCTTGTTTCTTTCAGACCCATTTGCATCAGAGACTAGTCTGTTTACTTTAAATTTCCACTTTTCGTTCTTGTTTGCAAACTCGAACCGACACTATTATTGAAGTTGAGGCTATTTCACCTTTTTTCGTGCCACCATTCCAGACTTGTGCAATGTGTGTTGCACTGTGCTTGCATCGACTCTGTGATCTCATTATTATGAATCCTATGAGCCACCTCCACTGCCGTATTTGTGCCTCCATGACTGATAGACCTTGGGATGAGCCGACTTGTTGACTCCAATATTTTCCCTGGAAGTCCACGTTTTGGCTTCTGAATGGATGGACAGGCTTCATTTCCTATTCTTCCAACTGTCATGGCACTCACATGATGCAGTTTGGCAATTTTCTTGGCGAAGAAACTGCTATTGATGAGCTGGATGATACTGTGCAACAACGGTGCAATAATCATGTAACTATTTTTAACTTCACTACTGGGTAAACTGGGACACAACCCTTAATAAAGTTGAAATGGCAGACATTATAGTTGTGATCTTGCTTTCTTAGAATCAGTTATAACCGTAGCTGAGCACAGATGTAACAAATCCTTACAATAGTAATGTTGCGGCTACTGGAGCAGAAACAATAGCTTACGACCGAACTGTCAATCATTACGCTTTAAAGCATAGGGACAAAAGACACAAAATAATTTTCCATATTACAAACAGAAGTATAATCATTTATAATTTGTGGCAACTTCCAAATGACAAATCTAATTTAAAAAAATCCGAACATTAATCTGATTATGGCCGTTATGCTTTGATCATCTCATCAAAGGGGTTATACAACCTCTTAAAATGTATGACTTATCCTTAAGATAAGCCATCAATATTAGATCAGTGGAAATTCAACTATCGGCACCCCCTCTAATCAGCTGTTTGAAGAGGCTGTGGCGCTTATGCAAGCTCTATAGCCTCTCCAATGTTTTCAGCAGATTGCAGACTGGTTCATACACGCCAGTACCATAATTTTCATGCAGCATATTACAGCGTTGTTCCACTGAATCAAATAAGACAACAGTGCAATATATAGAAGTAAGCTAAAAAATGCAGCCTGCTTGCAAACATTGAAGAGAGCCAAGCAGCCTCTCCAAACAGCTAATCGGAGGGGTTGTTTCTGGTAAGACCCACATCGATCTAACATTGATGTCTTATCCTAAGGAATTTGACAGATTGTAAGAACCCATGTCTGGGACCTTAACACTGATGGCATGTCCTTAGGACAGGTCAGCAATGTCTGATTGGTGAGGGGTGACATCCGGTACCCCCGAAGATCAGCTCTTACTGGTGTTGGCAGTGGCCGAAACTGCTCAGTTACAGAGCTGCACACCACAGCTCTGTCCAGTGTCAGATTGAAGAACATTGGCCCAACAGAAGATTTGATTCTAAGTGCCCACCTGTCCCTTCAACTAAAGAGCCCCATAGCAGCTCCAAGGTTTGCACTATGAACTCTCCTGAAGGAGATGTCAGTTCCCACCAAAGAATTCTCCGGTTCTTTGGTGGGCCAGTCCAACCCTGCCTCTGCTGACTGTATAATGGCCAGGACTGGGTACTGGACATCTGCTCCCTTTTCAAATCGATAGGGGGAGGATGTGCAGCCACTATTCCGTTAACAGAGCTGGGCTGGGCAGTTCTGTAACTGAGCACTTAGGATAGGCCATCAATGATAAAGTCCTGGACAAACCCTTCAAAAAGAGAATAGGAAATGATGTGGTCTATTTAGTCTTAATGAAAGCAGTTTCAAAATGATAAAGAATAACAGAAGAGAAAAAGAAATAGCGCTAAGTGTGATTAAAAATATGAGGCTAAATTAAGCCCAAGATGGATCACATCAGACATACAGATTGTCTTTAATATGATGTAATGACAGGCAATCAGGCTGTACTCAGGATGAATCTCTGCACAGATTCCATCGCAGCCATTCCCTTCTATATTTTATCAACAATGAAACTATATATAAGACAGAACATTTGGTTATTGTGGCGTTTGCCGTCATCTGCATTACTTCTCCATCATTGTTGCCCCATTCACATGTTACTCCTTTACCCATCTCTTTAATCTGTGTCCTCATCCTGTCTGCCTAGAATTTTGTTGATAATTATCTGTTAATTTGGCATCTTGGCAAATCTAACTGGGACGAGCCAAATGTTCCCTCTGCTGAATCACTCATCTGAGCCAAGATCGCTCTCATATGCTCTGTGGGCTGAGATTAGAGGGGGGAGCTTCTCAAATATATTACAGTAAAATTGAAATCCAGTCTTACAGTGTGTAATGTGGCTCTATGCTGGCAATTACACCACAATGGCAACTTGTAATCTAGAGGGCTAACCGGTGGTGTAATCTACTACATAAAGCTGAATGTGTGTATGTGTGTGTGTGTGTATGTGTGTGTGTGTGTGTGTGTGTGTGTGTATGTCCGGGATTGGCATCTGCACCGTCGCAGCTACAGCCACAAAATTTTGCACAGTCACACGTCTGGACCCCGAGAGCGTCATAGGCTATATTGTGAGGCGAAATTTTAACCCCGCACGTTCCAATTCACCAAACAATTTTGCCCCTATCTACATAATGGGGAAAAAAGTGAAAGGAACAGTGTTGGAAGCGTCGCAGCTACAGAAACAAAATTTTGCACAGTCACACGTCTGGACCCTGAGAGCGTCATAGGCTACGTTGTGAGGTGAAATTTTAACCCCGCGCTTTCCAATTCACCAAACAATTTTGCCCCTATCTACATAATGGGGAAAAAAGTGAAAGGAAAAGTGTTGGAGGCGTCGCAGCTACAGAAACAAAATTTTGCACAGTCACACGTCTGGACCCTGAGAGCGTCATAGGCTACGTTGTGAGGCGAAATTTTAACCCCGCGCGTTCCAATTCACCAAACAATTTTGCCCCTATCTACATAATGGGGAAAAAAGTGAAAGGAAAAGTGTTGGAAGCGTTGCAGCTACAGAAACAAAATTTTGCACAGTCACACGTCTGGACCCTGAGAGCGTCATAGGCTACGTTGTGAGGTGAAATTTTAACCCCACGCTTTCCAATTCACCAAACAATTTTGCCACTATCTACATAATGGGGAAAAAGTGAAATGAAAAGTGTTGGAGGCGTCGCAGCTACAGCCACAAAATTTTGCACAGTCACACGTCTGGACCCCGAGAGCGTCATAGGCTATGTTGTGAGGTGAAATTTTAACTCCGCGCTTTCCAATTCACCAAACTATTTTTCCCCTATCTACATAATGGGGAAAAGTGAAAGGAAAAGTGTTGGAGGCAAATTGACAGCTGTCAGATGTGAACAAGGGGGACTTAAAGAATGAGAGCGATGGCGCAAAAGAGTATATACCGTACAGTTGCTAAGGTGGGCCCCCGACATGAGATACTCACCACACATGGGGATATGAACACACACACAAAATGCGCCACACACTACCACGTGCTTGAACACATATTACCCTCAGCACACATTTCACCACACATACACCAACCTCGCCACATAAAAGTCGAAACACAAAAGTCGCCGCTCAAAACTCGCCACGCGCAAAACTCACCACATGCAAAAACTAGGCTCACGCAAAACTCGCCACAAGTGCAAAACTCACCTCATGGAAAACTCGCCACACGCAAAACTTGCACACGCGGAAAAATTGCCACATGCACAAAATTTGCAACACATGCAAAAGTTGCCTCACACAAAACTTGCACATACTCAAAAGGCACCAGACATAAAACTCACCACGCGCAAAACTCGCCATGCCCAAAACTTGCTGCACACAACTTGCTACACTAACCTGTCACATGCAACTCGACACACAAAAAGTTGCTACACGCATGTTGCCACACAAAACTCATCTCACAAAAGTCACTACATGCATGTCGCCACACACAACTCAACATACACAACTTGACAAACGAAACTCGCCCTAAAACACACACAAGTCTGGTATTAGCCTTCAAAAATAAAAATCTGATTAATAAGCAGACAAACTACAAGAGCAACAAATGTACCATATAGGAAATACAGCAGCTGTCAGTCACATGACCTGCCTATTATGTGTATGTGTGAGCTAATATATACTGCCAGGGGGAGGGCTTCCTGTTGGCTGGGGATTTATCAGGCTGCCAATTTATCTTACAAATACTGAGGTAAAAATACTGAGCAAATAACGTGTTAACGAGGTCTAATCCAGGAGATCACACAGGTATATACTATATACAGGGGAGATGACACACAGATATATACTATATACAGGAGAGATGACACACAGGTACATACTATATACAGGAGGAGATGACACACAGGTATATACTATATACAGGAGCAGATTACCTACAGGTATATACTATATACAGGAGGAGATGACATACAGGTATATGCTATATATAGAAGATGACATACAGGTATATACTATATACCGGAGGAGATGACACACAGGTATATACTATATACAGGGGAGATGACACACAGATATATACTATATACAGGAGAGATGACACACAGGTATATATTATATAGAGGAGGAGATGACATACAGGTACATATTACATACAGGAGGAGATGACATACAGGTATATACTATATACAGGAGGAGAAGACACACAGGTATATACTATATACAGGAGCAGATTACCTACAGGTATATACTATATACAGGAGGAGATGACATACAGGTATATGCTATATATAGAAGATGACATACAGGTATATACTATATACAGGAGGAGATGACACACAGATATATACTATATACAGGGGAGATGACACACGTATATACTATATATATAGAAGGAGATGACATACAGGTATATACTATATATAGGAGGAGATGACATGCACCTATATACTATATATAGGAGGAGATGACTTACAGGTATATACTATATATAGGAGGAGATGACATACAGGTATATACTATATACAGGGGAGATGACACACAGCAGGTATATACTATATACAGGGGAGATGACATACAGGTATATACTAAATACAGGAGATGACATACAGGTGTATACTATATATAAGGGAGATGACAAACATGTACTGTATATACTGAGGTGAAAATGAGAGGTGTGAGGTGAAAATGAAAAGGTGTGAGTGCAAAATGAGAGGAGTGAGGGAAAATAGTGTAGTGATCGGAAAATGACAGATGTGAGGTCGAAATGACAAGTGTTAGGGGGGAATGAGAGGAGTGAGGGAGAAAATGAGAGGTGTGAGGGAGAAAATTAGAGATGTGAGGGGGAAAATTAAAGATGTGATTGGGAAAATGAGAGGCGTGATGGGAAAATAAGAGAAGTGACGTGCTATAACTAACCACAGATATTTACTATACCCAGGCAACGCCGGGCTCTTCAGCTAGTCTACTATATAAAGCTGAATGTGTGTATGTGTGTGTGTGTGTATGTGTGTGTGTGTGTGTATGTCCGGGATTGGCATCTGCACCGTCGCAGCTACAGCCACAAAATTTTGCACAGTCACACGTCTGGACCCCGAGAGCGTCATAGGCTATATTGTGAGGCGAAATTTTAACCCCGCGCGTTCCAATTCACCAAACAATTTTGCCCCTATCTACATAATGGGGAAAAAAGTGAAAGGAAAAGTGTTGGAAGCGTCGCAGCTACAGCAACAAAATTTTGCACAGTCACACGTCTGGACCCTGAGAGCGTCATAGGCTACGTTGTGAGGTGAAATTTTAACCCCGCGCGTTCCAATTCAAAAAACTATTTTGCCCCTATCTACATAATGGGGAAAAACGTGAAAGGAAAAGTGTTGGAAGCGTCGCAGCTACAGCAACAAAATTTTGCACAGTCACACGTCTGGACCCTGAGAGCGTCATAGGCTACGTTGTGAGGTAAAATTTTAACCCCGCGCTTTCCAATTCACCAAACAATTTTGCCCCTATCTACATAATGGGGAAAAAGTGAAATGAAAACTGTTGGAAGCGTCGCAGCTACAGCAACAAAATTTTGCACAGTCACACGTCTGGACCCTGAGAGCGTCATAGGCTATGTTGTGAGGTGAAATTTTAACCCCGCGCGTTCCAATTCACCAAACAATTTTGCCCCTATCTACATAATGGGGAAAAAAGTGAAAGGAAAAGTGTTGGAAGCGTCGCGGCTACAGCAACAAAATTTTGCACAGTCACACGTCTGGACCCTGAGAGCATCATAGGCTACGTTGTGAGGTGAAATTTTAACCCCGCGCGTTCCAATTCACCAAACAATTTTGCCCCTATCTACATAATGGGGAAAAAAGTGAAAGGAAAAGTGTTGGAGGCGTCGCAGCTACAGCCACAAAATTTTGCACAGTCACACGTCTGGACCCTGAGAGCGTCGTAGGCTATGTTGTGAGGTGAAATTTTAACCCCGCGCTTTCCAATTCACCAAACTATTTTTCCCCTACCTACATAATGGGGAAAAGTGAAAGGAAAAGTGTTGGAGGCAAATTGACAGCTGCCAGATGTGAACAAGGGGGACTTAAAGTATGAGAGCGATGGCGCCAAGGAGTATATACCGATCAGTTGCTAAGGTGGGGCCCCGACATGAGATACTCACCACACATGGGGATATGAACACACACACAAAATGCGCCACACACTACCACGTGCTTGAACACATATACCACCCTCAGCACACATTTCACCACACGTACACCAACCTCGCCACATAAAAGTCGAAACACAAAAGTCGCCGCTCAAAACTCACCACGCGCAAAACTCGCCACATGCAAAAACTAGGCTCACGCAAAACTCGCCACAAGTGCAAAACTCACCTCATGGAAAACTCGCCACACGCAAAACTTGCACATGCAGAAAAATTGCCAGATGCACAAAATTTGCAACACATGCAAAAGTTCCCTCACACAAAAATTGCACATACTCAAAAGGCACCAGACATAAAACTCACCACGCGCAAAACTCGCCATGCGCAAAACTTGCTGCACACAACTTGCTACACTAACCTGTCACATGCAACTCTACACACAAAAAGTTGCTACACGCATGTTGCCACACAAAACTCATCTCACAAAAGTCGCTACATGCATGTCGCCACACACAATTCAACACACACAACTTGACAGACGAAACTCGCCCTAAAACACACACAAGTCTGGTATTAGCCTTCAAAAATAAAAATCTGATTAATAAGCAGACAAACTACAAGAGCAACAAATGTAACATAGTAACATAGTAACATAGTTAGTAAGGCCGAAAAAAGACATTTGTCCATCCAGTTCAGCCTATATTCCATCATAATAAATCCCCAGATCTACGTCCTTCTACAGAACCTAATCATTGTATGATACAATATTGTTCTGCTCCAGGAAGACATCCAGGCCTCTCTTGAACCCCTCGACTGAGTTCGCCATCACCACTTCCTCAGGCAAGCAATTCCAGATTCTCACTGCCCTAACAGTAAAGAATCCTCTTCTATGTTGGTGGAAAAACCTTCTCTCCTCCAGACGCAAAGAATGCCCCCTTGTGCCCGTCACCTTCCTTGGTATAAACAGATCCTCAGCGAGATATTTGTATTGTCCCCTTATATACTTATACATGGTTATTAGATCGCCCCTCAGTCGTCTTTTTTCTAGACTAAATAATACTAATTTCGCTAATCTATCTGGGTATTGTAGTTCTCCCATCCCCTTTATTAATTTTGTTGCCCTCCTTTGTACTCTCTCTAGTTCCATTATATCCTTCCTGAGCACCGGTGCCCAAAACTGGACACAGTACTCCATGTGCGGTCTAACTAGGGATTTGTACAGAGGCAGTATAATGCTCTCATCATGTGTATCCAGACCTCTTTTAATGCACCCCATGATCCTGTTTGCCTTGGCAGCTGCTGCCTGGCACTGGCTGCTCCAGGTAAGTTAATCATTAACTAGGATCCCCAAGTCCTTCTCCCTGTCAGATATGTACCATATAGGAAATACAGCAGCTGTCAGTCACATGACCTGTCTATTATGTGTATGTGTGAGCTAATATATACTGCCAGGGGAAGGGCTTCCTGTTGGCTGGGGATTTATCAGGCTGCCAATTTATCTTACAAATACTGAGGTAAAAATACTGAGCAAATAACGTGTTAACGAGGTCTAATCCAGGAGATCACACAGGTATATACTATATACAGGGGAGATGACACACAGATATATACTATATACAGGAGAGATGACACACAGGTACATACTATATACAGGAGGAGATGACACACAGGTATATACTATATACAGGAGCAGATTACCTACAGGTATATACTATATACAGGAGGAGATGACATACAGGTATATGCTATATATAGAAGATGACATACAGGTATATACTATATACCGGAGGAGATGACACACAGATATATACTATATACAGGGGAGATGACACACAGGTATATACTATATACAGGAGGAGATGACATACAGGTATATACTATATATAGAAGGAGATGACATACAGGTATATACTATATATAGGAGGAGATGACATACAGGTATATACTATATACAGGGGAGATGACACACAGCAGGTATATACTATATCCTCTCTCCTCCTGTACCAGTTGTGACTTGTATTTTTCAAGATTATTGTACTTGTTTTATTATGTATACCCCTCCTCACATGTAAAGCGCCATGGAATAAATGGCGCTATAATAATAAATAATAATAATAAAATAATAATATACAGGGGAGATGACATACAGGTATATACTATATACAGGAGATGACATACAGGTGTATACTATATATAAGGGAGATGACAAACATGTATATACTGAGGTGAAAATGAGAGGTGTGAGGAGAAAATGAAAAGGTGTGAGTGCAAAATGAGAGGAGTGAGGGAAAATAGTGTAGTGATCGGAAAATGACAGATGTGAGGTCGAAATAACAAGTGTTAGGCGGGAATGAGAGGAGTGAGGGAGAAAATGAGAGGTGTGAGGGGGAAAATTAAAGATGTGATTGGGAAAATGAGAGGCGTGATGGGAAAATAAGAGAAGTGACGTGCTATAACTTACCACAGATATTTACTATGCCCAGGCAACGCCGGGCTCTTCAGCTAGTCTACTATATAAAGCTGAATGTGTGTATGTGTGTGTGTGTGTGTGTGTGTATGTGTGTGTGTATGTCCGGGATTGGCATCTGCACCGTCGCAGCTACAGCCACAAAATTTTGCACAGTCACACGTCTGGACCCCGAGAGCGTCATAGGCTATATTGTGAGGCGAAATTTTAACCCCGCGTGTTCCAATTCACCAAACAATTTTGCCCCTATCTACATAATGGGGAAAAAAGTGAAAGGAAAAGTGTTGGAAGCGTCGCAGCTACAGCAACAAAATTTTGCACAGTCACACGTCTGGACCCCGAGAGCGTCATAGGCTATGTTGTGAGGTGAAATTTTAACCCCGCGCTTTCCAATTCACCAAACAATTTTGCCCCTATCTACATAATGGGGAAAAAGTGAAAGGAAAAGTATTGGAAGCGTCGCAGCTACAGCCACAAAATTTTGCACAGTCACACGTCTGGACCCTGAGAGCGTTATAGGCTACGTTGTGAGGTGAAATTTTAACCCCGTGCTTTCCAATTCACCAAACAATTTTGCCCCTATCTACATAATGGGAAAAAAAGTGAAATGAAAAGTGTTGGAGGCGTCGCAGCTACAGCCACAAAATTTTGCACAGTCACACGTCTGGACCCCGAGAGCGTCATAGGCTATGTTGTGAGGTGAAATTTTAACCCCGCGCTTTCCAATTCACCAAACAATTTTGCCCCTATCTACATAATGGGGAAAAAGTGAAAGGAAAAGTGTTGGAGGCAAATTGACAGCTGCCAGATGTGAACAAGGGGGACTTAAAGAATGAGAGCGATGGCGCCAAAGAGTATATACCGTACAGTTGCTAAGGTGGGGCCCCAACATGGGATACTCACCACACACGGGGATATGAACACGCACACAAAATGCGCCACACACTACCACGTGCTTGAACACATATACCACCCTCAGCACACATTTCACCTCACATACACCAACCTCGCCACATAAAAGTCGAAACACAAAAGTCGCCGCTCAAAACTCACCACATGCAAAACTAGGCTCACGCAAAACTCGCCACACGCAGAACTCGCCACATGCAAAAACTAGGCTCTTGCAAAACTCGCCACAAGTGCCAAACTCACCTCATGGAAAACTCGCCACACGCAAAACTTGCACACGCGGAAAAATTGCCACATGCACAAAAGTTGCAACACATGCAAAAGTTGCCTCACACAAAACTTTCACATACTCAAAAGGCACCACACATAAAACTCGCCATGCGCAAAACTCGCCATGCGCAAAACTTGCTGCACACAACTTGCTACACTAACCTGTCACATGCAACTCGACACACAAAAAGTTGCTACACGCATGTTGCCACACGCAACTCAACACACACAACTTGACAAACAAAACTCGCCCTAAAACACACACAAGTCTGGTATTATCCTTCAAAAATAAAAATCTGATTAATAAGCAGACAAACTACAACAAATGTACAATATAGGAAATACAGAAGCTGTCAGTCACATGACCTGTCTATTATGTGTATGTGTGAGCTAATATATACTGCCAGGGGGAGGGCTTCCTGTTGGCTGGGGATTTATCAGGCTGCCAATTTAGCTTACAAATACTGAGGTAAAAATACGGAGCAAATAACGTGTGAACGAGGTCTAATACAGGAGGAGATGACACACAGGTATATACTATATACAGGGGAGATGACACACAGATATATACTATATACAGGAGAGATGACACAGGTATATACTATATAGAGGAGGAGATGACATACAGGTACATACTATATACAGGAGGAGATGACATACAGGTATATACTATATACAGGAGGAGATGACACACAGGTATATACTATATACAGGAGCAGATGACCTACAGGTATATACTATATACAGGAGAAGATGACATACAGGTATCTGCTATATATAGAAGATGACATGCAGGTATATACTATATACAGGAGGAGATGACACACAGATATATACTATATACAGGGGAGATGACACACAGATATATACTATATACAGGAGGAGATGACATACAGGTATATAGTATATATAGAAGGAGATGACATTCAGGTATATACTATATATAGGGGAGATGACACACAGCAGGTATATACTATATACAGGGGAGATGACATACAGGTATATACTATATACAGGAGATGACATACAGATGTATACTATATATAAGGGAGATGACAAACATGTATATACTGAGGTGATGAGGTGAAAATGAGAGGTGTGAGGTGAAAATGAAAAGGTGTGAGTGCAAAATGAGAGGAGTGAGGAAAAATAGTGGAGTGATCAGAAAATGACAGATGTGAGGTTGAAATTACAAGTGTTAGGGGGGAATGAGAGGAGTGAGGGAGAAAATGAGAGGTGTGAGGGGGAAAATGAAAGATGTGATTGGGAAAATGAGAGGCGTGATGGGAAAATAAGAGAAGTGAGGTGCTATAACTAACCACAGATATTTACTATGCCCAGGCAACGCCGGGTTCTTCAGCTAGTCTAATATATAAAGCTGAGTGTGTGTGTGTGTGTGGGTGTGTGTGTGTGTGTGTGTGTGTCCGGGATTGTCATCTGCACCGTCGTAGCTACAGCCACATAATTATGCACAGTCACACGTCTGGACCCCGAGAGCGTCATAGGCTATGTTTTGAGGTGAAATTTTAACCCTGCGCTTTCCAATTCACTAAACAATTTTGCCTCTATCTACATAATGGGGAAAAAGTGAAAGGAAAAGTGTTGGAGTTAAATTGACAGCTGCCAGATGTGAACAAGGGGGACTTAAAGAATGAGAGCGATGGCGCCAAAGAGTATATACCATACAGTTGCTAAGGTAGGGCCCCGACATGGGATACTTACCACACACTGGGATATGAACACTCACACAAAATGCGCAACACACTACTGCGTGCTTGAACACATATACCATCCTCAGCACACATTTCACGACACATACACCAACCTCGCCACATAAAAGTCGAAACACAAAAGTCACCGCTCAAAACTCGCCACGCGCAAAACTCGCCACATGTAAAACTAGGCACACGCAAAACTCGCCACACGTGCAAAACTCACCTCATGGAAAACTCGACACACGCAAAACTTGAATACGCGGAAAAATTGCCACATGCACAAAAGTTGCAACACATGCAAAACTTGTCTCACACAAAACTTGCACATACTCAAAACACACCACACATAAAACTCACCACGCGCAAAACTCGCCATGCGCAAAACTTGCTGCACACAACTTGCTACCCTAGCCTGTCACATGCAACTCGACACACAAAAAGTTGCTACACGCATGTCGCCACACAAAACTTATCTCACAAAAGTCGCTACATGCATGTCGCCACACACAACTCAACACACACAACTTGACACATAAAACTCACCCTAAAACACACACAAGTCCGGTATTATCCTTCAAAAATAAAAATCTGATTAATAAGCAGACAAACTACAAGAGCAACAAATGTACCATGTAGGAAATACGACAGCTGTCAGTCACATGACCTGTCTATTATGTGTATGTGTGAACTAATATATACTGCCATGGGGGAGAGCTTCCTGTTGGCTGTGGATTTATCAGGCTGCAAATTTAGCTTACAAATACTGAGGTAAAAATACTGACCAAATAACGTGTGAACGAGGTCTAATACAGGAGGAGATGACACACAGATATATACTAAATACAGGAGGAGGTGACATACAGGTACATACTATATACAGGAGCAGATGACACACGGGTATATACTATATACAAGAGGTATATATATATATACAGGAGCAGATGACACACAGGTATATACTATATACAGGAGGAGATGACTTACAGGTATATACTATATACAGGAGGAGATGACATACAGGTATATACTATATATAGGAAGAGATGACATACAGGTATATACTATATACAGGAGGAGATGACACATGTATATACTATATACAGGAGGAGAGGGCATACAGGTATATACTATATAAAAGAGGAGATGATACATAGGTATATAGAGGATGAGATGACATACAGCAGGTATATACTATATACAAGGGAGATGACATACAGGTATATACTATATGCAGGAGATGAGATACAGGCATATACTATATATAAGAGGAGATGACATACAGTTATATGCTATATACAGAAGAGATGACATACAGGTATATACTATATACAGGAGGAGATGACACATAGGTATATGCAATATACAGGAGGAGATGACATACAGCAGGTATATACTATTTACAGGGGAGATGACATACGGGTATATACTATATACAGGGGAGATGACATACAGGTATATACCATACTATATACAGGAGATGACATACAGGTGTATACTATATATAAGGGAGATGACAAACATGTATATACTGAGGGGAAAAGGAGAGGTGTGAGGTGAAAATGAGAGGTGTGAGGTGAAAATGAAAAGGTGTGAATGCAAAATGAGAGGAGTGAGGGAAAATAGTGGAGTGATCGGAAAATGACAGATGTGAGGTCAAAATGACAAGTGTTAGGGGGGAATGAGAGGAGTGAGGGGGAATGAGAGGAGTGAGGGGGAAAATAAGAGGAGTAAGGGAAAAAATGAGAGGTGTGAGGGAGAAATGAGAGATGTGAGGGGGGAAAATGAAAGATGTGAGAAGGAAAATGAGAGGCGTGATGGGAAAATAAGAGAAGGGAGGTGCTATAACTAACCACAGATATTTACTATGCCCAGGCAACGCCGGGCTCTTCCGCTAGTTCTAGAATAAAAATGTCAGGGAGGCCACAATCAAGGTGTATGTATGCATGCATGATTAATGGAAAATAGGTGAGAGCATGTAAAACAATTTAAGGCTAAGCCACAAAGGGGAATTTACCTTACATATTGGCCAACTACTTTCACCTACAGCTTCATCTTAAATAAGCTCTGCCATCAAAGTTTTTATCCTCTTAATATATTGCAATCATCATATTATATAGCACTGTGTACTTACAATTGCTCATTTTGCCTTTCTAACCAGTTAATTCTTCTCTTTTCTCTGCTCTATGTAGACACAGGAAGTCTCTTTTCTCTGCATCTGCTCTTCAACTCCTGACCCAGCTGTTTCCTCCTTCCCCTGCCAGGGACTTTTGAAGTGAGGATTCATGCATGGAAAAGAGACCTCCTGATTCTACACACGTGGTCAAAATTGTTGGTAAACCTCGTTTAATGACAGAAAAACCCACAATGGTCACAGAAATAACTTGAATCTGACAAAAGTAATTATAAATAAAAGAAAATCTATGAAAATGAACAAATGACAGTCAGACATTGCTTTTCAACCATGCTTCCACAGATTTAAAAAAAAAATAAAACTCATGAAATAGGCTTGGACAGAAATGATGGTACCCTTAACTTAATATTTTGTTGCACAACCTTTTGAAGCAATCAACGATTCCTGTAACTGTCAATGAGACTTCTGCATCTCTCAACAGGTATTTTCGCCCACTCCTCAAGAGCAAACTGCTCCATTTGTCTCGTGTTTGAAGGTTGCCTTTTCCAGACGGCATGTTTCAGCTCTTTCCAAAGATGCTCAATAGGATTTAGGTCAGGGCTCATAGAAGGCCACTACAGAATAGTCCAATGTTTTCGTCTTACCATTCTTGGGTGTTTTTAGCTGTGTGTTTTGGGTCATTATCCTGTTGCAAGAACCATGACCTGCGACTGAGACCAAGCTTTCTGAAGCTGGGCATCACATTTCTCTCTAGAATCCCTTGATAGTCTTGAGATTTCATTGTACCCTGCACAGATTCTAGATACCCTGTGTGTAGCAAAGCAGCCCCAGAACATAACAGAGCCTCCTCCATGTTTCACAGTAGGGACAGTGTTCTTTTCTTGACACATTTCATTTTTCCTGTGAACATAGAGCTGATGTTCCTTGCCAAAACGTTCTATTTTTGTCTCATCTGCCCATAGGACATTCTCCCAGAAGCTTTGTGGCTTGTCAACATGTAGTTTGGCAAATTCCAGTCTGGCTCTTTTATGATTTTTTTTTCAACAATGGTGTCCTCCCTGATCGTCTCCCATGAAGTCCACTTTGGCTCATACAACGACAGATGGTGCGATCTGACACTGATGTTCCTTGAGCTTGAAATTCACCTTTAATCTGTTTAGAAGTTTTTCTGGGCTCTTTTGTTACCATTCGCCAACTTTAGTCACAGGAATATCAAGCAGCTTTGAGACTGTCTTATAACTTTTACCTTTAACATGTCTGTCTCTAATTTTCTTTCTAATCTCCTGAGACAACTCTTTCTTTTGCTTCCTCTGGTCCATGTTGACTGTGATACACACCATGTCACCAAACAGCAGAGTGAGTATCTGTAGCCCTATACACAGGCCCACTCACTGATTCCAAGATTGTAGACACCTGTGATTCTAGTTAGTGAACACACCTTGATTTAACATGTCCCTTTTGTCACATTATTTTCAGGGGTACCATCATTTCTGTCCAGGCCTATTTCATGAGTTGTTGTTTTTTTAATTCTGTGGAAGCATGGTTGAAAAGCAATGTCTGACGTTCATATGTTCATTTTCATAGATCTTTTATTTATTATTACTTTTGTCAGATTCAAGTTATTTCTGTCACCATTGTGGGTTTTTCTGTCATTTAACGAGGGGTACCAACAATTTTGACCACATGTGTACTTACAGCTTAGAAGGATTCAGCTAGTCTGTTATTAATCACAGGATGTCATAGACGTGATGCAAAAAGGAGGATTAAGCTGGGTTGAAAGGCAAAATGAGCAATTGTAAGCATACAGTGCTATATAATATGATAGCTGCAATATATTAAAAGGATAAAAACTTTGATGGGAGTGCTGCTTTAAAGGGTTATTTTCACCATCATGAATTGTTCATTTTGCAAAGTGCTTGTAAAAACAAACAACGTTTCAGTTTACCTCTTATTAAAAATCCTCTCCATTTTCAAGACCAGAGGGATTTTTAATTTTGCTTACTGCTCATAGCCTGACCAGCTCTGACATCAATCAGAGGTGGCCAGACTATTAGGCAACGAGCATAGTTCTACTCTAAAGGTGGCCAGATCACTGAGCCTTTGCACAGGAAAGTAGAAAAATGCGGCACTCACCCAGGTTGCGAAGTGAATATCTTTAATCTGTCTTTAATCCATGTACAAACTTTGCATAAAAGACAAGCAGAGACGACGCGGGTGCTGAAGCCGATGGACCCGTGGAAGCACTAATTGTGCGAAACGGCCGCCGTCCAGCTCACTCTCCCCGCTGTTATGAATAGGTAATTCAGAACCACAATGGACCTTGAAGTTCAGAGCACACAAGTGACCTGACAAAAACCACAAAACATAGGACGAGCTCTGAGACGTGGGAACTCTGCTGACTGCAATCCCTAAACCTATCAAACCACACTAGAGGTAGCCGTGGATTGCGCCTAACGCTCCCTATGCAACTCGGCACAGCCTGAGAAACTAGCTAGACCTGAAGGTAGAAAAATAAGCCTACCTTGCCTCAGAGAAATTCCCCAAAGGAAAAGGCAGCCCCCCACATATAATGACTGTGAGTTAAGATGAAAATACAAACACAGAGATGAAATAGATTTAGCAAAGTGAGGCCCGACTTACTGAATAGACCGAGGATAGGAAAGATAGCTTTGCGGTCAACACAAAAACCTACAAACAACCACGCAGAGGGGCAAAAAGACCCTCCGCACCGACTAACGGTACGGAGGTGCTCCCTCTGCGTCTCAGAGCTTCCAGCAAGCAAGCAAAACCAAAAAAGCAAGCTGGACAGAAAATATAGCAAAAAGAAACACAAGCAGAACTTAGCTTATGCTGAGCAGACAGGCCACAGGAACGATCCAGGAGGAAGCAAGACCAATACTAGAACATTGACTGGAGGCCAGGATCAAAGCACTAGGTGGAGTTAAATAGAGCAGCACCTAACGACTTAACCTCATCACCTGAGGAAGGAAACTCAGAAGCCGCAGTACCACTCGTGACCACAGGAGGGAGCTTGATCACAGAATTCACAACAGTACCCCCCCTTGAGGAGGGGTCACCGAACCCTCACCAGAGCCCCCAGGCCGACCAGGATGAGCCATATGGAAGGCACGAACAAGATCGGCAGCATGGACATCAGAGGCAAAGACCCAGGAATTATCTTCCTGACCATAACCCTTCCACTTAACCAGATACTGGAGTTTCCGTCTCGAAACACGAGAATCCAAAATCTTCTCCACTACAGTTAGGGCCAGAAATATTTGGACAGTGACACAATTTTCGCGAGTTGGGCTCTGCATGCCACCACATTGGATTTGAAATTAAACCTCTACAACAGAATTCAAGTGCAGATTGTAACGTTTAATTTGAAGGGTTGAACAAAAATATCTGATAGAAAATGTAGGAATTGTACACATTTTTTTACAAACACTCCACATTTTAGGAGGTCAAAAGTAATTGGACAAATAAACATAACCCAAACAAAATATTTTTATTTTCAATATTTTGTTGCAAATCCTTTGGAGGCAATCACTGCCTTAAGTCTGGAACCCATGGACATCACCAAACGCTGGGTTTCCTCCTTCTTAATGCTTTGCCAGGCCTTTACAGCCGCAGCCTTCAGGTCTTGCTTGTTTGTGGGTCTTTCCGTCTTAAGTCTGGATTTGAGCAAGTGAAATGCATGCTCAATTGGGTTTAGATCTGGAGATTGACTTGGCCATTGCAGAATGTTCCACTTTTTGGCACTCATGAACTCCTGGGTAGCTTTGGATGTATGCTTGGGGTCATTGTCCATCTGTACTATGAAGCGCCGTCCAATCAACTTTGCAGCATTTGGCTGAATCTGGGCTGAAAGTATATCCCGGTACACTTCAGAATTCATCCGGCTACTCTTGTCTGCTCTTATGTCATCAATAAACACAAGTGACCCAGTGCCATTGAAAGCCATGCATGCCCATGCCATCACGTTGCCTCCACCATGTTTTACAGAGGATGTGGTGTGCCTTGGATCATGTGCCGTTCCCTTTCTTCTCCAAACTTTTTTCTTCCCATCATTCTGGTACAGGTTGATCTTTGTCTCATCTGTCCATAGAATACTTTTCCAGAACTGAGCTGGCTTCTTGAGGTGTTTTTCTGCAAATTTAACTCTGGCCTGTCTATTTTTGGTATTGATGAATGGTTTGCATCTAGATGTGAACCCTTTGTATTTACTGTCATGGAGTCTTCTCTTTACTGTTGACTTAGAGACAGATACACCTACTTCACTGAGAGTGTTCTGGACTTCAGTTGATGTTGTGAACGGGTTCTTCTTCACCAAATTAAGCATGCGGCGATCATCCACCACTGTTGTCATCCGTGGACGCCCAGGCCTTTTTGAGTTCCCAAGCTCACCAGTCAATTCCTTTTTTCTCAGAATGTACCCAACTGTTGATTTTGCTACTCCAAGCATGTCTGCTATCTCTCTGATGGATTTTTTCTTTTTTTTCAGCCTCAGGATGTTCTGCTTCACCTCAATTGAGAGTTCCTTTGACCGCATGTTGTCTGCTCACAGCAACAGCTTCCAAATGCAAAACCACACACCTGGAATCCACCCCTGACCTTTTAACTACTTCATTGATTACAGGTTAACGAGGGAGACGCCTTCAGAGTTAATTGCAGCCCTTAGAGTCCATTGTCCAATTACTTTTGGTCCCTTGAAAAAGAGGACGCTATGCATTACAGAGCTATGATTCCTAAACCCTTTCTCCGATTTGGATGTGGAAACTATCATATTGCAGCTGGGAGTGTGCACTTTCAGCCCATATTATATATATAATTGTATTTCTGAACATGTTTTTGTAAACAGCTAAAATAACAAAACTTGTGTAACTGTCCAAATATTTCTGGCCCTAACTGTATATACTCCAACTCCCCCTCCACCAAAACCGGGGCAGGAGGATCAACAGATGGAACCACAGGCGCCACGTATCTCCGCAACAATGACCTATGGAATACGTTATGGATGGAAAAAGAATCTGGAAGGGTCAAACGAAAAGACATAGGATTAAGAACCTCAGAAATCCTATACGGACCAATGAAACGAGGCTTAAACTTAGGAGAGGAAACCTTCATAGGAATATAACGAGATGACAACCAAACCAAATCCCCAACACGAAGTCGGGGACCCACACAGCGTCTGCGATTAGCGAAACGTTGAGCCTTCTCCTGGGACAAGGTCAAATTGTCCACTACATGAGTCCAAATCCGCTGCAACCTGTCCACCACAGTATCCACACCAGGACAGTCCGAAGACTCCACCTGCCCTGAAGAGAAACGAGGATGGAACCCAGAATTGCAGAAAAACGGTGAAACCAAGGTAGCCGAGCTGGCCCGATTATTCAGAGCGAACTCAGCCAACGGCAAAAAGGACACCCAATCATCCTGATCAGCAGAAACAAAACATCTCAGATATGTTTCCAAGGTCTGATTGGTTCGTTCAGTCTGGCCATTTGTCTGAGGATGGAAAGCCGAGGAAAAAGACAAATCAATGCCCATCCTAGCACAAAAGGCTCGCCAAAACCTCGAAACAAACTGGGAACCTCTGTCAGAAACGATGTTCTCTGGAATGCCATGTAAACGAACCACATGCTGGAAGAACAATGGCACCAAATCAGAGGAGGAAGGTAATTTAGACAAGGGTACCAAATGGATCATCTTAGAGAAGCGATCACAAACTACCCAAATGACCGACATTTTTTGAGAGACGGGGAGATCCGAAATAAAATCCATAGAGATATGTGTCCAAGGCCTCTTCGGGATCGGCAAGGGCAAAAGCAACCCACTGGCACGAGAACAGCAGGGCTTAGCCCGAGCACAAATCCCACAGGACTGCACAAAAGAACGCACATCCCGCGACAGAGACGGCCACCAAAAGGATGTAGCCACCAAATCTCTGGTACCAAAGATTCCAGGATGACCAGCCAACACCGAACAATGAACCTCAGAGATAACTTTATTCGTCCACCTATCAGGGACAAACAGTTTCTCTGCTGGGCAACAATCAGGTTTATTAGCCTGAAATTTTTGCAGCACCCGCCGCAAATCAGGGGAGATGGCAGACACAATTACTCCCTCTTTGAGAATACCCGCCGGCTCAGGCAAACCCGGAGAGTCGGGCACAAAACTCCTAGACAGGGCATCCACCTTCACATTTTTAGAGCCCGGAAGGTACGAAACCACAAAGTCAAAACGGGAAAAAAACAGCGACCAACGAGCCTGTCTAGGATTCAACCGTTTGGCAGACTCGAGATAAGTCAAGTTCTTGTGATCAGTCAAGACCACCACGCGATGCTTAGCTCCTTCAAGCCAATGACGCCACTCCTCGAATGCCCACTTCATGGCCAGCAACTCTTGATTGCCAACATCATAATTTCACTCAGCAGGCGAAAACTTCCTGGAAAAGAAGGCGCATGGCTTCATCACCGAGCAATCAGCACCTCTTTGCGACAAAACAGCCCCCGCTCCAATTTCAGAAGCATCAACCTCAACCTGGAACGGAAGCGAAACATCTGGTTGACACAACACAGGGGCAGAAGAAAAACGACGCTTTAACTCTTGAAAAGCTTCCACAGCAGCAGAAGACCAATTGACCACATCAGCACCCTTCTTGGTCAAATCGGTCAATGGTTTAGCAATACTAGAAAAATTACAGATGAAGCGACGATAAAAATTAGCAAAGCCAAGGAACTTTTGCAGACTCTTCAGAGATGTCGGCTGAGTCCAATCATAAATGGCCTGGACCTTAACAGGGTCCATCTCGATGGTAGAAGGGGAAAAAATGAACCCCAAAAATGAAACCTTCTGAACACCAAAGAGACACTTTGATCCCTTCACAAACAAAGAATTAGCACGCAGGACCTGGAACACCATTCTGACCTGCTTCACATGAGACTCCCAATCATCCGAGAAGACCAAAATATCATCCAAGTATACAATCAGGAATTTATCCAGGTACTCTCGGAAGATGTCATGCATAAAGGACTGAAATACTGATGGAGCATTGGCAAGTCCGAATGGCATAACTAGGTACTCAAAATGGCCCTCGGGCGTATTAAATGCAGTTTTCCATTCATCGCCCCGTTTAATACGCACAAGATTATATGCACCACGAAGATCTATCTTGGTGAACCAACTAGCCCCCTTAATCCGAGCAAACAAATCAGATAGCAGCGGCAAGGGGTACTGAAATTTGACCGTGATTTTATTTAGAAGGCGGTAATCAATACAAGGTCTCAGCGAACCATCCTTCTTGGCCACAAAATAGAACCCTGCTCCCAATGGTGATGACGACGGCCGAATATGACCCTTCTCCAAGGATTCTTTTACGTAACTCCGCATAGCGGCGTGCTCAGGTACAGATAAATTAAACAGTCGACCCTTAGGAAACTTACTACCAGGAATCAACTCGATAGCACAATCACAATCCCTATGCGGAGGTAGGGCATTGGACTTGGGCTCATCGAATACATCTCGGTAATCAGACAAGAACTCTGGGACCTCAGAAGGGGTGGATGATGAGATAGACAGAAATGGAACATCACCATGTACCCCCTGACAACCCCAGCTGGACACATACATTGATTTCCAATCTAATACTGGGTTATGGGCTTGTAGCCATGGCAACCCCAACACGACCACATCATGCAGATTTTGCAACACCAGAAAGCGAATATCCTCCTGATGCGCAGGAGCCATGGTCAGCTGGGTCCAATACTGAGGCTTATTCTTGGCCAAAGGCGTAGCATCAATTCCTCTCAATGGAATAAGACACTGCAAGGGCTCCAAGACAAACCCACAGCGCCTAGCAAACTCCAAGTCCATCAAATTCAGGGCAGCGCCTGAATCCACAAATGCCATGACAGAATAGGAAGACAAAGAGCAGATCAAAGTAACGGACAAAAGAAATTTCGACTGTACCGTACCAATGGTGGCAGACTTAGCGAACCGCTTAGTGCGCTTAGGACAATCGGAGATAGCATGAGTGGAATCACCACAGTAGAAACACAGCCCATTCTGACGTCTGTGTTCTTGCCTTTCAGCTCTGGTCAAAGTCCTATCGCACTGCATAGGCTCAGGTTTATGCTCAGATAATGCCGCCAAATGGTGCACAGATTTACGCTCATGCAAGCGTCGACCGATCTGAATGGCCAAAGACATAGACTCATTCAGACCAGCAGGCATAGGAAATCCCACCATGACATCCTTAAGGGCTTCAGAGAGACCCTTTCTGAAGATTGCTGCCAAAGCACATTCATTCCATTGAGTGAGCACAGACCACTTTCTAAACTTCTGACAATAAATCTCTATCTTATCCTGACCCTGACACAGAGCCAGCAAATTTTTCTCTGCCTGATCCACTGAATTAGGTTCATCGTACAGTAATCCGAGCGCCAGAAAAAACGCATCAATATTACATAATGCAGGATCTCCTGGCGCAAGGGAAAATGCCCAGTCTTGAGGGTCGCCACGTAATAAAGAAATAATGATCTTAACTTGTTGAACTGGGTCACCAGAGGAGAGAGGTTTCAACGCCAGAAACAGTTTGCAATTATTTTTGAAACTCAGAAATTTAGCTCTATCTCCAGAAAACAATTCAGGAATAGGAATTCTTGGTTCTAAAATAGAATTCTGAGCCACAAAGTCTTGAATATTTTGTACTCTTGCAGTGAGAAGATCCACACATGAAGACAGACCTTTAATGTCCATCACCACACCTGTGTCCTGAACCACCCAAATGTCTAGGGGAAAAAAAAGGCAAAACACAGTGCAAAGAAAAAAAAATGGTCTCAGAACTTCTTTTTTCCCTCTATTGAGAAGCATAGTACTTTGGGCCTCCAGTACTGTTATGAATAGGTAATTCAGAACCACAATGGACCTTGAAGTTCAGAGCACACAAGTGACCTGACAAAAACCACAAAACATAGGACGAGCTCTGAGACGTGGGAACTCTGCTGACCGCAATCCCTAAACCTATCAAACCACACTAGAGGTAGCCGTGGATTGCGCCTAACGCTCCCTATGCAACTCGGCACAGCCTGAGAAACTAGCTAGACCTGAAGGTAGAAAAATAAGCCTACCTTGCCTCAGAGAAATTCCCCAAAGGAAAAGGCAGCCCCCCACATATAATGACTGTGAGTTAAGATGAAAATACAAACACAGAGATGAAATAGATTTAGCAAAGTGAGGCCCGACTTACTGAATAGACCGAGGATAGGAAAGATAGCTTTGCGGTCAACACAAAAACCTACAAACAACCACGCAGAGGGGCAAAAAGACCCTCCGCACCGACTAACGGTACGGAGGTGCTCCCTCTGCGTCTCAGAGCTTCCAGCAAGCAAGCAAAACCAAAAAAGCAAGCTGGACAGAAAATATAGCAAAAAGAAACACAAGCAGAACTTAGCTTATGCTGAGCAGACAGGCCACAGGAACGATCCAGGAGGAAGCAAGACCAATACTAGAACATTGACTGGAGGCCAGGATCAAAGCACTAGGTGGAGTTAAATAGAGCAGCACCTAACGACTTAACCTCATCACCTGAGGAAGGAAACTCTGAAGCCGCAGTACCACTCGTGACCACAGGAGGGAGCTTGATCACAGAATTCACAACACCCCGCACCCTCGTCGTCTCCACTTGTCTTTTATGCAAAGTCTGTACATGGATTAAAGACAGATTAAAGATATTCACTTCGCAACCTGGATGAGTGCCGCATTTTTCTACTTTCTTGTGCAAAGTTTTACTGTGCTGTTATGGCTATTGATGCTGAGCACCACGCTTCAGTACTGCATGGATACCGCATGCTGTGGGTCTAAAGAGGTGTATTTGATTCAGCGCTCCCAATACTGCATTGTGAGTCCTGGTGCCGTTCATCTCTTTGAACTTTTCAAGATCACTGAGTCTGTTTAGTTTCAGCTGCTAATGGGGAAAAAAGGATTGAGGAGGCAACGCTGATTCAGAAGTACATCTCCTTCATGTTCTGAATCGTTGCCCCAGAAGCGGCACCTCACCAATCATAAAGTGATGGTATATACTGGTGATACTTTACACGATAGGAAACCCCTTTCACTCCTTGTACTTGAATAGAGTCAAGTTGCATCTCCCTGCACAGCAGCTGGATGTTAATGCCACTGTGAGGACAAAGCGAATGGAGCAGTTGTCTCTTTTTTTACAGTCTGGAGTTAAAGAAGTCGATCCCCCAAACTAGGAAGAAATGGCATATCCTGGAGTTATACCATCTTACTTGTTATGACATTTTATTAAGCAAAAAGCCCAGCCATCCACAGCATTGGGTCGGAACAGCAGAGGCCAGTACAGCAGCGGGAAAGGAGAAAAAAGACAGTACGGGGGGCACAGGTAGCTCCAGGATGTGGCAGCTTATAGCTTGGGCAGATGCCCTCAGTACCGGAGTGAAACGGCTGCTGAGGGAACTCCCAGATGCAGTGAGCCTGGAACAGGAGTACGCTGGGTCACCATAACGCACAGTACAGAAGGGCAGGTCGCTCGCCAAGTGACAACTTGCTTCGGAGACAGAAATTCTCTTGTCTTGTGCGAAACAGACTAAGGAAAGTCTAACCATAGCAGAGCTAAATTGGGAGGATGTTGAGGAACCATGTGGCACGGTCTGACCCGGGTGTGTACTGTGTGACAGGAAGGAAAGTGCAGGGAGAGAAGAAGAGATGTGTAATGCGAATCCTGTTGTAAATGCTGTGAAGAACCTGGATGTGCTGCGTAAAGGAAACAGTAAAGTTGTTTATTTGAAACTAGAACAGGACTGTGTCTCAATCTTTTAACACCGACTGATGGGAGCCTACAGCAAAGAAGAGGTGACCTTGACGGCGAAGAAAGTGGAGCCACAGGTACGCAAAATAATGGACAATGTTTTCATGTCATGGGAGGCCAGGGCACAGGTACCCTGGAGTGCTCAGCCATGACTACGACCCTGGTTGGGCCTTCTACACACTGATAGTTAGGCTAGGAACATACAGTGGTATGTAAAAGTGTGGGCACCCCGGGTCAAAATTACTGTTATTGTTAACAGTTAAGCAAGTTGAAGATGACACATTTCCTTTGTATATTAGGCAAACAAAAAGTAAAATAAAAAAAATATATATATGTATAATTTTGACCAAGGGTTCCCAAACTTTTACGTACCCCTTTCAAAAGGGGGTGCTACTAGGAACTTTTGCTTTTTACTAGGTACTTTTCCTTTTTGTAATTTTTAAAATGTAAAAATGACAATATATATTTTTATGTTTTACATTATAAAATTGCAAACTGGAAAAGGGGCTGATGCAAAAGTATTTGCACCCCAAATGGCTAGTACCTAGTAGCACCCCCTTTTGAAAGTATCACAGCTTGTAAACACTTTTTGTAGCCAGCTAAGAGTCTTTCAATTTGAGGGAGTTGTTTGAGGGATTTTCATCCATTCTTCTTTGAAAAATTCTTCCATTTCTGTGAGATTCCTGGATCGTCTTGCATGCTCTGCTATTTTGAGGTCTAGCAGCAGATTTTCCATGATGTTCAGATCAGGGGACTGTGAGGGCCATTGCAAAACTTTCAGCTTGTGCCTTTTGATGTAGTCTTTTGTCAATTTTGATGGTTATGATCATTATCCATTTGTAGAAGACATCTTTTCATCTTTGGCTTTTTTTTACAAATGGTGTTATGCTTGCATCAATAATTTGTTGAAATTTCATTTAACCTATTTTCCCCTCTTCTCTTGGAATGTTCCCAATGCCATTGGCTGCAACACAACCCCAAAGCATGATTGATCCACCCCCAAGCTTAATGGTTGTCGAGATGCTCTTTTTCTTTTCGTGAAATTCTCTTCCCTTGTTTCTCCACACATACCTTTGATCATTGTGGAAAAAGAGTTTAATTTTAACTTCATTGGTCCACAGAACTTATTCTTTTGAATACTTCTGATGCTGAATTTTATGGTGAGGATGCAGGAGAGGTATTCTTCTGATGACTCTTCCATGAACGCCATATTTGTGCAGGTATCTCTGAACAGTAGAACAATGTACCATAATTCTAGAGCCTGCTAATTCTTTTGGAAGGCCTTTTGCAGTCAAGTGGGGGTTCTGATTTGCCTCTCTTGCAATCCTATGAGCAGCTCTCATGAAAATTTTGCTTAGTCTTGTAGACCTTATCTTGACCTCCACTGTTCCGGTTAACTGCCATTTTTTCATTACATTTTAAACTTTGGAAAGAGTAACTTGAAAACACTTTGCTATCTTCTTATAGCCTTCTCCTGCTTTGTGGGCCTCCAGCATTTTCATTTTCAGAGTGCTAGGCAACTGCTTAGAAGAACCCATAGCTGCTGTTTTTTGGCACAAGGTTAGAGGAGGCCCGGTTTTTACAAAGCTGGGAAATTTGAATCATTTGGCCTTTTCTAACAATAAGGCTTGGTTGACATTGCGTCAAGGCAGTCCGTTAGACGGACTACGTTACACTGCGGCATAAACGCGGTGTAACGTAGTCCGTTACGGCCGCCATTGACTGCAATGTCGGACGCATCGCTAGCGCACGCCCACAATGGGCGTGCGTTAGGGACGTGCCGTCATTGAGTGACGGACCCGGAGACGCCGGCTGCAGCGTTTCCGGGTCCGTCACTGCTAGCGCAGTTAGAGCTAGCAGCTGCTCTATCTGCGCTAGCGCCATTGAACGCCGGCGCTTGCGCTAGCAGCAGCCCGTTAGCGTATGTGCTGAATGGGCTGCTGCTAGCGCAGTGTGAACCCAGCCTAATAGTGAACAAGCATAACCCTAACAAGCTAATTAAGGTCTGAAACCAGGGTCAAAGTAGGCTTTTTAGAAATCATTTCATCTTCAGCATGCTGAACTGTATAACAGCAATTTTGATCAGGGGTACCCACACTTTTAAATGTCAATGTGTACTTTGCCTAGAAAATGCATTTAGGCCCTCGTTAATCACATTTAACGTCACACATGCTTTCAGTTCTATGGATTAACATGTTTTTTGCTTTAATTTTTTAAAATCCACCACAGGCACCTGATGAAATTGGGGTTGTGTAACAACAAAGGCAAGAAACATATTTTATACGGTTCTGTTTGTCATGTGGTAGAAAATTGAAAATAAATAGCTACCGTGTTTCCCCGTAAATAGGGCGCCCCCCAAAAGTAAGGCATACTAGGGGGAGCACTGTGCCTGCTAATATAAGGCACCCCCCAAAAATAAGGCATACCATACTTTGTTCTGTGCATGGGGCATGCAGTGGTGTCTCGCTCCCGCTGTCCCCGCTGCCCAGTGCCCGCCACTGCATCCGCGCTGTTCGCAGGAGTTAATCACAGCCTCGGAGCTGTGTGCTGATCTCTGCCCATGAGCCCTGCGCCAATCACAGCGCAGGAACCATGGGACAGCTGACGTCATCCATAGCCTCTGATTGTTCCTGGGTTGTGATTGGCCCAGGGCTCCTGCGCTCTGATTGGCCCAGGGCTCCTGCACCACCCACCAAAGCACTGAAAGCAGCACCGCGGAGGAAACAAGTAAGAAAGTGAAAGTGTGTGTGTGTGTGTCTGTGTATGGGTGTGTGTGTGTCTGTGTAAGGGTGTGTGTGTGTCTGTGTATGGGTGTGTGTGTGTATGTACGGTACACACATGGGAGGTTGCAGTGGGATACTGTGATAACGGGAGGCTGCAGTGGGATACCGGGATGATGGGAGGCTGTAGTGGGATGATGTGGGATTATGGGAGGCTGCAATACTGTACTGTAGAATTATGGGGGCTGTAATGGAATGATGGGGGTGCTGTATTGGGGACTGTAAAGGGATGATGAGGGCTGCACTGGGAAGATGGGCAATAAGACATGGTGCAACTTTCGGAGCAAAAATTAATATAAGACGGTGTCTTATTTTCGGGGAAACAGGGTAGATAAGACTGAAAAGAGCCCCATTCTTTACAGTGATCAAAGATGTGAATATTTACAAAGTGTCCACACACAAATAGAATAGTTCCTTCCTAATGCAGTCTCCCTGGCCTCTTTTATCCCTCAGGCTTTTTTCACATTATGTTTTTGCCCACGTTTGTTGGTCTCGATGGGCAGGGCTGGCGTCTGCACCCGGTGCACTTGGGCAAGTGCCTGTGCCAATGCAAGTGGGCCCCCTCGCTACTCCAGGCCCCAGCACCTGCGATACTCACCTCTCCCTGTTCCATCGCTGCTGTGTCTTCCATCTTCTGACTGTGAAGTTCAGGTCAGAGGGCACAATGATGTAAGTACTGTGCGCCCTCTGCCTGAACTGTCACATCGCAGAGAGCTGGAAAACGGTGACACTGAGGATTCCAGAGCAGAGCAGCGGCCAGTGAGGAGAGGTGAATATTTCATTTTTTTTAATATTTGGAGCAATATAGAAAAATATTTAGAATTCAGTCCTCAGTGGTGATACCTTTTATTGGCTAACTGAAAAGATAAGATGGTAACAAATTGCAAGCTTTCGAGACTACTCAGGTCCCTTCATCAGGCATAGACTAATACAAATTCTGAAGAATCACATATTTATGCACAACACATCACAGAAATAATGTCATAGATAAGACAGGTGACGTGAAGCAAAACTACCATTATGTGAGTGATAAACAGTTTTGTCCATAAATATTGGAACAGTTCACAGATAAGGAGTGTGAATGTTTTTTTGTCCTCTAATTGAGGTCTGGTTCTGTGTTCTGATCCCCTACAATTGTCTGAGGAGCAAATTCCTAAACTTATGTAAAAAACACATAAACAGTTCATAGATAAGGAGTGTGAAAGTTTTATTGTCCTGTGATTGAGATCTGGGTTGTAATGTCCCCACAAAGTCTGAACTATTCCAATATTTATGGACATAACTGTTTATCCCACTCCCATAATGGTAGTTTTGCTTCACGTCACCTGTCTTATCTATGGCATTATTTCTGTGCTGTGTTGTGCATATATATGTGATTCTTCAGAATTTGTATTATTCTATGCCTGATGAAGAGACCTGTGTAGTCTCGAAAGCTTGCAATTTGTTACCATCTTTTCAGTTAGCCATTAAAAGTTAGTTAGCCATTAAAAGGTATCAACCACTGAGGACTTTATCTATCTACTGGCTAACACGGTACAAAGATATATATCTTTCCTGGAGCAATATATGGGGCCAGTTATATATGGAGCAGTATATAGGGCCAATTATATATGGAGCATCTTATGGGGCCAATTACATATGGAGCATCTTATGGGGCCAATTATTTATGGAAGATCTTATGGGGCCAATTACATATGGAGCATCTTATGGGGCCAATTATTTATGGAGCATCTTATGGGGCCAATTACATATGAATCATCTTATGGGGTCAAATTACATATGGAGCAGTATATGGGGCCCATTATATATGGAACATCTTATTGGGCTAATTACATATGGAGCATTATATGGGGCCTATTCTGTTTAGAGCAATATATGGGGCCCATCATATGCTGGAGCATTATATGGTGCCCATCATATACTGTATAGAGCATTATATTGGGGTTATTCTGTATGGAGCAATATATGGGGCACATTATTCTGTATGGAGCAATATATGGGGCTCATTATTCTGTATGGATCATTATATGGGGTTCATTATAGTGTATGGAGCAATATGTGGTGCCCATAATACTGTATGGAGCAATATATTGTTCTCATTATTCTGTATAGAGCAATATATGGGCTCATTATGCTGCATGGAGCACTATGTGGTGCACATAATACTGTAGAATTTACAATAGATATCACTCATGTAATGTAAGAAGTGAAATCTTTGGCATTGTACTATACCTATATTTCTATGCTGTATCTGTGCATCATGATTTGTGGTATGTGTTTAAGGGGCCCTCTAAGGGTATGTTCACACGTTCCTGATTTCCATCCTTTTTTTTTCAGGACTGTTTTTTAAAAAACTGCAGCTCTTGGCAGAAAACGCAGGTCCTTTTTTTGGTCCTTTTTTGATGCGTTTTTTGATGCGTTTTTGATGCGTTTTTTGATGCAGTTTTCTAGCCAGAGTCTGTGTGTTTTCTAGGAATTTTTTTAGGGTTAAAATGGCTGAAAATACCCTAACCCTACCCCTAACCTTACCCCTAACCCTACCCCTAACCCTACCCCTAACCCTAACCCTAACCCTAACCCTAACCCTACCCCTAACCCTACCCCTATTCTAACCTTAGTGAAAAAAAAAAAGAAAAAATTCTTTATTTTTTTTATTGTCCCTACCTATGGGGGTGACAAAGGGGGGGGGGTCATTTACTATTTTTTTTATTTTGATCACTGAGATAGGTTATATCTCAGTGATCAAAATGCACTTTGTAACGAATCTGCCGGCCGGCAGATTCGGCGGGCGCACTGCGCATGCGCCCGCCATTTTGCAAGATGGTGGCGCCCAGGGAGAAGACGGCCGGACGGACACCGGGAGGCCGGGTAAGTATAAGGGGGGGAGATTAGGGCACGGGGGGGCATCGGAACACGGGGGGGGGCATCGGAGCACGGGGGGGTGACATCGGAGCACGGGGGAGGGGCATCGGAGCATGGGGGGGTGGGATCGGGGCAGCCACACTCCACCCACACACTTCCGCCCGCTTCCCCGCACTTCCTGCTGCAGCGGTTCTGCACCACGAACCGCAATAAAACCCGCAGATCTATTTTTGATCTGCGGGTTTTACTGCGGGTTTGACCTCACAATGGAGGTCTATGGGTGCAGAACCGCTGCTGTTTTACAAAAAGAAGTGACATGGTACTTCTTTTTTACCGCAGCTAATCAGTGCGTTTTTTTTTTTTCAATTCAGGACCATGTGCACAGTGGGTCCTGTTTTCCATAGGGTACAGTGTACTGTACCCTGCATGGAAAACAGCCGCGGAACCGCAGCGGCGGAACCGCTGCGTTTCCGCGGTAAAAAACGCACTGTGTGAACATGGCCTAAGACTCTTTCGCCTGGGGCCCACAAAAACCTAGAGCCGACCCTGCCAAAGGGACTTGTGTTTGAACCAGCCTCAAAACGGGAATCGGGTGTATACGCTTACTGGAGGTGGACACACGCAGTCTACTATGTTTGAGTGTCCTCCATTTTCTTTGTAAGCTCCACTTCTGGTTTTGGCATAGAAAGACTAATGTAAAATACTGAACAAATATTGATATTGACGTAGTAATGAGACCTTATATTCAATATATTATAGATTTATTACAGTTTGCGCAAAAAATCCTTATTATCTGTTTTATTACAAGTGATGTAATATTGTACGTGGGTTGCTAGTGCCCACGTAATAATATATATATATATTACGGTATATAATTTTTTATTTTTTTTAACCTGGTAGAAATATTACTTTTCTATTGAATCTGGTGTTGATGATTTTTTGGGTTCTTGCACCTCTCCTCTCCTGAGAAATGGTCCACTTTTCACTATGAGTAAATAGAGTCTTTTAGGCAAGGGGGCGTAATTCTCAACTGTTCTCTATGAGTGTCTTCATGAGGAGCATGCCCACTTGGCTAAATAAGATTGCATTTATATAAAGGTGAAGAAGCAGCCATATCTCAGAAACAGAGATACCCAGGAACAAACAGCAATGATACAGATTCAGAGGAAAAACACCATTTACACAAGGTAAAAATTACATATTAATGGCAAGCGACAAACTTTCTTTAAGCTAGATTAAAAATGGATGCAAAATACTGACCAAACCTGCACAAATGTGAATGAGGCCTAATCCAGTGTATATGTCTGCTCTGCTGGAACTGCCCCAGCTTGAGGGGATCACACTATTCAGTTTCTAATGATTCTGCAGTCCGGGTGTGTGACACTACATGGAATACAGCCAGGATAGAATGTGAATGTACAGTATCTGTTTTTGCAGTATCTACTGTAGTTACTGCCACCTGCTGTCTGGATTCAGAAAACACATGGGTCATAAATGCAGTCCGTTATTTCACTGCACCTTACTACAAAAGTGGAAAATAAGATTTTAAACAAGACAACATATTCCGCTATAGAATATGCAGAATTATTATGCAATTTGTATTTTTGACGATTAATTTTATTAACCCCTTTACCCCCAAGGGTGGTTTGCACGTTAATGACCGGGCCAATTTTTACAATTCTGACCACTGTCCCTTTATGAGGTTATAACTCTGGAACGCTTCAATGGATCCTGGTGATTCTGACATTGTTTTCTCGTGACATATTGTACTTCATGACAATGGTAAAAATTATTTGATAGTACCTGCGTTTATTTGTGAAAAAAACGGAAATTTGGCGAAAATTATGAAAATTTCGCAATTTTCCAACTTTGAATTTTTATGCAATTAAATCACAGAGATATGTCACACAAAATACTTAATAAGTAACATTTTCCACATGTCTACTTTACATCAGCACAATTTTGGAACCAAAATTTTTTTTTGTTAGGGATTTATAAGGGTTAAAAGTTGACCAGCAATTTCTCATTTCTACAACACCATTTTATTTTAGGGACCACATCTCATTTGAAGTCATTTTGAGGGGTCTATATGATAGAAAATACCCAAGTGTGACACCATTCTAAAAACTACACCCCTCAAGGTGCTCAAAACCATATTCAAGAAGTTTATTAACCCTTCTGGTGCTTCACAGGAATTTTTTGAATGTTTAAATAAAAATGAACATTTAACTTTTTTCACAAAAAATTTAATTCAGCTCCAATTTGTTTTATTTTACCAAGGGTAACAGGAGAAAATGGACCCCAAACATTGTTGTACAATTTGTCCTGAGTATGCTAATACCCCACATTTGGGGGTAAACCACTGTTTGGGCGCATGGCAGAGCTCGGAAGCGAAGGAGTGCCATTTGACTTTTCAATGCAAAATTGACTGGAATTGAGATGGGACGCCATGTTTCGTTTGGAGAGCCCCTGATGTGGCTAAACATTGAAACCCCCCACAAGTGACACCATTTTGGAAAGTAGACCCCCTAAGGAACTTATCTAGAGGTGTGGTGAGCACTTTGACCCAACAAGTGCTTCACAGAAGTTTATAATGTAGAACCGTAAAAATAAAAAATCATATTTTTTCACAAAAATTATCTTTTCGCCCCCAATTTTTTATTTTCCCAAGGGTAAGAGAAGAAATTGGACCCCAAAAGTTGTTGTACAATTTGTCCTGAGTACGCTGATAGCCCATATGTGGGGGTAAACCACTGTTTGGGCGGATGGGAGAGCTCGGAAGGGAAGGAGCGCCGTTTGACTTTTCAATGCAAAATTGACAGGAATTGAGATGGGACGTCATGTTGCGTTTGAAGAGCCACTGATGTGCCTAAACATTGAAACCCCCCACAAGTGACACCATTTTGGAAAGTAGACCCCCTAAGGAACTTATCTAGAGGTGTGGTGAGCACTTTGACCCACCAAGTGCTTCACAGAAGTTTATAATGTAGAACCGTAAAAATAAAAAATCATATTTTTTCACAAAAATTATCTTTTTGCCCCCAATTTTTTATTTTCCCAAGGGTAAGAGAAGAAATTGGACCCCAAAAGTTGTTGTACAATTTGTCCTGAGTACGCGGATACCCCATATGTGGGGGTAAACCACTGTTTGGGTGGATGGGAGAGCTCGGAAGGGAAGGAGCGCCGTTTGACTTTTCAAAGCAAAATTGACAGGAATTGAGATGGGACGCCATGTTGCGTTTGAAGAGCCACTGATGTGCCTAAACATTGAAACCCCCCACAAATGACACCATTTTGGAAAGTAGACCCCCTAAGGAACTTATCTAGAGGTGTGGTGAGCACTTTGACCCACCAAGTGCTTCACAGAAGTTTATAATGCAGAGCCGTAAAAATAAAACAAAATTTTTTTCCCACAAAAATTATTTTTTTAGCTCCCAGTTTTGTATTTTCCTGAGGGTAACAGGAGAAATTGGACCCCAAAATTTGTTGCCCAATTTGTCCTGAGTGCGATGATACACCATATGTGGGGGGAACCACTGTTTGGGCACATGGGAGGGCTCAGAAGGGAAGGAGTGCCATTTGAATGCAGACTTAGATGGAATGGTCTGCAGGTGTCACATTGCGTTTGCAGAGCCCCTAATGTACCTAAACAGTAGAAACCCCCCACAAGTGACACCATTTTGGAAAGTAGACCCCCTTAGGAACTTATCTAGATGTGTGCTGAGCGCTTTGACCCACCAAGGGCTTCACAGAAGTTTATAATGGAGAGCCGTAAAAATAAAACAAAAATTTTTTCCCACAAAAATTATTTTTTAGCCCCCAGTTTTGTATTTTCCCGAGGGTAAAAGGAGAAATTCGACCCCACAATTTGTTGTCCAATTTGTCCTGAGTGCGCTGATACCCCATATGTGGGGGGGAACCACTGTTTGGGCGCATGGGAGGGCTCGGAAGGGAAGGAGCTCCATTTGGAATGCAGACTTAGATGGAATGGTCTGCAGACGTCACATTGCGTTTGCAGAACCCCTAATGTACCTAAACAGTAGAAACCTCCCACAAGTGACCCCATATTGGAAACTAGACCCCCCAGGGAACTAATCTAGATGTGTTGTGAGAACTTTGAACCCCCAAGTGTTTCACTACAGTTTATAACGCAGAGCCGTGAAAATAAAAAATCTTTTTTTTTCCCACAAAAAATATGTTTTAGCCCCGAGTTTTGTATTTTCCCAAGGGTAGCAGGAGAAATTGGACCCCAAAAGTTGTTGTCCTATTTGTCCTGAGTACGCTGATACCCCATATGTTGGGGTAAACCCCTGTTTGGGCACACGGGAGAGCTCGGAAGGGAAGAAGCACTGTTTTACTTTTTCAACGCAGAATTGGCTGGAATTGAGATCGGACGCCATGTCGCGTTTGGAGAGCCCCTGATGTGCCTAAACAGTGGAAACCCCCCAATTATAACTGAAACCCTAATCCAAACACATCCCTAACCCTAATCCCAATAGTAACCCTAACCACACCTCTAACCCTGACACACCCCTAACCCTAATCCCAACCCTATTCCCAACCGTAAATGTAATCTAAACCCTAACTGTAACTTTAGCCCCAACCCAAACTGTAGCCCTAGCCCTAACCCTAGCCCTAACCCTAATCCTAACCCTAGCCCTAACCCTAGCCCTAACCCTAGCCCTAACCCTAGCCCTAACCCTAACCCTAGCCCTAACCCTAGCCCTAGCCCTAACCCTAACCCTAGCCCTAACCCTAGCCCTAACCCTAGCCCTAACCCTAGCCCTAACCCTAACCCTAGCCCTAACCCTAGCCCTAACCCTAGCCCTAACCCTAGCCCTAACCCTAGCCCTAACTCTAACCCTAGCCCTAATGGGAAAATGGAAATAAATACATTTTTTTAATTTTTCCCTAACTAAGGGGGTGATGAAGGGGGGTTTGATTTACTTTTATAGCGGGTTTCTTAGCGGATTTTTATGATTGGCAGCCGTCACACACTGAAAGACGCTTTTTATTGCAAAAAATATTTTTTGCGTTACCACATTTTGAGAGCTATAATTTTTCTATATTCTGGTCCACAGAGTCATGTGAGGTCTTGTTTTTTGCGGGACGAGTTGATGTTTTTATTGGTAACATTTTCGGGCACGTGACATTTTTTGATCGCTTTTTATTCCGATTTTTGTGAGGCAGAATGACCAAAAACCAGCTATTCATGAATTTCTTTTGGGGGAGGCGTTTATACCGTTCCGCGTTTGGTAAAATTGATGAAGCAGTTTTATTCTTCGGGTCAGTATGATTACAGCGACACCTCATTTATATCATTTTTTTATGTTTTGGCGCTTTTATACGATATAATTATTTTTGCATCGCTTTATTCTCAGGACTATAACTTTTTTATTTTTTTGCTGATGATGCTGTATAGCGGCTCGTTTTTTGCGGGACAAGATGACGTTTTCAGCGGTACCATGGTTAGTTATATCTGTCTTTTTGATCGCGTGTTATTCCACTTTTTGTTCGGCGGTATGATAATAAAGCGTTGTTTTTTGCCTCGTTTCTTTTTTTTTCTTACGGTGTTTACTGAAGGGGTTAACTAGTGGGCCAGTTTTATAGGTCGGGCCGTTACGGACGCGGTGATACTAAATATGTGTACTTTTATTGTTTTTTTTTTTATTTAGATAAAGAAATGTATTTATGGGAATAATATTTTTATTTTTTTTTTCATTATTTTGGAATATTTTTTTTTATTTTTTTTTACACATTTGAAATTTTTTTTTTTTACTTTTTTACTTTGTCCCAGGGGGGGACATCACAGATCAGTGATCTGACAGTTTGCACAGCACTCTGTCAGATCACTGATCTGATAGGAGTGCAGGCTGCTTCACAGTGCCTGCTCTGAGCAGGCTCTGTGAAGCCACCTCCCTCCCTGCAGGACCCGGATCCGCGGCCATCTTGGATCCGGGGCTGGAGGGAGCAGGGAGGGAGGTGAGACCCTCGCAGCAACGCGATCACATCGCGTTGCTGCGGGGGGCTCAGGGAAGCCCGCAGGGAGCCCCCTCCCTGCGCGGTGCTTCCATGTACCGCCGGCACATCGCGATCATCTTTGATCGCGGTGTGCCGGGGGTTAATGTGCCGGGGGCGGTCCGTGACCGCTCCTGGCACATAGTGCCGGATGTCAGCTGCGATAAACAGCTGACACCCGGCCGCGATCGGCGGCGCTCCCCCCGTGAGCGCTGCCGATCGCATATGACGTACTATTGCGTCCTTGGGAAGTAAAGCCCACCCCACATGGACGCAATAGTACGTCTAATGGCAGAAAGGGGTTAATCAACTACAGTTGTCGGTCAATCCAAAAGGAGTAAACTTAAAACCTGTATATTCAATAAAGAATAAAGCAAAGTTCTGTCTTTCTTAGGCTACGTTCACATTAGCGTTACGCTAATGTGCGTCGCTGTTGCGTCCTCTTCTGATCTTCAGCCACGGCTCCGGCGCAGGCGTACTTTGCTCTGCCCTGTTGAGGGCAGACAAAGTACTGCAGTGCACAGGCGCCGGGCCTCTGACCATTCCGGCGCCTGCGCACTGCAGTACTATCCTCTGCCCTCAACAGGGCAGAGCAAAGTACGCCGGAGCCGGAGCCGTGGCTGAAGATCAGAAGAGGACGTCTTGTAATGAAGATGGGAGGCGCCGCAGCGGACCGGAGACACCCATCCGACCTGACCAGCAGCGGGACCGCCCCTGGGTGAGTATAATCTAACGTCTTTTTCTCCTTTTTCAGGTAACATCGGGGGCTTATCTACAGCATTACAGAATGCTGTAGATAAGCCCCTGATGCCGGTGGGCTTACCTCACCCGCGATTTTCGGGGTGACAGGTTCCCTTTAAAGAATACGTAGAAGAAACTACAAGTACAAAATATTTGCAGTCCAGTTATTAAACTTATCGTGTTCTTAATGCTCCTCCACCGCAGTTGATCCCGCAGGGGTTGTAGCACCGGCAATGGCTGGGAAGATGTCCACAGAGGGGTCCTTTGAACAATGATCCATCTTCTGGCGGCAGCGGTCGGTCTCCGATACCTTTCACTGAGCCCCTAGTCCATCAATTTGTGCGGCCAGAGCAAACCAGGCCGCAGCACTCTCAGGGTAGAACGTGGGTTGTCGTCCTGCAAATGGCAGGGTAGGCCACAAACAAATGTCCGATACTTGGCCGTCTATCCTCCTCACATGTGCAGTACTCACAGTCTCTGAGTGCGCGACACCTCTCTCCTTTTTCGCCATGCTGGTTGCGACGGGAGCCGACAGCCGCAGCCTATCACAGCGCCGGTGCTCATCAGGCTGAGCACACTGCTCACCCTGCTGCACACTGTCTGTTTACGCCAAACTGCCTAACACTGCGCGCGCTTTTTCTTTTATAGCACCCCTCCTACCCGGGTTATGATTTTGGTCCGGTCCCTCATCCCTTCCCCCAGGCAACATGGGAGGCAGCCCCAACAGTTCCGGACCCAGCTCGGCACAGGTACCTTACAGTACCACTGCTTGGTGAAAGTGTCTTCTAAAAACTAGCAGTAGGTTTGCGAATGGATTTTGAGTCCATCTTCAACCTGAAATGGTCCAAGTAGCTCATCTTTAAAAATACCAGCCCATAGCAGTACCCCACCTCCATCTTTCTGGCATCTGAGTCAAAGTGGAGGTCTGTGCACGTTACTGATCCAGCCATGGGCCATCAATCAAGTCTGTTAAGAGTCATTAGCATCTCATCAGTACATAAAACCTATGAAAAATCTGTCTTCAGATATTTCTTGGCCCTGTCTTGACATATCCACTTTGTGTCTTGACCAGTGGTGGTCGGTTTTAGCTATCTTTACCTCTGCCATGTCTCTGAACACTGAACACCTTGTACTTCTTGGCACTCAAGGGAGGTTGCCGTTCTGGATTATGACAGCACTAGACAATAATGGCTTCCTGCTCACTTCACAATTTATTCCTCTCAAATCTTTGGTAGTTATTGTGCGTATTTTTTCTTGTGACACTGTTGATTACTTGCAATAGAACTTTTGATGATTCAGTGATCACAACCCAATATCTTATTAATTTTATTAATTTCAAGACTACTGCATCCCTCTGTATGACATCTACATTACACCAGCACCAGATATGTCATCAGTACATGCATATATGACCAGAAGCACCATCAGTACATTAATACATTGGCAGAAGCACCATCAGTACATGAACAGATCTGGCTGTCAGTCTGTGCTGCGGGGTGCGGTTAAAGTCATGGCTCATTGTGCACTGAGTGGTGACTGAGCCACACTGGCCCACCCCTATAACTGAAAGCCCGAGGCTGCTGAGAGGAATAAGGTTCATTTCCTCCCAGCAGTGGGGCTCTAACATCAGTGAACATCGGGCAGCTGCAGAACGCTATTAACCTGCGGATTAACTCCACCTAAAGCACCATGGAATAAATGGTGCTATAATAATAAATAATAATCTAAATATCTGCAGGTTAATAGCATTTTTTACATGATCGATTCCCTTTAACATTATGACTAGTGATGAGCGAATATACTCGTTGCTCGGGTTTTCCCGAGCACGCTCGGGTGACCTCCGAGTATTTGTTAGTGTTCGGAGATTAAGTTTTCATTGCGGCAGCTGAATGATTTACAGCTATTAGCCAGGCTAACTACATGTGGGGGTTGCCTGGTTGTTAGGGATGATCGGCGGAGGTGCTGGATGTCGGACCCCAGCCGATCAGAGATTGATGACCTATCCTAAAGATAACTCATCAATGTGAAAGTAGTGGACAACTATTTTAAGTGACATAACATTCAAAGGTTCATCCCAACACAATTAAGAGGCAAGTAATGGAGCGGCAACCAAAGCGCTCCTCTCCAGGCACAGGATATGACTAGTAGCACAACAAGACATTTACAAGGGTGTGTCTCTAGGGCAGGCAGCAGCACAGAACAGTAAATGTAAGGTGAACATGCGCATCAGGAGATACAGCCTGTGAGGCCAATGGGGGAACACCCGCCAGCTCCTATTTGGTAATACATGTTGGACCTCTTGCTGTGTACATTACACGCTTCCGGACAGAGGAATCTACTGTCCTGCCTGCACAGTACAGCTTCAGTTACCTTTTGTAACAATATCTAAAAAATAAAATGTCACACTGGGTGGCTTACCCTGGAGGGGCGTAATTAAGCGGCTACCTGGTCTTCACCTGGTCTCTGATGGTGAGTTTAGGCTTAAGCTTTAGGTAGCCGCCAGATACCATTCCAGGGCAGTCCACGGTACTGCAGCAGAGTCAGGAGGTACTGTACTAAGAGTCAGGAGTTGGTGTGTCTCGCAGAACAGGAACACTGGCAGAACAGACACTGGTGCAGCTTCAGACTGGACGGTTGATTTAGATAGGACGCGTTCAGGAGCACAGGTATTCATTCAGACAGAATGGCTGGTTTTGACAGGATGAGTTCAGGAGCACAGGTATTCATTTAGACAGAATGGCTGGTCTTGACAGGATGAGTTCAGGAGCACAGGTTCTGTTTCAGACAGGATGGCTGGTTTAGACAGGCCGGGTTCAGGTTCTTGCAGATTCCGGTTCAGGTACAGACAGGATGGATTCAGGAACAGGGACCTAAAAACTATGTAGCAAGTGCAAGACTAACTAGACACTAAAGTTGTTCAGGCAGCTCCCTACAGGGGAGGGTGCCTAAAATACAGGATAGCTCCAAGCTATAGACTGGCAACACTTTACAGAGTGCGTGCGCTGCCCTTTTAAGAACCAGGGAGTGCGCACATGCCCTAAGCGAGTTGCTGGGTGACCTGCGTGGCATGCACAGACTCTGGGGCCTGGGAGACGGGACAGGAGGAACAGTAGAGCAGCTGTTGGCTTTCCTCCCGGGAAGCAAAGGTGGAACCATGCAAAGATGCTGGCGTAAAATATATCATAGTAGTGAAGTCACCCTTTTTCACAATAGAAATGTTACCCATTCTCGCCTTCCTACAGTAGTGATGTCCCCCATTGAGGCCCCAATACACTGATAATGTACCCCAGTATTGTCTCAAAACAGTATATTGGCCCCTATTCAGTATATGTCCCCCATTCTGGCCCCTATAGTTATAATTTCCCCCATTGTATCTGCAATACACTGATAATGTACCCCATTGTGGTCCAAAAACAGTATAATGTCCCTTATTCAATATAATGTAATATCACTCATTCTGAACCCCATGCAGTATAATGTCCCCCATTCAATATAATGTCTAACAGTGTAGCTTCCATACATTTATAATGTCCCCCATTGTGGCCCACTTACAGTACAATGTTCCCAATTCTGGCCCCTATGCAGTAATAATGTCTCCCTATGTGGCCCCATGCTGTAATAATTTCACACTTTAGATAGCAATTAAAAAACCATTCCATCCATATGTCCCACAACGAGCATTATCTGGTGAAGATGGTACTGTGAGATAACGTCATGAAACTCTGATGGTATAAGCTTACATATTGACCAAACATGAAAATGTGATAAAAAAACATTGTTGGGAATCGGTCCGTTCTTTGTATATGAGAAAAATCAATGTTTTCTGGACAAAATCATCATGTTGTAGCTACTGTTGATCTTTTATCCTCTTTTGCACAAATCAATTATTGTTACAATTAGGCCACGTTCACACATTCACTATTTGGTCAGTTTTTTACCTCAGTATATGTAAGCCAAAACCAGGAGTGGAACAATCAGAGGAAAAGTATAAGGGCTCATACTCAAATGCGAGAAACTCGGATGAGTCTCGCACTTTAATACCCGGCGCTGCACCCGGCACTCAGGAGCTGAGCGTGTGGCTGCATGTATTGCTACGCGGCCGCACGCTCCGATCCGACTGCCGGGTATTGACGTGTGAGACTCATCCGAGTTTCTCGCATGTGAGAATGAGCCCTTATAGAAACACGTCACCACTTCTGTATTTATCACCCACTCCTGATTTTGGCTTACAAATACTGAGGTAACATACTGACCAAATATTGATAATGTGACCGTGGCCTTAGATAAAAGGTAGTGAAAAAAGGCTTTATGTTTAGGCCTCATTCATATATTAGGGATTTTTGTCTAATGCAAAAAATAAACGGACTGATTATCCTCAGTGTTTTGGATCAGAGTTTCACCAGATTTTTTGTAGCACAAAACGTTTTTCTGCAGCTCCTATCAAACAAATCTGAGAATCGGAGAGCCCATGGATGACAGACGTATAGCATCAGATATCTGTCCAATTTTTTCCACTGACCTATGGACTTGCATTTTTGAGTTTGATCCAAGACTCGTATCTGAATTGGGCATGTCTCCATGTTTTTGGTGGTGATCATCCGAACATGTTCATAGCCCCATAGACTAAAGGTACCTTCACACATAACGATATTGTTAACGATATCGTTGCTATTTGTGACGTAGCAACGATATCGTTAATGAAATCGTTATGTGTGACAGCGACCAACGATCAGGCCCCTGCTGGGAGATCGTTGGTCGCTGAGTAAAGTCCAGAACTTTATTTCGTCGCTGGACTCCCTGGAGACATCGCTGGATCGGCGTGTGTGACACCGATCCAGCGATGTCTTCACTGGTAACCAGGGTAAACATCGGGTAACTAAGCGCAGGGCCGCGCTTAGTAACCCGATGTTTACCCTGGTTACCATGCTAAAAGTAAAAAAAAACAAACAGTACATACTTACCTACCGCTGTCTGTCCTCCAGCGCTGCGCTCTGCACTCCTCCTGTACTGTCTGTGAGCCGGAAAGCAGAGCGGTGACGTCACCGCTCTGCTTTCCGGCTCCCAGACAGTACAGGAGGAGAGCAGAGAAGCAGAGCGCAGCGCTGGAGGACAGACAGCTGTAGGTAAGTATGTACTGTTTGTTTTTTTTTACTTTTAGCATGGTAACCAGGGTAAACATCGGGTTACTAAGCGCGGCCCTGCGCTTAGTTACCCGATGTTTACCCTGGTTACCGGCATCGTTGGTCGCTGGAGAGCGGTCTGTGTGACAGCTCTCCAGCGACCAAACAGCGACGCTGCAGCGATTCGGATCGTTGTCGGTATCGCTGCAGCGTCGCTAAATGTGAAGGGGCCTTAAGAACACAGGTACCTGAAAACCAGGCGTATGAATGAGCCCTAAGGCTACGTGCACCCGTTGCGGAAAGTCCTGCGGATTTTTCCGGACAGATTTTGGTAAATCCGCAGGTAAACCGCAGTGCCGAATTACCGCGGATTTACCACAATTTTGTGTGGATTTCACCTGCGGTTTTACACCTGTGGATTCCTATTATGGAGCAGGTGTAAACCGCTGCGGAATCCACACAAAGAATTGACATGCTGCGAAATAAACAAAGCTACGTTTCCGCGCAGTTTTTTCAGCAGCATGTGCACTGCGGATTTTGTTTTCCATAGGTTTACATTGTAATGTAAATGCATGGAAAACTGCTGCGAATCCGCAACGACAAATCCTCTGCGGATCCGCAGCAAAATCTGCAACGTGTGCACACACCGTTACTTTTTTCCAAAATGAAATGATTTTGAGGCCATAATGCGGCTTTGGCTCAGCGCTTTTTCAATGTGACGATCACCTCACATCGCTCTTTGTGATGGACGACACAATATTTTGCAGCCACTGTCGCCCTGTAACCCTACAACTGGTGGCAGTTAGCATCTAGTGACTTGTGGCAAACATTGGTCTGTGCTGTTTGGAGATCACTGAAGGGAGGAATAAAGGTCTGTGACATTATCCTAAAAGCCCCCTTGTCCATTATCAGTGGTTTGCAGCAGCAGTATTCCTGTGTCAGATAACGGAGGATAATGCCCCCTCTCCATGGCTGCTGGGGGGCTCCTGGCGTTATCTACACTGTGCAGGTGTACTCTGCCCCTTCTGAGGAAGGAGGTGGCCTGAGCTCGTGAGACTGCCTCCTCTCCTCCCTCCTCTGATGGATCAGGCTGCAGGAACCCCTGGATCTGCATTCCTCGGCTGCTCCTTCCTTCCCTCCCCTCCTCCTCCTCCTCCTCCTCCTCCTCCCTGTCAGTGGCAGCAGATGCTCAGTCTTGTAGTATGGGCTGATCAGCCAGCATCGCTCCTTGTGGCATTGGATTACCAGCAAAGTGCAGAAGACAGAAGGAGAACAGTCTCCTCAGCAGCCAAGGAGAAGGGGCACCTTACATTGCAGAGGTCAGGCGGCATGGTGAAGCTGGCCAGAGCCCAGGGAGAGGGGCTGATGTGCGCGATGGGCAGGGGGCTGCAGTACGTGCCCCTTGGCAGGCAGCAGCATGTACCCAGGAGGAATGGTGCTGGTCTCCTCCTCGCCTGCCCAGCACAGAGGTGCCTCTGCTGATGGATTAGCAGTCAGTGCAGGACTCACCTCCATAGAGTAGGTAAGACTTCTTCATCATCTCCTCCTTCATGGAGTCAGGGTGCTGTGCCTGTCCTCTCCTCTGTCTGCAACCTGTTCCATTCCCTCTTTGGCTTCCAGGTTGCTGTAAATGGAGAAATCCTCCAGCAGACAGGTGTGAATAGGAACAGAGCCAGCATTGTCTGCTGAGAGCAGTCACCTGAGAACCTTGTGTACAGTGGATTTCATGGCACATCATCTGCCAAGTCAGTGCCCCACACTTCTGCCATATCTCATGTCTCCCTGGCCTGTTGTCTGCATTACTGCATCAATCAATGACCTCTTCTCTATCCACCAACATTTCTGCTTTTTTTTCCATGACCCTTTAAATGCAAGAAATATTCAAAATGACTGTTTTTTAGTCTCAATGTAAAACCAAAATGTCATCGGTGTAACTTAAAATGTGATGTCATCCTACAGGGGAAGCGGTAGAGATTGGTAAGGCACCAGATTACGCTGCATGATGATTGACATTGCTGCCTGTATAGCCTCCAGTTCACACCGCCATACGTGGACCTGCTCTGCACCGCCACACACCGTGCTCTGTCCTTCACCTTAGAGGTTGGATGTCACGGTGCACTTGTCTAGACTATTGCACATTTGCCAGATTCTCCCTATTCTTTTTGATGATGAATTTTGGATTCATTTGCATTTTTTCCCCTTAGCCTTGTACTATGTATAATTCATCTGAAATGAATCTGATAGAAATCCATTATATGCTAGAGAATGAATAACATATTGATCTTTTCACAGTGATGTATTAATATATATGTTGATAGAATGAATAATATCATTAATAATAACAATCATCATTTTCTGCATTACGTCACATTCTGGGGATCCTGGTAAAGCAGCACATGACATGGAAAATGGAAGGTAGGCATGAAGAAAACTGTTGCATCCACGGACCCGACATCAGGAAATACTTGCTTTCCTGAATTCTGGATTTTTGTTTTATAGCTTTGCACTGTGCGGAATCTCATTTATTTTTTCCTAGAAATTTATGAATACATTTACAACTGGATATTACTATTTTTCCTAGGAAAGGAGCTGATCCTTATATACCGTAGCTAGACTGTTCTCACTGATTGGACAGAGGCAGATGGTGAATAGACACACAAGTCAACTAGCAACACTCAATTGTTAATTAATTTATGTATTTCGAGGAATAATAAGAGAGGAACGGCACAATGCCGAGGTCTAAGAAAACCCCAAAAAATCACAATTGTTCTATTATGGAGATTTCAAGTATTTACTAAAACAGACATGTCAGGAGGGACAAAAGCTCGGACTGCTCAGCTTTGTTTGCATTTCCTTTATTAAAATTCTGGATCATCTTTTTTTTACAACTCTACATTATTATGCAGTTCCGCTGTTCTAGTAGAAATGTATGGTTACATTTACATCTGGGTGGTACCATTTCTCTTGTCAAAGGGGCGTGTTGCTACATAGTAATGACAGCAATGATTGGACAATGCCACTGTATGGAGGAACACCCCCTAACTGCTGACAACCGGCTGTCATTATATTCGTAAAATTTTAGGAGGAATAACAGAAGAACAGCACAACATTAAACCATTTACAAAAGGGGATGTCGAATTGTTATAATGTGGAGAATGCGATTATATAAAAAAAAAAACACTCATCAAGACAGTCAATAGATCCACATGTACGTTTATCAATTTCCCTATTTTTATAGGAGCTGATGTGCAATACCTGGCAATGGCCACTAAACCGTGAATGGCGCTGTTACGCTTCATTCAATGTTTAGATCTTTTTGCTGTTGGAGGTGATAACAGCTGATTCGTGGGGGTGTCGGGTATCGGACTCCCACTGATCAATCTATCCTAGGTCATCACATGTTCACATGTGATGTTTTTGCAGCTCATTTAGTGCGTAAAATAACAGAGTTTTACAGTACCGACATAATCCTTGAGATTTCTGAAATCTCATGCACACAGTGCTTTTTTTCCCACATGAATTTTGAACGAATGTATCATACAAACATAAACATTGCATAAAATGGTATGAATAAAACGTGACAATGCGCAGCATTTTTCATACTAACACTCTGGTTTTTGATGCAGGAAAAATGCTGCAATTACGCAACATGTGATGGTCACTAACAAGAGGTCCCTCTATTGCTAAACAATTGGGGGAGAACTTTACTTGGAATCAAGTACGGTACATTGGGCCATGTAAATGCATAGTATTGACTTCTAAACTAATGGTTATATATGTAAATAATACCAATATTGTGGAACATCAGAACAGCTGCGCTATCTTGGAAAAATCTTCACATTTATAGTTCTATCTTTGCAGCATATTACACTGTTCCACATATTTTCAGAAGTTGTCAGGTTCAGTTATGAAATGAGCCATTTCTTAATGAGGTTGACCTCCTGAATTCAAATCTGACAATTACATTTTTAGTTGGCTCTTGTTACTATTTCAAAAAGTTTTCCTTTTACTGCTACATGCAATTAATGCATTATCGTTTTTGCAAATACAGGTCCTTCTCAAAAAATTAGCATATAGTGTTAAATTTCATTATTTACCATAATGTAATGATTACAATTAAACTTTCATATATTATAGATTCATTATCCACCAACTGAAATTTGTCAGGTCTTTTATTGTTTTAATACTGATGATTTTGGCATACAACTCCTGATAACCCAAAAAACCTGTCTCAATAAATTAGCATATCAAGAAAAGGTTCTCTAAACGACCTATTACCCTAATCTTCTGAATCAACTAATTAACTCTAAACACATGCAAAAGATACCTGAGGCTTTTATAAACTCCCTGCCTGGTTCATTACTCAAAACCCCCATCATGGGTAAGACTAGCGACCTGACAGATGTCAAGAAGGCCATCATTGACACCCTCAAGCAAGAGGGTAAGACCCAGAAAGAAATTTCTCAACAAATAGGCTGTTCCCAGAGTGCTGTATCAAGGCACCTCAATGGTAAGTCTGTTGGAAGGAAACAATGTGGCAGAAAACGCTGTACAACGAGAAGAGGAGACCGGACCCTGAGGAAGATTGTGGAGAAGGACCGATTCCAGACCTTGGGGAACCTGAGGAAGCAGTGGACTGAGTCTGGTGTGGAAACATCCAGAGCCACCGTGCACAGGCGTGTGCAGGAAATGGGCTACAGGTGCCGCATTCCCCAGGTAAAGCCACTTTTGAACCATAAACAGCGGCAGAGGCGCCTGACCTGGGCTACAGAGAAGCAGCACTGGACTGTTGCTAAGTAGTCCCAAGTACTTTTTTCTGATGAAAGCAAATTTTGCATGTCATTCGGAAATCAAGGTGCCAGAGTCTGGAGGAAGACTGGGGAGAAGGAAATGCCAAAATGCCTGAAGTCCAGTGTCAAGTACCCACAGTCAGTGATGGTGTGGGGTGCCATGTCAGCTGCTGGTGTTGGTCCACTGTGTTTCATCAAGGGCAGGGTCAATGCAGCTAGCTATCAGGAGATTTTGGAGCACTTCATGCTTCCATCGGCTGAAATGCTTTATGGAGATGAAGATTTCATTTTTCAGCACGACCTGGCACCTGCTCACAGTGCCAAAACCACTGGTAAATGGTTTACTGACCATGGTATTACTGTGCTCAATTGGCCTGCCAACTCTCCTGACCTGAACCCCATAGAGAATCTGTGGGATATTGTGAAGAGAAAGTTGAGAGACGCAAGACCCAACACTCTGGATGAGCTTAAGGCCGCTATTGAAGCATCCTGGGCCTCCATAACATCTCAGCAGTGTCACAGGCTGATTGCCTCCATGCCACGCCGCATTGAAGCAGTCATTTCTGCCAAAGGATTCCCGACCAAGTATTGAGTGCATAACTGAACATTATTATTTGATGGTTTTTTTGTTTGTTATTAAAAAACACTTTTATTTGATTGGATGGGTGAAATATGCTAATTTATTGAGACAGGTTTTTTGGGTTATCAGGAGTTGTATGCCAAAATCATCAGTATTAAAACAATAAAAGACCTGACAAATTTCAGTTGGTGGATAATGAATCTATAATATATGAAAGTTTAATTGTAATCATTACATTATGGTAAATAATGAAATTTAACACTATATGCTAATTTTTTGAGAAGGACCTGTATAAAGATGCAGAATATTTTGTTATGCCAATTTTCTGATATTTATTTAGCGGAAACTTAGCAACAATTCAAATAACTAACACATGTGTAAAACACCATTCTGAATTATAAAGAGTTACAGAAATTGCACTAAAAAATGTGGTTTTTATTCAGTGACAACTCTTTTTTGCTTGTCTCTTGTACTCCTGCATCGGTTCATCTCTTACAATTGTCCAACGGTAATCTGCAAGCATTGATCGACTCCATTTTACTTGATATCTTTTCTCTATAGCCGCAATTGCACTTACCGTTCTCGTCCCTCACTGCTCCGCAGTTTGGTGGAAAAAAGTTTAGATGCGAATCTAACTATCTGCTCTTGAGTTTTCCAAAAAATTAGTTGCCATTAATGCGAATGCCACCCATGCAGCCTTTTCTTTGCCCTGCAGCAAACGAAGAAACTCCTCATCTTGAAGAAGCTTACAAACCTGAGGTCCAATAAAGACTCTTCCTTTATCATTGCTTCTCTTAACTGTGGCAATTTATCAGTGAGATACTTGAATGCTTTTGCATTTTTATCCATTGCTTTACAAAGTTCTTTATTAGACTCAACTTGATATGCAGTGGTGGTAACAAAATCTTATGTGGAAGTTCTAGATGTAGGACATTTTTGTTCCTTGGCTGAAGTGAATGTCGGAGAGACCAGTCTTTTATGTTGTAATGATATTCTCTTGCACGACTACGACTATCCTTCCCACACAAAAAGCAGCAGTACTTTGTATATCTACCCTGGACACCAAGTAGATGGCAACCATCTATAAGTCACCACAAAGGGTCCATAAATTTTGGTAATAGTTCAAGCACCTCAACAACTGTTTCATGTTGTCATAGGTTTTTTTCATGTGGACTGCATAACCAACTGGAATTGGACGTAGTGCATTGCGATTATGCAGCAAGATGGCTTTTAGGCTTTTTTTGGATGAATCGATGAAAAGCCTTCTTTCCTTTGGATTATGACATATCTTCAGAGCTTCCATTAAAGGGAATCTGTCACCCCAAAAATGGCCTATAAGCTGCGGCCACCGGCATCAGGGGCTTATCTACAGCATTCTGTAATGCTGTAGATAAGCCCCCGATGTATCCTGAAAGATGAGAAAAACAGGTTTTATTATACTCACCCAGAGGCGGTCCCGCTGCGGTCCGGTCTGATGGGCGTCGCAGTCTGGGTCCGGCACCTCCCATCTTCATACGATCATGTCCTCTTGTCTTCTTGCTGCGGCTCCTGCGCAGGCGTACTTTGTCTGCCCTGTTAAAGGCCGAGCAAAGTGCTGCAGTGCGCAGGTGCCGGGAAAGGTCAGAGAGGCCCAGCGCCTGCGCACTGCAGTACGCCTGCACAGGAGCCACGGCAAGAAGACAAGAAGAGGACGTCATCGTATGAAGTTGGGATGCGCCAGACCCGGATCGCAACACCCATCAGACCCGAACCGCAGCGGGAGCGCCCCTGGGTGAGTATAATATAACCTGTTTTTCTTATCTTTCAGGTTACATCTGGGGCTTATCTACAGCATTACGGAATGCTGTAGATAAGCCCCTGATTCTGGTGGCCTTAGGGTACCGTCACACTATACGATTTACCTACGATCACGACCAGCGATATGACCTGGCCGTGATCGTAGGTAAATCGTAGTGTGGTCGCTGGGGAGCTGTCACACAGACAGCTCTCCAGCGACCAACGATGCCGAGGTCCCTGGGTAACCAGGGTAAACATCGGGTAACTAAGCGCAGGACCGCGCTTAGTTACCCGATGTTTACCCTGGTTACAAGCGTTAAACTAAAAAAAAACAAACAGCACATACTTACATTCTGGTGTCCGTCAGGTCCCTTGCAGTCTGCTTCCCGCACTCAGTGACTGCCGGCCGTAAAGTGAAAGTGAAAGCACAGCCGCTGTGCTCTGCTTTCACTTTACGGCCGGCAGTCACAGTGCGGGAAGCAGAGACGGCAAGGGACCTGACGGACACCAGAATGTAAGTATGTGCTGTTTTTTTTTTTTTAGTTTAACGCTTGTAACCAGGGTAAACATCGGGTAACTAAGCGCGGTCCTGCACTTAGTTACCCGATGTTTACCCTGGTTACAAGCGAACGCATCGCTGGATCGCATCGCTAGATCGGTGTCACACACACCGATCTAGCGATGACAGCGGGAGATCCAGCGATGAAAGAAAGTTCCATACGATCTGCTACGACGTACGATTCTCAGCAGGATCCCTGATCGCTGCTGCGTGTCAGACACAGCGATATCGTAACGATATCGCTGGAACGTCACGAATCGTACCGTCGTAGCGATCGAAATGTTATAGTGTGACGGTACCCTTAGATTATAGGCTATTTTTGGGGTAACAGATTCCCTTTAAACTGTTGATGTTGTTGCATGCCACAAAATCGCCCTCTATGAAGAAGTATTGGACAAGATCTTTATCAATGTTGCGCAAGGAAGAAATCCAAACATCACCTGCTAGGAGATTACACTGCTGTAGCCTGGAACCTGAGAGCTCAGCCTTACTCTTAGTCAGATCCAAGTCTGTAACAAGAGATCGTTCATTTCACTTTGTTATAAGATGTGGTTCAGTAGAGTTTGCTGACTGAAAGTCTGTGTCGTGAGAGGTAGATTCTTCATGCCAACCAGCGCCCTCTTCTTCCTCACTTGACTTGACTGAAAATGTTTGTGGTGCTTTTGAAACCGGCATTTCTTCTGTATATGGTACTAGGCGTTTGCAGATAGAATGTTTGGATACTGTAAAATCCACTTCTTCCTTGAAACTCCATTCCTAATGGGGGGCACCATGCAGAAATTGTAATTGGTGGTGAGATCGGTTTACGCTCTCCAGATCATTAGGTCTGCAAAAGGCACAGATTGCCTCTTCCCATGCAACCACTGGGTAAGATGCAATGCACAGTTATTGCAGCATATGTGTGGAACTCTCAGGCCCGGATTTAGGGGTGGGCCCAAGGGGCCCGGGCCCTGGGCCACCCACCAGGCGGGGGCCTTCCACCAACATAGGGATAAATATCTCAAAACATGTAAAATACACGTCTCTTTGCTGTGAACCGCTTCTAATGTTAAGGAACATTTAACAAACGAGAAACTATTGAATGTGTAGGGACCTGGCTATGGTCCTACATCTCAGTGGCTGGCGCAGAGCGGCAGAGTCATGGCACCTGACCTGCATCAGCATCCACTGACCTGGCTAGCCTAGCCAGACTTCCTTAGTACCCCCCTGTACCTAATGCTTAGCTTATGGCATGCGGCAGCCTTCTCCGATCCCAACAGAAGCTTCTAGGCGCTACCTATTCAGCAACACACAAAACTGATCTAAACACTGCTGTGGCATCACTGACCAGCTTAAAAAACTATGTCGCATCAAAGCGTGACTCCTTCAAAATTTATGAGAAGCAAGGCGAAGAGCTGCCTGGTTCATCTGAGTTTGTTCAGACGATAACTCGACACTGGCGCCGAAACGTGTGTCTCAATCCATTGGATTATGGCCATACGGAAGAAGTACAACTCAGCCCTTCTGAAAAATACAGAACAGAATCTTTCTTGCCTATCATTGATCAGTTTATCGCTTCTCTTGATCAACGTCTTCAAGCATATAATGATATATAAAGCAAATTTAGCTTTTTTAGCCATCTGACAGAACTGTCCTCAGAAGAGCTTAAGGCCACAGCAGAGCAACTCGTCAGGTCTTATTCAGATGACTTGGACATTACATTTATCGATGAACTGTGTCAGTTTGTAACATTTGCCAATTTATTCACAGATGAGGAGCCAAAAGATATCAGCGCTAAACTTTTCATGTGCAAGCTTATCATGGAAAAGGGTGAGCAGGACACTTTCCCAAATATTGAGATAGCTCTAAGGATATATCTTATTTTGATGGTAGCAAACTGCAGTGGTGAGTATTCCTTCTCAAAACTCAAATTAGTTGAAAACCGGTTAAGGACATCCATGAAGCAGGAACGACTTGTAAATTTGGCTATCATGAGCATCGAGTCAGATATAGTGCATGAATTGGATTTTAGTGACATCATTAGTGATTTTGCAGCATGAAAATCAAGGAAAGTGCTTGGATTGTAAAAAATGAATGATTTTACCTGAATTACTCTGCGTAAATGATTTTTGTAACTAAACTTGCGTTCGTTTCATTTTGTGTTTTTGCATTACATATTGCAACACCTTGAAAAATGGGCCTCCCTCCAACATGGGCCCCGGGCCACCCACCTCTTAAATCCGGCCCTGGGAACTCTTGTCCTGATCTCCTATTCTGCAGTCAAATTACAGGTTGTAGGCTTTCCTTATCATGGTAGTCAAGTTTTGCCTTTATAATGCAAAAGTGACTTCTCATATGTAGAAAAACTATTCAGTTTGTTAATACAAGAATGAGGCATATCTGAAAAAACATATAGGAACATGTCAATATGCTAAGAAACTAAGCTAAGAAATCCTAAAACTATATACCTTACACAGAGAGTATTTATGAAAGTAAGTAATGCAACTGTTATTAGGATTACAACATCGGAGCTGAGTTGGTATTTTTTGATTGGTCCCCCTATGATGATAATGTAGTATATACTGAAGGTTCAATAGACGATCTAATAGACTAGTTACTAACAATGCAATCATGATGATGAAACAATAAAGACACAATTTTTATACAAGCCTGCATATAAGGTGTCATAATTACAACCTTCTCTGGATCTTGAAAACTAGAGCCAATCAGAAAATTTAAGGTTAATATTTGTTTTCAGCTCCATAATATTAGTTAAGCTCAACTGTTTTGGTCTCTGAGCCAATTTGGCTGTAGAGCAGTGTTACCATTCACAGGCTCACAACCTGTCAGATTCTTAGACACTAATCACACGGAATAGATTACCGTGTAGTCTTGCGGGGAATAATTACTAAAACTTAATTTCTAATTCCTTTATGATAACAATAACCCTAAGGGTAGGGAAGATGGTGCAGTGGTGGTATGGCTGGCCGCTGGTTACCAAAAGTCCGTTCACAACTATGGCCAAATGTCACACAATTATGGTACTTAATCGCATAACAATTAGCAGACCATGGGTATGCGGAAATTCAGCCTCTACACCAGTGTTTCTCAACTCCAGTCCTCAAGACCCACCAACAGGTCATGTTTTCAGGATATCCTTAGTATTGCACAGGTAAAAATTTCATCCCCTGCTCAAGCATTGATTCCATCACCAATGCAATGTTAAGGAAATCCTGAAAAAATGACCTGTTGGTGGGTCTTGAGGACCGGAGTTGAGAAACACTGCTCTACACCATTGCTGTATTTACTTGCCTGTATTAGGAGGGTGATGAACAAAGATGTGAACATAGCATGTTTAGGCCACATACACACAGCAGCCGATTCTTTTATCTGAGTGAATCCGGCCGATTATGCAAATGACTCTGATTAAACTCTGATCAGAGTTTAATCAGATGGTCAGCATAGTGCATGCCGATTCTTTCAGATTAGAGAATTGGAGCACACTGTGACTTGAAGGTAAAGGACAAAATGTCTGCATTGTGTCAGTGCACGGAAATTGGACTTCAGTTGGAAGTTATCCCATGCACCAGTAGGCAGTGTGTAATTGGTCTGTGGTGGCGCCACTAGCGTATTGAAGACTTACTGCTGCCTTCTCCTGCAGATTAAGACTGGTCATGTTGGGTCTTAGCAGCAGAACTTGTGATTATTTTGTTTTTGGGGCTTTCTATTGTGGAGGCAGTGCCAAAAATCAGGCAACCCTTCTAAGATGACGTCTTGTTTCTGCTTGGTGTGAAACAACCATTCTTCTGTTTGATCTGCTATAAGGTTTGCTCTGTGTTCTATCTTCAGGAGCGCATTGCTCCCCTGCCTGGCTCCCCGATTGTCTTTAGGTGGTGTGCTAATGATGATTGACAGTTTAGACCGTGATTGAGCCGCTTAGCCGATCTGTGCACCACCACTGATTGACTGCAGACGTGGCCACTAGTTAATGAGCGCTAACATTGAAATTCCCCCGAAAATGGAGAGGATGTTTAATGAGCGGTAAATTACTAAATTGTTTGTTTTTACCAGGACTCTGCAATTTTCCTGTTTATAAGGATGAGAAAACCCTTTTAACTAGAACCTCCATCATGTCTGCCAGTTTAGATTTCGATGGATTTCTATCCATGCCAACCAAGGCTTTTCACTGTCTCCCTTTGTGCATTCTATGCCACCTTCTGTTTCTTAGTTCTCAGACACTCACTTGCAGGTTCCTCCTCTCTTGAAACGATTATCATTTTACATTAAACGCTTTAGAACTGATAAAAGCTCGTTGAAGTTTCTTGTGTTTTAAAGACAATTGCAACAAGGAAAGAAGTAATGTAGTGGGAAGTGCTGGCAAACTGACAAGATTTTGACAAAGTGGAGGTGACGGCTGGACACAAGAGACTGAGATGTGCAGCACGTCTTCCAGCTGAGAGGAGGAATACGATGAGCAGAAGAGACTTCTAGTGTTACCCAGTCTGGTGATAATTAATATGCAGGCAATTACATTACTGTACAAAATTATCCCCTTTATTAATACTAGGCATCATTATGAATGACTACCTGGTTTTATATTTTAAAGCGATAATTTAAGTGCACTTTTCTCTACAATCTCTTAACAATGAGCTCCATATGTGACAATGGCGGAAGTCTATGAACCCCCTGATAATTCAGATGTTAGCAGATTAACACATTAACAAATAACACTCTCCATGCATATAGCATTATATTGTTTGCACTGTTCTTGAATTTTTACCTTCTTGTACAATTTAGCCTCCAATGATGAAGGATTTATTAATTATAATCGCTAAACACTTTAGGCCACATTTTCAATCATCTCTCACTCTATTTAAACACTTTTTAAAGTGACCCTCTTTGGAAAGTACAAAGTACAGCATTTTTTTATTGAAAGGAAGGAACCGTTGTGCTACAGATGCTTAAGGGGTCTTCAGATAATCAACCCCTTTACCAAAGCAAGACCATTAGTCATTTTGAGTGACCATGGAACCTGTATTGGAAATATAATTCGGCACACATATGCCATAGGTACTTTGGGCCCAATTCATTATTTCATTTGCCTATTTTTCAATTCCACCTAATTCTTCTTTAGACTCTTTTTTGTGTTCGCATGTTGTTTTTTAGTGCTCACCTTTGTAGACGGAGTTTAGGTTTTCCAGAAGTTTTCACCAGTTTCATAATTTGTGACTTTTCAAAAAGTTGCAAAATTTGTTGCAAATGTACTCCTGCCTTGTCCCTAGACTGATTTTATGTATCACAGTTATTTTGTGCCATTTTGCAAACTGTTCAACTTTTCGTGCCAAAAAGCTCAGGGGCTCTCCAAATGCAACTTGGCATCCTATCTCAATTCCAGTAAATTTTGCATTGAAAAGTCAAACGGCGCTCCTTCCCTTCCGAGCTCTGCCGTGCGCCAAAACAGTGGTTTACTCCCATATTTGGGGTATCAGCTTACTCAGGACAAATTGCACAACAACTTTTTGGGTCCAATTTCTTTTATTACCCTTGGTAAAATAATACAAATTGGATCTGAAGTAAATTTTTTGTGCAGTTTTTAGATTGGTGTCACTTTTGGGCATTTTCTATCATATAGACCCCTCAAAGTCTGATCAACTTTTAAAGTAGACATGTGGGAAATGTTACTTATTAAGTATTTTGTGTGACATATCTCTGTGATTTAAGGGCATGAAAACTCAAAATGGAAAATTGCAAAATGTTCACAATTTTCGCCAAATTTCTATTTTCTCACTAATAAACGCAAGTAGTATCAAGGAAATGTTACCACTAACATGAAGTACAATATGTCACGAGAAAACAATGTCAGAATTACCGGGATTCATGCAAGCATTCCAGAGTTATAACCTCATAAAGGGACAGTGGTCAGAATTGTAAAAATTGGCCCGGTCATTAACGTGCAAACCACCCTTGGGTATAAAGGGATTAAGCTTATAGCTTGACCAGTGTATACGTCTTAATATAATATTTTGGGATCTCAGAAATACATTTTCAGTGGACTCCAAATATTAAATGTGTTCACAGATTTTTTAGATAACTCTCTTAGTTATTCTCTTAGGAGAATAGCTTAGTTTCCAAAGTCATGCTATTATACAAACCTCTGTCTAAGGCCTCAATCAGACATCCATGTTGCACGTATGTGTTGTATATTGCTTTTTGTATATTGTTTTTTTTTCATGGATTCAACACGTCCTGTCCAAATGTCCATGTTTTTCACGTTCCGTGTGTCAAAAACACATACAGCACATGGATGGCATCCGTGTTCCATCCATGTGATGTCCGTATTTAAGGAGAGGAGAAGCTTTGTAGTTTATCCATCCATGAAAAACATTGATGACACACCGATGGTAAAAATGGACACACGGATGACAACTGTACCATTTTTTCATGTACATGTTTAAACATGTGATTGAGGCCTAAAGTTGATGTCACTGTTATGCCCCTTGTAGATTGACACTCAATTCAAAGGTGATTTAAATATTTTTTTAGTGCAAAATGTCATAATTGTCCCAAAACAAGTCACCAAAAAGACGGTTATTAAGGATGTTTAACGACCGCCGATCGATAAATATTTGCTGATCAGCGGTTCATTGATAGCCGATTTACATGACTGCTCATCAGATGTGCACTGAGTGATCTGTAATAGATCGTTTAGTGCGCAAAGGTTTTCATTGTTCTCGGCAGTGAAAGTCTCGTTTACACAGGATGATGCACTGCCGAGCATGATGATGATTTCTGTAAACGCATGTTCATTGGGTGATCGGCACCCTGTTTAGACTGCAAGATTTTCATGAAAAGAGCTTTCCTAGGAACACTCATTTTCTATAATCTGGCAGTGTAAATGGGCCTTAATAATGATTGCATTGCTTTTTTAAACTTAGCATTGCCTGTTTATAGAAATCAGGAGCCGCAGTAAGCTCATTCTTCTCTGCTACACTACTACTATTGGGATCAAGCAACATTTCATGGGGAAAACAACCTTAATGTCCTTTTACACTGCATGATTATCACAAATGAGAGTTCCAAGTAATGATTGTTTCTTGGTAATCGGGTAGTGTAAACAAGCTGCAAATCACCCACCCAACAAGCAAAATGCTAAATCATCAGCTGAAATGATCGTTTGGTTTGCCCCCAAAAATAATCATTCTTGGCATCATATCCATCCTGGGTAAAATGAATGTGGTTTGCCAAAAACATTGGCAGCCTATGTGCACAGAATGGTCTGTTACTGCCCGTTCAGTGCACATCTGAAATGGGGTTGGCCTGTTTAAACAGGCTGTTAAACGACCAACAAACATGGGGGATCTTTTACCGTCATGCAACTCTAGTCATTAGGTGAAGATTCATTCACGTCCTTCATCTCACACTCATCCACTTCAGTGATCACACCTTGTCACAGGATCACATGCTGCTTAGGCTACTTTCACACTTGCGTTTTTCAGCTTCCGTCACAATCTGTCGTTTTTTGAGAATGCAGGATCCTGCATTTTCCCATAGACTTGTATTAGCGACGGATTGTGACGGATGGCCATCCGTTGCATCCGTCGTGCACTAGATGCGCCGTGTTTTGGCGGACCGTCGGCACGAAAAAACGTTCAATGTAACGTTTTTTTCGTACGTCGGATCCGCAATTTCCTACCACGCATGCGCTTCCGGAACTCCGCCCCCTCCTCCCCAGACTTTAGAATGGGCAGCGGATGCATTGAAAAGCTGCATCCGCTGCTCACGTCGTGCCAAATTTTCACAACGTGCGTCGGTACCTTGCGCCGACGCTTTGCGACGGAACTGTTCCGACGCAAGTGTGAAAGAAGCCTTAGTGGGTCACATCAAGAACTGACAGGCACATGACTGGGGTCATCAAATATGACATTTTTCAGGATATTTAAGCAACAACTAATAAATCCTTAATTGCTTGTCAAGAGAGAACTTTTTTTTGAAAATTTACAACACAAAATGCACTAAAGTTGCAGCTCAGATTGCACCTAAAACTGTTTATCATTAAACTGTCCTGAATATTTGCTATAACAAGGGACTTATTTATGGTGAGTCATAAAATGTGCCAGATTTATTAGTCATGTTCTTTTTAATTTAATGGAAAATATAAAATATTGGTGTAGAGTAAGCGACACAAAAGGTGGCATAAAGAAAAGTATCTGTCATGTTCAGTAGGATGCATCAAATTTATCACATGGCATGTCCCCTACTGTGATAAATTTGGCACAGTTTCTGCTTGTCTCCTCTATGTATATACTGTATTGTCTAAATTGAGGTCAGTATTCATACATCCTACCAATTGTTTCTTACTAAGATGGGTTTTATGGATTATTGGATTTAAAAGGAATCTGTCACCCCAAAATTCGAGTATAAGCTGTGGCCACCATCATCAGTGGCCTACAGCATTCTGTAATGCTGTAGACAAGCCCCCGATGTAACCTGCAAGATAAGAAAAACAGGTTAGATTATACTCACCCAGGGGCGGTCCTGGTGCGGTCCGGTCCGATGGGTGTCACGGTGCGGGTCCGGGGCCTCCCATCTTCATAGGATGACGTCCTCTTCTTGTCTTCCTGCCGCGGCTCCTGCACAGGAGTACTTTATCTGCCCTGTTGAGGACAGAGCAAAGTACTGCAGTGCGCAGGCGCCGGGAAAGGTCAGAGAGGCCCGGCGCCTGCGCACTGCAGTACTTTGCTGCAGATAAAGCACGCCTGCACAGGAGCCGCGGCAGGAAGACAAGAAGAGGATGTCATCGTAAGAAGATGGGAGGCGCCAGACCTGCACCGCGACACCCATCGGACCAGAACAGAACCGGGACCGCCCCTGGGTGAGTATAATCTAACGTGTTTTTCTTATCTTTCAGGATACATCGGGGGCTTATCTACAGCATTACAGAATGCTGTAGATAAGCCCCTGATGCTGGTGCCGCAGGTTATACTCGAATTTTGCGGTGAAAGATTCCCTTTAAAGGTGTTGTCCAGTAAAAACAAGTTATCCTTTGGATAGGTGATAACCTGCTGATCGGTGGGTGTCCAACGTTGAATTGTTATCCCCATTACAAAACAACACCGCAGGTCACATGCCCAACTGCTTCTACATTCATTCTCTATGAGTTGAGCACCGCGCTCGGCAACTCCATAAGGAATAAATGTAGCATGGTCAATCATGAACACTGCTGCTACAGTCTAACAAAGCTAAATATTCCCCATTGTGCTGATCGTTGCCGGTCACAGCAGTTGAACTTCCACTGATCAGCGAGTTATCACCTATCCATATTATCACTTACAGCTTCTTTAAAGAGAATCTGTCAGTAGGTTTTTGCTATGTAATCTGAGGGCAGCATGAGGTAGAGGCTGAGACACAGATTTAAGTGATGTGTCACTTATTAGGCTGTGTGCTGTTGTTTCCACACAGTGAATGTTTTATCACCAGGAGATTATCACTGCCTGGACTACAGCTCCTGTGAGTCCTGGTCCAACCAAGCCCCCTCTATGATAGTATCTTAGTATCAACAGACAATGTACATAGAAAACTGTTGTGTGGGTGGAGGCAGCTTTTGTGCTCTGCTACTTGCTACATCGAAAATCTCTTGATTGTATCACAACTGCTGAGTCCAGTAAACTAGGCGATACATCACTGGAATCAGGGTCTCTCTTCCTACATTATGCTGCTATCAGATGGGGTAGCAAAAACCTAATGACAGATTCCCTTACATACTTGTGGTTTTCTGGAATTCAGCCTGTTGTCTTATATGGGGTCATTTCCTTCCTAAATTCTACAGTAACCCTAACTATCCCTATAATTCCCAATAGTGGAGTTATTAAAGCATGGGTGTCAAAAAGGTATAAAAATCTTCCAAAAGTGAGTGCAAACACTGATACATAACATGCAGTCAGCTAAAAGCAACGCGTGCTGATTGTTAAAGGGGCGGTCATATTGGAGCATTCTGGTTCTCTATGAGATAGACACGGTGGAGAGTGGTTGCGAACAGCGCCTTTAGACGACCTAATACCACAGAGGATCCATTTTGCTGATATATGTGGCTGACCTTACAGAGCAGAAGACGATGTAATGTCACTGTGCAGTCAGTCATGTCTAGGAGCAATCATTCCACCACTTTCTATCAGCATTGATTGCACATATGCGTGAGACGCCTTCTGTGCCGCCATAGTGAGGTGTTATACACGCCGCAGTGCCTTGTTAGGCCGCTATGTTCCACAGTCTGGAGATATCAAACACCGCTCTTGATTTATTTAGATCATTTATATCCTTAACCCTCGTTATACTGGGCTGTATGCAGGCTTATCACACCATCTAGTGTGGAATAGGTATTCTCTATACTAGCTTTCTTTTTCCAAAATCATCATGAATCAAGTAGTTTAACACTAGGACTACTGGACTCGTGAACCCTGACTAGAACTACTGCAAGTAAGTAGTCAAAATGACTATACCAGTAGTCCTAGTGTTAAAGAGTATATTTGTTTAAGGTGACTTTTTATATTTACTGGCTATATGTGTACATGATGTGGAATAACACTATATCTAGCCATTTTATGTCTTTGACCCTAAACCAGTTTCCCCTTATACTGGCTCTATTTTAATTTTCAATTGTTTCTGAGCTAGTAGGTGGAGATGAGCTGCTATGATGTCTCCCATGCACAGTACACCCAGACCTGATACATGCCTTCTCTACTACCTGTATGTAGCACTTGTTCAGAAGCAGCAGCATGGAGGACATTTTTCAAAAAGTAATGAGCAGTGTGGCTGTAAATCCAGCACTGGAGTGAAATAAAACACTTACTAGAAAACAGCAGGACATCACTGTGACTCTGTCAATATACTCCTACCTTTTCCTTCTTGATGTTTCCATAGACTTCAGTAGGCAGTTATAGTTTTTTTTTACCTGTTTTTAAGACTGAACAATGATCTCAGGCCTGTGGGTGGGAGGTTATGGGTTAAAATTGGTGGCTAATAAATGGAAAAAAAAGCATATTTCTTAAAATGCAACATTTGTCCATTCACTTATGCCAAATTTGTTGAAATAATAGTGACCATTTAATATGCTGTATGAGGCTAAGTGCACAGTGTCAATGTCCACTGTTGGGCATATACGCTAATGCGAGATATGCCCGACAGTCTAGGGTCCTATAGGAACATTACATTTTACATTAGGAGCTGTTCCGTTATGTTGTTTCATCTTTCATTAATCTTATTTATGCCCATATTGAGTGGATTAAAGGAATAGTCACTGGTATCATTATAATAATGGTCATTTAGGCTGCCGTCACACTAGCAGTATTTGGTCAGTATTTTACCTCAGTATTTGTAAGCCAAAACCAGGAGTGGAACAAACAGAGGAAAAGTATAATAGAAACATATGCACCACTTCTGTATTTCTCACTCACTCCTGGTTTTGGCTTACAAATACTGAGGTAAAATACTGACCAAATACTGATAGTGTGACGGCCCGAATACCCGAGCGTACAGGCTCTTTAGCTTTTACACAGTTTTCATCCAACTTGAAGCAAGTTTTCATTATTTTCAGAATTTTTGCAATCTTCATTCCCCAAATTGCCTTTATTATGATTGAAATGTTGATTTTAATATATACGTACTTGTAACAACTGTATAACTGTATTGAGCAGATGCTATACTGTCTCATCAAATTGCAATGACTCACTGAAAATGTCTCTCGTTAAGGTTAAGTTCATGAAATGTGACAATAAACTGAATGTGAAATGATGCAGGAAGGATGACAAAAATCTTTGTCTGTAGGATTAAGGTTTATTTTAGCATCTTATTTGTTTTCTATAGTTTTTTTCATTCTCTATGAGTAGATTTTGTAGAGTGACTTTCTGAATTTTTTGTGGGTTATTCCCAAGATATTGAGTTATCCCTTATCAGCAGGATAGATGACTACTATACTGATTTCTGGTGGTCGGACTGCTTGCATCCATGGCTATCCCATTATCCCAAGACTGAGCCTCTGGAATTGGACAGCAGAGCTTTGCAGACCCCCCGTCTTGGTTGGAGTGGAGGTTTGCATGCTCAATCTCTGCTCCATTCATTGCCTATGGGATTGACTGAAATAGCCGAGTACGGTGGTCAGACCCCAAGTGATCTCATATCCTATGAATAACTTAATATTTTGGGAACAATACTTTAGATAGCACAAATTGTGCTATATCTGTGTATTGTATAGCACTACATTCTCTATACTGGCTTGTAGGGCAGTGATAGTGTTTGACCTGCTATGTGTGAAGAGGTGGATTTGCAATATTGGGGCTATGACTTAGTTTGGCTGGAAGGTTAAGATCTTAAATTCTAGAATTCAGAGGAGATCTACAAAATGTATTGACATAGAGAATAACATAAAACTCTGTCCTTTATGACATTTGTACCTTGTTTCCCTTTTCTCTCTAGTTGCTTCAAGGCTCCTCATCCATCCTGCTTGCAGGGACTTCATGCAGCCCCGATGCTCTGATGTATAGAGAGACACAGGAGAATGCCGTGCCTGTGTGCCTAGATAACCCATCATCGGTAAGCTCCCTATGTCTTCCTTTTCCTTTTATTTGTACTTCCTGGGGAGCCAAAAGGGCGAGATTGGAGGATTTATTGTATGTTTTAGTCCCCTGTAAAGCACACACACCTTTATGGGCAATCATTTGATGTGAAGGGTTTGCCTGATTTGACGGGTACACCCTGGAGCATCACTTGGGTTTAGTATTACGAAGCGGCACGTATCATCGCACATCCTAAGCACCATTTAATTTCACGCCAATTTAGCTAACCTGGCGTTCTGTATCCTGGGTGTACTCCTGCTGCTTGCAGGTGCAGATGGGGTTGGATGAACAGGCAGATAATATATTCTGTAAAACGCTTCTCATGTAATTACTGCAGACAATACCAACTACACCTAGAAGCACAAATGAACTAACGCACATAATCGGCAATTACGTAGTGCTGCGGAATAATAACAGCACTATCACAAAGGAGAGCAGATCATAATTTGTAAGAAAATGCATTGATGAGCGTTGGTCAGTGGACACAACATGGAGGCTTTGGGGTTTGGTCTTGGCCAAAATCCTGTTCATCTCTTTATGCTCAATTAACCTCCTCCTTCCAATATCCAGCAGGACATTTGTAATATTGAGCTCGGCACCAGATCACGACCACTTAGTGATCTGTAAATGTCTGCTAACCTCATCCAGTGGTCATAGACATACCGGTAATCATGTAATCATTTTTCTTTCAATGGCTCTGGATGGTCGCAGACGACATCAAAGGCCAGTTTTCCAAGTTTTAGTTACAAAAAAATGTTCAGCAACAGCCAAAGGAATATTTTCATTTTTGACTTGGAGGCATTGCTGATTTAGCATGTCATCTAGATCTCTAGCCAATGTGTCCGGTATATTTAGGGTCATCTTTACTTTATGATAGCAGTCAAGGGTGGGTTTGTCATTCAGAAAATTAATATGACCGCATAGGAGTTGTGTAAAAGCCAAAGGTATTTTATATGATTTTTCAGCCCCCAAAAATCCATAATTGTACAATATAAAGTAAGGCATATTCAATTATGCCAGGTGCCCCGATCATCAGATATCCGCTGTAGTTCTGGATTGGACAGCTCAACCTCAAGTCCTGTGCTTGACACTGCGTTTCTTTTGTTGTCATGTCATTCGTGCTGTGTGTTAAAGGGAATATGTCACCAGGTTTTTGCTACCTCATCTGATTGCAGCATAGTGTAGGCAAAGAGACCCTGATTCCAACAATGTATCACTTACTTTCCTTGGTGCAGCAGTTATGACAGAATTGAGTTTTTAGGTGTCGCTATACTAGCTAGCAGTTAGCAGAGCTGGGAAAGCTAACCCTGCTCACACCAGGCTCTCTATGTGAATTGTATTTTGACAATAAGCTGCCCCTCACAGGAGGGGTGCGTGGTCGGACCAGGGCTCACATGCACTGTAGTCCAAACAGTGATAATCTCCTGGTGACAAAATCTTCATTGTATGGAAACAACAGAACACAGTCCAAGTGATACATCCCTGAAGTCTGTGTCTCAACTGCTACATTATTATTATCCTCAGATTACATAGCAAAATCATGCTGGCACATCCCCTTTAAGGAGGCCCTCTGATTGCTCTATTCAGCCTCCGTATCTGTCTATACATGGGATGTGATAGAGAAGGAGATAGGCTTACAGTGGCATGTAAAAGTTTGGGCACCCGTGGTCAAAATTACTGTTATTGTAGATGAAAAAATCTCTAAAAGCCCTAAAGTTAAAGATGCCACATTTCCTTTTTATTTTAGGCAAAATAAAATACAGTTAGGTCCATATATATTTGGACAGAGACAACATTTTTCTAATTTTGGTTATAGACATTACCACAATGAATTTTAAACAAAACAATTCAGATGCAGTTGAAGTTCAGACTTTCAGCTTTCATTTGAGGGTATCCACATTAAAATTGGATGAAGGGTTTAGGAGTTTCAGCTCCTTAACATGTGCCACCCTGTTTTAAAAGGGACCAAAAGTAATTGGACAGATTCAATAATTTTAAATAAAATATTCATTTTTAGTACTTGGTTGAATACCCTTTGTTGGCAATGACTGCCTGAAGTCTTGAACTCATGGACATCACCAGACGCTGTGTTCCCTCCTTTTTGATGCTCTGCCAGGCCTTCACTGCAGTGGTTTTCAGTTGCTGTTTGTTTCTGGGCCTTTCTGTCTGAAGTTTAGTCTTTAACAAGTGAAATGCATGCTCAATTGGGTTGAGATCAGGTGACTGACTTGGCCATTCAAAAATATTCCACTTCTTTGCTTTAATAAACTCCTGGGTTGCTTTGGCTTTATGTTTTGGGTCACTGTCCATCTGTAGTATGAAACAACGACCAATCAGTTTTGCTGCATTTGGCTGGATCTGAGCACACAGTATGGCTCTGAATACCTCAGAATTCATTCGGCTGCTTCTGTCCTATGTCACATCATCAATAAACACTAGTGACCCAGTGCCACTGGCAGCCATGCATGCCCAAGTCATCACACTGCCTCCGCCATGTTTTACAGATGATGTGGTATGCTTTGGATCATGAGCTGTACCGCGCCTTCGCCATACTTTTCTCTTTCCATCATTCTGGTAGAGGTTGATCTTGCTTTCATCTGTCCAAAGAATGTTCTTCCAGAACTGTGCTGGCTTTTTTAGATGTTTTTTTAGCAAAGTCCAGTTTAGCGTTTTTATTCTTGATGCTTATGAGTGGCTTGCACCGTGCAGTGAACCCTCTGTATTTACTTTCATGCAGTCTTCTCTTTATGGTAGATTTGGATATTGATACGCCGACCTCCTGGAGAGTGTTGGTCACTTGGTTGGCTGTTGTGAAGGGGTTTCTCTTCACTATGGAGATTATTCTGCGATCATCCACCACTGTTGTCTTCTGTGGGTGCCCAGGTCTTTTTGCTTTGATGAGTTCACCAGTGCTTTCTTTCTCAGGATGTACCAAACTGTAGATTTTGCCACTCCCAATATTGTAGCAATTTCTCGGAAGGGTTTTTTCTGTTTTCGCGGCTTAAGGATGGCTTGTTTCACCTGCATGGAGAGCTACTTTGACCGCATGTCTACTTCACAGAAAACCTTCCAAATGCATGCACCACACCTCAAATCAACTCCAGGCCTTTTATCTGTTTAATTGAGAATGACATAGCAAAGGGATTGCCCACACCTGTCCATGAGATAGCCTTGGAGTCAATCGTCCAATTACTTTTGGTCCCTTTAAAAACAGGGTGGCACATGTTAAGGAGCTGAAACTCCTAAACCCTTCATCCAATTTTAATGTGGATACCCTCAAATGAAAGCTGAAAGTCTGATCTTCAACTGCATCTGAATTGTTTTGTTAAAAATTCATTGTGGTAATGTCTATAACCAAAATTAGAAAAATGTTGTCTCTGTCCAAATATATATGGACCTAACTGTATATGCGGTATATATATATATTTTTTTTCATCTTTTACATTTTTAAATTTATAAAAAGGAAAAGGAGGCAAAAGTCTAGGCACTGTGCATGGCTAGTACCTAGTAGCACCCCCTTTTAGAAAGTATCACTGCTTGTAAATGCTTTTTGTAGCCAGCCAAGAGTCTTTCAATTCTTGTTTGAGGGATTTTCATCCATTCTTCCTTGAAAAATTCTTCCAGTTCTATGAGATTCCTGGGTCATTTTGCATCCTCAACTTTTTTGAGTTGTAGCCACAGATTATCAATGATGTTCATATCAGGGAACTATGAGGGCCATTGTAAAACCTTTAGCTTGTGTCTTTTGAGGTAGTCTACTGAGAATTTTGACATGTGTTTAGGATCATCATCCTTTTGTAGAAGTCCTCCTTGATTGGCTCTCTAGCAATCCTATGAACAGCCTTCACTGAAATTTTGCTTGATCTTCCAGACCTTATCTTGACCTCCACTGCTCCTGTTAACTGACATTTAATAATAATAATAATAATAATTTTATTTATATAGCGCCAACATATTCCGCAGCGCTTTACAAATTATAGAGGGGACTTGTACAGACAATAGACATTACAGCATAACAGAAATACAGTTCAAAACAGATACCAGGAGGAGTGAGGGCCCTGCTCGCAAGCTTACAAACTATGGGGAAAAGGGGAGACATGAGAGGTGGATGGTAACAATTGCTTTAGTTATTCGGACCAGCTATAGTGTAAGGCTCAGGTGTTCATGTAAAGCTGCATGAACCAGTTACCTGCCTAAGTATGTAGCAGTACAGACACAGAGGGCTAATACTGCATAAAGTGTATGAGAACATGATGCGAGGAACCTTTTTTTTTTTTTTTTATTATAAATAGGCCACACAGGGATCGTTAGGTTAATGCATTGAGGCGGTAGGCCAGTCTGAACAAATGAGTTTTTAGGGCACGCTTAAAACTGTGGGGATTGGGGATTAATCGTATTAACCTAGGTAGTGCATTCCAAAGAATCGGCGCAGCACGTGTAAAGTCTTGGAGACGGGAGTGGGAGGTTCTGATTATTGAGGATGCTAACCTGAGGTCATTAGCGGAGCGGACTTAATTACGTTTGAAACTGAACAAAAGGCAACTTGAAAACACTTTGCTATCTTCTTATAGCCGCCTCCTGCCTTGTGGGCCTCCACCATTTTCATTTTCAGCATGCTAGGTAGCTGCTTAGAAGGACCCATGGCTGCTGTTTTTTGGCGGTTGCTTATTTCAGCAGGCTGGGTTTTTATAAAGCTGAGAAATTTGCATCATCTGGCCTTTTCTAACAAAGATAGTGAACAAGCCATAACCCTAACAGGCTAATTAAGGCCTGAACCCTTGGTCAAAGTTATCTGAGCACACAAATCTCCAAGGGTGCCCAAACTTTTGCATAGACTCATTTTCCTTTTTATAATTGTATAAATGTAAAAGATGAAAATATATCTATTTTTTGCCTAAAGTACAAAGGAAATTATTATTATTATTATTTATTTATATAGCACCATTGATTCCATGGTGCTTTACATGAGAAGGGGTTACATACAAGTTACAGATGTCACTTACAGTAAACAAACTAACAATGACAGACTGATACAGAGGGGCGAGGACCCTGCCCTTGCGGGCTTACATTCTGCAGGATTATGGGGGAGGAGACAGTAGGTTGAGGGTTGCAGGAGCTCCGGTGTTGGTGAGGCGGTAGCTTCGGTAGTGATGAGGAGGCAGCGGGGTCAGTGCATGCTGTAGGCTTTCCTGAAGAGATGGGTTTTCAGGTTCCGTCAGAAGGATCCGAATGTGGTTGATAGTCGGACGTGTTAAGGCTAAGAATTCCAGAGGATGGGGGATATTTGGGAGAAGTCTTGGAGGCGGTTGGATGAGGAGCGAATAAGTGTGGAGGAGAGAAGGAGGTCTTGGGAGGACCGGAGATCATGTGAGGGAAGATATCGGGAGATTAGTTCAGAGATATATGGACGAGACAGGTTGTGGATGGCTTTGTAGGTCAGTATTAGTAATTTGAACTGGATACGCTGAGGGAATGGGAGCCAGTGAAGAGATTTGCAGAGGGGGGAAGCAGAGGAGTAGCGAGGAGAGAGATGAATTAGTCAGGCAGCAGAGTTAAGAATGGACTGGAGAGGTGCAAGGGTGTTAGCAGGGAGGCCACAGAAAAGGATGTTGCAGTAGTCAAGGCGGGAGATGATGAGGGCGTGCACAAGCATTTTAGTAGATTGACGGTTGAGGAAAGTACGGATTCTGGAGATATTTTTGAGCTGGAGGCGACAGGAGGTGGAAAGAGCTTGGATGTGCGGTTTGAAGGACAGGGCAGAGGTGAAGGTTACTCCGAGGCAGCGGACTTCCGGTACGGGGGAAAGCATGATGTCATGGATTGCGATAGATAGGTCAGGTAAGGAAGATCTATGGGATGGAGGAAAGATGATGAGTTCAGATTTGTCCACATTGAGTTTGAGGAAGAAGGAGGATATGGCTCATAGGCATTCTGGGATTCTGGACAGCAGAGCGGTGACGTCTGGGCCAGAAAGGTAGGTCTGAGTGTCATCAGCATAGAGGTGGTACTGGAATCCATGGGACTTTATGAGTTGCCCCAAGCCAAGTGTATAGATTGAGAAGAGTAGGGGTCCTAGAACAGAGCCTTGGGGGACTCCAACAGAGAGAGGGTGGGATGAGGAGGTAGTGTGGGAGTGGGAGACGCTGAATGTGCGGTTGGAAAGGTACGAGGAGATCCAGGATAGGGCGAGGTCTTTGATGCCAAAGGAGGAGAGGATCTGTAGTAAGAGGCAGTGGTCAACCGTGTCGAAAGCAGAGGACAGGTCTAGAAGGAGGAGTACAGAGTATTGTCCATTAGCTTTGGCGGTAAGTAGGTCGTTAGTGATTTTGGTCAGGGCTGTCTCAGTTGAGCGATGGGGGCGGAAACCAGATTGTAGATGGTCAAAGAGCAAGTTAGATGAGAGGTGGGAGGAAAGTTCAGAGTGGACGTGCTGCTCCAGGATTTTGGAAGCGAATGGGAGCAGTGATATTGGGCGATAGCTGGACATAGCAGTTGGATCGAGGGTTGGCTTTTTAAGGATAGGCGTAATTGTGGCATGTTTGGAAGCAGAAGGGAAGGTGCCAGAAGATAGTGATAGGTTGAAGAGGTGGGTTAGGGATGGGATAAGTGTGGTGGTGAGGTTGGGAAGGAGGTGGGATGGGATGGGGTCGAGCGCACAGGTGGTGAGTTGTGATTTGGAGAGGAGACAATTAAGCCCCCCTTCAGTGATGTTGGATAGGGAGGTTATGGGGTTTGGGCATTGGTTTGGTATACAAAGGGGTTGTGGTGGTTGAACAATGAAGACTTGCCTTGTCTGGTCGATCTTATTTTTAAAATGTGTGGCAAAGTCCTCAGCAGAGATGAGGGAGGTTGGAGGGGGCAGTGGTGGGCGGAGGAGGGAGTTAAAGGTTTTGAATAACTGTTTGGGGTTGTAGGATAGGGAATATACGAGAGTTGTGACGTAGACCTGTTTAGCAGAGGTGAGAGCAGATTTAAAAGTGAGTCTTGCCTGTTTGAATGCAGTGAAGTCGTTCTTGCAGGTGTGTTTATGTCATCCTTAACTTTAGGCCGTTTAGAGATCATTTCATCTTCAACTCGCCTAACTGTTCACAATAACAGAAATTTTGACCAGGGGTTCCCAGACTTTTACATGCCATTGTACATATTGACATTAGAAGATGCCAACTGTAGTTCTATATGGACATAGGAAGCCTGTGATTGGATACATAACGATTGGGACACCTGGCATAAGGGAGTTACTTTTTAATGTTTAGTTATGTATATTTGGGTGATTCCAGCCTTGAAAGGATGTCCGTCATGTCTTCCAATGCCATTCTGGAGAAAACAGCCTTGTCATAGACAGTAGAAGAGCTTAGTGTCCTGAAATTGAAATTACTATGCTTACATGATGTACAGTACTGTGCAAAGATTTTAGGCAGAGGTGGAAAAAATGCAGCTAAGTAAGAATGCTTTCAAAAGCAGAATTTTTAATAAATGCAACAGGAATGAACAAAAGAGAAATCAGAATAAAAATAATATTTGGTGTGACCACACTTTATCTTCAAAACAGCTTCAAAGCATCAATTCTTCTCAGTACACTTCCACACAGTTTTTGAAGGAACCCTGCAGAGAGGTTGTTCCAAACATCTTGGAGAACTAACCACAGATCTTCTGTTGATATAGGATTTTGCAAATGTTTCTGCCTCTTCATGTAATCCCACACACAGATAAATCTCCTGCACTGGGTCTACGCAGGGTGTACAGACGTTACAGTATATAACATATAGGATGTACATTGTCGGCTACAATTTCCCTGCTTATAGGATACCGAAAGGGCCAAACATGTTGCCAGTTCATTGCTGGTATCAGTGGCAGAAACTAATTGTGTTATAAATCTTCTGATGTACATAGCTGTAAAATTGGAAAAGAAGTTAACTATGTTTTTTCTTCCTATTCTTATTAGCAACCAAACTACTGGAGCTTTAAGGTCAGTACACACCCCGTTGTTGTGTGTGCCGCTTACTGTGTGTTTTTGTGTTCTGGTTGTGGTTGTACATGGCTGAATACTGACCTAAATACATATCTGACTCATATTTGCCCCATTACCGTGTTTCAGATTTGTGACATGTACATTACATTTTCTATTGCTCTGCAGGCAATATTAATGAGGTCTCCCACTTTCAATTTTTTATACTCATTAGCTTGAGCTAGAGACTAATAGGAAAATCCAAGTTAATTACCCTCTGCCTTTCCACTACTGTCTTTGTTCACAGGCTGCGGCAGTGTCGTCACAGCTATAGCACAAGTTACCGATGCAGCCAATCACTATGTTAAGTGGCTAATGTTGTCTGCATCAGCTTCATCACTGGTCCCATTGATTGTCTGCATCGGTCATCTGCTCTGTAATTGTGACCGCTGCAGCCTGTTGACAAAGACAGCTGTAGACAGGCATTGCGGGGCAAGCAGAGGGTAATTAACTCTGATTTTTCCCTAGCGCAAGCTAATGTTCATAAAAAAAAATGAAAATGGAAAATCCCTTTAAATAAGTCCTATACAATATTAATTAGTGCATTTAAAAAAAGACTCAATCAAGACATTTTTAATTGCTTTTCACTACAGCTGAGCAAATTATTTATATATTTTTTAATTTAGAAAACTAACCTTGCATTCTACTGCCATTACAATACATTTGGAAAGTTAATGTGAATTAGTTTTATAGCGCCCACTGCTGCCCACCCTCTCAGGCCGTCCACTTTGTGTGCCCAGTGCTGGTGAGAAGAAGCTGCTACTAGTGTAATTGCAGGAATCACTCCACTGCTGAAATACATGAGGTCTGACTGGGTATGTGTGACCACCAACTCTGACCTATAAAATTCTGTGGGGGCACCATGACAAGCATGAAACAGCATATCTAGATAAAAAAGCTATTTTAAAAAAAAAATTCCAATTGAAAAATAGCTACATTTTACATGAAATATCCAAGTTTATTCATATTTATGTAGTGGAAAGTCATAATAATAATAATAATAATTATTATTATTATTATTATGTTATTCATATTTTGGAATGTTAAGGTATTCCACACTGGAAAATAGAGGCTACAGCATTTATTCAGGGCTACATCTCTCCTAGCTTTTTCCTGCAGAATAGTGCCCCCAGTCACCTGGCTGTATATGGAACTGCAGCTGGTGTTAAATGTAGCCTGTGTTAAATGACGCTGTGCTAATCAATTGCGTTGGTCTCTTCATGCTCAGAATCCCCCACCACTCCATGTGTGTAAACTGCCGAATCGTGACAGTGAGCAATTCACTTTCCCTGTATTCCATGCTTAGATTCTCTTCCGCTAGAGCAGGGGTCCCCAACTCCAGTCCTCAAGGCCCACCAACATGTCATGTTTTCAGGATTTCCTTAGTCTTGCCCAGGTAATAATTGCATCACCTGTGCAATGCAAAGGAAATCCTGAAAACATGACCTGTTGGTGGGCCTTGAGGACTGGAGTTGGGGACCCCTGCGCTAGAGCATTGAGAAGTGGAGTCTAAATGGCACATGACCCCATGTGCACAAATCATACATATCTGACCATCCAGCCGCATGGAAAATACAGGAGAATTATGACAATGTGCACAAGGCTGAAGCTAGGAATTTCAGGGCCCCATGCTGGCAAAATTTTCTTGCCCCCTTGAGACTCCTCCCAGGCTCCACCCCAGCTCTGACTCCACCCCATGAACCTTCTACAGTCGCATCGCCCACTCTTGGAAAAACTTCACTTTTGCACCACATCCTCAACAATCACACATTAACAGTTCTCATCAAACACCATATCACATACCTAGCCATCGGCTTTTGTTTTGTTCAAAAGCTTTTTTGAGCCTGCAACGACGATAAGGTAGACTCTTTTGGCTGGGCCCTAATCTACTGTCACTTATTCAACATTTCTTAAAATATACAATACTCTTTTTATGTATATTTGCATTTATTTCTCTTTAAATTACATTTTTAAAATGACCAATAATACCACATACAAGGGACAAATACCATCACACCATGGCCAGACCACATATTACCACACATTGTGACTGAATAATACCACATACAAGGAACAAATACCATCATACCATGACCAGACCACATATTACCACCACATAGTGACCGACTACTACAATACAGATCATTGATTAAAAAAACAACACAATACTAATGTTACCATAAGTGTCATTAGACACAGGAGCTCTGTACATAGTATACAGTGTATATTGTCACTGTACAGGTAATACACCGACTCACCAGTGACGTGATCGCCGGTGACATTTTACACAGGAGCTCTGTATATAGTAAATAAAAAAAATAAATAAATAAAAAAAAACAGAAAAATTATTAAATAAATTAAATCGATAAAATAACCACCATTAAAACAGGTATACTCCAAAATTCAGCTATATAGAAAAAAAAAAACACAAGGAGTACAAAAATACCCATATAAAATATATTAATATTTTATTAATTATTTATAGATAATCAAATTCAAGAAATGCTATAAAAATTGAAAAATTGGACAACAGTAATTGCATTGAAGAGCAAAGATAAAGGTCTGACACTAATACAAATGTATATGGACCAGGAATACAGAGACCATAATACACTCCATGATGCAATATTATACTATAAATGTATCCATATAGCAGCACTATCACAATACTAGAAAAATAAGATGAATCTAATACTATAGGTTTAATTAGGATAAAAAATGCTTTGCCATCACGGCTGTGACACCATAAGTACCCAAAATATATATATATAATATGAATCTAGCACTGAAAAGACGATCTCACCCAAATCAGTCCTTAGAAGTAGTCAAACCAAGCATCCATGACGCGCGTTACGCGTGGGCTTTCTCAAGGGGCTGTGCATAGTATACAGTGTATATTGTCACTGTACAGGTAATACACTGACTCACCAGTGACATGTGATTGCTGGTGACATTTTACACAGGAGCTCTGTATATAGTGTATAGTGTACAGGTAATCACCAGTTAACAGGGATCACCAGTGACAGTATACCCCGGAGCCCTATATATAGTAAATAGTGTAACTATAATTGTACAGGTAACACACTAACTCACTGGTGACGTCTCTAGTTGAAGTCTTTCATCTTCGCTTTTCTTCTTCATCCAGCTCAGACCATCATCACTTCTTCCAGACAGGACTCGTCTCTGTAGAAAATAACATAGTTATCTAAAGTATCGCTTCCAGCAGAGCACGTTCCCCAACTTCTACACCACACTAGATGAAGATAAAAAGTGACATAGTGCCACCCTGCACAATAACAGAATCTCCCCCTCACTGAAAACAGTATCCTCAAAAATAAAATACATGACAGCAGTAATAATATCCCTTAATTAGCTACTGCGGTCATAATGTCCTCCATCCTTGCCACTTTGTGTTTCATTCCTGGCCCCTTGTATCTCATTCCTGGCCCCATATGTTTTCCCATCCTGGCCCCATATGTTCTTCCGTCCTACCCTCATGTGTCTCCATCCTGCCGCCATATGTCTCCATCCTGCCCCATGTCTCCTTTCTGCCCCATGTGTCTCCACTCTGCACCCATGTGTCTCCTCTGCCCCATGTGTCTCCATCCTGCCCCATATGATCTCTCATCCTGCCCCATGTGTCTCCATCCTGCCTCATATGATCTCCCATCCTGTCCCATATGTATCCATACTGCCCCATATGATTTCACATCCTGCCCCATATTATCCCATTTTGTCCCCAAATTGCGGCTTTCAGTACAAAAAAAGTTAAAAAATTCTCCTTACCTGGCCATGGTCCAGCGGTGACTGTCCTTCATTCATTTGAGGCGCAGTCATAGTGATGTTATACGCCGGCGACGTGGGTGCTGACATCAGTTGCAAGCCTGTGCTTGGCTGGCGGCTGTTAACTATTGGCCTGCTTTCCGCATGACAGTAGATTTTAACTGAACATAGGTCCGAGGAGTAAGAACAGTAATACGCTTATGGAGGCTCCGAATGTGCACATTAGACACGGTCATGATTCAGCAGTCTGCAGTTATATAAAGTGACTGCAGACTGGGCAACGCTTTTAATCAGGAACACACAGTGTATCAGAGTATTAAACCTAAAGGACAAAACTATAATAATAATAATAATAATAATCTTTATTTTTATATAGCGCTAACATATTCCGCAGCGCTTTACAGTTTGCACACATTATCATCACTGTCCCCGATGGGGCTCACAATCTAAATTCCCTATCAGTATGTCTTTGGAATCTTACTGTATGGAAATGTTTTTGAGGATCTAAACATTTTTAAAGGAACTGTAATGTGAAGGATATTCAGTGTCTTGGAAAGTTTTTGGCATCTTTCCCTTGACTGTTTTTTATAGCTATCCAACATAGAGGTGGTGATACATCAATGGTATATGAGGGTGATCTGCCTGTGTGTAGATATGAGAGTAATAAGATCATTTAAAATGATATTGCTGCCCTATTTGAAACCCTAATTCTATCGCTTTCAAAGTTTTCCATGGAACCATAGACATGAATGGACGAGTGCCATCCGACATCCGATTATCGGAGCCAACTCGTGCATGCTACAATATTTTCCTTGGACCGATTCAGACATGTGCAAGGCCCCATAGAATAACATGGGAACGTCTGCTATCCATCAACAAGACAAATATCACTTGTCCTATTATTACGGTCGTGTGCACAAGCCCTAATAAACAGTGATTTCATGTAAAGTACTGCAAGAGGAAAAAAGTAAGTGACTCAGGGATCAGTGATGAGATCAGGTCTTTGTCACTATGTTATACTGCCGTTAGATAGCACAACCCGGATGACAAATTCCCTTTAACCCCTTCGCGACATGCGCCGTACTAGTACTGCGCTGCCGGCACTGCATTAGTGCCAGCAGCAGTACTAGTACGGCGCACCGATCACCGCGGTCTCGCGCTGAGCGCCACGGGGATCGGGTGCGGGTGTCAGCTGTATATGACAGCTGACACCCCGCAGCAATGCCCACGATCGGCGCTATCGCCGATCGCGGGCATTTAACCCCTCTGATGCCGCTGTCAGTAGTGACAGCGGCATAGAGGGGGATCGCGCAGGGACGGGGGCTCCCTGCGCTCTCCCACCGGAGCAACGCAATGAGATCGCGTTGCTCCGGTGACCCGGAAGGAGTCCCCGGATCCAAGATGGCCGCCGGACTCCTTCCGGGTCATGAAGTGACCTGGCTAGCCGGCGCCTGCTGAGAGCAGGTGCTGGAGAGCCAGCTAAGCTGCCTGTCAGATCGTTGATCTGACAGTGTGCTATGCACACTGTCAGATCAACGATCTGATCTAATACAGAGATGTCCCACCCTGGGACAATGTTAGAAAGTAAAAAAAAAAAAAATAGAATGTGTAAAAAAAAATAAAAAAAAATCCCCAAATAAAAAAAAAAAAACATTTCCCAATAAATCCATTTATTTATGTAAAAAAAAAAAAACAATAAATGTACACATATTTGGTATCGCCGCGTCCGTAACGACCCGCTCTATAAAACTATCCCACTAGTTAACCCCTTCAGTGAACACCGCAAAAAAAAAAAAAAAAGGCAAAAAACAACGCTTTATTATCATACAGGCAAACAAAAAGTGGAATAACACGCGATCAAAACGACAGATATAAATAACCATGGTACCGCTGAAAACGTCATCTTGTCCCGCAAAAAAAAAGCTGCCATACAGCATCATCAGCAGAAAAATAAAAAAGTTATAGCTCTCAGAATAATGCGATGCAAAAACAATTATTTTTTTATATAAAATAGTTTTTATTGTGTAAAAGCGCCAAAACATAAAAAAAATTACATAAATGAGGTATCGCTGTAATCATACTGACCCGAAGAATAAAACTGCTTTATCCATTTTACCACACGTGGAACGGTATAAACGCCCCCCCTAAAAGAAATTCAGGAATTGCTGGTTTTTGTTCATTCCGCCTCCCAAAAATCGGAATAAAAAGCGATCAAAAAATGTCATCTGCCCGAAAATGTTACCAATACAAACGTCAACTCGTCCCGCAAGAAACAAGACCTCAAATGACTCTGTGGGCCAAAATATGGATAAATTATAGCTCTCAAAATGTGGTGATGCAAAAACTATTTTTTGCAATAAAAAGCGTCTTTTAGTGTGTGACAGCTGCCAATCATAAAAATCCGCCAAAAAAACGCTATAAAAGTAAATCAAACCCCCCTTCATCACCCCCTTAGTTAGGGAAAAATAATAAAATGTAAAAAAATGTATTTATTTCCATTTTCCCATTAGTGCTAGGGTTAGGGCTAGGGTTAGGGCTAGGGTTAGGGCTAGGGCTAGGGTTAGGGCTAGGGTTAGGGCTAGGGTTAGGGCTAGGGCTAGGGTTAGGGTTAGGGCTAGGGTTAGGGTTGGGGTTAGGGTTTCAGTTATAATTGGGGGTTTCCACTGTTTCGGCACATCAGGGGCTCTCCAAACGCGACATGGCGTCCGATCTCAATTCCAGCCAATTCTGCTTTGAAAAAGTAAAACAGGGCTCCTTCCCTTCCGAGTTCTCCTGTGTGCCCAAACAGTGGTTCCCCCCAACATATGGGGTATCAGCGTTCTCAGGACAAGTTGGACAACAACTTTTGGGGTCCAATTTGTCCTGTTACCCTTGGGAAAATAAAAACATAGGGGATAAAATATCATTTTCGTGGAAAAAAAAATATTTTTTATTTTCACGGCTCTGCGTTATAAACTGTAGTGAAACACTTGTTGGTTCAAAGCTCTCACAGCACATCTAGATAAGTTCCTTGGGGGGTCTAGTTTCCAATATGGGGTCACTTGTGGGGGGTTTCTACTGTTTAGGTTCATCAGGGGCTCTGCAAATGCAACATGACGCCTGCAGACCAATCCATCTAAGTCTGCATTTCAAATGGCGCTCCTTCCCTTCCGAGCTCTGCCGTGCACCCAAACAGTGGTTCCCCCCAACATATGGGGTATCAGCGTTCTCAGGACAAGTTGGACAACAACTTTTGGGGTCCAATTTGTCCTGTTACCCTTGGGAAAATAAAAACATAGGGGATAAAATATCATTTTCGTGGAAAAAAAAATATTTTTTATTTTCACGGCTCTGCGTTATAAACTGTAGTGAAACACTTGTTGGTTCAAAGCTCTCACAGCACATCTAGATAAGTTCCTTGGGGGGTCTAGTTTCCAATATGGGGTCACTTGTGGGGGGTTTCTACTGTTTAGGTTCATCAGGGGCTCTGCAAATGCAACATGACGCCTGCAGACCAATCCATCTAAGTCTGCATTTCAAATGGCGCTCCTTCCCTTCCGAGCTCTGCCGTGCACCCAAACAGTGGTTCCCCCCAACATATGGGGTATCAGTGTTCTCAGGACAAGTTGGACAACAACTTTTGGGGTCCAATTTGTCCTGTTACCCTTGGGAAAATAAAAACATAGGGGATAAAATATAATTTTTGTGGAAAAAAAAATATTTTTTATTTTCACGGCTCTGCGTTATAAACTGTAGTGAAACACTTGTTGGTTCAAAGCTCTCACAACACATCTAGATAAGTTCCTTGGGGGGTCTAGTTTCCAATATGGGATCACTTGTGGTGGGTTTCTACTGTTTAGGTACATCAGGGGCTCTGCAAATGCAACATGACACCTGCAGTCCATTCCATCTAAGTCTGCATTTCAAACGGTGCTCCTTCCCTTCCGAGCTCTGCCATGCACTCAAACGGTGGTTCCCCCCCACATGTGGGGTATCAGCGTACTCAGGACAAATTGGACAATAACATTTGTGGTCCAATTTCTCCTGTTACCCTTGGGAAAAAAAAATTGCGGGCTAAAACATAATTTTGTGGAAAGAAAAAATGATTTTTTAATTTTCACAATGCTACATTCTAAACTTTAGTGAAACAATTGGGGGTTAAAAGTGCTCACCACACATCGAGCTAAGTTCCTTAGGGGGTCTTCTTTCCAAAATGGGGTCACTTGTGGGGGGTTTCCACTGTTAAGGCACGTCAGGGGCTCTCCAAATGCGACATGGCGTCCGATCTCAATTCCAGCCAATTTTGCATTGAAAAGTCAAATGGCACGCCTTCCCTTCCGAGCTCTGCCATGCGCTCAAACAGTGGTTTATCCCCATATATGAAGTATCGACGTACTCAGGACAAATTGCACAACAACTTTTGGGGTCCAATTTATCCTTTTACCCTTGGGAAAATAAAAAATTTGGGGCAAAAAGATCATTTTTTGTGAAAATTAATAAAAAAATTTTTTTTACGGCTCTACATTATAAACTTCTGTGAAGCACTTGGAGGTTCAAAGTGCTCACCACACATCTAGATTAGTTCCTTAGGGGGTCTACTTTCCAAAATGGTGTCACTTGTGGGGGTTTCCACTGTTTAGGCACATCAGGGGCTCTCTAATCGTGACTTGGGCTCCGATCTCAATTCCAGCAAATCTTGCATTGAAAAGTCAAATGGCGCTCCTTCCCTTCCGAGCTCTGCCATGTGCCCAAACAGTGGTTTACCCCAACATATGGGGTATCGGCGTACTCAGGACAAATTGTACAACGACTTTTGTGGTCCAATTTCTCCTGTTACCCTTGGTAAAATGAAACAAATTGGACCTGAAGTAAAAATTTTGTGAAAAAAAGTTAAATGTTCAATTTTTTTAAACATTCAAAAAATTCCTGTGAAGCACCTGAAGGGTTAATAAACTTTTTGAATGTGGTTTTGAGTACCTTGAGGGGTGCAGTTTTTAGAATGGTGTCACTTTTGGGCATTTTCTGTCATATAGACCCCTCAAAGTCACTTCAAGTGTGAGGTGGTCCGTAAAAAAATGGTTTTGCAAATTTTGTTGCAAAAATGAGAAATCGCTGGTCAACTTTTAACCCTTATAACATAGTAACATAGTAACATAGTAACATAGTTAGTAAGGCCGAAAAAAGACATTTGTCCATCCAGTTCAGCCTATATTCCGTCATAATAAATCCCCAGATCTACGTCCTTTTACAGAACCTAATAATTGTATGATACAATATTGTTCTGCTCCAGGAAGACATCCAGGCCTCTCTTGAACCCCTCGACTGAGTTCGCCATCACCACCTCCTCAGGCAAGCAATTCCAGATTCTCACTGCCCTAACAGTAAAGAATCCTCTTCTATGTTGGTGGAAAAACCTTCTCTCCTCCAGACGCAAAGAATGCCCCCTTGTGCCCGTCACCTTCCTTGGTATAAACAGATCCTCAGCGAGATATTTGTATTGTCCCCTTATATACTTATACATGGTTATTAGATCGCCCCTCAGTCGTCTTTTTTCTAGACTAAATAATCCTAATTTCGCTAATCTATCTGGGTATTGTAGTTCTCCCATCCCCTTTATTAATTTTGTTGCCCTCCTTTGTACTCTCTCTAGTTCCATTATATCCTTACTGAGCACCGGTGCCCAAAACTGGACACAGTACTCCATGTGCGGTCTAACTAGGGATTTGTACAGAGGCAGTATAATGCTCTCATCATGTGTATCCAGACCTCTTTTAATGCACCCCATGATCCTGTTTTTCCTAACAAAAAAAAATTATGTTTCCAAAATTGTGCTGATGTAAAGCAGACATGTGGGAAATGTTGTTTATTATATTATGTGATATAACTCTCTAATTTAAGGGCATAAAAACTAAGAGTTTGAAAATTGCTAAATTTTCATAATTTCCGACAAATTTTTGTTTTTTTCACAAATAAATGCAAGTCATATCGAAGAAGTTTTACCACTATCATGAAGTACAATATGTCACGAGAAAACAGTGTCAGAATCACCAGGATCCGTTGAAGCGTTTCAGAGTTATGACCTCATAAAGTGACAGTGGTCAGAATTGTAAAAATTGGCCCTGTCACTTAGGTGAAAACAGGCTTTGGGGTGAAGGGGTTAAGGGTATCTGGACATGGTGTCATTTAGACCACAGTGCAGCCATTGAGTTTTTCCAGGTGAAGCCACTTTAGGAAAATGTTGGGGGTTGTTTTCCTAAGGTGGCTTTGCTGGTCGTTCTTTTTGTTGGGACCTCCGCTGGCGGCACCTTTTGCTCTAACTTTTCGAATAGAGAGGACCGCTTCCTAGCAAAATCCAACTAAAGAATGAGCTTGTCACTTCTTTTAACTGCTTTAGGGTTTGAAATGTCGCTCTGTCATTGCTGTGTACTATTGAAGTGGGGCTCAGGGCCGAGGCTGTGGGCCGGTTCTGACTTCTCTTCACCCTGAAACTCCTTTTGTAATCGGGAACCTTTCTCCTGTGTGCGGTGCTGTAGTATTTGCTCTGCTCTTAAGGTACCGTCACATTAAGCGACGCTGCAGCGATATAGACAACGATGCCGATCGCTGCAGCGTCGCTGTTTCGTCGTTGTGTGGTCACTGGAGAGCTGTCACACAGACAGCTCTCCAGCGACCAACGATGCCGAAGTCCCCGGGTAACCAGGGTAAACATCGGGTTACTAAGCGCAGGGCCGTGCTTAGTAACCCGATGTTTACCCTGGTTACCAGTGTAAATGTAAAAAAAACAAACACTTCATACTTACATTCCGGTGTCTGTCGCGTCCCCCCGGCGTCCGCTTCCCTGCACTGTGTAAGCGCCGGCTGTAAAGCAGAGCGGTGACGTCACCGCTGTGCTCTGTTTTACGGCCAGCCGGCGCTGACACAGTGCAGGGAAGCAGAACGCCGGGGGACGCGACAGACACCGTTTTTTTTTACATTTACACTGGTAACCAGGGTAAACATCGGGTTACTAAGCGCGGCCCTGCTCTTAGTAACCCGATGTTTACCCTGGTTACCAGTGAATACATCGCTGAATCGGCGTCACACACGCTGATTCAGCGATGTCAGCGGGTGATCCAGCGACGAAATAAAGTTCTGGCCTTCTAGCTCCGACCAACGATGTCACAGCAGGATCCTGATCGCTGCTGCATGTCAAACACAACGATATCGCTATCCAGGACGCTGCAACGTCACGGATCGCTATCGATATCGTTCTAAAGTCGCTCAGTGTGAAGGTACCTTTACTTGTAGGCCGGAAGCCTCTGTTACATCTCTGTCCTTGGGATCGGTATCAGTACCAGGCACACCAGGAGACATTTTCTCTAGTGCCAGAAGTTTGACTTTACTTTACATTTCGGATACATTCGGCTGCAGCATACAGTATGGGTCACAGCATCCTCCAATTGCAGTTCCTTCCTCACTGTGCATGATAAGATTTGGCTTCCATTCTGCCCAAATTGTCACTACCTCGACATCTTCTGTTGTTACCAGGGATCCTCCGTGCAGCAATACAGATTTTCTGAGACCTGCCATCTTCACTCCTTGCTTTTCCTTGTTTGGCCTCTTCTGCGTAAAAGAGAATAAGGCACATATTCTAATGCCCACTTCGGGCCATAGGCCACGGCCCCCCAGGAAACTGCGCAAGCATGCTGATGTGTCCTCATGCTGTCTGGAAACTCTGAACTGGTAGTGTTCCCTGCATCTTGCACCCAAACTTCACTTGCACTTTGAGCTCTTACTGTCTAAAGGTACCTTCACACTCAGCGACGCTGCAGCAATACCGACAATGATGCCGATCGCTGCAGTGCCACCTATTGGAAGTAGCAATCCTAACAGTCTGGTTTGGCTATTATATTAAGTCATGGTACAAGGCTCATTAAAGGGTCGACATTGACTGTTAGGATTGCTACTTCCAATAGGTGGCACTAGAGTTCTAGTCCTCTTCCTCTCTGAAGAGACAATTTGCATATTTCCCAGAGGAGCATTGCGGCTTCAAGTCTCCTCACCTTGACATGGTTATCATGTCACTCTCCGCAAGGAGAACGATACTTCTTGGATCCCGCTTTTACAAGTGGATTTCCGGCAGAATTTACCTTAAAAAAAATAGCCCAAGGTGATGTGCACATTCTGAGTATTTGGTAACTTTTTTTACCTCAGTATTTTTAAGCCAGAACTAGGAAAGGAATAGTCAGAGGAAAAGTATAATAGAAACACGTCACCACTTCTGTATTTATAACCCACTCCTGGTTTTGGCTTACAGATACTGAGGTGAAAAACTCACCAAATACTCAATGTGTGCACAAGGCTTTAAGGCCCCTTCACATTAAGCGACGCTGCAGCGATACCGACAACGATCCGGATCGCTGCAGCGTCGCTGTTTGGTCGCTGGAGAGCTGTCACACAGACCGCTCTCCAGCGACCAACGATGCCGGTAACCAGGGTAAACATCGGGTAACTAAGCGCAGGGCCGCGCTTAGTAACCCGATGTTTACCCTGGTTACCATGCTAAAAGTAAAAAAAAACAAACAGTACATACTTACCTACAGCCGTCTGTCCTCCAGCGCTGCGCTCTGCTTCTCTGCTCTCTGCTTCTCTGCTCTCCTCCTGTACTGTCTGGGAGCCGGAAAGCAGAGCGGTGACGTCACCGCTCTGCTTTCCGGCTCACAGCCAGTACAGGAGGAGTGCAGAGCGCAGCGCTGGAGGACAGACAGCTGTAGGTAAGTATCTAGTGTTTGTTTTTTTTTACTTTTAGCATAGTAACCAGGGTAAACATCGGGTTACTAAGCGCGGCCCTGCGCTTAGTCACCCGATGTTTACCCTGGTTACCAGTGAAGACATCGCTGGATCGGTGTCACACACGCCGATCCAGCGATGTCCACGGGAGATCCAGCGACGAAATAAAGTTCTGGACTTTATTCAGCGACCAACGATCTCCCAGCAGGGGCCTGATCGTTGGTCGCTATCACACATAACGATTTTATTAACGATATCGTTGCTACGTCACAAATAGCAACGATATCGTTAACGATATCGTTATGTGTGAAGGTACCTTTACTGTTCAGGGTAGCAGAGGTGGATAAAGCTGCTCCCAGTTATAGCTGTAATGAATGGACAGGACATCACTGTTTAGGGATTTATTTTTCCTTCTTTATTGATGAGTCTTTTTAATTTTTTTTTTTTTTTTGTGTTTAAGTTTTTCATTTTTTTCTTTAGAATTTTGTCATTTAAAAATCTTAATTAAGCCACAGTGATTCTCAATTGCTACATGATAAACCTAGAAAAAAAAGATCAGGAGGCATTAAATATTTTTTTACAGGCATGGTAAGGCTGAGCAGATTAACTTCGAGGTTGAAATACATTCTCTGCAGGACACATACAAGGCAGCAACTTATTAGGGAGTGAGGGGCTTTAGTGACGAATTCCTGAGAGACAATCTACTTTATAGGAGACCTCTATAACCTGTCAGGAAGAAGCAGTTGATCAGCTGGCATGTGTATACAACCAGCTTATCAGTAGTAGAACTGTTTTATCCTGAGGTCTTGCTGGTTGCTGAGAAGCTGGCAAAGGCCAGGAGATGTTTGCCTGAGGGGGAGCTGGGAAGGATGGAGGGGGTTGGAGTCCTTGTCTGTTGGGAACTGCTGGTAACTTGGTTACTGCCAGCGATAGAAAGTGTCTAGCACAACAACGGCTGCAAACATTAGAATAGAGAAACAGCAGAGTCCCTGGTGATTTTGTAAGAAAGTAGTTTGTGGCGTTATACTGAAGGTCATTGATTCCCAGCACTGCCCAGTGCTGTTATCTCAGGTAGTATGGTCCCATAAAGCCATACACATTAGATGGCCATCAGCCAAACAATGTTTTGGCCAATCTTTCAGTCTTCAGCCCAGTCTCCTAAACACAGGAACGCTCGTTCGGCCGAGTGCTTGTGTGTTCTCTGTGAGTAAGCAGACAACTGACATGTTGGCTGGAATCTTATCTCCGGCACAGCAATGCAATCTGCAATTTGCAGTCTGGAATCGAACATCCCTGATCGACATCTCTCATGACCATCAATCCGTAGGCCAAAATTGTCAATATATTGGCACTGCTGTCAGAAAAGTCTGGTAATGCCTCTTTCACTGAGAACACAAGAGAACCCTGCCGAGCTGAGTGTTCCTGTGTATGGGAAATTCGGGGGAGATAGCTGTCGGCTGAATGATCGATTGGTCAACAGCTATCTACTGAATATGTCCAGCTTTAGACTTTACTTTTGCACCAGGCAGAAGTTCCGTTTTTTTTCCTTAGCCCTACTTCTAAATGATCTGACCAAGGTGAAGTGGATTTTTAGCAGCACCCCCATGCCCCAGAGTTGCAAGGCAACAGTACTAACCACTAAACATCCATGCTAACACTGTACAGAAGACTAGAAATTATACAGAATGGTCAACTATAGGTGTGGAGCTGTATACCAAGCACCACTGCTGATCAAGTGTGGCGCTGTGTCTGGTAATTCCTTTAGGCTATGTGCACACAATGTCTTTTTTCGGCTGATCTGCTCCATAACTCATCTGAAAAAGCACTAAACAGAGTGGTAACAAAATAAAAATGTGTATTACAATGTAAAAACAACTTTCTGTTCATATGCTCAGCCCTTTGACCATTTTTAACTGCTTCAGGTTTCCAAAGACATCAGGGGGTTAAAAGAAGAAAGCTGCCCATTCTTCGGGTGACTTCAAAGCCGCTCACCAGTTTATTCTTCAGAAGTTTGGGGGAAAAAAACAGCAGCAAAACACATTGCAAAAGAAAAAAGAAATAAAGAAGATATGCTAATAAAGACGCTTCAGGACAAAAGAAGCATGAATGTCCTGAACTGTCTTCTTTCTGAAAAACTTATCTAGTTCACTTTTGTTAAAAGACAATATGCACATACCCTTAAGATAGTTTATAGAGCTACTGAGTAGAAGAATGGAGGTATTTAGTCCATCGTGAGTACAACTGCATCAACCTTGTAAACCACCACTACTTAATACAGAAATGTTTTTTATATCCGGTATTGATGTATACCAAGTCAGAAGTAAAATTATGGCCGAACCTTATGCGCTGATCGTTTTCTGGGCACCTCAGTGATCTCAGTCTACATGTGGATACTTCCAAGATTTACCTAGGAAGACAGTCTCTTGTCCTGCCTGCTGTCATCTCTGCAGGGAGTAAATGTGACTATGCGGAAGCAGGCAGTCTCTCTAATGTAGCAGTCTCTCTCTCGCGCTCTCTTGTCTCGAGTGCCAATGACCTTATAATGCTCAATGTACTGTCACTAATCTCCGTCAGAACAATTTCATTAGGCTGATGCTATGGGGCTGAGTTCTCATTCTTCACTCAGCTCGGTCTTTGCATTCTGACCAATCTGCTATTCATCTTGGGGATCTTCCAGTCATTTTTACATCTCTCGTTCTCTATTTTTCGTATTTCCACCTACATTTTAATTTTCCGCTGAGGAATAAGTCCCGAAGAAGAGTATCCATATTAGATTGCTTCATAGTCATGGTTCCTTACAGGGATTAAAGAGCCTCCTATACAGTGTAACAAGATAAACTGCTTATCCTATTTTCCTGCCGCCTGCGTTGTCTGGTTCTCTGCTGCTTGTCTAAGTGCCATGTAATTCTTTGGTTCAACCTTACTATCTGTTTTTCTTCTTCTGTTAATCAACTAATTGCCTTTCCTTACAACTCATAGAAAACCAGCAATGGGTCAGGGCACAATAAACCGCATATTTTTCTTCGGTATTACATGATCGATCAGATATCTTCGTATATTTACAGCAGTGCATTGCATTTTTTGTGTGTGCTCCATTTCCCTTCATTGAAGCACACAATTATAGTCACTGAACTTCAGCGTTGTGGTGCCCACAGAGAGGCACAATGCTTAGTCTTTAATTGAAACTAAAAGCATAACGGATTGTAGGGGTTGTTGATGCACCCACACCCTTGAGTCTTGGGGGCCCAAAAGGTCCATTTGGCCCATATGAGAACACCAATAGTATTTAAAGCTTGCAATAGTTGGGGGACCTAGTGGAGATTTTGTGTTGAGGCCAACGAGCTTTGAGTTACGCCACTGGTTTTTAACAAAGAATATAGGTGAGCTCTGCTGACTGCCCTTTCATGCCTCATTCAGACGCCCATGAATCACATACATGCTCTACTCTGATTTTCATGGAGAGGACCAATTAAAATCTATGGTCCTATTCACGTCTTTGAAAAAAATCATTGAGATATGTCCATTTTTGATCCAAGTCATGAACCGAAATTACCCATACCCATACATGTCTTTTTGTCAGTGAAAATCATGGACATCACACAAACGGCATCAGAGAAGCTTTGCATGTAGCTTTTTCATACGTGAAAATCACTGATAAATGCTAATGGTAAAAACAGACACACAGACCAAACATTGATGTAGATCAGATCCAAAAAACCGATGAACAATGGTCTATATTTTTATGTATGAGAAAAAATTCACGGCCTTAAGACCATTATGATTTCAAAGGTGGTCATACTTTGGTTCATTGCACACAAATCATATAACATGTTTTTCTCAGATCTTACTCTCTATGATTTCACAATCAGCATGCATGGAGATAACACTCTTTACTTGCCCCCGACTACTACGGTAGCACTGGGAGCTGCTTTCTTGTCCGAACCACACTTCAATTTCTCTACTGTAGTCTGACTTACAACGGAGAGGGAAAGTCAGACATTAGACTCAGGAATCCCAGGTTGTAAGTCAGATTACAGTGGTAACAAGACTTATGTCAGCAAGGGAGTCTTGTTAGTTTTACCATTCTCACACCCAACCACCAAAAGAGTGATATAATACACTTTCATTCACATGTACATATCAATTGTCATAGCGCTATCCACTGCAACACATTCACATATAGAAGCACCACAACAGTAGCCTCCAGCAACCTGGCGGCAGGGCTGATTCACCCAGTAGACTACTTTTACTGCCACTTGAAGCAGAAGCACGTCTGTCCAGATAATGAAACAGTTTACATGTAACATAGCATTTGTAACATATTTACATATCACTATAAAGTGCTAAATGAGCTAACATTTTCTAACCATGGTCTGGACGAAAGGCAATTCCATGCGTTATGCTAGTACATTTTGGTACTGGCTGGGGCTGGTATTGCAGCTCAGAATACCTATTGGGTTTTTTTGCATATATTTTTCATTCCTGACATGGGCAGCAGATCAGTGGGGGTCCAGGTCTTCAAACCCCCATCAATATCTCAAAGAAACTGCTCTAAAATGCACTGCTTAGAAGCCTTGAGCTCCCGCATGAGCACACAGCCGCACACAAAAAGCACTTGACTTTTGGATATGGGATGGCCCCCACTCCTTCTTAAAACCACCATAATTGCTGTAAACCTAGGTACTAAAATAAATACACAAAACACATTATTTTGGTTGTCAAAATGGCCATAAAGGGGCGGCACGCACTGGCTTGCCATTCAAGCAGAGCCAGTAAACTTTCAGGGCACCAATGACCCTATTATCCTCACTCCTGTGCTTAACCACTGTGCCCGCCCCTGATTGATGTTACCATTACAACGTCCTTTAGGCTGGCCACCAAAGCCGCACCTGCTCACCACCATGAGGTTTTACATCCTCTATTAGTTAAAATGAGTCCACCTTAACTTGTCTGCAACTTCCACCTGACTCCTAAACCGCAAAGCCGTGACAAGTTATAAATTCCAAGTCTCATTTGACGCTTTTTTTTTTTAAATAATTAAATCATTTTCGTAAACTTAAAAACTAGGAGTCCCTGCAAAAGCATTAATGGGACTAAACTTGGCAAACCCCCGACTCACAAAGAGTCATCCTAAAGCGCTCAGGAGAGGAAAAACCCCATGTGGAGGAAACCTCCAGGGAACCATGGCTGAAGGATTACCCTTCCCTTGGGCTTAGAAGGTTACCGCCAATAATAACTCTTTATAGCCAATATACAATTGAACCTGGTACAAGATATACAATGACAAATTCAAAAATACAATAAAGCATTTATCATTATACAAGCAATAATTAAAAAGTTTAAGGACAGAGATTATAAACAGGGCGGGAGGGCGGGTAATGTTTCCTCCTGTCCATCCTGTGAGAGAAAGAGAGAGAGCCAGAGTTGCCTCCCCTATATAAGCCCAACCCCCTCACAGTAATACACCAGGCACAAACATCTAAACTTCCTCTTAAAGCAACAACTCTTGTTTAAAATCTACACCGCAATACAAACAAAAGCTGCAGGAGTTCTCAGTCCACCCATCCCCAAGTCATGTCCACCTCCATCTAGTCTCCGGTGGTTTCTAGAAAGGCCATGAGTCTGAACTTCACTCTGTGCAAAGGAACTGGATATTAAATAAAAAAAATAGGTATTCTATAAATGTCAGGTAATTGGTGGGGTGCCCTTTGTGATCTGATATTTATGGCTTATCCTCCATAGTCTAGCCCTTTAAACTCCTGATAGACATATATATATATATACAAAGGCCATTATGGCTATGTATAGGCATTGAAGGTCAAGAAGTTCAGAAGAATCTACTGTATTGTCAGCTAGCTGTCGCTGCCTGAAATAAGACCCATTAGACTCCGTAAATTGACAAATTGTGGTAGAAGGGTTACTTGAATCCCGGCAGGATAATGGGCAGACATGCTCAGGTGCCATTTTTTGCAATTTACGGATTCAAAAAAATGTATTACCGATAGAAAATCAAGGACATAATGTAGCAACTTGTCTGCATAAAATGTATGGACAGAACTATGGTCACACATAGCACATACTCTGCGTTCCAAATTATTATACCAATGCTATTTTTCTATAACTTTCCTAGATGGTTGATGCCAGTGAGTCAATACAATGTTCAAATCATCAATCGTTGGAGTATAAATCACATTTTATTGGACAAACTTCCCAATGATAACAGCATTTTTTTTCAAAACTAAAATAAAGTCAAAATGTGGTGTTCCAAATTATTATGTACAAAATAATTTCCAAACATTTTATAGGTTGTAAAGAACTTGTAGCATTAAGAGGCCACATTTATTCAAATCAGAAGCCTTTTCAATAAAATACATCTTAACAGGTCAAGTTACATGTTAACATAGGACGCCTTCTTTGAAATCACCTTAATAATTCTTACGTCCATTGAACTTGTGAGTTTTTGGAGAGTTTCTGCTTGTATTTCTTTGCAGGATATCAGAACAGCCTCCCAGAGATGCTGTTTTGAAGGGATCTGCCTCCCTCTCTTATAGATATTTTGCTTGAGGATGCCCCAAAAGTTCTCAATAGGTTTGAGGTAAGGGGAAGATGGTGGTTACACCATGAGTTTCTCTCCTCTTTTGCCTTTAGGAGCCAATGACTCAGAGGTATTCTTTGCAGCATGAGAAGGTGCATTGTCATGCATGAAGATAATTTTGCTACGGATGGCACGATTCATCTTTTTGTATCAGGTAAAAAAAGTGGCCAGTCAGATGCTCTGTATACTTTTCCGATGATATTTTCACACCTTCATGGACCCTAATGGGGCTTACCAGCTCTTTCCCCATGATTTTGGCCCAAAACATGTCTCTATCACCTCCTTGCTAATGTCACAGCCTTGTTGGGACAAAGTGGCCACCCACCAACCATCCACTTCTACAACCATCTGGACCATCCAGGGTTGAACTTATCAGTAAACCAGGCTGTTTTAAAATTAATCTTCTTGTATGTCTGCGCAGCTGTTCTCTTAATCCGATTAATTTTTCTGGCAGAAACCTTCCTTATTATTCCTTTATCTGCACCCGTCTGTTCTCAGTATCATCCACAAATCTCTTCACAGTACTATGATCACGCTTAAGTTCTCGTGAAATATGTAATGTTTTCATACATAATCCAAGGCATTGCACTATGTGACGCTATTCGGCAGCAGATACATCCTTTTTCTTACCTATATTCATTGAAACCTGTGCCCCGCTTAATAATGTGGTGCATCCTTCTTAAGTAGTTTTCCTTTAATTAGGCTCACCTGGTAAAATAATTATCACAGGTGTCTGAGATTGATTTCAGTGATCCAAAGAGCCCTGAGACACAATCCCATCCATAAGTTTATTTGAAAAACAAAAAATTGCATCTTTATGACAATTAAATCCAATTTGAATAATAATTTGGAACGCAGTGTATATCAACAACAGCTGTCATTCTGAACACCATCGTGTGTAGGACACGTTTATGAAACCTACTTGGCCACCAGAAGTGCCTGTTCCACAATATCTCCTTGACTGGACACAAATTTTTGGAATATCTACAAAGTAATTAAAATGCAAAATTACATCATGGGAAGAAAACTTTTTTTCTCAGAACTCGAATCTTTCTTCCTGATCCCAAACATGATCTCTGACAGTACAGATAGATGCGTATCATTCACCATTACCCTTTCATGGTTCCATTAATGTTTCATAGATCTACTCAGCTGTAAATAAATTCCTGTTGTATTCATGCAATCTTTATTCTACACTCTGGTTGGCTGTAGTACAATTAATCACGCTTACATTATGTCTCTCGTAGCCCGGCTCCTGCCTTTGTTTTGCTGCACACATCTGATTGATTGTCTGACTTCTAATGATATATCTGCGTTGTTACAAAGGTTGCTGAGCTCCTCCCGTGCAGTTAATATCTGTTTTCTGTGGCAATGGATAGCATTAATTTAACAAACTCACTTTTTTGCTCCTGTGCAGAGCGTGTAATTTATTGAGCAGTAGCATATGGTAAATTTGGGGTTCATTCTGAATTTTTGGTCTGTTCGTTGGCTCGAACAGATGAGCATGGGACCTCTAATTCCCTTCATGGCGCCAAAGAGTGGATGGAAATGACTGCCGTTGATATTTGCTCAAGTGGTATCCACCCAGCTACATTCGCGCTAACTCAGCAGAGTTTTCTTGCTGTTACTCTGACATTTGTTCAAAAAAGCAAAGATAATGAGATGCTAATAGGTTATTATTAGTGTTGAGCGAACATGCTCAGGTAAGGTGTTATCCGAGCACGCTCTGGTGTTAATAGAGTATCTTTGGCATAGTCAAATACTATGTTCGAGTTGCCGCGGCTGCATGTCTCGTGGCTGTTCGACAACCAGAACACATGTGGGGAATTCCTGTTTGTTTGGCAATCCCTGCATATGTTGCGCCTGTCTAATAGCCAGGAGACATGCAGCCGCGACGATTCGAACATAGTTTTCGAGCACGCCGAAGATACTCTGTTAGCACCCGATAGTGTTCGGATAACAACTTATCCGAGCACGTAGGCTCAACACTATTATATTATCTATGATATCACTATACCATTTTAGTAAAGATAAGCTAATAACTGTGAAAACAATCCTAAATAGGACTTGAAGAAACAAAGGGGGGACACCAAGTGCAATAGGGTCTTATCCAATGGACAAAGGTAGAAATGGTGAAGGATAACTGCTCAACTTTTGGGGTTGTATCACCTGCAACTAAGGAATCAAAAGATATACAGCGGCTGTAACACCATCAGACTGGAAGAAACCGCTGTGTTGATTAAGTGTTTGGAGGAATGGAGTGGTGATTTGGCTTGCTGATACTGTAGTCTCAATTAATCCAGAAGTCGATGTGGAAGAGACACAATGCGGTGTTATCTCAACATGTTTCAAAGTTGTGGTTCCTCCTGATAAAGAGGTTTGTCCAACTTCGAAACACGTTGAGATTGTTTCTCCTCCACGTCGTCTTCTGGATTTATTGAGACTATCACCACTACCTTTTTCCAAGCACTTGTACTAAATAAGACTTGCCTGACTCCACGAGTTTCTGTTTTAGTAAATACCGTATATACTCAATTATAAGCCAAGTTTTTCAACACTTTTTTTTTCCACGCACATAGTCCTGACTTGAAGAGCAGGGAGTATTCTGGCAGCTGTCCTCTGCTTGTAAGCAGCGCATGACGTCACTGCCATGCGCTGCCTACAAGCATAAATCAGCTGCTGGCACCAGAACAAGACGCTGAGAGGGAGCGCAAGGACAGTAAGTAGGAAGGTTTTTTTATGTTTTTCTGATGGGGGCCATGCATACAAGGATAGGGATGAGGAGCCATACAGACCAGGATGGAGATGAGGAGCCATGCATACCAGGATGAAGATGAGGAGCCATGCATACAAGGATAGGGATGAGGAGCCATACATACCAGGATAGGGATGAGGAGGCCATGCACACCAGGATAGGGATGAGGAGCCATGCATACCAGGATGGGGATGAGGAGCCATGCATACCAGGATGGGGATGAGGAGCCATGCATACCAGGATAGGGATGAGGAGACCATGCATGCCAGGATAGGGATGAGGAGCCATGTATACCATTATAGGGATGAGGAGGCCATGCAGATCAGGATGGGGATGAGGAACCATGCATAACAGGATGAAGATGAGGAGCCATGCATACCAGGATAGGGATGAGGAGGCCATGCAGATCAGGATGGGGATGAGGAGCCATACATACCAGGATAGGAATGAGGGGACAATGCATACTCGACTTATACTCAAGTCAATACGTTTTCCCAGTTTTTTGTGGTAAAATTAGGTGCCTCAGCTTATACTCGGGTCGGCTTATACTCGAGTATATATGGTACTTGTAGACTCAATGAAATAACATTTATGATTTCTTAGAACGCAAGCATTTTGCTGTTGCTCTGTTACTACTACTGGAAATTCATTGACAACTGGGCGTAATTTTTGATTTTGTCATTATCTGTGGGGGCTGTTCTTATAGTGTCTGGCACTATCCAATCTGTGCTTACAGCCAGAGGAACTTCCTATTGAAAAGGGCAATGGTAATGGCTTGTGTTTTAATTTATTTAACCCCTTCCTGCCGCGGCCCTTTTTCGCTTTTGCGTTTTTGTTTTTCGCTCCCCTCCTTCTCAGAGCCATAAATTTTAAATTTTCCTTCAATATGGTCATGTGAAGGCTTATTTTTTGCGGGACGAGTTGTATTTTTGAACGACACCATTGGTTTTACCATGTCTTGTACCAGAAAACGGGAAAAAAATTCCAAGTGCGGAGAAATTGCAAAAAAAGTGCAATCCCACACTTGTTTTTTGATTGGATTTTTTGCTAGCTTCACTAAATGCTAAAACTGACCTGCCATTATGATTCTCCAGGTCATTACAAGTTCACAGACACGAAACATGTCTAGGTTATTTTTTATCTAAGTGGTGAAAAAAAATTCAAAACTTTGCTAAAAAAAAAAATAAAATGCGCCATTTTCCGATACCTATAGCGTCTCTATTTTTCGTGATCTGGGATCAGGTGAGGGCTTATTTTTTGCGTGCCAAGCTGACGTTTTTAATTATACCACTTTTGTGCAGATACGTTCTTTTGATCGCCCGTTATTGCTTTTTAATGCAATGTCGTGGCGACCAAAAAAACGTAATTCTGGCGTTTCCAATTTTTTTCTCACTACGCCGTTTAGCAATCAGGTTAATGCTTTTTTTTAATTGATAGATCGGGTGATTCTGAATGCGGCGATACCAAATATGTGTAGGTTTGATTTTTTTCTTTATTGTTTTATTTAGGATGGGGCGAAAGGGGGGTGATTTAAACTTTTATGTTTTTTTTATTTTTTTCATATTTTTAAAAACATTTTTTTTTAACTTGTGCCATGCTTCAATAGCCTCCTATGAGAGGCTAGAAGCTGGCACAACTCGATTGGCTCTGCTACATAGCAGCGATCATTAGATCGCTGCTATGTAGCTAAAATGCAGGCTTGCTATGAGCGCCGACCATAGGGTGGCGCTCACAGCAGGCCGGCATCAGTAACCATAGAAGTCTCAAGGACCTCTATGGTTACCATCCTGATGCATCGCCGACCCCCGATCATGTGACGGGGGTCGGCGATGCGCTCATTTCCGGCCGCGAGGCCGGAAGCGCCGGTTAAATGCCGCTGTCAGCGTTTGACAGCGGAATTTAACAGGTTAATAGCGGCGGGTGAATTGCGATTTCACCCGCCGCTATTGCACGCACATGTCAGCTGTGTTGATAGCGACTTTGATGTGGGCTCACCGCCGGAGCCCACATCAAAGCAGGGGACCCAACATGTGCAGTACTAGTATAGCGCATGTCGGGAAGGGGTTAAACATTAAGCATTTCTCACATGTAAAGCGCTATAATAATAAATAATAATAATTTCCAAGATGAATAACAAAAAAATGAAATATTGTTAAGGTCTGAGAAAATATACAACCAATTTATTTTTCTTTTAAATTCTTTTTTTCATTGAAAAAATATACATTTACTTGTTCAGACGTGTCAAGAAAGCTTGACAGGTACTCTTTAAAAGCGTGGAGTGGGTGGGTTACGATATCATTAACTGCATGATGAAGACTGGCAAGAGGAGATGGGTGAAAAGATCTGTAGCATTTCTGAATCTAGTATATAATCTTTGGCCAGTAGCTAGCAATGAAACTGTCCTGTCTTCTTTGACAAATTCATGACACAGTAATTACCCTACATACTATTTAATATGTATCTGTCAAAAAGTTTTGAAAAATGACCATTAATATGATAGCCTAAGTGAAAGATTAATTATAACATACAGTATGGTAAGGTTACACAGTTCACCCTGTCTAATTCAGTGCATCGATGCCTTATACCTTGGGGTACAAGAGTCCTCAAATTCATTACATACAGAACGGTTCACAATAAAGAGAATAAAGTTTCCTCTGGAGTTTTTTAGGGTTACTTTAGGCAGTTTATTGTAAACCAGTGTAACAGACCATAGCATACTCCGAGTCCCGGGGTTAAAGTGGCCTAGGCTTGATTGTACCCTTGGTATATTATGGCTTAGGCCAGTTTATGCTTAGGGGTATAAATTGGCCTAGGCCATTTCATACCCAATCATGCCAGATTATACCCCCTTTCTATTAGCAAAGGAGCATTGAGTGATATACACAAGAATGACTTAATTTTTCAACATCAGGTTTGTCAGGTAAGTTATGTGAGAAGATAAGTGACATAAATCTTAAAGTTCTAAGCATATAGGCTTTTATTACTTGAACCAGAAAAACTTCAATTAGTAAAAATATTAGATTTCCACAAAGATGTAATGAGGTAAAGAATCCTACCGCACTTCTCAGTAGTTACACATTAAAAACAGCTGTGTGACTGAGTATGATTGAAAGAGAACTGTACACTTTTCAACCAATCAGAGTGAGGGTGAGAAAACCAGTGAAGTTTATGATCAAGGTAAAAGCACTTATCTTATTGGACAACAGTGTAATCTCAGATGTAATGACTGTTGTTTGTCACCAGAAGATCAATCTTCATCATGTGATTACAACACAAATACCTTCCCACTACATGAAAGTCAGCTTTAAGGTATTAAAAAATGACTTCTAACATCTATCTAATTTTCAAAGGTTCATAAAATAGAGGGGTTTATTGCAGCCTGGAGGGGTATAGTTTGGCCTAGGCTATTTTACACCAACCGGGTACAGTTAGGCATAGGACAGTTAATCCCCCAGGGTATACTTTGGCCTGGGCCAAACTATACCCGGGTTTAATCTGGACAGGGGTTAATTTGGCCTGTGACTCACTGGGAAGACAAGTGCTCCAGAAGTGTTTGTGCTTGTCTTTGTA